>NW_026913372.1:606819-1213638 GCF_034315485.1 Pezoporus occidentalis
TTGGGCTTGCAGAAGTAGGAGTATCTGGAGGGCATAAAAAGCTTCATGTCACTATGCATTCAAGTCAGTTATGTGGCCATTAATTTTTCGATGTACATGGTACCATCAACAATGTCTTTGTTTATGTGTTGAGATGTAACTGCCAGTCTCCTCTTGGTGCTGGTATCAGATTACTTTGAGCACCCTGATGTGGAAAGCAAGGTATTCTATTTACCAGGGTAATTGAAGCTGGCTGGATAAGAGCAGGCTCCACTAACAAAGACAAAGTGGCTAGAAAAGCCAGTGCTGAGGTCATCTTCCAGCTGCTCATAATCTCTGCTGCCACCAACAGCATGGCTGTCTTGCATAGTGAGGGTAAGGGAGAAAGTAATGGTTGGTCCAAGGGGGTCTTGTTCTTTAACTGACTTTCCTCAGACATAAAGAAATCATGGAGGCTTTCATGACTGATGTGTGTATCATGTTACTCATCAAACCACTGCTGTGCTCTGGTGTTGGATGTGGCTCTGAGAGAGCCAGAACTTGCTTACAATTAAAATGATGCTTGACAAGCCTCATATGCAGCTGAAAAATCTCTTGTTTCTCTCTCTGGAAGAGGGATGTGAGCATGAGGCATTAGGCCAATGCTTGCTGCATTTTATTTACATTCTTAGAATTAAACAAGGGGTTGATAAGATTGATAAGGAATATATGACTTAAGAGCTTGTTAGACAGCAACCTCTAAACTCTTTGAGTGATTTAAAGAACAGTAGGGTATGAAGACTGTTTTCCAGTGTGAGATTAGAGTAATCAATAATAACATGCTCACTGACATGAAAGTTGCTTCTTAAAAGCAATTTATCATTCATTGAAATGCAGGAGCATTTGCGTTTGACGAAGCCCCAGTGGAAGGATGGAGAATATTCCTGTCTGATTTCTCCCCCTTGTTGTGCCAGCAAGAGCAATCAATCATATTTAAGGAAGTGTTTTTTCCTCTGTAATCACCTGTAGTTTGAGGGGAAACAGTATCCAGGAGCATTAATTATTTAATCCGCATTTCTTCCTCTATGTGTGAGATTTGCGCATTGTGCCGGGGAGTGGGGCCAATAAAATTTCTGGGCTGCGTACTGGGCCTCGGAGGTCGAGTGATTCCTCTTTTCTCATGACGAGGTTAACACTCGGAGAATCAGCTCCCTCTGCGGTCAAAAGAGGGAGGTACACCTTCCTTCCCGAGGCATTTCCAGGTTATGCTCTTCGAGTTGGGTGTTCTCTGTTCAGTAGCTGAAGTCTTGTCTCTTCCTGAAATTGCGGTGTAAATCCCCGTCAAGCTGGTAAGTCTCCCAGCTGTATGGGCTCAGAACTGAACCATGTGCTTGGGCCAATACACCTACCATGATGTGACTAGAGTGCAAAGAGTGTTTGCAAATGAATGAACAATGATGAGGACTGGTATGGAAACAGTGTTCTGCCTTAAAAGACAATAGACCATGAAATGCTTTTGTATTGCACTGAAAATCTGGCAAGAAATGGAGGTGCTCAACCATGTTAGGCACGCTTCTCTGCAGCCTGTGTAGGAGCTGCTGGAGGTGGGATGAGGCTAATGCAGAGGAACTTTAAGTACACTCAGGAGCCTGTGTGGATTTGCTGCAGTTATGAGGTTATGATTTACCAGATTTAAATGGACCCCTTAAAGAATTGCAGAGGGATGTGGAGATAGGATTTTGGGTTTACATCCGCAGCTGCTGAGCGAGCATGGATTTAGATGCTTCTTAGCAGGGCTGTATGGCATTATGTGGGCAGCAGTTACTTCTCCATTGTTTTGGAGGCTTAAATTAAAATGCTCAGGAGCTTGATCACCTCTGAGCTGCTCTGTTGTGAGCAGGAGAGGAAGTGACACCTTGGAAAGCAACACAGTTTATTCATGACTGGGAAGATCCTACTGCTGAATCTTCTCCATCAGCTGCAGATAATACTGCTCCTATCTTGGACAGTTCAGTGAAGCGGGATAAATCCAGGCTGTGGTTTCTGTGCCACAGAGATAGCAAGGAGCAATTATACAGTCTTCTCAGGCTAATTCCCACCATGGGGCTGTTGAGAGTAGTTTGCTGTCATTGGACTTTGGAAGGGGACTGTAAGTGGTATTACATGTTTACAGACCAAGTATAGCGGTTGCAGCCGTGGCTGTGTTATGGGAGTGGGGCCCTTATGAGACTTGGAGATAAAATAATGTGCAGGTAACAGAAGGCTGTTTTCCAAAACAGGGACTACTGTTATAAATATGGGGCTGGTAGCTGACTTCCAGGTACCCATCTTGCTCTATGTTGTTTTGTGGGGGTTTCATCATGCTGACGCTCAATTTTCTGTGTAATATGGGACAGTCAACATTTTATTTCCCTGTTACTGAGTATATTTGGTGTCAGCATGTGAGAGGAGAGTAACAAATGTGGAAATCCTGGCATATACATGATGTGAGAGAATTTTGGCTCTGTTTGGGAAAAGCATGGCTTTTAATTTCTGCTTGTGTTCCTTGCAAAATGCTGGGGTTTCTGTGTTCATGGCAGAGGTCATTGCTTCTTTCTCCCCTGCCTCCAGAATGAAGCTAGAAAGTTGGGTGATGGTTTTTATTTTTTTTTTTTTTATTTTTTTTGCACTAACAAGAAGCTCTGAAGAAATTGGTGGTAAAAAAATTGCAGCACAAAAAGAGCAAGCTGAAATAACAAATGTTACTACAGCCACCATGAAGCCAGGACCATGAGGTACTTGTTGCAGTAATCCAAATCTGGTTGGAAAGGTGCCTCTGGCAGGAAGCAGTGCCTCTGCCTAGTTCTTGGCAAGCAGGATTGTCTTCAAATTCAGACAGCTGCTGCTGGAAAAGTGTTAGAAGCTGTCTCATTGTGGTCTAATTGTCCAGCAACAGCCTGTATTGCTTTCCAGCCTGGACTGAACTTCTTCTACCAATGAGTGGGAAGGCATTTGTACTCAAATACTGTAATATTTATAGGACTAATTCAGTCTGGTGGTAACATGGTTGCCATTACACTGGGAATTGTCATCTTGATTTTACAAGTCTGGTTTACTTTTAAAGTTTATTTTGCAATTCTCAAGACCATCACCTGATTGTAACAATATTGAAAAGAAAAAAACCCAACCAAATTTTCTGTCGTGATGCTACAAATGCTTGGATGCCTGACCAAACCAGTGTACAGTAGGATATGGTAATTTGTGGAATTGCTCCAAACTGGGCTGGATCCTGGTGCTCAGGGTGGTGAAGTGTCAAAGTGCTTATGTAAGCACCAACTGTTAAGACAGCTGCAAGCATGAGGATCTCTCCCAGACCTTGTCTGATGTGTCTTTGCATATAGCCTGTACTATGCAATTAAACCAGAATGTGATATAGTGATTCCCTAAGCTGTTTGAAGGACATAGTGCTGGGAAGCATCTCACAAATAACTCGAACATCTGAACTCTTGCAGCTGTGGAAGAAAGCCTAGGGTCATAACTTGAGCTCTGCCAGCTCCTGAGTGTCTCTAACCAGCTCCACATCGAGACCTGAGGACCAGCAGGGAGCCATGAGAGGAGAAGAGGGGATTTGTTAGGTAAAGTTTCCAGATGATATTTTTTTGTTCTGTGGGTGTTTCAGGTCTTGTTGTTGCCTTGAAGAGGTGACAGTAATAAAGTAGCTATGCAAAAAGCAACCCTCCTGCTTTGGGTGACGACTCTTTCAGCTCTTTGCACCTAGAGCACCCTTAATAGAAAGGGCAACAATGTGATACCTAAAGGCATCTGAGAATCCCTGGGCCTGCCTCCTAGCAGCAATAAAGACTTTAATTTTTTTGGTATATCTCAGTGCATGTTTAGAGGCTTTCTTGGAGCAGAAGAAAAGGGATTTATGGTAAAATCACATGCATGCAAATGCACTAGAAGGTAGTGCTTATGTTGTTTGGTCTATTTTATCCTTTATGACACTGATCTTTAATAAATCCAGTGCCTTTGGAAATAAGTGTGTGTCTTGAGCGTGGCAACTGTCACACCTATAGAGATCAGAGGGACGCAAAATCAGACACAGAATCAGGACAGGAACAAAGTCAGAGTCCCAGAGCAATAATGGTAAAGGGAGGGACAGGCTGGGGAGGACTGGAGGATGCCACTAGGATGTGCCTGGAGTGCTGCCATGGGGTGCTGCTTCCTAGCTGATCCCAAACATGTCACCCTTGGGTGCTAACTGGAGCAGGTGTCCTTCTAGCAGAACTGTCCTTTGGAAAGCAAAACCTGAAATGCTCTTGCCATAAACATTGTTGGAAGTGTCTGGGCTGAGAGTGCTGGGGTCAGCTCTTGCAAGAAACCCTCAGGCTGTCCAGAAAGTGTATATGTTGCAATCTGCTCTTGGATTATTCAAGGAGTTTAATATTTCCTGTTTTCAGCCTGTGGTAGATGGTGTCTAATGCTGATGGCTCTGCACCTGATAGGATTTTTATTTTATTTTATTTTTTTTGGAAAAGCAACAAAGATTTCTACTGGGGACCTGCGGGTGGTGCTGTACAACCGGACAGGAAAGGGGGGGAAATAACCCCCTGAGCAGTTGGTTGGTCTTTCTTTTTTCTTTTATTCCTAGAAAACTGCACCTCTTTGTCCGAGTTGCTATTTCCCAATCTTGTGGTGCAGTCACTAAACTAAGTCATTTCCTAAGTTTTGTGAGGGGGTGGGGTGGGGTGTGTAGGTATTATACTGTGCTCTTTAACTTCTGTAGAGTTTATGTAAACCCAGAGCTTTGTGTTTCTTTCTTAATACATACACAAAATGCATAACATAAATATTATTTTCCCAAGAGCTCTTATTTTAGCACTTTGAGTAGCTTCTGTCCTGAGCAACTTGGAAACAAGAAAAGAACTAGGATTCCTTTTAATTCCACCATTTTGGTGTAATTTTCTGAAGATGAGAACCTATGCCTGCCAAATAGGAATACTGCACAGTTGATTCAGGAACCAAGCCCATATGTGCACTATTTAAAGTTGCATCAGCGAAGATAACAGGAAAGAACTTTGTTAGTGTAGAAAATAGCTACTGTTCTTGATCTGTTTAGTTATAAATCAAACAGACTGGAAAATTCTAAGTTAACCAGACATAATGTTTTTTTTATGCACACCCATGTTATGCTTTCATTGTGAGAGTCCTTTGAGCTCGTTTATTTTTATATTGCCTTTTAAAAGTCTGTTCCTCTGATAGGTTTGAGTTTTCTTCCAGTCCTCATCCCTCAAAGGTGCATTCATGTGTTTAATTTTATGCACTGTAAATTTTATTAAGCTTGTGCAGTACTTGATTTAAGGCTTAGAGCATCTGTTCAAGACTAGACTTGCTTCTAGATCTTCAGGGTAAGCTGGGGGAAGGAAGCTCCTGTTGATGGAAGTCTAAATAACCACATTTCCATGGAGCAGTAAGGCTCAGCTTTTGCAACACATTGCACCCATGTGTGTATTGACGTTGCATGCAACATGGCAAACATATCTTACAGGGGCACTGATGCAGTTTTTCCTGGGGCAGTCTGGGGTTGTAAACAGCCTACATCTGGGCTGTTCTTATAACAGCATCTTGCAGTTGAGTTAGTGTCCCATGTAATATGGATGTGAGTAGTCAGCTCAGAGCATGCTTTGCTGCAATACATCCCACTCAGTCTTTGCAAAATAAAGATAATTCTTGTTTGCAAAAGCTGATCAATGAGTACATGAATTGGGATCTTATATGATGGGTTGTGCCCCAGCAGCCACTTGGCTGATCAGGCTGGGTTTGCACATGCTGTGGCCATCTGCCTGATGTGAGCCATGGAGCAGTGGAAGGGAAAGGGGGAGAAAATTTTCCCCTTTACCACCAAATCAATCTTATCCTCTGCTTTCCCAGACTTGTACAGAATCACACTAACAAAATAGACTAAATGACAGGAGAAGTGTAATTTTGGCTGTGTTAACATCATGAATGATGTTAACATTTTGACAGAAGTATGGGTCTTGATCCTCACAAATCACTTGTGGGGAACACTACATTTATTTAGTTTTGCTGCTTCTACTTTTGGCTCCTAAATAATGGCCATTTTCTTAATTATTTGATTCACTACATCACCAGGGTTGGAGATTACCTGCATTGCTGATGAGTACAGACTGCATGTGCTCTGTACTAGTTATGGACACTTCTGTGGTGCATAACTAGTCCAAGTGATACTGCTCTCTTTGTTGATCAGGCAGGGGGGTCAGTATCTCCCTCAGTACCGGTGGTATCTCCTTCCTGGGTCTTTTACATCCTCCAAACAAGCAATGGAATGTGGTCAGTAGACTGTATCACAATTTAAGCCTCAGATAAAACAACATTAGCAGGTGCCTCATGTGACTAATTCTATTGACACTGCTTTTATGCTTCAGAGGCATGTCCTCTTGAAACCAAACAAAACAGCAGCTCCATGCTCCTGCTGCACAACTGTGAACTCCAGATCCTCATGTGAACTTGTTTACAATCCTTTCCGGCAGGGTTGGGTCCTAGGCTGTGTGGTTTTTCTCAGTTGCATGCTCTGGATTCCTGGCTGTGAAGCACAGAGGGTTTAGTCAGTGCAGTGGGGTGGAGGAACATTTGGAGGTCCAGATCTGCTGACTTAACAGCTACTTGGTTCTCTTGGTGTGGCTGGCAGCTGCTACCCACTTCCCAGCATTGCATACTGTGGTCTTCAGTCAATCAGTAGGGAATGCATGGAAAGGAAATGAGTCTGGGGTGAGACACAATGTGCACATCGTGATCTATTCTAGGAAGCCAATGTGTTTCTCATTTTCATCTCTTACAAGCCACGGCTGGCTGGAGCACAGATTGTAATTCCTGGCTGTTGCTGAAGTAGGGAGCAGTACTTCTTGTAGGAGCACAGGCTTATTGCACTTTCCTTTATGTCTGAGAATTACAGCTGAAGGCTTGCTAATGGCTTACCTATTGATTTATTTCTTACAGTGGTGTTGGTGATATGCTTAGGTGGCAAAGTTAAACTGCTTGTAAATGACAAATATGAATGATCATAAGTCCTATGGAATAAGTAATTCAGTCTCTAAAAGAAGACCTGATTGGATGTAGATCAAGAACCTTAAATCTACATCAAATCCCATTACTTCTCCCCGTCTTTTAAAGGTTAGCCCATACCTTTTCTTTAGGATTGCCAGATCTAAGGAAAATGGGGTTGAATAGGTAGCGCTGTTGTTACCTTAAACTACCTCAAGAATGCAGTGTCCTTTTAAAATCATCATACAGATTTAAATCTGTGCTTTTCTTTATGCCTTGTGTGGGTGTCTCATCAATGCAAGTTAAAGATGGGATGCTGCTGACACCTGAACTGAGAGGTGATTGCTCCTCTCAGAAGCTTGCAGCTTCTTTTGTCCTGTCCCTCCCAGCCAATTGATTGCTGCTAGCTTGAAGGAGTGAGCAGGCAAAGCTGTGGCTGAGGGAAGGGTTTTTGTGGTTTTTTTGTTGTGGTTTTTTTTTTTTTACACTTAGAAAGTCACTATAATCCCCTCTTCACATTACTTTGTGGAAGGAAGAAAAAGCCCTAATTTTTCTTCATACTCAGCTGCTTTCAGACTTGACTTTTGCATCAGCCCTTGAACTGATTGATCCTGCTGGATTGGTCTCAATGACATCTCATCCCTTATAAATATGTAACTTGTAATACCCCCACACAATGTAATGCTAACAGCCCTGCTGGCATTGGAAAACCAGGACTCATTTGTTTTGTCATTTTGTTTTGTTTTGTTTTTTTTTTGTTGTTGTTTGTTTTTTAACTCTCCAGCCCCTTTTCCAAGGCAGCATTTAAAGAAGGGTATGAGAGCTCTGTTTTAGCCTGGGGAATGCTGGCAGCCATCTTGGTTGGCAGAATGGAAGTGTCCAGACTGCAGCTCTGTGGGAGAGGTCCTTTTGGCATTCCTAGGAGACTACAAGTGCTAAGAGGGATCATCCTCCAGCAAACCTACTCTCTTGGCCTTAGCCTGTATGAGGCTTCAAGTCAGCTCAGGCCATGCAAGTGACCTGGCTGTCCTGTTCCTCAGCCCCAGGATCCTCTTCCCAGCACTTCTTGGGTGCCAGCAGCAGCAGACATAGAAGACCAGGGCCAGGATCTCAGGCAATGGCTGGCTGCTCCTGGGAAAGGCGACTCCCTTTTCTGTGCGAGAGCAACTGCTTTGGCATGGCCACAACACTAATCCTGCCGCCCATGAAGAGAAGACAAGTTACTTTAATGGTTTTGTTCTGAATAGTGGCAAGAACCATTTCTACCTGGGCTGTGTGATGGACCAGAGGAAAACAGAAGCCTTCATTTAAATGAATATGGAAAACCTAATCTCTGTGGAGTAAGTCTCTCAATTTCAAGATAGGTTCTTAACTCTGATGTAAAGCTATGAAGAAGCTGTGGTCCTTTGTAATGCGCTTTAAGGAAGTGGCTCTATCTTTTGAGGGTTTCAAATTGTTATTACTGTAATGGAAAGGCTGTTGCAGAACCTCAGTTCTCATGGCTACAAACCCTCTTAATAGTTCTGAGCTTAAATGGGTTCAGGGCCAACCTGCATCCATTTGTTCTTGTGCCATTATTGTCCTTTCACTCAAATGACTCCTCTCCCTCCTTGGTGTCTCTTCCTCCATCACCCATGTATTTATAGTGGGATACAGTATTCCCTTCTACCTCTGCTTTTAGAGATATTAAACAAACCAAGCTCTCTGTTTCCTGGCATTATGTGAAGGTGTGTAAAGATTAGCAAGGCTTGAAATGATTTATCCTAAGAGGCTTTTTTTTTCAGGGTTGAAGGAACAAACAAGATTTCCTTTCACACACTTGAGAGGAAGATACTACGTAGACATAAATATTTAGGATATTTTCCAAATAGCAACATTTTCTGGAAGTTTGGGGACCTCAGTGCTTGTTGCAGAGGTTGTTCCAATTGGAAAAGACAGCTCATTCGGGGTTATCTCAAATAGAAGCTTTCTTGCAAGCACATGGGAAGAAGACCTACTTTGTGAGAGTGACAGTGGGTTAGTAACAGGTCTGTTTGTTCCCTTTGATATCAAAAAGAACATCGACATCTAGGGATACTTCTAAAAACAATCCCACGAGGGCAGGTTTTTTGAGACAGCTATTCCCTGGTGACTTATGTAAGATGCCATCTTCTGCAAGGACACAGCTTGGATGGCATGGTGACAGCCAACATTACCAGCTACCACTTGTAATGAAGCAGAGTTAAATATTTGTGCTACAGATGTCAAGAGTGGATACTTGTATACCCATTTCAAAACATTGTAAAAACAAAAGCGTTGGGAGGTTAAGTGCAAAGAGCTTGAACAGCCACACCTGAATATGTGCAGGAGAATGTACAGGTTTATAACTTTTGAAACAAAGCTGTGCTCTGGAGTGACCAGAAATCTTCAGCTTGTTTTAATGAACCTAATGCCTTAATATGTTTGGAAGCTTGCAGTAAAAGGTGCATCTCAAACGCTTTATTATGGATACAATGGGTGTCAAATAACTGCCAGCTTCAATTAAACTCTGGCAAACACATGCCTGATTATTAAACAAATTGAAGTTCACACTCAAACTAGACTGCTCTCCAAGATCTCCTGTGTAGGCCTGGGTGAAGATGGGCACTTTCTCCTGCTGCTATCTCCAAGGAGAAGGGGCAGTTGCTCCAGGTAATGCACCAGGCTGGTGGCAGAGATACCACTTTGTGGCACACTGAACTGCAGTTCCTCCACGCATTAATTTTTGGGCTGGAAACAAGCCAGATACTACTGTCATATTTGTCCAATTTGCACCACTTATCAACAATCAGAGAATCCACTTCTGTGCCCTGAAAACACACCCCTACTTGAAGCTAGGTTGCTTTGCTGTCACTGCACAAGGGACTACTTATTTGAAATGCTTCCCTTTCTTTTTGCCACTGCCCATCTCTCCCTCCTTCCAGGTTGCTTTTGGTCCCCCAAAGGCAACCTGCTGCCTCCATGCTGTCCTGCCTTGGGGTGTGCTCCCTGAGCTGTTGATCATTGCATGTGTATGAGAAGTGTCTAAGGAGCTGGGGTTTGTCTAGTTTGAAGAAAAGGAGGTGACCTCATGGATGTCTACAGTTTCCTGAGAAGGGGACACAGAGAGAGGGGTGCTGATATCTTCTCCCTGTCATCCAGTGATAGCACATGACATGTGGGAATAGTTCAAGGCTGCATCAGAGGAGGTTCAGCCTTGACATTAGGAAATATTCCTTTACCCAGAGGGGTGGTCAAACACTGAAGCAGGTTTCCTTGAGTTGATGTCCCAAGCCTGTTAGTGTTTAAGAGGCATTTGGAATGATGCCCTTAGCATGCTTTAACATTTCATCAACCCTGAAGTGGCCAGGCAGTTGGACTAGATAATCACACAGGTTTCCTTTAACTGGAACTACTCTAGTAATCGTTGCTTACCATGATTTAATTGCCCTTTGGATGTCTGCCAGTTGCTATTTGCCCTGGATTCCTAAAAATTGCTGTGCTTGTAGGAGGCTGGTCCCAAACAGCTGTTTCCTTGTTGTGTTTGAAACCCAGCCTTTGTTTTATGGGATCACAACTGATCCTGGTCATTTATGGAGGATGCAGTTCCTTAGACCTGGTGGTCAACTCCAGGCAGGGACGAGGGAGACCCTATAAATTGCCTTTATTATTTTTGCCCTTTTCCAGGCTTTTAAGTGGGAAGTTAAAAGACAGCATTTCCCTCTGCTGCAGCACTGATTTGCCACCTTTAACCTGAGGGAGCGGCTTCTCTCCCGGCCTCCATCCCGGCTTCCCCAGGCTACCGTGCCTCCTGCCTGCCGCTTCCCGTTTCGCGCTGCTCCGCCCTTTCGGCGGGAGCGCGCCCTGCCCGCGGCGCGCCCAGCAGGGGGAGCTGTCGTGCGGGAGCGGCGGGGAGGTGCCGGGCAATCTCGGTACCGGGCAGGGAGGAGCGGGGCAGGGCCAGGACCCTGCGAGGCGGAGGCCAAGGAGGAGGCAGTGGCAGTGGCAGCAGCGATGGTGAGCGGGGAGAGCGGGGTCGTGGGTCCCTGGGTCGGCCGGCGAACAGAGGGGTCAGAGACAGGGGTGCGCGGCGCGGTCTGCTCTGTCCCGGCCTTCAGGCAGTGAGGCCGGGGCCTTGCCCGGCGGGGTGGACCGGGGGATCTCAGGAGCCGTCTGGCCAAGCTTGGCTGTCGGCGGGGGCTCCCCCTTCCTGTTTCCCTCCCGTAGAAGCATCCTCGCCCCGGACCCCCGCCGGCGCTGCGAAGCCCGTGCTGTGCCCCTAACCGGGGAGGGGGTCCCTTTTGCAGGCCTACTAGCCGTGCAGTGCTTTCCTTGTTTTCCACAGGTGTCTAGTTTCAGGGCAGGGAGGGTTAGAAATGGTATTTTCGGCTGTGTCTGTGGGTTTACTTCTTCAGAGTCGGGTAAAAACTGTATTTTCTGCTTGTTCTGGATTTTGGGGAAGGTGTCTGAGCTCTGCTAAAAGTTATGTGGCTAATAGAGACCTTGTTCCATTTTTTTTTTTTTTTTTGCTTGTTTGGTGGTTTTTTTTTTATTATTTTTGGTGGTGGTGGGTTTTTTGTTTTGGTTTTTTTTTTTTTTTTTGGCTAGAAGTAGCAGCGAAGCAAACTCTTCAGATGCAACAGGGATTACCTGAGATATAGTTGGCTCCGGCATGCAGTGGTATGGTATGTGTTTTCTGACACCTCAAACCTGGAAGGTGTGGTACCCTTGGAAGGTACCTTGAAATCGTGGCTGCTACTGGGTGGTAGATAAAATTGCATAATCTCTGGCCAACTGCCTTTTCCCACTCAGTCACGGGGATCAGCTGTCCATGACTAAACACTCAAGTGCTGCTTCCTCTTCCCACTCTGGAATGGAGCTGTGCCCAGCCAGTGGGTCACCACCTCCATGTGGGGGACAAAGGCAGGGCCCACACCATTCCTTGTGTCTGTCAGCATGGGTAGCATGAGAGAGCATCGTAAGCTTGCATGGCTTGCGTTTCGGTTGCTTTCAGCTGCCAAAAGTTAGCTCTTTTGGAACTGAGTAAATACTGCACACCTTGTACACGGTGTGGTCTAGACTGGCCTGGGGTTGCTGGAAGCGTGCTGTGTGGTCAGGCTGTTCTCGCCTTAGTCACTCTGTGCCAAGGCTTTGCAGAGAAAACGGCTGCTTACTGTCTGGAAGACCTGCACAGGTCTGCTGTTTTATTTGTTAGACTAGACAGTAGCTACTGCACAGTGTTCCTCACGTTTGGAAAGCTACTGCGGTTGGCTGTATACTCGGGGACCAAAGCTTTCTCTGGACAAACACTGCATCACAGTTTTTACAAAATTATGATATTACTCTGAGATCCTTCTGTGACCTTAGCAATATGGGTTGCAAGGCACAGGAAATTTTCTTACCTAGATGAAGAAAAATCTTGCATCTCCCATGTAGTGTGCACTTCCAACCTACTAAGGGTTTGCCATCCTCTTGCTACCTTTAAAAGTTAGAGATGACATCTCCTGCTAACCTGAGGTTCTGCTGAGGTGATGCTTTGTTCCTTGCTTTTGATTTCTCCAGTTCATGTTTCCCCTGTTTGGTGGTAAGATAAACCTAATCACAGCATTTATTGTTGCATGTGGTTTGACTGGTGTGGCAGTGATCAAAACCTTGCTGTGACTAAGTTGGCAAAAGGGAATCAATAGAGCCCATTTTCATGAGTAAGGATTTTGAAGTTGCTGCTTGTCTCTTCTGCCAAACATACTGTTCTGGAAATAGTTCCAGTCAGATCTCCTCCTGCCCCAGCAGTATCCCACCACAGACCTACATGCAGTGCGGGTTGTTTCAGAAGGCCTGATCTGTTCTTTGGTTTTTGGAAATGGAGTGTTGCATTTTTGACCTAGAACTGTTGCTGTCATTCTCTGTATCCTAAATAAGCAAAGACATTCCCTTTCAAGTATTAGCAGACCTTCTTCTGGAGCATTTAGTACTGAAATCTCTTTGTATACTGGCTAAATGTCTATGTCCTTTAGTGGTTAGTGTAGCAATAGGGGCTTTGAAGTACATTTTGATACTGTCCTAAGAGCATGATGTGTAACTGAGATTTGGGGTCTGTCCACTGATGCAGGTGTGTTGGTCTCTTTGCAGTGGGTTATGGTGATTGTAATATAATTTTCTTTATTCTTTTTTAGGAATTGTTTGTGTTTCCTAGAAATTTACAGGTAAAAGTCACTTGGAAGCCCTTGTGTTCTGAGCATTTCAGTTTCCTTTGCGCCTCCTAGCTCACTGCAAGCCATCCATGAACAGCATGTGAGTAGGTGTCACAGAGACCAAAGGGTTTTTTGTGTTGGTGTTGTTAAGATAGTCTTTGAGGATCCTGCACTGTGGTTAGAGTTACCCAAGATTTGGGCCCTTAATGTCTAACAGCAATGTTCAGTTTGTGCTGATACTAGGGGCTTTGTTGGAGGCTTACATAACCCTGGTAGGAAACTGTGCCAGGTTTTGGTGCTGTCTTTGTTTGCAGATGCCAGTTCCTAGAACAATTGCCATGCTATCGTCTGCTTTCAGGCAGCTCCTGCCAAGACTTTGTCTTTTAATGCTGTGTGTACCTCTGAATGGCACTGAGCTACTTGTAAAATGTTTCAAATAGATACCCATTTTGTTTTCCAGTAGGCATGCAGAAAGGGCTGTGTGATCTGCATCTGAGAGGATGCCAGGTGGAGGAATAAACAAATATGTCCAGATGAGTCGTGGCACACGGGGAGCTGAGCCCTCCTTTTATCCTAATTATTGTGGATGCTGAGAGAGGACGTTTCCTCACAGAAACTGCACCTTCTTGGAGCCAGTTACCCACAAAGCGATCTGTAATGAGTTCATGTAGGGCATCTATTGAGTGAATCCAGTCTCTTACAAGATTTACAAGATCTGTGCTACCTGGAGCGTGCCTAGACGTTTGCAGAAACTTTGCTTTTATGCATTTGTTGAGTGAGCAAAGTGAACAGTAGATAACATCTTGTGCGTGGTTTTGGTTAAATGAAATTTGAAATAGCACCTAATTTTGGTGTCCTTTGAGCTGTTGTAAAACTACAAGCTTTCAGTCAGCCTTTCCCATCTTGTTTCAGTAATTTTACATTCCTTCTCTTCAGCGGAAGCTGGGATGCTGCTGCTCTTACTCTGAGCTGCTGCCTTGTTTGTTTTTGCGCTTAAGCTGTAATTAGCCGTTGTCTAGCCACTCCCCTTGTACTTTCAGGGCTGGTGGGATAGTATGTACATTCGTTTCAGATACTGTATATGGCCAAAAAGCCCCAATGAAAGCTGTCCCTCTGGGTGGGGGGAGGGGGAGGGAAACATTTCAGTATGGCGGTGGTGGAAATAAAATAAAACGCAGAAGAAACTGGTGGTTACAGGAAGCTGTGGTAAGACGAGCGTGACCTGAGCATGTTTTTGTGTCATGTAATTCAGCCCATACACCTACAGGTTCGTGTTTCTTGATTTCTGAGAGATCATGTGGCTGAATTTGTTCTGTGTGCCCATGTCCTTTGGTGAGGGGGGCAGCACACATTCTGAACCTTGAGCTGTAATTAGGACCTGACTAACAAATATTCTTTGCCTGGTGCTTATGTAAAGGTATTTGTCATACTAGGGGTGGTAGGGAGGGATGGAGGAGCAGATTCATTACTGGGGTGCGAATCAAAACACTGTAGGCACATGCAGCAAATAGCACCATCTGAAGCTGAGGTGGCATTGCTCAATCCCCTTCCCTCCCTCTCCTGTAGGAAGCTGGCTGGCTGAAGGCTGCAAGTCCAGTACTTACCTGCGGCTAGACCAGTTATGCAGCGTAGTTAGGCTGGCCAGACATGCCTTTTGTGGCCAGAGCAGGCACAGGAAACAAGGTGTTAGCTAAGGCACAGCTAATTGAAGTCTTCCTTCTTCTTACGGGCAGAATAAATAAATGAAGTTGCTGTGTCTTTGCTCGTTTTGTGTGGTTTATTTTCAGTCAGGAGGTGTTGTCCTAGGAAAAACTTGTTGCGTTGGAGCACGTGCCTTAATTATAGTGGCAATACCTGTATTCCATGTGTTATCGTAATCAGAGCAGACCTACCTCATGCAGTTGCTCTCTGCTTGTTTTACTATGTGCTGAATTGTGTGTTATGCTGGCTCATTCATCAGCTCTGTTGAAAGGAGAAAAAACAAATGGCAAATACAAACATTAAGGTTTGGGCATGGAAAGGTGGTCAGAGGGTCTCTGGTTTGGTAAAATGTGGATTCAGGCGAAAGGTGAGGATGAGGTTTGATCTTAGCAGTTCCTACTTGCACAGTGAACCTAAGACTTATTCTAGTGCTTAAAATAAACTTTCCTTTAAGAGCTACTTTTATTCTGTGTCCCACTTTAAATGCTCTTTGGGGAGAAGGAGGATTCTGCTGATAAAACCTTTTTTCTACTCTTCCCACAGATAAATGGTGGTTCTACTTTACAGTGTCAGAAACAGGAGGCACTTGTAACAAAAGCGTCAGGTCGTCCGGTTTACTCTTTCTCTCCCTGTCTCTTCCTAAAACTCGAATCTGAGGAAATGCTGTTCCGGCAAAACTGTAAACTGTGCTTTCATTAGCTTTGGCCTTCTCCCCTCCCCCCTCTCTTCTGTCATCTGGGACAGAAAGCATTACTGCAGTTAATTTGTCCTCTTTTGTTGTGGCGTAAGTGCTATCCCTGGATCATCAGCTAGCTAATGGCTTTTAGAAATAAAGTACTGAGGATGTATTCCTAATCTGTGGAGCTAAAAATTCAGTATGTAAACTGCTTGGGTTGCCACGTCATTAATATCTGTACAAATGAACAGTGTAGGTCCTAATGATAGCAATTAGTATTTTATCTGATACCTGGCTAAGTCTTGATCCTCTGAGAATTAAAAACAAATCCTCCAGTGGAGTTTGTTTCTCCCATCTCTCTTAAATCGGGCTTTTAAACTGTTGCTAAAATAATCCTGTGTCTTGTGAAGCTTTTGTGTGGGGAAGTTTCTTTTAAAGAAATAAAACCAATTTATCTGCTCAGCTGTAATGGGAAGGGAAACCTTTTATTTTTTGATGCCTTCACATGAAAGCAGATTATTGTCTTACATGAAATTCTGTCCTGTAGATAGGCTTAAAATCAGGCCAGCTTGTTTTCTTTAGTCCATCTGGAAAGCAGTAACAGCAGGGGCAAATGAATGGTATAATCCTGCATTGCTGAAAGAGCATCTTTTGTTACTGCAAGTGATGAATGCTTCTTTTGGCTGAAGTTGATCAGAAAAAAAATCCACCTGTTTTTTACTCTGTTATGAGCAGCTTCCTCTAGGGCTGTTCATCTTTTAAAGCCTTGGCTGAACATAAGCTTTAAAAAGAAGGAAGTGGTGTTGGGCCACAGCAGTGAGGCTGCAGTTACATGTTGCTGGATGTAATAAAACCAGGATACATTCACAAGCAGCCTTCTAAATGTCCTCTAGTTTCTCTAGGATTAAGTTAGTAATTCAGAAGGTAGATACTTGCTAGATACTTTGGGACAAAGAGGCACTTTAAAAACAGAGTGCATAGTTAGGAAGCTGAGAAATTGTATTTCACCTATTGGCATGGTCTTCCAGGTAATTTTTTTTTTTTTTAATTTTTTTTTGTTAATCCCTCCTTTTTAGTATTCTCCTAAATTGATCAATCTCATCCTTAGACTCTTGTATGAAAAGGCTGAAGAAGGAGAAAGTGAGAAATACAGAGAAAACTTTACCCCGTCAAAATGTATTCTTTGTGGAGTGATCTCATTGTTTTTTAAAGCAAGAAGGGCAAAGAAATTCTTCAGTGGCTTAGAACTAACATAGTGAAGATCTCTTATTTGTTCAAAAACTTGGAGGTATCACAGAGCTGCTATATGTCAGTGCTGGTGTGCATGCTTCTTGCTTGAAGTACACTTAAGGTAAAATACTTTGTCTTGCATCTCAGTAATGGAAAAGTGAGTGAAAGCAGAGCACAGTGCCTTGTATGTGGTGGGCTAAGAGCAGAAAGGTGGATATTGCTCATTCATCTGTGATGTCTTTATGCACCTGAGCCTTTTTTTGCTGGTAATGTGGCTGAGAATGTATTTTCATGCAGAAGCACTCTGGGGTTACACAGATGTTCCATCTGCACTTTGCTTGGTGTCACCTGAAGTTCATAGTCAAGCAGCCTGAATTTACAGACCAGAGCACTGCTTTGATGTGCTCTTGGAAAGGAAAGAACAGGAGGACCTTTCTGGTGGGTTTGCTTATACCTGTGACAGGATGCAAGATGTGCCACTGGTATTGGTTGTATCTATAAAAACAAGCTTATTTTTAACTCCTGTCTTAGTGGAGAGATGGTGTGCTGAAGAGTGCAGTGGTTTCAGCGGGGATTGTGTGATTTAACAGCAAAGTCTGTAGCTGGCTAGGGTCTTCTGTCCAGAGCTTTCTCTGTGACTGAGATCAGTCTCTTGCCAGATTTATTTATTGTATTGTAACTTGACCATTGACTTAAGTGACTGCTGTCTAAAAGGCTATGTTCCATTTTGATTTTGAGGTTATAGCTTATAGTATCCTCCACCTTCAGGAAAAAGAAAGCACAACCCACTTAATATTTGATGCTGCAGCATTTTCTTCCCATCAGTTGAGAACAGTTATTGAGACACATTAGTTTCCATCCTTTAAGTGCTGAATGATATCCTGGCATTAGCTCCTATGCAGTGAACCAAAGATGTTGTTGGTTAAACACTCCTTTCCAGGGATTTTTCAAAGAAGATTGTGCAAACTCGATGAAACTTAAGTACCACCTCTGGTTAGTTGGAAAAGGTAGCTCTTCCCTTAAATTCTAGGGTTAGATCAACTTTGTGGTGACTGGATTGAAGTACTGGAATTAGCTAGGACATTGCCTAATTGCAGTGGTTTATGTGGCTGCCTTGTTTTCAAGGCTGAAGTAGCTGGTGTGTATTCTTGAATTGCCCTTTGCCAAGTGGATGGGTGCTGATTTGGCTTCTCATAGCTGGGTGCTGCTTCTCATTGAGCAGACCTGTTTTTGCCCAGTTCAGTCTGTGTCCCTTCAGCCTGTCCTGGGACATGGGTGATATTAGTCCTCTGTGATGTGTTGACACTGTTGTTTTGCTGAGATTTTTTAGCTTTATGATTGGGTTGCTTAAATATTTTTGAACTTTCTCACATTATATGCATTTTACAGCTTTTCAAAAGTAGTGAATATTCATTAGTATTGGGGTTTTGTAAGGAATCCTGCCTTCTGTTGATTATTTGGAAGAACTTTTTTTTTTAAGGCTGTTTGTAGCCTCTCCAGTTGTATTAGAATAACATGGCACCTCTAAAGGTGACCTTAAAAAAAAACACAAAACAACAAAAAAACCCAACAAAAAAGTGAAATCTGTAAAGGGTCCTGAGAAGGAAAGTTTTAGCAGCTTTTAATTTAGTGATTTATTTATAGCAGTCTTTGCAAGTTGCTCTGACCCCACCAAGAGTGTGACAACATAGGTATCAAGGGTGTATTCCTTCTAAGGTTTATTAACAAATCTTTTGAGAAGACCCCGTGTACTTTCTGTGGCATTTGGAAGGTGAAACTTTGTAGTATTGGAGATCCCTCTCAGAAAGCTTCCCAGCAAAGCTAGGCTTGATGGTAGGTTAAAAGGGAAGAAGGGTTTGGAGGAGTGCTCTGGGGGTGGCTGAAAGAGCTTTAAAAAAAGGGAAGTAACATGCACAAGCTTTTGTCTGTAAAATGCAGCAACCCGAATACTTATTTTTGGTCATAGCTCCAAATAAGGTGTGGTTGCATTCTCTCTAGAAAACTTTTTCCAGAGAATTGCACTGAAGACCCCCATTTTGGGGGAAACAGCCTTTTTTTCCCCTTATGCTCTGTTGTGAGACTCAAGAGAGTGTGCTTTGAAGCTATTAATGAGGTACTTGGGCTTTGTCCCGACTGTAACTGCAAATTTGACATTGTAGTTTCTATTGCATCATAGTCTTCTGTTATGTGTGTTATTTATTTATTTATTTATTTTTGGCAGCAGCAGTGTTTGTTTCTTTGGTCTTCCCTTTGCATGGAAAATAATAATTAGATCTTAACCTTAAGGAGTTGCTGAGTACTTGCATCTTTAAGAATCCAGCCCTAGACAGGTAACAGACCTGTTTTGGTGGTACCTGATGAATGGTGACTGCTTTCTGACTGGTGTATTGCAGTAGTTAAGCCTTCACTTACCACCTGATAATTCTTAGGAAAAAAACATTAACAGTTGCTTCTCTTCATCATGGTAAGATCTTATGATGAGTCTTGGGACTGTGAAGCTTGCATTTTTCTTATCTGCCCTTTGCATTTCTCTCTGAATATAAGAAGTGTATTTTTATCAGTGGCTCTTGGCTGGAAGTGAGTGCCAACTATTTCCTAACCTGTTCTGCTTACAGGAATTAAGGAAAGCATGGGGGCTGCATACAGAAAAGCATCTCTTTAACTGATGCTAGACTCACAGACCTTTTTCATGCCCTGTTTGAGTGCATTTGAATTTTTCTCAGTATCATTCTCATTTTGCTTTACACAGGATGCCCTTACTCCATACAAGGAAATCCTCCAGATGTACTGGGAGAAAGCAACAGGCTTTGTGAATGCCCAGTGTGATGGACTTGAGCCCTGGCAACTGATTGGGTTGACGCTTTCTTCTACACTTATAAGTGTGTGGCTGCATGGCTTTCTCTTCCAGTCTGAAAGTAAGTATTTGAAATGGGGTATTATGTTTGGAGGGAAGTAAGAGGGGGAACAGAGTTGTTCCTAAGTAGTAGAAGGAAAGAAGGTGGAACAAGGCCAACGCTTGTTAGAACAGACCTTCTGCTGTCAACTAGTATCAACAAAAACCTCTTCCAAATTAAGGTCAAAGCCTGTCTGATCAATGAAACACCCCCATTCCTTTAGGGGGTGTGGTAGGCCAGCCGGCATGTGCCTGCATCTCCTTCCCTTCCTCTTGTCTTCCTTTTGCGTTTGGCTAAACCATTTACTTGTTGCAACACTTTCTTCTTGCTCCAAACCTGGGGAATTTATGAGAGCTGGGTTCTTGTGAACTTAGTCATACATGCAAAGTGTCTAGGAGTCATAAGTACAAAGCGTCTACAGAACTCTTGCTCTTGACTGCTTCCCTTCCTGCTGGAGGAGAAGGTGTGGTTTTGATTTAGTGTTGAAGGCATGCTTCATCCTCAGGATCTTCAAGATAATTGCATCTGGTGGTGGTGTGTGGATTCTTCACATCCCTGGAGCATTTACCTGTTTTGAGTGATTTCTGATATTGACAACTCTTCAAGTGTGATCTGTTTTGATGAGCCTACAGTTTTCTCTGGCTGTGTGATGGTCAGAGATAACTACTTTGCCCTCAGAGGAGAACATGGTGCCTTTCAGTTCTTGCACGCCTAAGGGTTACACTCCGATAGCAGTTTGTTAAAAACAGAAGTTTTCAACTTGATGTTTACTCCTGTGCCTCTCTGTTCCTTAACCAGCCTTTTTAATTTTAAGGATGGGAGTAACTAAATAGTGAGAAAATCTATGAAAGAGACAAAATCATATGAAGCTTTTGCTCAGTGCAGGACTAAGTTAGCTTCTTGGCTAGTATTTGTACTGCTGCGCAGTATTTTTAAAGTGTTGACTAGGTGCTAGAAGATTGGATTAGATTGTCTGAATTTTTCAGGAGTTTGCAGTCTTCTCGCTGTGGAAGTTCTTAATAAAACTGTGCACACTGAAATACGCAATAGAAATGTTACTGTCAGAATGTTAATGAGTATTTGCTACAGAATGTGCCGCACTGCAATTACTGCTCTTACGTAGCATTTCAAAATATATAGGAAGTGTGTGTGGGAAATATACATAAAATTGCAAAGTCCTAAAGTGGTCAATTTTTAAAGTTTGCTTACTTATTTCTTGGTATAAGCGTCCTGTAACTGCTGCTGCTTAATTGAAATGCCTGTAGGACTCAAAATGCATTTTTGGTGGCTATAAAGTATCTGTGTCGTCCTGATTTCATTCCTGCCTTTTGACCTAGCCTAGGGTTTGCTGGTGTTTGTCATCAGTGGCTTCTCTCATTCTAGTATGTGGGCTGTGGTGGAATTTCTGCTCTTCCCTTTGTTCTGTCCCCTTCCCCCGAGTTGCCTCGCATTGCATCATGTGTTTCCAGTATTGGATGGCCAGACACCAGCCAGATCCTTGTCACATTATGGCTGAAGTACTGTTTCCTCCTTTGTTCTGGGACCCTCATGTTGCTGAGTGTTTTTGTGTTACAGTACTATTCTTGTTTGAAGAGGCAGAAAATAACTTCAACCGGTATTTTCCTTTTTTTTTTGCTGGAGAACTTCATTTTAGCAAATTGTAAAATCTGTCTCTTTCCTGTAAAATTCCACATGTGGATGTAAGTTCCCTTGTTAGTAAAAAAACTGAGTCAAATTATTGTTTCCCATAGGTGGCTGCTGTTCTGCAAGCCAGATGTTTCTTTAGCATGGTCCACTTCTGAACCTCTCTCTTTGCTATGCTCATCTGTCTCACCATGTCCTCTTGGTCACTGCGTTATTTTAACTTGGATCAGAAATACCGAGCCTGTGTCATGGGCTGTATCTGAAGTATTGTGGTCTAAATCTGTTTTTTTTTTTGTTGTTGTTGTTGTTTCGTGAGTCATCTTAGGTTAATTTCTGACTCTTTGTTTTTCAGGTTTAGCATCCCGAGCTAAAAAACAGTTCTTTAAACTACTGAGAAAAATGCCATTTGTCGGGGCTATAGTGAGTATTTGAACTACTTCTCTTAATATTATCCCAGGTCCTTGTTTCAGCCTGCTTAACTTTCTCAGAGAACTTAGAGTTCTGCATCTTTTTTGTCATGTTACTGTGATTACAGTGATCTGAGGATATAGATCTGCTGCTGCCACCCGGTTTAATGCAAGATATAATTTCTACCTAGTCTTTTTGTCATAGTATCATTCTCATAAATAGGCGTGCTACTTTTTTTTTTAAACAAACAGTCAGTGAATGTGGTTACAGAATTTTCTAGTAACATTTCCTTGTTGTTTTAATTTTTAGAAAATTATTTTAACAATGAATGAAGGGGACAGGATTGAACTCAATTTGTTGTTTCTGGAACTGTCTTATTCTTGAGCAAGTGTGAGTTAGCCAGGTGTCTGTTGTGCAACATGGAAGGACAATTTTTTTAATCAGATGACTGGCGTGATTAGTTTAGAGCTCAGATACCTATTAGCAATACTTAGGATTATAGTTCAAGGTTATTGGTAGTTCTTGTAATCCTTAAAACAAGACAAACTTTAATGTTTGGGAGATGGGATTTTTTTTTTTGCATAAAAACTACAAAATGAGCATGTTTTAGCATGTTAATGATTTAATGATTGAGAAATACACAGCTTGGTTTACCTAGTAAATGCTGGTATCATACTTGATTGTGCTTCTTTCTGCTTGATGTGTTGCCATATTTACGCATTGAATCAGGGGGTCAGATCTGTTAGAGGCAATTTTGTCAAATGAGGGTAGCAAAGAGGAACATTTTCCTTTGGCTCTGGACACAGAAGTGGTTGTCAAGTTTTTTCTCCAGCCCTCTGAAAGGGACTTGCATCCCCTCTTTATGTCTTATCAAGTGCTCCATCTTTCACCTTCTGACTTGAGCAGCCTTTGATCAGATGAATTAATGAATTGTTCTCTTCTGCTTGTATTTTTGTCTGCCTGTTAGAAAAGTTCTGGGCCCCTTGTAAGCAATCCCTATTTTGTTCAGACTTACCTTCCAACCCCTAGAGCTGTTAAGCTGTCCTGTGCCAGACGACTCCTGGTGTGCCCTATCTCTGTACTCTTCCTGCTCTTTGGTAGGCTGATACCTGATAACCTCTCAGTTGCTTACAGAAGGCCTTGGCTTTGAGGCATTCCAATGTCCAAAAGTCTTTAAAGCTGATAATATCTCAATCCCTGTGTTGCCTGGAAGAAGAATCTCAACTTTGGAATGTGTTATGAGAAGAAGTCTGGGCCTCCTGAATGTAAGGTGGGGGTGGGAAGAAAGAAATCTCCTGTGTAGTGGAGATTTCTTTATTGCTTTTATTTTCACAAGTTTCTAAATATGTGTGGTGTCCTGTCTCTGCTCCCTCCCAGCTTTTTGCACCTCTTCTCACTGGCAGAGCATGAGAGACTCAACAGTCCTTGATCAGAGTAAGCATTACTTAGCAACAACTAAAAATCAGTGTGTTATCAGAATTGTTCTCATGTTAAAGCCAAAACACAGCACTGCACCAGCTACTAGGAAGAAGATTAACTCTATCCCAGCTGAAACCAGCTACCATTCCCACAGGGAATTCCCAGGGTGGTTTAGAGACTAGTGTATGCCAGTTTGCTATTCTAGTCAGCTTGTTTTTGGAGGGAGAGGTTGGTAGGAAGGGGAAGTTGAACTGTGTAGCTGTGAAGTCTGCTATGCTTTTTGCTCATAGAGATGAAAAAGTTCCTGTCTGTTCCTCTCGATAGTATGGATGTAGCTAGGGAGTTCAATCTTGCATGCATTCAACAATTATTTATAATATGTCCAGTGCCTTTGTTGATAGTATTTTCCTTTCTTTGTAGATTCAAAAGAAGATTGATGAAGCCTTGAATGATGTCACTTCCAGTTTATCCTTCCTGAAAGATGAAAAGGATTATATCAAAGCACTGCCGGAACAAGGCATGAGTCAGCCTGAAGTACTGAAGAAGATGAAAGAGTACAGCTCAAAAGGTATGAATGTGAGTCTCTACTGCAGCAGAGGTGGGTCTGTTTCATAGCTCTGACATTAGGCTTACTTCTTAAATGAGTTCTAATGACTCCTGCTCATGGTTTAATCGTAAATATTTCTTCCCTGATGTTCTTTGCTTGCAAATTTTTGTCTCTTTTCTTTCTGGAAATAGTATTCATGACTTCTAATACTGCACTTGGGTATTTACATTGAAATTCTGTTCTTACCCCAAGAATACTAGACTCATGATGGGAGGAAGTTACTTGGATGTATTTTTGATTAAGTTTCTGAGGAGTTGCCTTGATGTTTGACTTTACCAGAAACGTGTTTTCTGTGAAGCTCCAGGGAATACTCACAATTAAAAACCCCCCAAACAAACCAACCCAACCAACAAACTTCCAAGTAGGAGTTTTAGGGAATTTCCAAGACTGTCTCTCTTAATCAAAGTCACAATGGTTTGCACCTAAAAAGCCATTTAAGGAAGGCAGAGTCATTATGTTCTTCTAGCTTCATAAGCAGTCTGCAACTTGAGTTGCCTCACTCATGTAAATACCTCCACACCAGTTTATGTACCTGTTACTCCCAATAAGCAAATTTGGGTGATTTGCTGTACAGAGAAGATATGACTGCCCTGCTCCTATTCAAAATTTGAGAAATATCTTCAATTTTCTGCTAGAACAGTGCATCTACTCCAAATTCAGAAACCATTTTGTAGTGAAGTATCCTATAACAACTTCCTTCTTTTCTACTTTTATGTAGCATCTGTCTGCTTTTTCCCTCAAATCATTATTTCCTTCCTTCACCTGGTTCTTTCCTTTTTAATTTTCCCATGTCCCCCCCCTTCCCAGACACTCCCCTTTGAAAGCTCCTTAGAAATGAGGGTTGGATTGTGACTATATTCACATTGTATATGCTTGTGAAGCTGATGCCCTTGAGTTTTATAAAGGCTAACAGTTAGGAGAGGGGAGCAAATAACCAAACAAGTGGAAATACACTGCTGGGGTGTTTGGAGGTAGAAAGCTACTTGTTTTAAGTAAAATCACATTGGACAGGGGGCTGAAGCACGTTTCAACAGTGTGTTGCTGATGCTGTTCCATCCAGCTGCTCTCATTTGTTAAAGCTTCAGCATCATATCATTTTAGGTGAAATTTGAGGTGCTCAGCACTGTAGGTTTTAGCAGTGCAAGCTTGGCCTTCCCATCTCTTCTCAGCTTACAGTGGTGATGGGTGCTCTTTGAAAGTGTCTTTAGCTTTAGCCAAATTAGAGTTCAGTTGGTTGGACAGCAGTTTGGGGAGACTAAATGGGTATTAAGTGGATTACGTATTAATATAACTGCTTGCTGCAGCGAGATGTTTATGTTTTCTTTAGTCATCATTTATTTGCAGTTTGCTAAGTTCATGGGATATGTGATGCCAGAGGCTTAGTGTCACACACATCTATCTGTGTGGCACAAAAATTATACTTGTTCCTCATCAGAAATATCTCAAAAGCTGAATCCTCATCTTCAGAGGGGACTTCTCTGTGCAATTCTATGTGCTTTCTGCGAATGGCTGTGTTTCCAAGCAGTGTGGTGTTCTCTTTCAGGAGATGTACATTGGCAGGATGGGAAAGTCTCTGGGACTGTGTACAGTGGTGAAGAAAAACTCACCCATCTGCTAGTGAAGGTAAAGTGCAAACGGTATAACTGCATCTTTGAAGATATCCTTAGAGTTTTCAGGGTGACTGGAAACTCCTCAACACTGTTGCAGCATCTTTCAAAATAAATAGGGAAGAGCTGAAACTAAGACTGCTGAAATGTAAAGACAGAGCCTAGGACAAATGTAGGTGGAAGGTGAATTTAGGGGTATTAAGCAAAGCATTTAGGCAGGGTAAACCTGGGCAAGTGACTGTCTCTGAGAAAATAAAGATAACTGGAATCAAATCAGATGAGATGTAAAAGGTACAAAGCTGGTAACAAGTGAACTGGAAACTGGTTCTGACTTTCTAACTCGGGGAATGGTGGAAGGCATAGAATTGCCATAGATCAACTTCAGCCTTTACTGTGGGCTGAGTTGAAAGTGTCTTTGGCTGTCCTGTTACTGGGAGGCTGTGGAACCCTTGGACTGGAACAACTTCACTAAGCAATACTAAATTCCTCTTGGTTTAAGCAAAATACAAGTTTGAAAAATGTTTTTTGGCATTACAATGTGATCAAAATCATCCAACAATGGAGCACTGGCATGCTTCAGTGGTGTCTTTGTTAGGTCTGTTTACCTACTCGGGAACTTTTTCCTTTGAGAAGGTTGGAAAATAACCTAAACAGCCCAAAGGTCTGTTTTCAAATATATCTACTTCAAGAGGGGGTTTTGCTAGCAAGGGAAGTCTAGCCTTCTTGCTCCTGGGAAAGCTTTTATAACAGCTGTAAAGAGTGCTGTTTGGTGGTGGCTATTGCTGTTTTCTTCTGTGTGTTGACATTTTCTTTGCCACTTCTGGGGAAACATGAAGTTCAGAGCAGCCTTTCTAGGGGGGCCTCAGCTTGGATGGAATGTTGTGGAAACATTCCCTCTCTGCTGATTATTCGCTGGTTTATTCTTCTGTATTTCTTTTAACATCCCTGCAGTCACTTTTTGATCTTGACTGCAGGAGGTCGGAACTGGTCTGTTCCAGCCTTATCCTGTGAGTCCACAGTTGCAGAACAAGCATGAAATACTGGTTTCCACAGCCACTTTTGTTGTGGTGTGGGTGGGCATTTGTGCTTTTCTAGCTGCTTCAGAATTCTCCTTTAATAGTAAACTTGAAAACTGGTTCTTCAAAGTAACTTTTTGGCCTGCCTTTCCTAAAGAAATCATAGGGTGCATTTTGTGTTCTTTTTAGAAAACAGATCAATGGTTAAACCTGTCTTTAAAACAAGAAATGTTGCTGTGTTACAGAATCACTCCAGAGGTCAGAATGCCCTAGAAAAACAAATGTTTTTTTTTTTTTTTTTTCCCCCAACCCCTCAGCTGTAGCTTCCCGGCTTGTGGTATTTACTTGCAACAGGAGTTAAGTCCAAAGAGATCTGCAGTATTGTTATAACTAAATGCAGCTAATTTGCTTATACAGTGCATATAGTAAATTCTCAAATCTGCACTGATAATCCAGTGCTTCATCTGCAAGGCTAACTTTCTGTCTTTGTTTTCTGGAGGTGTATGAAGAGTTTGCCTGGAGTAATCCTCTCCATCCGGATATATTCCCTGGTTTGAGGAAGATGGAAGCAGAAGTAGTGAGGGTTGCCTGTACACTCTTCAATGGCGGCCCCAACTCTTGTGGTGCTGTAAGTAGCCAGTCTTCATGTGTCCCCTGAACATTTTGGATATTTCTGACTTTAAGTGCAAATACGCCTTCTGATATTCAGTCTAGGTGAAGGTCAGGCTTGTCCTGGTATATGCTATGCCAATGTAGTTGTATGGAAGACAACTGATAATTGCTCCTCTTGGTGAAGCTTTATGAGAGACTATTTAACTCGAGGAACTAGTTCTCTGGACAAGACTTATCTACTTCAGCCTTTTTTTTGCACTCTTAAATGATACAGGCTTGATGGCAGTTGGGAAAAGAGAGCTAGTGTGATGTAGCCTGTCTGGTTGTCAAGGATGGATGGTGAACAGAGCAGTGTCATTTTGAGTAGCTCCCCTCAGTTTCAATCTCTGAACTGGAAATCTGTGAGCCTGCCAGAATGCTTAGATTGAGGACAAGGCTAGCTGGTTGGCTGGCTAGTCACCAACAGCTCCAAGTGTTGGTGATCAAGCAGGCATGGCATTGTCATCTGTCCAGCTGGAAAGCTGACTTTCCAGGCTTACGTTTACGTGGCCTTTCAGTGTATGATGGTGGAAACCCGTTTTAAAGCCTTAATAGTGTCCATAGCAAGAGTCCAGGTGGGTGTTTATAAACTGATGTTTTCAGAGTTGGTCAACGAGCAAAAGATGTGAAGTTGCATGGTGAATTATTGTTATGAAAATAAGCTATGGCTTCTTATGCTTCTCTCTCTCTTGCCCTATCTTTTTAGTAAGGATCCCCAATTCCTTAGGCCAAATTTCCTCCCTGTTTATGTGGTGTGGGGGTCAGTGAGATCTTATCTCCTAGCATGGTGGGCAGGTGCAGCTGGCATACAAACAAGCTGCTTAATAACTTGTGAAGTAGTTCTGTTTGTGAGAAGAATCCAGACAATACTTTTCAGAGACTGGGTGTGAGGTGATTGCTGTCTGTACATATGTGAGGGAGGGAGGCCAGCAATGGCTGAAAATCAGTGTGGGAAGGGTGCTGACACAAGAGCTTATGAGGTGAACTGGCCTTGAATGGCCTTAACCTGACAGTTGGAGTCTTAGTTGTGTTAAGGAGATAAGTACTGGAGTACCATTGTAGTAAGTGTAGCTCAACCAAACTCCAACTGGATTGAAGATGAAACTTGACTGTACAGTGAGTGTAAAATGTGATTTGCCTTTGATAGCAGGAGGTTGCATCCTGTGGCCTAACTTGTCCTCCTAGGATTGTATTCCTTGTATTACCTTCAAGTTTAGAGAAGGAATGTGCCTTTTGCTTATGAAAAGCATTTAAGCTCACCTCATCTCCTTCCTGGCTTGCAGTGCTGAGAATACTGGTGAGATTATCCTTGGAGTGGGGAAGAGGCTGTGTCTCAAGCTGTTGAACTTTATCAGCAGCTGAGATGTCAATTGATACAACAGTCAGATAGCTCTGTGACACTTATTGCATGCTTGGAGGACTTTGCTTGCTGAAGCCTGCAACGTGTGTGTGTGCAGTTTCTGTTACGTAAAGCATGTGTTGTAAATGCGTCAGCCTTGGCCTTGTGTGCTCTTTCGCTGAAATCTAAAAGTAGAATTGTCTAAGAGGGGAAGTTCAGAATTGGTAAAAAACTGCTCCAGAACACTAAGACGGTGATCACAGTTAACATGATACCTCCACAGATGCTCTCTGGGGAATCCAGCTTTTCCCTGTCTTCCCCTCACTCTGGAGGATCATGACATAAAGCTATGGTTAAGATTCAAACAGAAGCAAAGTAAACAGATGAACATGCAGCCTGTGGCAGTTACATTCTAGTTGGTTGAACAGTCAAATCTGCATGATGTGAGGGAGGATTGAAAAGCTGATTGGCCGGAAACAGAAGATTATTTTTTACCTAATTGCATACCCTATTGCAATACCGTAATTGCATCCCTGTGATTATCTTGTCCGGATGAGTCGCTCCAGTGGACTTTTTGTCTTCCTCCCACGTTACCCTTCCTGACTGTGAAGTGTCCAGAGTTGCTACTCATTGATTGGAGAGATGTGGGTGAATATGTGGAGGTCACATGCTCTTCAAGTATCTGGGCTCAAAGAATTCTCTTATTTTCTTCTCCCCAAACAGAATTAACATTTCAGAATTACTTCTGGAGGCTGAGACAGTTACAAAGTCATTTTAAAAGAGGGTTGGTTTTTTTTCAGATTGATGCTATGCTTTCTGTCTCTGGAAGGCCCTGCTGTGGCTAGTTGCTCAGACTTCCATAGTTAAGCTTCAGTAACCAGTGAGGCTGTAAAACAGAGAAGATGGCTTAAACCAGGGAGGGCACAATGCTGTGATTTATCTTTATCTTCAAACTGATCTCTTCAGGAGGTGCTGCTGGCTTTTTCTGCTGAGAATGCTCCTTGTTTACTCAATTCAACTCTTACAGTGATGAAAACCAAGACAAATGTTTGGGGTGTTCTTTCCTGAATTTCATCACTGTCATCTCTGAGAAGCAGTGCATCTTAGTGCCAGATCCCCATCCACCGGATTTACTAATCTGATTTAAGCAGCTGGGACTGCTTGTCCAATTTTGCTGGTGCCTGGTGCTGGTCCCTGAAGGCAGATGGAGCTTGTTGGTGTTTCTGAAGAATGTATGTGTGGCTGTGCTATGTGGAAAACACCAAAAGTTTTTGTCTGTGCTTCTGAGTGAGGCAGTTTCACTTCCTTTGTGCTCTGATTTCCACACCGTGTTGCAAACCAGCATTTTTTGGTCTTATACTCTGCTGCTGTCTGGGAAAAACAGCAGTGACACGTTTGTGCTGTTCCCAGGGCTTTCAACAGCCTGGGGACCTCTGTGTGGTCCTGCTCTGTGTCATGCGGGCATCTTCCTAGGCAGGATCTCTGGAGAGCAGTCCCCTTACTTCCTCTTTGAAGGTTTTCAGTGTGTTTAATAAATGTTAAAATGAAACATGCCTTTTTAGATTTCTGAATGTTAAATCAGATGAGCAGCTTGCATTATTTACAGGAGTTGCCTTTATCTGAAACGTGGGGGCTATGATTCTCCTTCATTTAAACGTGGGCATAAAACTGCTAACAATGCCCTTGTGGTGAGGGTTGTGCTGGCATGTCTTTTGCCTTAAATTGCATGGAGAGATGTTCCACGTTTTAAGCAGTTTTTAAAAGTAATCATTTTCAGCAGTGGATGGATGCTTCCTATTTCTCAGTAATTGCTACTTTTGTTCTTGCTTTTAATCATGTTACAAGAGAGCAAAGAGGCGGGCATTGGTGATTTTCAGTGCCCAGGAGATTCTAATCATATTCTTGAGATGATTTGAAAGGACTAATTAATCGCAGCAAGTAGAGGAGGAATGGAGGAGTTTGTTCTTGTCTGATGTGTGCATATGTTCCTGTTCACAAGGTGCTTTGTTTTGCAGTGCTGTGGATTTCCCTTCTAATTTGGGGAGAACTCATCACTTTTATGCAAGCTTCAATGATTTGCTTTTTTAGTAGATTTTTGAACTTAAAAGGAAATGGCAGCTTTGAAGTTCAGGGAAATGTGGTGGGGGAATAAGGGGTGTGCACACGTGTGTAGTTGATGTTGGTTTCTCTGAATTCTTCTTTGTACTTACTCTGCAGCTGAAAATGAGAGAGGAGGCAAAATCAGCAAATGCAAACCTAAGCCTCTTGTAGAAACCATCTTGTCTCTTTCCCCCTAAACTCTGGGGCTTCCAAACTTTGTTGTAGTTCTGGCTGCACATGTGAAGTAGGGCTTTAACAATGCAGTGTGAGTGATGTGTCTTGGGGGGGTTTATACTCTGCAGATGTGTCAAGTTTTATCTGTAGTGATGAGTGGGTCACCTTGAGAGAGACAACTAGTGGAATTTACAACCTGCAGGTTTACAGAGGTTTTATGCAAGTCTGTCACTACGTTATGACCGTGCAGTGAATTGTGGTATATTTTTACTCCAGTGCTACCTTAGAAACAAATTGTAGTTTGCTTTCTTATTCATGGGGTAAAATACTGTGAAATTTTTGGTAAGCTTTGTCTCCAGGGTCTGAATGGATGTGTTTCCTAAGTTGAAAATACAAGAAAAAATTAGAGACCATGGACTAAAGTGGTTTCTTTACATCTGACAGTCTGACAGTGATATGCAAGTGGCATGGCCAAAGAAATCCCTGAACAGAGACTGTAGCTCTTATTGCTGGTTTGATGTCTTATTGATGGTTTGATGCAACAGAAGGGTTATACTGAGTTTAGAAAGCAGGAGAGATATTTTTCCATAGAACCATAGAACACCAGGTTGGAAGGGACCTCAAGGATCATCTGGTCCAACCGTTAACCGTTAGTGTATAACTAATCCTAGAATCACAGACTGCTTTGGGTTGAAGGGACTTTAAAGCTCATCCAGTTCCAAGCCCTGTCCAACCTGGCCTTGAGCACTGCCAGGGATTTCCCTGTGCTTTCTCCTTCACTCTCCCATTTGGAAAATAATAAATAAATCAGGAACAAAAGGAAGTCTGCTTCCCTTTTCCGTACAGTTTGCCTGGCTTTTGAAGATAGTGCAGGGTTAGAAAGCTGTTTGAAACAGTGCCTGTTTCCAGCCCCTTCTCCCTATGGCATCGCTTGAGCCTGTGGACTTTCATTTAGAGGAGAGAAAAAAATACTAGTGCGAGCCATTGGCGGGTGCTGAATCACTGCATGTTGGCCAGCTGCCGGTGCGCTGCAGGCTGTGGAGAAACTCCATCCCGTGACAGTGATTCAAGCCCTGGCTATAACTGAAAGAGTTTGCTGTTGAGAGCTAGGCTGACAAAGCCTCCTGTAAAGGAGCAGGCTCTTTCTCTGCAGGTATAAACCGCATAGACCAAAAGTGGTTTTGCTGCTCTAGCTACACCAAAGGTGCTGCTATAGATCAAGCTGCTCTGGCATACCTACTGTGGTGGAGACTGATGTTGGTACCAATATGGTGATTTTTGGCCAGTTAAGGAAGCTGATTTGGCTGAAAGTTAGGTTGGATTCAGTGGATTTTCGGAAGTCTGAATGAGCTTTCTTTGTGGTCATCTGCATGCCTGTCTTTGTGCCTGGGCATTCAGTAATGTGAATACCAAGATCCCCAAATCATGCCTAGCAAAGTTTTCATGATCATTGCAAAATTTTAAGCAATTTTGCAAGCAGTGTTATGAGTATGTAATAAACTCATTTTTCTTCTCCCACCTGGCAGTAGAAGGGCAATCACACCAGCTGGATTTTTTTCCCCAAAGGTAGTAGCTGACAACGTTGCAGATCTTTTCATGGGAAGGTGGAGAAGTGAGTGACTGTCCTGGTTTAAGTGACACAGCCCATAAAACTCTTAGGACATTGTGTTCCTGCTGCCATCTATTTCCTTCACAATAAATGCAACGATTTCTTCATCCAGTGTCAGGCTCTGTGAGGGTTTATCTGCAACAGCTGTTGCTTTTAAACTACCATAAAAGCAGAAATTGTCTGTGGTGTGACAGTCACTTTCACACTGCCTGTGGTGGCAGCTGTTGCTAGCTTGCATCATGTTAGGAACAAATGTGGCAGGCCTTTTTGTGTGCTTGTGAACTTTGTTCCTTATATCTGTACTTAATGTTTAGTCATTCTCATGCAGTCACACTTCTCCTTTGCATTTTAGGGATTTGCAGCTATGTCAGCTGGGAAAAAAAGCCCAAAGGAAAACCCAGACTAGCAGATGTCTTGAGGCATGCAAATGTGATCCTTTTTTATGTTTATTTTTTGGGGAGAAGAGGTTAAAAGGGGAAATTGCAGTTGGTTTAGCAGATATTGGGATCAAAATTAATCCTCTGTAAGTGCTGTAAGTAGCTTTTGATTCCTCTTTTTCACTTGAACTTCTGTATATCTGTTCCAGGTACCCCTAGTGCTCAAGCTATGGCTTGCCCATCATTGCAGTTGGTCAGTCCTGCAGGCTGCTTCTAAAAACCAACCTCACATTTTACTAGGTTAAAATTTTACCTTGGAAGGTTTATGCTCACACAATTTTCTGTCCCCTGCATGTCAGAACTTGTAAAGGCTTGCCAAGAAACAGTCCTCCCACTCGAGGAATTTCTTCCTGTGAGGAGTTTTTTTTATTTGTTTGCAAGAGCTCTTGAGTTCTAGCTTGCAACAGTAAACTTGATCAAATGGCTTATATGTGTACCTTCCTCTCTTCCACCTCCTGATGTAAAACTCCTTATTCTCCTATGGTCAGGGTAAAGAGGGCTGGGAAAGCACAGATGGTGGGTTGTGTGCGTACTGAGGGACTTGCTCAGGAGAGTAATGCAGAAATTCCTTCTGGTGTAAAATTTCTTGGGTCCTTGAGAGCTTAGAAGCTCTGACCTGGTGTGACCAGACCTGTGCTGGCCTCCGCAGAGAGAAGGTTGGAGGGAACTCTCTGCTCTGCAGTGTTGCAGGTTCTGGAAAGGTTTTGTGGCTCAGGAGCAGAGCCAACCCTGAGCTGGCTCTGTGCCCCAGCATGGCACTGCTCCAGACCTAATAAACCCTGCTGGACTTCAGTTGACTAATACAGAATCAACTTTGTTTTTTTTTCCATATGCATGGCATAATTAATCTGTAATCCAGACAAACAATCCCCAGGTAATCAAGAGCTAAGTATGTACTGGCAGTTTCGTGAGGTGTGGTCGTGTTTGCCAGCTAGTGATTGTGCAGCATGATCCCCTCTTGTTAGGCTTTTGAGTTGAATTTTGTTTGTTTGCTTTCCCTTTTTTCCTTCACCTTTAAATAGAAGAGTCAACATTTACTTAAATGTGCACTTTCAAGCTGAATGTCACAAAACTACCTTGAGCTGTTCAGCGGCTTCTGCTGCCCTTGAAAAACCTGAGTTGTCCTGTGCATCTCTTGCCTCTGAAGCATCTCTGGACAGTGATGCTGTGACGGCATCCATGTAAGTGGTTGTTTTTCTTCTTTGCTTCTTTTTTTTACAACAGATGACATCTGGAGGGACTGAGAGCATTCTGATGGCCTGCAAGGCATACAGAGACCTGGCTTATGAGAGAGGCATCAAACAGCCAGAAATGTGAGCAATAACTCTGCATCTTGCTTTTTGCTTTGGGGGCTTGTGGGATTTACTGTTCTGAGTTGAGGTGGCTGCTAGACTTTAATAATCCTTCATTTCATAGCTCATTACCATCTCCTCCTTGTCTATCTGTGTCTGAAGGAGAGAAACCTGAGTCAAAAGAGCTAGTACAGAAGCACAGGAAACTAAACAGCCTGGGAGACATGTATGTTGCGGGGGGGGGCTGCAGTAGCTATTCTGTGCAGATGTATTTTGGCAATACCTTTTGATATGAGCTGCTCTGGACAAAGCCTGCTCATATCAGCTTTGGGCCCCTCTTGAGCAGAGATTGACAGGCCCTTTGAAGTGTTTAAGGGTTTGGATTTATTCAGTTCAAAGAAGGTTTAGCCTGAAGACTCCAGGACTAAAGTTGGGGCTGGTTGGAGCTGAAAGGAAGAATTGTGCTAATCATTACACTGCTAATAAAGGGTTTGCTCTCTCTAATGTCCTTCTTTTTTTCTATACAGTGCATAAAAGAAATGTTTCTCTGTTAATTGCTTATGAGAGGAAAATATAAAAAGAGATGAAACGCTACGGTGTTCATCTTCTGTTGAATTCCTGCAGTTCTTTTCTTCCCTCTCTAAAACTTTAATGCTATTAAAGGCCCTGATAAGGTATGATAGCTCAGAAAATGAGAGAGTATTTTCCCCAACTTTTTGCATTTTTTGGTCTATATGATTTCGAGCCAGTTGAAACATGCAGTTGGGCTGTTTGTGACACGTCTATCACACACAAATATCTACAGGTTGAATTTTTTTGGTTTTCCCCCTTCTGTTCACAGTAAAGCTTAGGTGCTGCCTGTGTTGACACATGCAATCTGTTACTTTTCTAGATTGGTCCCAGTGAGTGCTCATGCGGCATTTGACAAAGCAGCACACTACTTCGGACTGAAGTTGATTCACATACCGTTGACCAAGGCTATGGAAGTGGATGTTCAGGTATTGTTTTAGGCAGCACAGCACTCTTTCTGTGGGAAATTAGCATTGGCATTGTATAGCAAATAGCAAGAAATCTACCTATCCAGGGAGCAAGTCAGTGGATAGAGAGGAATTAATGTTTCCTGGGAATAAAAATGCAGGATTAAGTACTTGTCATTGCAGATAATGTTTTGTTTGAAATAGTGGGATGTAAACCATCTCTTTATCCTGTGTGATTCATATAGAATCCAATAATTTATGTATTTCAGAAATAGCCCCAAATTTCTGATGTGGCAGAACAAAAGTGTTCTAGTATTTCCAAGTGGATGAGTTAAATGACTCAGTTGATACCTACTGATTCTGGTAGCTCATTGCTTTGCTTTTTACAGGCTTTTGTGCGTTGGTTTTTAAGACCAGACGCTGCATGTTTTCACTTTTTATCTTTTTTGGCAGGCACTTGGTAAATGGAATATGAGCATCTTCTCTCTTTAAATCTTCAGGCAATGAGGAGAGCTATCTCAAAGAACACAGCCATGCTGGTTTGTTCCGCTCCCCAGTTCCCTCATGGAATCATGGACCCAATTGAAGAGGTGGCAGAGGTATGGCACCCCTGGGACTTCTGGGTGCTATAGCAATAAACCCAGCTTCTCCTGTACAAGAGCATCAGGGGTGTTCCAGGATGTTAACCAGTGAATCTGGTGGGAGGAGCAGGCTGCCTGGGAGAGTAGTATTATTGTTCTCAGGTCAGGTGTTAACCAACAGCAGCATACATAGGACACAGTTTGGAGTGAGGATGAATATAGGACTTTTTTTTTCCCACCCTTAATTGTTGTGAAAAGGCGAGCTCTAAATACCAGATATTACCTCTGGGCATTGTTGTAAAGCTGTTTGCATGGGACTGGATTTTGGACTTGAGCTGGTGCATTTGGTGTGTCATAGCAAGGCAAAGCAGCAAGTCTTTTGCACATGCTTTGTCTCTGAACTCTCAAGTCTGACATAAATGTCTTCTGTAACTGAAGGTATATATTGTGTATGTGGCTTATTGCTCTGATGCACCCACTGTGAAACCAGCTGGAAGGGCTCATTCTTTGCTACCTGAAAGGAAATAACAGCAAAACAGTTCTGAAATGAAATAATAGCAAAATAGTCCACCTAGTAGAAAGGCTTTGATTTACACCCTACTGGTCATAGCAAACTTGGCACAGAAGTCTAAGGGATGCATGGAGGGAGTAGAAGTCACAGGGCTGGGATCTTATATTACAAACATGCCTCTTGATTTTTCTCTCCATGCTCCAGTTATTTATTTTGTATGTAACCAGCCAGGGCCTCTGACCTTCTTTTCTTTCTGGATCACACCATTACACTTTATTGCAGATATTCAGACCACATTGTCACATCCCTTTGGCAAATACAGCAAACTGCCAGAATGAGATGTTCTTTTTCCTCTTGCTGGCAATCTTCACATATGTGGAAGGCAGGAGAAGGTATCCCACAAGTAGCCAGCCCTTCAAGATCTCCTATCCTCAATGGCTAGAGAGTGGCATGATGCTCCCAAACAATCCAGGAAACATTTAATTGTGAATGCAGAGTACCTTTTGGTGACTGGAGTTTGGGTGCCCTAACCACGTCGTTTTCTTGCCTATTGCATGTTACTCACTAGAGTCTCTTGTTCGCACACAGCTTGCAGTGAAGTACAAAATCCCCTTCCATGTTGATGCCTGCCTGGGTGGTTTTCTCATTGCTTTCATGGACAAGGCGGGGTTCCCTCTAAAGCATCCATTTGACTTCCGCGTAAAAGGTGTGACCAGTATTTCTGCTGATACCCACAAGGTAAGAAGTGGGGAGAAAGGTCTTCCAGTGCTTTCACTTTTGGGGAGTGATTCCCAGTGCCATCCCTGCCTTTAGGCACATTTCTGCTCTGCTATGTGGAGAGGTACTGAAGTGCAGGGGTAGGGGCTGCTCTATTCAGGTGCTTTGTGCAATAACCTAGAGTACAAATGGGATCTTGGTGACTGCATGCGGTGAGTGCTTAAATGTGTTCCTGTGCCCTCTTCCTGCTTTTTAATGCTTTCTGTGCCCCTTGCAGTATGGTTATGCTCCCAAGGGTTCTTCAGTGGTGTTGTACAGCGACAAGAAGTACAGGAGCTACCAGTTCTTTATAGCACCCGACTGGCAAGGGGGCATATACGCCTCGCCCTCCGTGGCAGGCTCCAGGCCTGGTGGAATCATAGCTGCATGCTGGGCAACTCTGATGCACATAGGAGAATCGGGTTACGTAGAAGCTACGAAGAGGATCATTAAAACGGCTCGATTCATCGAATCAGAGTATGTGCGTGCCTTAGTGTTTTGATTGTACTGTTTAACCCTGTTCTGGACTCCTTCACCCAAACTGCATTTATTTCATGCAACTTTTCCCTGGAGCAGTAATAACGCCTTGCCTGCTAGGTAGGGATCTACTGGGCAGTTACGGGAGAAGATGCTTTTTTTTATTCCTGGGTGTTGCCCTGTGCCAGATAACTGTGAGGCACAGAGAGGAAGGGTGCAGGCATCTTTATTTAGCTGGCTTTGCTTCTAGCATTTCTTCTCCCTCAGCCATAACTAAGGGGGAGTCTGGATGACAAAAGAAGGGTTATGCTCTCTTGTTGGGATGCTTGTGTTGCTGTGTGAGCTGATAAGCTGTTTTTCTCTGCTATGATGTCTTCTCTTGCCTCTGTTTTCTGTCTTTTCCATTTCTTCCTGATTTTTCTTGATTTTAGGGCCTGTAATGACCTGAATCCTCTTGCCAGTCCCAGTGGCCTGGGATGGTTGCATGGTTTTTTGGTTTGAATGTGCTGTCATCTATTGCTTTCTGTAGCTTTTCCCTTAGGGCTCCAGAGAGATGGACAGAATGTCTTTTCCCTCTAACCCTGGTCAGTCATTTCTTTTCTCCTTTTTCTTTTCAAGGTTGAGAAAAATTGACAGCATCTTCATTCTTGGGAAGCCCGAGGTGTCTGTCCTCTCCATCGGTTCAGACACTTTTGACATTTATCGATTATCCAATTTCTTAGCTGCAAAAGGATGGAACTTAAATGTCCTACAGTTTCCATCAAGGTGAGTTTGTGGAGACCAGTGGAGTGATGTGCGTAGCCAGGATATGCAAGATGGTCATTTTCAGGCCATGTAGGTGTTGTGACTTGCTGAGTGGTGTTGTCTGTATCTGATAAATTGTTGTCCAAATCTGATAAACTCCCTCTATAGAGGAGGAGGAATTACTTTTGTAATTGCTGATGTATAGCAGTTACTGCAGTGAGGATAAGGCAGTGGTAATTTTAATGAGCCTGGCAGAGGGCAGATCTGAGGCTTGCTTTCTATTTGTCTAGTACAAGCAGAAAAATATAAATAGCCAGGGTGTTACCTCATGTTAGGTAACTGAAGGCTTGTAGATGTATTTATTTTTAGTATCTTCCTGCGCTGCCCACTGAAGATGAAGGTACTTGAAAGAACAGTGAAAGACTGATCATTTTCAGTGATCTTTCCATTTCCAGCTTGGTGTGAAATGAATGTTTTCAAATGAGACTTTCCTTAAGTAGGTAATTGGTTTTTCTGTGGGTGAAAGAGGCCAGTGATCTCAGATGTGGCTGCACTGAAAAAAATTTTGGATTTCAGTTAGCGTGAGGTGAAGCCTAGAGAGCCTGAAGCAATAGCTCAGAGGTGTAAGTAGCCCTGTTACTTCTGGTGGATGCTAACTTCCATGCTGTGCGTGGCTGATGGCTTATCTAAACTGGAGAGGAAGGGGAGGGAAACAAGGGCAAGGATTACTGTGCTGGCAGGCAGCTGCATTTTTCTCACTGGAAGTACCTGGAATGAGAAAATTATAGGCCTTTAACCCTGTATGTTGAAGTCAGGAAGGAAAGGAGGAGTTGCCATTCTGCAAAAGAGCTGAACTTTACACTGGCAAGTGTTTTGCAGGGATTTCTTTTAATTGGAAGGGAGTCCTCCCTTCTCCATCTTCTCCCATTATACCGCTGAAATGCTGTTTTAAGGAGATACACAGTTGTTGCTGGCTAGGGAAAGACTAAATTGCTGTCAGTTGCTCAGAAAATGTGGAGCTGTACATAACTTAAAATGGTTAATCTCTCCTCTGCCTGCCCAGCATTCATCTCTGCATTACGCAGTTGCACACAAAGCCTGGTGTTGCTGAACAGTTCCTGAAAGATGTCAAAGACAGCATTGAGGACATCATGAAGGATCCCAATGCCAAGACCACAGGGATGGTAAGGAGGCCAGCCATAGAGTATGAGAGTATGTTTGGGTGAGCATGTTTCTCTGATGGCATTAACGATCCTATGTAACAACCTTCTCTTTTCTGCTTAGGGAGCCATCTATGGAATGGCTCAGTCCGTCCCAGACAGGAGCTTGGTAGCGGAGATTTCTCAGGCATACTTGGATGGTCTCTACAGCACGGATGTTCCTTGCAGTGAAAAGCACATGAATGGCTCCCCCAGCCACCGCTGACTGTACAGCATCAATTGGTACCTTGCCAACTAGCACTGGGGTGGTTCTGAAGGTTTCCTAGGGGAAGAGATTGCAGTAAACCTTTGTTCCTACAATTACAGGTCTCACGGTGGCTTGATCTTGGAAACTTCCCCATCTTAGTCTGTGTTGAAATCTGCATCATTTTCATGCCCGACTTTAGTTTTAGGGCTTTTCCTCCATTCCCCCTGCCTATTTTCAACGTAACTATTGATAGTAAATCAAAAGTCCATTCCACAACTCCAAATTCCTCAGGTATTCTGCATGTCACTTCATTCCTTGCTGTTTCTTCTTCCACAGACCTGGTATTCAGCCGATGACCAGCCAGGTGTTAGATTTGAGTTCTCATGTTGTGTTCCAAAGCTTCAATCTTCTCTGAAGTTAAAGGCAGAAAGTAAATTGAAAATTTTGTTTTCTTTCGAGTATTCCTTCAAGCTACTGCATTTAACAGACTGTGCTGGGAGCCTTTATAGCTGTTATAATGCAGAGCCAATAAATTGGCAAAGGAGAGATGGTCATGTACTCTTTTTGAAATCCCCTCTAGAGATCTCAGACTGCAATCAATATCTGCTGAGGGGGGAAAAGTACGCAACACAAAATCCTTTTATGGAATCTCTTGGTTTACAGAACATCAGAAATAGAAACCAAGCAGGTAGTGTAAGGAGGGGAACTAGATGGTACTGAAAATCCTGGTACATAGTTAACTGGTTTGCTTCCCTGTCTCCTCTGGAAGACATGCATTTGCCACCTGGAGTGCTATTGTACCTTGCACAATTCTGGAGGGATATGCAAACCAGTGATTTCACTGTTCATAACTTGAAGGTTTTGCACTATCTCACAAAGCTGTAGTAGTCAGGCCCTGGCATGTGTCATGGCTCTGGACTTCATGTGCAAACAGATGACGCCAAAGCTGACGTTTTTTTTACCATGATCTTTTAGTATAAAAAAGTGACTTTTGTAATAGTAGTAATCTCTGCTCTTTGCACTGATTCTTTTAAGGCACATTCTCAAAAGGGCATTCACCATTGTGCCTTGATGCTTCTCTGGCTTTTTTTGTGGGATGCCAGGGAGGGTTTGAAGGTTCAGCTGTTGACCACAACCTTCGCTGTGGTCATTTTCTTATGGTACTATACTGAATAAAACCTCAAAGGCAGACTGGCCTCAGAGAACGTTCTTGTTTATAAGGTAGAATATTAGTTGTATTGAGCCAAATCCCTTCACAGTATTATAAAGGTGCTTGTATAGCTCCGAGAGGTAGATGTTAGATAGGATGCAGCAAGTGGGAAGCATTCAAGCCTTGGGCATGTGACTTACGCTTCCTATTTTTCTTCACTGTTTTTATGGTGAGAGAGTTTTTCCCAGTGCAGCTTGTGAGGCAGTTTGTGGCCTTAAGGACAAGCTGGAAAGAGTCTCTGTGTTATTAAATGGCAGTAGAGTTACTGCTGCAGGGCTTTCCCATGTGTTTCCTCTCAGCTTTTTGCATGCTACAGGGAGTTTCCCAGGCAGAGTTCACCACTTGGGAGAAGACTTCACGCCACGTTTGCACAGACTTGTGCAGGGTGTCTGAAGGCATTTGTCTCTCTGCAGTAGTGGGCTTGTTAGCCGAAACCTGACCCTTGCTGGCTTAACATAGCTGAAGCACACACTGGTACAATAGTTATACCTAATGAAAAGGTTACTAAGTTTACTTAACAAGTCTCTGCTCAAACCAGTGCAGCTTTGGGCCCAGTGACTGTGGGAAGAATACTTGGTTTTTAACAGGTTTGTTCTCCGGGCTAGGAGACAAAAGTATTTTGGCCATCTGCCCTTAAATTGGTGACTTGTTGAGCCCTTCTGAAAACATCTCATTTGAATTGCCTGATAGTCTCTTGATGGTGTTACCAGCTCTGGCAGTCAGCGTTTATGTTGGACCTATTTATTCTATTAATGTTTTGCTAATGTGACCATTACTGCATCCTGAGTTTGCAGTACTTTGGAGACAGTCTTAAGTGTCTGGCTACTGTGATGGTTCCCTTTTGAACTGAGATTTAAAAAACAGAACAAAAAGGGAGGTACTTTTTTTGTTTCTGCTTTAAAAGAAAGTGGATGGACTGGGCTAGGTGAAGGAGAGAGAAAACCTCTCTTCCCCGGTTGCATCCTCCTCCAAGGAATTAGGTGGATCTAACAGATCAGTGCTCCATTTCACATTTTCAGATGTATTTGAAGATGTTATTTGTAAATCAATGTATTCTATTCTGGGCTTCACTTGTAATATTTGTGGGTTTAATTGTTTTATGTGTATTCTATACTGTAAATGTAATCTTCTGATCAGGAATAGGCTACTGTAATTTACCGGTGTGTAGTCTTTATTCATCCTTGTCATCTACCATGTAATCTACATCTCCTTTATCATGCGAAGTGGTCTTGGAAAAATGGTGTGATTAAAAGATTGTATAATTATTTAAAAGACAAAAAAAGAATTTTATGGACTGGGTTATGATCTGAAACTGGATGATACTTTAGACCTGGAGGGGATTTTCGTGACTATTAATTCCTGTGAGATTTCTGACCTTCAGGTGCTCGAGTGAGACACTTAATCTGTGCTTTTACAAAGCGCTCCCAAGCGATTTGCGTGCTCCTAGGTACTAGACTGAAGAATATCCAATGGGATGGACCAAGAAGAGATGTATGTCTTCATGCCATGGATTTCATCTGCACTTTTCTGATGACTTCGGGAGAGGGGAGTGGAAAGGTTGTGTACGACACAATAATATCTTGCCCAGTAAATACACATTGACTTTTTAATGAACAAATGGGATGAGTTCATCTGATGGCAGTATTCTGTATTGCTCTAATTTGCCACTGTAAAACTTTAGGCTGAAATAGATGAAGAGATTGTGAAAATGGGCCTAGTTTGTATTAAAATGAAGCATTTAGTTATTTAGGCTCATTGAACTCTTTGTTTTTCTGTTTCGATGCTCATTTGAAAGAATGGAGACCTACTGCTCCTGGTCTTTGCTCATGCAGTCTAGTCTGTTGCAGGGAGAGCAGTTTATGAATGTTACAAACTCTGCCTGAGGACTACTTTTTCATTCTGTTAAGATACGGGTGATGTTCATGGCTACATCTTACGTGATGTTTAAAGATGCTAGAAATTGTCATTTAAGAGCTATGATTTTCTCTTAATACTTTATAGAACTTTAAAGGGTTAAAAAAAAAGACCAAAATCAAACACCAACAAACCTCTGCTGGGGCTTTGTAGCATTTTTCCTAGATGGTTCTACTTAAAGCAGCTACTGCTGGTTTCATAGCAAACTGTTCCTGTTGTACCAGAAACACAGAGATTTGGCTGCAGACTCCTTGAATGTAGTGATCATTGTTACTGGAGTAAAGATCTTACACCACTAAATCCACCTACAACCTTTTTGGGAGGTATCCCACCATAAGCAGCCCCTGGCTCCTTGCTATGCTGCTTTCATTCCTTTTGGTTGTGCCTTCCCTGTTTTTGTGCCTTGGCTATGGTACACTTCTGACTTCAGCACATGCAGTTTTTATCTGATCTGCTCTGGCTTTGATAATCTTATTCTCTTTCAGATCCCGTTCACTTTGAGGTGTAAGCCTGTGAAGGCACATGTCATTTCCCTGTGTTGCTTCATCAAGCTTTTTCCTGGCAGAAGCACCTTGAGAGCAGTCAGGACAGTACCTTCCTTGGGAAAACCTGTTGGCATAATTTTGACAGTGAGGCCTCATTCCAAACTGACATTGGGTTAACTAAGACATTTATTGTAAACATTTTTTAGTTGGTATCCTACTAAAGGCCAGTTACAACAGGGGTGAGATCACATGCCTGCTTATAATACTGCTAGAGAGAGGTTACAGTAATAACCAAATTGCACATCACATTTGCTGGTATGTTACAAAGAAACCAAAGGGTTCATGTACCATGTTTTGGGTGGAAAGCATATTCCAGCAGGTAAGAAGAAATAACACGGAAAGTGGCTAGATGGCATCAGGCACTGGAAAGATTTACTGGTGCAATTGTGTAACATGACTCCAGGTAAAAGGGCAGGTATGCTGAAAGCCCCAGAGGCTCAACAGCTTGCAGGCTGGTGGGGCTCAGCTAACGAAGGGTTTAAGAATGGAAGTGGCAAGATCAGAGATGGATATGTGCACAGTGCCCAAGAAGTGCCTTCCTTCATCTGAGCTGTGGCGTAGTGTTAGGCAGTCTGGATCCAGGAACTAGCTTGGAAGTGGGGGAAAGCTCTAGGTGCAGTTGTCTAGGTGAGATACGGGTTGTGGCAGCGGCACAGTTGATTTTTGGCTTTGTGTGTCTCTCTGGTCAGGAGAGGGATGCTGCAACCTGCTCAATGAAGCTGGCCAAGTTGATGTCTCGCTCCGATAAGCCTCCACACTCGTGGGTGCTCAAGGTGATGTGAACCTAAACCAGACAGACAGACCGACAAGTGTTGCTGGCAGAAAGAGCAGGAATGGTTTTCCCCAGCACTACAGACAGTTTGCACCTGATAGGCACATAAGGCTATTACTTTCTCTAGGCTTGTTTGCAAAATTTCCTGGGGTAGATAGAAAGAGGTGGTCTGGCACTTTGCCTGGTTTTCTCCTTCCTACAGCTCAACCTGGCCACAAGCTGTCACTGCCACCCCTGCCTTGGTCACAGCACCCGCCTATGCCCACTTTATAACTCACTCTTTCTTCAAAAACATTTCCCCTTGCTGCTGCTTCTGATACTGATTTAAAAACCATAACCCTGGTGCTGGCACCGAGGCAGCTACTGCTCAGCTGGACACATAAAAAGAGGAGGAGGAAAGGATCTGTTAAGTGACAGCTGTAGGCTGTCTGTGATATGTGAAGGGAATAGCATCTGACAGAAAAGGTCCCATTGAAGAGGACTTGCTGCTGGTTTATGCCGCAAAAAAGGATGTGCTCCCTGCAGATCTCCATTTCCCTCACCATCCCTGTTTCTTACCTTATTGTACACGTTGAACCATTCAGGGTGGTGATCGAGTTTTTCTGCCTGTAGAGCCACTCTGGTCATGAAGCCAAAGGCCTGCCCAGTGGAGTAAGAAGAAAAGCTAGCTCTGAACCTGGCAATATATCGTTTTTCACCCCATTACTGTTAATTTTACACCACGTTTCTAGGGAACCTAACCAAATAGAAGGCCTGGGATTTTCTGTATCTTTGCTAGTGTTTTCTATGGATTTTCCCCTTTTGGGGAAGCTTTTCCCAGAGATATCGTGCTGGTCAAGCACTTTGGTGTCTTGGGCAGTTTATATTGCTCAGTCATTACATTTCAGGAGAAACACAGAGGGGTTTCTTTTGCTGAGCCTTGCAGATGGAACTCCCTGCTCTGCAAACCAGGTGTCCCACTTTGTGAAATCTGCATACAACTGATGCTCATACCCGGTTGAAGTCCTTGAAGTGAAACTCTTTGAAGATGGCGTCTCTGCCTTCCACCTCGTTCCACCCCACAGCTCTCAGGTTTGGCAGCAGCTGCTCCCTCTCCTCTGTGCTCAGCCTGTGGGCTTTTCCTGCCTGACACCATAGAAAGGAAAGGGAAGAGGAGAAGATCAGTGTGGCAGAGGAAGTGAATGTTCAAAGCAGCAAGGCATCCCATTGATCAGGGAGTTACGGGTCCATGGAGGCAGCTGCAGGCTGGGTGGGTGGGTTAGTGTCTGTGTAGACCTGAACTGGTAGGTACTCATGACAGGGGATATCAGTGCTGTCCTCTGTTCCCTACCCTGGGTACACAGGTCAAGGGCAGTCCGACTTGCCACTTTTGTCCTCTAACCTGCAACACCTACCACTTTACTAGTATAAATGTGGATTCATTATAACCTGAGGTACTAAGAATGATAGCTGTGTAAGGTTAAGCTCCCGAATACATTACATAGAATTTTATGAAAAGAAAACCTGAAACGGCAATGGTTCAAGAACTAAGAATGGTTTGCATTTAAGGTTTGTGAAGTACCTTCTTAAAGCAGGAGGGCTTTATTTGCAGGTCGTCTGCACTGGAAGCTTGCTTTAGAGGAGAAAGAAGTGGTGTGAATCAGAGAGATGAGTCACGCTAAATTGGAGTTCAGCTCCTTTTCCTTTTCAATCTCCCTTACATTACGATGGAGTTTAAGAGGCTGTTTCTGTCTATAAGTAACAAAGGGCAGAGGGAAGGATTGTGATTTAGCATTGTCTTCTGCTCTTGGGCAGAACTGCTGTTATTTGGTTTTTTTTAAAGGGAAGGGGGGGATAAGGAAAGTTCAGTTCTTCGTCTTGGGAAGTGAATATAAGCAAAGATAAAACTAAAATAGAGTTCTTGGTGATGGGAGCTGACTGAGCCAGTGTATCTTTCAGCTCAGTAGGGAAGGAGTGAGCACAGAGGGCTGTTGCTCTACGTGACAGGTTATGTTCTGATAATTAAAATTCTTTCCTAGTGGGTGATCTGATCTTTCAAGTTGGTGAGGATTGTTGTTTCTCAGTGACAATGACCAACACACTGTTTCTGGTGGGTGTTTGGTCAGCAGCCCCTTGAGATGCTTGCTTGGGCATTGGTGCTCAGAAGTAGCATCTTAAGCAGCTGAGCAATTAAGGCAAATAGTCCTTTCCTATAGTATGCCTACTCATAGGCTGTACAAAACCAGAGGCAGCCACGGAGCTGATGTTTTTGTGGGTGTTTTTTTGGTTTTGCATGTTTTGGGGAAGACTGGAAAGATTATGTCCTATTCCAGTGTTATTGGATCTGCTAAAACATGGATCAGGCTGTGTGGGTGCCTAACTGCATAGCTGTGACCCCTATGCTTAAAGCTGTGAGCTGCAGAGCACGTCATGAAATGGGAAGTGCCAAGGTGTACGCTGAACCTTAGCTCAGGAGTGGCTGGAGGTGGGATGGTTCCTGTCCCCCTGGCATCGTAGCTGCATGCCTGTTCTCTTGCATAATGTCTGGGGAAAGCCTTCCTCACCTGCTCATACTCTGGCCTTGCTGGTAGCATTCAAACCACCCTGTGCTGCCCTTCAGTTTGTGCAGTGTTTTGGATGGCCCCCTGCCAGACCCCAGGTTCACCACCTCCCCACTAATGTCAATCCCGTCCCTTCCCGAGCTCTGGGTTTGGAGGGAAGGTAGTGAGTAAACATGGCTTAGTGCAATAAACTCTCAGCCGTTGCCCTTCTGTGCTGATGGTGTGATAAGCCGGGCGCAGGTAGCTTAGCAACTGGATAACGTGGGGAAGAAGGCTGGCTCTGCATGGGGCCACCGGCAGGGGGGCACCCGTGGGGGCTGCTCTGGGGGACTGTGCTGGGAATGGTGTAGGGACTATGACAGGTTTTGGAACCAGGGGCTGAGACCTCCTGCTTGTGTATTGGTACTGAAGAGAGGAAAGGCTATGTAAAGCCAGAGCTGTTGCTTGCCTGAAGTGGATGGATATGGATGCAGGTGGCTGGGTTCCAAGCCAGCCTTTCCCAGACAGAGCAAGAAACCAGGCTGCTTGGGAGGGACGTGGTTTAATTGTCCTCTGAACCCTTTTCTGCGGTTGCGACTATATGGGAGGACAGGCCCCAGGGCTTTTTCCAGGTCCAGCTCCTCTCTGAGAGCCTAGCACCAGTGGGAGGCGGGGCCACGCTGAGGTTTGGCCAACAGACCACACAAAAGCCACCTCCTCTGGCTGTGTCTTCTGATGACAAACTGCCTGGAGCACCCTCCATCCCATCCCCTTCCCCTCTTCTTTGCCCCAGCACCCCATTGGCCAGCCTGCTGGTTTTATCGGTGTGGCATTTAACTGCTTTCATGTGCACGTACTCCTTTAAAACACACTATTCTCATTAGGGAAATTTAATTATTTTGTTTTCTTTTGCTGGCTCTTAACTGCCAAGGCATTGGGATTTTTTGTTTTGTTTTTTTTACCAGCAGGAAACCAGTAGATGGATTGTGCAACTGATGGAAAGGAACCAGCACTGGAAACTGGGAGAGCTTTGGGTTTTCTGGAGATGAAACAACCCTCTCTGCCCAAACTAGTACCTTCCCTTTTAAGGGTGACTTGTCACCTAGAAGAAGGTAAAGGGGGCAGCCCTGGTGCGAGCAGGAGCTGCAGGCCGGGCTGGAACAAGGTATGCCACAAGCCCCAATGTCTTTTGCTCTTGTCCCCTCTGCACTGCTGTGAAGAAGCTGGTTTCCAGCTGTCCAGGGTGGATTGGACAGGCTGTGCAGATGGAGCACATGCCATGCAGAATTTGAGCAGGGGTCACACTGGCAGAGCTGCCTTGCGGGCGAACCCTTTCCCTCCCTCTTGCAGAGGCACGGAGCCTGGAGAGCGCTGGCTTCGGTCATTCAACGGCAGCAGCCGGCGGAGCTGACTGTTACTTATTAACCACAGCGCAGAGCTCTGCTCCCTTCTCCCTTTCCTCCTGCCTCTTCTCAGAGGCCGCAGCTGCTGCTCGAACCTTCCTGCCCCGTCCTTTCCCGCTGCCTGCAAAGCACCGGCCGGAGTTCCCAGCATCGACTTACCATGGCCCGTGGGTGTCTGCGGCCTCCGTCCGCGGTCCGGGCTGGGTGCTGCACGCAGAGCCGTAGCCCGGTGGTGCCGCGGCTTCTCCGGGGTGGCGGGAGGCGTGGCGAGGGGGCCGGGTCTACCCACGCCGAACCGCTGCCCATGCCTGCCCAAGCGCTGCCCTGCAGCCGCCACCCGCCGGCGGGGCCGTGGGGCTTGGGGGGGGTGTGTGTGTAAACCTAGGTGTCTCTGGAGCGGGGATGTGTCCACCCCGAGCCACCCGCCCTTCTCCTGCAGGGTCACTGTTTTCACCTGTTGAACGAGGAAAAGGCGGAACGGGATGGAGAGGGGCAGTGAGAACTGGGGCACCGCTGGATGCTGCTGGCAACACGTGGTGAATGTGACAAGCATACATGTGTGCCTCCCCGCCCTTTGAGGTCTGTGCGGTGGTAATCACAGGCTGCCGGCTGCACTGATTGAGGACAGCCTGGTTTGTGTTTCAGAGCTAGGGTAATGGGGGGAGTGTGTGCAGGACAGCACTCCTGAGCATTTTTAAGGTGCTTTCTGCTGTTACTGACGGAACCATGTCTGCATGGATGCCGTGTGCTGCTCCCTGGCCTGTTTCTGTGGATTTGTGCCCATGTCCCATAGCTCATCATGTGCTAAACCCACTTGTGTGACAGGCAATTTTCTAGTGTTGTCAACAATTCTGTACTGTGCTGATATACATGGTAGCTAAAAATTCAGCATCTTGCTATACCCTCATGGCTTTTTTTTTTTTTTTTTTTTTTTTACCCTTGAAGCAACTGATTCTGGATTATTTTTTAATATAGTGTGACATGCATGCCTTGTATATACTCTAGTGCACATTTTGTTTTCTACTGTTCGGGTTCACGTGTGCCACTGAGATGATTTGTTTCTCCAGCAGGTGAGTTGGAGGGAAGGAAATTACTCCTTTCCTTTTTTTTCCCCTCTATAGATTTGCTTGTGATGGTAATGAAAAGGAAAATGAGCATCTTTTGTATCCTGGGAGACCGTGAGTGTCTGTCCAGGGAGAAAAGACTTGGAGAGCAATGCAGCACCTGGGAAGAAAATAATTGTGTGCAGATATGAAGCTGGAAGCTTTGATATGGATGAAAAGAAAGGTGTACTACATGGTTGCCAGCAATGAAATTGGGAAGTGGGTTTGTTTGTAATGGTGGGAAAGGCCAGCAGAATATTTCCTTGGCATAAGTTTAAATTGCCAGGCCTGGCACTTTCATCAACACAACTCAGCAGAAGTGCCCTTGTAAATAATGGAATAAGCAGAGGTAAAGGAAGGCAGTGTTGCTGTGAAGTTGCAGGTGGAGATACGGGGGTTGCACATAACAGCCATGGTCAGGGGCTCTGAGCTACAGTTTTCTCAAGAAAGTGCAGTGAGAGTTTTGGTGGTGACGTGTCAGGGCCTTGAATGCACCTTGGCTAGATGACAGTGCTGCTGCTGGCCTCCTCCTCTCCCTTGAGACCAGGGAGGAAGCAAATGCTCCATCTCTTATGGTATCCTGCTTTCTCTCTGCTGGATTTTGTTCCAGCACAGCTGGGAGCCAGTCCTGCTTACCTTGCCAATACATGTGCTGCCAGTACAGAACAACTGACAGACACCTCAGCTCATTAGAGGTAAGAATTTCTGTGGTTGAAGCGATTAATTATACTGATTACTTAGCTCCTTTGTTAATGGCATTTGCTTTCCTAGGTTATAAATCAAGCCTTAACTGCCAACCGTACATGTGAGAGATCTCTGATGTGCTTTTGCTGAGAGTGTCAACAGGGCAGTTGAGATTTTTCCTTGGACTGTGGTGTGAAATTGTGTCGAGGGGATTCTTTCGCTGACTTAACTCCTGAACTTCTCTCTAAGTGCAGAAACTCCCCCTCTGCCCAGCTTTAATTTCTCTTTTTGGGATGGGACCCTTTAGATGTGCTTTTAGTGAATAACTGAGTGATGTTGGTCAAGGTGTTTACTCAGGGCAGGTTGCAGCCCCTCTGTAAGGGGCATGTATTTCCTAGGAGCAGATTTTTGCTCTTTTTTAACCTCCTTTTTTGTCTAGTCAAGAGCTGTGCTTCTTTTGGCAAGGTCAAACTGACATGCATGCATTACTGTTACATACCTGCAAGGGCTCCTGTGTGTTTGAAGGGAGCTCTCATATGACTTGCTTACTATTATTTTTATTTAGCCAGTAAATTTTCAACAAAATGTATCTGACCCTGAAGGCTGCTTTGGTTAAGAGCTGTGTACTGTCTCCCATCTCAAGATCTGCCTTTTGAATTCCACCCCCTTTCTCATTTCACGCTCCCTGAAACATTTTGATGGTCCCTTTGAGGGAACAGGGATGCTAGCTTCCTTCCGTGAGAGTGCTGGCTGCAACGGGTGACTGCTTGCAATCACTGAAGAGATGTGGAGAGTGTGGGCCTTGCTGCAGGGGGAGGGAAGCTACCTGCAGGAGCCCATGATTCTGCAACACAGCAAGAAGTGTTGCTTGGGTTTGGTTTTATTCTCCTTTCCTGCTTCTCCTACCCCCAGCCCTCTCCATAGTCTGTGTTGGCTCCTCACTTGAAAGTATTAAAAATGTGCTCAGTGCCATCATCCCACAAGTGTGCTTTTCCAGACATCCCTGGAAACCCATGGGGTTTAGCATTAGCATGGTTCAAGTCATGGTAAATTCACTCTGAGTTTGCTTCCTGCACCCTCTCACGAGGCTAATGGGATTAACCAGCCAAGTGGTAGCTCCTGACATCTCTTCTGCTGCAATGCAAGTTTGCGTTGGAGCAACTGTTAGCAGAGCTGCTGCCTCAGCAGCAGGATGTTTGCTTATGACACTGGCAGAAGGAGTCTTTATCACAAGCAAGGTGCGTTACAGGGCTAGGTGTTTGGTTTATGTTGTGCTTTGGAAGAAGGGTGGGTGTCCTCCAGCACTACATGGGAGAGGCTTGTCTGTCATGTCTGGGAGCAACCCAGCAGGGGGTTGCTAAGTAGAAAACACATCATGTGAAGATCTGGGCTGTGAAAGTAGGTGAAGGTAGGAAAAGGGAGGAGCTGCTTTTGTGCTTGCTCTGTTCTTGCATTTCCCAGCTCCACTTCTGGTTGCCGCTGGGGACAGGGTGTGAACTAGATCCTATGTCAGTATGTCCCTGCTCCTTAAAGACCTTTGGAAAACCCTGGGTGTACTGGTTGTTTTTTTTTCCATTTAACTACTGTGTTTGGCTCTTTTTCAGGTCTGGCACATTCTGCCATTCCCTATTCCCTCCATTCAGGAGGGAGAAGGGCTTCCTATGCTTCACCTCTCTTCCCTTAATGGGGAGATGCAGGGCCAGAGAATTGTTAGTAACCCATGAGATGTGGGAACAGATTTTTGCCTGGTGGGTACTGAATTGTCCATGTATTTATGGCTTTGAGGTTGCTCCTCTGATGAGACTGAAACTCATGTTGTAGGCAGGGGGGAACAACTGCAGAGTCAGCAGGAAAACAATTAAACAGCTGCCTTGCCCCAGGAATTCACCAGGAATATGTTTTCGGAGTTTGCATCCATACTAAATGCATTTGAACAACTAGCTTGGGGACAGGGTCACAATCCCCTGGTGAACCTCAGCCCCCACAAAGGGTTTTTTTAAGCCAGGGTGGGCCAAACTCTTTCATCATTGACTACTTGCTGCTATCTGAAGCATTGCTCTTGTGGCACAATAGATTTAATTAAAGAGTTTGTTTAGCACTGGAAGGGATTTATGGCAGTTGTGACAAGTTTAAGTTGACAAAAGGGCCCAATAAAGAGAGATGAATTGTTAATTATTCCTGTGTGAGACTTCCTCTTGTAGCATCATTTTATCACAGTCACTGAGGGCTGGGAATTGGCCTCAACACAGTGAACAAAATAAATTGGAGGCTGGTAGAAATTTGAGCTTCTGTGGTCTGCTCAGATAAGGAGCCTTGATGTCAGGTAATGTGCAGTGGCATAACCATTTTAAATGTGTAGAAAACGTGGATATCAAAGTGGAAGATGACTGTGTGCAAGATGGTGGAATATCATAGTATCTAGGAGTGGAGAAATGTTGTGCTGAAGGGATGTTTCCCAGAGGAGTCCAAAGTACCTGAGCGCACATTGCCATGGGTGCCTTCTCCTGTGTCATACTGGTGCAGGAAGAGACAGCCCTTTGCTAACTAATGCACAAAGAAGCCTGGCATGAATTAAATTTAAAAACTCCAGAGCTGGACCAGAATAATCCTGTTTTGACTCAGTGTTTGTCCTTGAAACCAAGTGGCATGACAAAAACAAGGGCCAGAGGTGCTGGCAGCTAATGTACTCCTCTGTCGCAAGTGATGTCCTTCAGGTCCCTGGGAGTTTGCTCCATGGTCCGTTGCAGATGGTGGTGAGATCATGCAGTTTGCTGCCCTGACAAGGCTGCTCAGTTCCCTGCAACAGGATGCATTCGCCCTTGTGGGAGGGTAATGTGTCAAAACTGCCTTCTCCCCACCCCTTGTTTTGTCCAGTCTGTTGATGGATTAATCCTGTAACTCGGCTTCCCTGGGCACAGCTGGAGCCTGGTGCAAGGGAAGCTTAATGTATTCAGTTTGTTTCCTGACTTTCAGTCCCAATTTGAGTTTCTCTGCTAAACAGGTTGGATTTTCCTGCAAATTTGCAAGGGTTGCTGAGGGTAAGTATCTTGACAGATTTGAAAACCTTTCTCCCATCTTAAAGAGCGAGTTTTGCTCCTTGTTTGTGCAGAAGAGTTTGGTTCTGCATTCAGAGGCTGCTGTACAGCCACGTCTTGTCACTAGGGGTCAGGAAAATGCTGATAAATGGGACAGTTCCCTGAAACCAGAGCTCCTGGCAGGAGGGCACATGGTTGAGGGTCTTGGAAACCCGTCTGATCCTAAAATCCAGGAGTGATTGCTGACATGATCAGCTCTGCTGAAGAGTGGTAGTGCTCAGCAAAACGGCTCAGAGAAGGTAGAGAAGCTTATGGGCATACAAGCCCTTCTGATCAAACTAGAAACAGGAGGCTTCAGAGCCAAATGAGCTGAAAACACTTGCTGAGAGACTAGTGAAGTATTTAACACGTGTTGTTGCTTTATGAGGAAAGAGTGACTGTAATGTACAGGAAATGATGACAGGTGAGTGGAGAAAAAAAACGTGCCAACCAGTGATTTCCTTGGAGACAGGGATGGGTAATTGGCCATGGCATATGGTGAGGCTGCTAGAGGGGTCAGTGGCATGGCAAGGAGGGGAGAGATGAAATGCTACAAACTATCAGTGACTCACAGCATAGGCTGGCAAGTTTGCTGATGTGCCACAGCAAAATGGAGCTGTGCTTCATTCCATCCACTGCCGCTCCTTCCTGCACCAGCTGTATCTCGGAGAGCCTTTGGGCTCAAAAGCCCTGTTACTCATAATGGTTTGCCCTCAGCTCCTGTACGTCTACTTAAATCCTTATGAAGTGCTGTTGAAGGTTGTCTGAGTAGTACCTTGAGGTGGTCTTGGAAATTGCTGCTTGGTGTAGGTTGGCTTTATGACCTTGAAAGTGTTGAAGCTGGTGGGAAGGAAGGAAGGAAGGAGAAAGGGAGGTGGTCAGTTCTGACCACAAGTGGAAAATCCCTGGTGCTGTGAACTCTGATGGGACTTTGCTTGGTGGCACCAACTGCCCTGTGTTGTTACCTCACAGCTAATGTCCTGTGGCAAGAGAGCTTTCACTGAGTGCTGCCGCAGCCTGCTTGAGGCACAATGAAGACTCAAGGTGCTGGTGACAGTGCTGTAGTGCTGGGAAGGAGGATTTGGCTGGGAAAGAGGCCTGACTTCTACTGAAAGGAGGATGTCTTGTAGGACTGCTTTCAACCATGAGCCCTCCAAAGGGTCTTTCTGAGAGCTTGGTCCTCATGCTGGTCATACAAAAGGAAGGTGAGGAACAGAAGTGTGCCCCATAATGGGGGGACAATGTTTGTTCATGGGATGGAAGGGTTTCCAGTGCAAGGGTGTATTGGGGGATCCGCATCTGACATTATTAGGCTCACATGCTTTATCATCTACTGGTGCTTTCACTTCCTCAGCCAAGGTGGTGGCTATGGCTTTGTCCAAGCTGCAGAACAGGGAAAACAAACCAGGACATTTTCTCCCCAAACTCCTATTCATGGATCAAGGAAGTTGCGTTAATAAAGGGATCAACAGCAAGCTCACTGCCTTGGACTTCAGGAGAGCAGACTTTGGCCTCTTCAGGAACCTGCTTAGTAAGGTTCCATGGGATACAGCCCTAGAGGGCAGAGGGGCCCAAGACTCTTGGTTGATATTCAAGGATCACCTGCTGCAAGCTCAGGAGTGTTGCATCCCAACCAGAAGGAAGTGCAGCAGGAGGGCCAGGAGACCTCCTTGGATGGATAAGGAGCTCCTGAGGAAAATTCAATTGAAAAAAGAGGCTTATAATAAGTGGAAGCAAGGACAGGTGGCATGGGAAGAGTATGGGGATGTTGTCCGGGAACCTAGGGACCAGGTTAGGAAAGCTAAGGCCAAGTTAGAATTAAACTTAGCTAGAGGTATTAAAGATAACAGGAAGGGATTCTACAGGTACATAGCAAATAAAAGACTAGGGAGAATGTAGGCCCCCTCAGGAAGCTCTCAGGAGAACTGGCTACACAGGATTTGGAGAAGGCTGAGGTTCTGAATGACTTCTTTGCCTCGGTCTTCACTGGCAAAGGCTCTGACCAGACCACCCAAGTCTTGCAAGGCAGATGCAGGGACTGTGAGAATGAAGACCTTGGGCCCACTGTGGGAGAGGAACTGGTTCGAGACCATCTTCAAAATCTGAACATGCAGAAGTGCATGGGTCCTGATGAGATCCATCCGTGGGTCCTGAAGGAGCTGGTGAATGAAGTTGCGAAGCCACTGGCCATCATATTTGAGAAATCATGGCAGTCAGGTGAAGTTCCCGACAAATGGAAAAAGGGAAATATAACCCCCATTTTCAAGAAGGGGAAAATGGATGACCCGGGGAATTACAGACCAGTCAGTCTCACCTCTGTGCCTGGCAAAATCTTGGAGCAGATTCTCCTGGAAGGCATGCTAAGGCACATGAAAATCAACAAGGTGCTTGGTGACAGCCAGCATGGCTTCACTAAGGGGAAATCCTGCCTGACCAATTTGGTGGCCTTCTATGATGGGGCTACAGAACTGATGGACAGGGGTAGAGCAGCTGAAGTCATCTACCTGGACTTGTGCAAAGCGTTCGACACTGTCCCACATGACATCCTTGTCTCTGAATTGGAGAGACATCAATTTGATGGATGGACCACTCAGTGGATAAAGAACTGGTTGGATGGCCGCACACAAAGAGTTGTGGTCAATGGCTCAATGTCCAGCTGGAGACCAGTAACGAGCGGTGTCCCTCAGGGATCAGTGTTGGGACCGGTCTTGTTTAACATCTTTGTTGCTGACATGGACAGTGGGATTGAGTGCGCCCTCAGCAAGTTTGCCGATGACACCAAGCTGTGTGGTTCGGTTGATACCCTGGAGGGAAGGAATGCCATCCAGAGGGACCTCAACATGCTTGTGAGGTGGGCTGATGCCAACCTCATGAAGTTTAACCATGACAAGTGCAAGGTCCTACACCTGGGTAGGAGCAATCCCAGGCACAGCTACAGGCTGGGCAGAGAAGAGATTCAGAGCAGCCCTGCAGAGAAGGACTTGGGGGTGTTGGTTGATGAGAAAATAAACATGAGCCACCAGTGTGTGCTTGCAGCCCAGAAAGCCAACTGTATCCTGGGCTGCATCAAAAGGAGCGTGACCAGCAGGTCGAAGGAGGTGATCCTGCCCCTCTACTCTGCTCCTGTGAGACCTCACCTGGAGCACTGTGTACAGTTCTGGTGTCCTCAACATAAAAAGGACATGGAACTGTTGGAACAAGTCCAGAGGAGGACCACGAGGATGATCAAGGGGACTGGAGCACCTCCCGTATGAAGACAGGCTGAGGAAGTTGGGGCTGTTCAGCCTGGAGAAGAGAAGGCTGCGTGGAGACCTCAGAGCAGCCTTCCAGTATCTGAAGGGGGCCTATAGGGATGCTGGGGAGGGACTCTTCATTAGAGACTGTAGTGACAGGGCAAGGGTAGCGGGTTAAAATTTAAACATGGGAAGCTTAGGTTGGATATAAGAAGGAAATTCTTTCCTGTAAGGGAGGTGAGGCACTGGAATGGGTTGCCCAGGGAGGTTGTGAATGCTCCATCCCTGGCAGTGTTCAAGGCCAGGTTGGATGAGGCCTTGGGTGATATGATTTAGCGTAAGGTGTCCCTGCCCATGGCAGGGGGGCTGGAACTAGATGATCTTAAGCTCCTTTCCAACCCAAATGATTCCATGATTCTATGATTCTGTGTCAACAAAAAGTAGCAAGACCTCTGCATTTCACTGATGCAGAATGATAATCTGTGGCTCAGGCATTACCAAGATGTTAGATGCTGACATTATGACCACTCTGTCGGATTGGCTGGACAATTCTTACTCCTAAGCTTTCCACCAAGATGACTTCCAGTGCTTGGAAATTAGTCTTACTCTGCAGAGCTGTCAGTGCCTCACAGCTGTGTCAGTATGCTCTCTAACAAATGTGTATATCTATGATATAGCTATTTCATCCTCATTCCCAGCACTCCGCCAAACGCCTGGGAAGCTCATCTTAAGTGCAGCCCTCCTCTCCCAAGGGTCACTTTGTTAATTCTTTTTTTTTGTGTTTGTTTGTTTTCTAGTAGTGCAGAAAAGCCCTAGAACAAGCTTCCTGTTGTTTTTTTTTTTCTCCAGGTTCTGTAGACACATAGGGAGAAAGATTTCATGTTCTGAGTAGGTTATGCTTGAAATGGGTGTAGGGAGGTTTTATTTATACAGGTAGGAAACTGAAGCAAGGAGAAATCAAGACCTCGGAGGTGTTTAAGGTTCAATTCTTAGCAAAAGAAAGCTTATCCTCAGAAGTCAGAAAATTGTATAGGGCAGCTGTGGTGAGGTCTGTTGGGCAGGTCTTTTAAGGGTTGCAGGTCTTGCAGAAAGTGCTTAAAATAACAGATCCTTTGAGAAACAGAGTGCCTGTCTGCTGACCTTACCCATTGCCCATCTAGAGCCACATGATTGGGTTGGCAGAGAGGGGCCACCTCCACCTTGAGGGCACTGTTCCTCCCTGAGGACACCTGGCCCTGTAGCAGCTCGTCCTGGACACATCCGTTTTTTAGCAGGAGGTGGGAGGTCAGAAAAGCCCACTGGGAGAGTTTTTGCCTTTGTTGTTTGCTGTGAAGGTGAGCTGTGAGCCTACAGTTACCTCATCACTTGGATACATTCCCCGCCTGATTGGGGCTCTATTATTAGTAGCTGACATGCAGTACAGTCATTCTCCTCCTTACTCTGCTAATTAATCAATGCACCCCACGACAGCTCTTGACCATCAAATAATTCTCATTACTATCCAGACCCCAAGAGCATGGATGAACCCATCTATCTTCATTAGCTCTCGCATTTCAACACCAGAACAGGAGCCAAAAGTGACATCAAAAGGGCAGTTTCCCATCTAGTCCCTTCTGCATCCTGGTGAAAACTGACCTTGCTGATGTTTTTCTCTCTCTTCCTCTCCCCGCTGTTGGTTGTATGCTGTTGAAAGGAAAAGATACATGGTAACTTCAGCTTCTCTCCTTCATACCCCAAGTGACTGTCCTTGGGGAAAAAAGTGGACAGACTTCTTTAAAGGTGGATAAATAATGTATGATTATCCTAACTTTGTAAGTAATCTGAGAATGTCTCTCAGGTCACAAAGGAAAGAAAATGACAGCCAATGCTTTTTGATGTCTGAATTACCTTCTTCCATTCTAAAATACAACATTGCTAGTGGTGTAGCTGCATCTGCACACTGGTAACCCTAAATTGGCTAAAATTGTATGCACAACCTCAAAACCAGGAAGGAGTTTCCTGATCTCACCTAACATCTGTTTTTTTTTCCTGGAAGTGATGAGAAGCCACTGCTGTGTGCTCAACCTTGCTGTCTAGAATGACAGGGCATCACTGTCCTCGCTCATCTGCGAGGTTATTTCCTGAACACTGGTGTAAGATGGCAAATGTTCGGTCGTGCTGTGGAGTCATGTAACTTCCTTCCTGCTAGTTGAATATGCCCTGAAACGATTCTTCCTTTTCTAAGGTGAACGTGTTTAAAATGACTAAAAGGACTCAGGCCTCTTGAGATGGCGAAGTTTCTCCCCTGCTATTGGATTATATGATGTAGTCCTCCATGAATGGTGTAAGGGTGGTGGGTTTGGCCCCATTAACTTCTCTTTCTTTTAAAGCACATCCTTTCCTGTTGGCTGTGGAGATAAAAAAAGACAGTAAAGGCCGAGCTTCGAAGAGCCGAGCTGGCTGAGCAGCTTTCCTGCTGCCGTCACGTGTTGTGCACCATGAGGAGGGGTACTCTGTGCTGTCCAAAGACCCATTGGCCATTGCGAATGGTGGCAGTCTGTGGGGCTGGGAGCCCCTATCCATCTGTTTTCAGTAAGAACTGCAGAAATGTGAAGTGGGCTTTGTACGAGGCTCACCAAACCAAGAGGAGACGGCTTGTACTTGGCTGCAGTACTTACAGGGTGAGTTGCTCAAATAAATCACTTGAGGGTGTTTCGTGGGCTCAGGCTGTTTCACCAGCCTAAAAGTGAGAGCTCCCAGAGACTTCTGGAAATCTGAGGAGGCAGAACAGCAGAAAGGTGCATTTTGAGCACAAGGAAATTTCTGTGTGCTCCTTTGACCTTTTGCACATTGAATTGATGTGGTGGCAGAGGGAGGGATCATGCAGTGGACGATTGCATTGCCTCTCACAGACCAGTTTGGGCCTCGCTCATTCTGGCACTGTGGGTGAAGAGTTATTTTTGCATCTTGCTCCTTCCAGGCTGCTGTGTGTAGGCACTGCTTGGGCTTCTGTGTTTTCCTCTCTGTTTTTTAGTGGTGTTTCTGGGATTCTATTTTCCCCCTCTTTCTGGAGAGCTTGGAGTCACCTCCATTGGTATGTGTCTGCATCTGCCTGAAGCCACCACTGTAAGTTATTTATACAGTGATTAGTTAAAGCTTCAGGTATTTAATGCAGCCTTTAAATCACATATCCATCAATAGCTATTGGTTGCATAAAATTTCATTGAACGGTATCCATCCCTTACTGTTTTTCTCAACGTGTGCATATATTTCTATGTATGCAATGTATGCATATATATTTTCTACAGACCTCTCTTGCTGATATTTTCTGCTGAGTAAATAGTAAATTGAAAGACTTCAAAAAGTGTTTTGTTGCATTACAGTGGATGAATTACTTGTAAAAGGAACAAAATACAAAAAGACATCCTGCAAAAATGTTGCCCTGCTGTATAAATCCCATCTCTTCAAGTTAAAACAGATTCAAGCCATAAAATGAAATGTATTTTCACAGCATATGCAGTTAGTAAGGACTCTTCCAACCAGACAGCTTTAAATATTCAACCTTGTTTGGTTTGCTTCTGGTTTTTGCCTCTTCTGCCTCAGTTTATACTGTGCTTATAGGACAACATCTGTTTTGTACTAGGGGTTCAAAACTGTACATGTAAATGCTTGAATTCAAAGATACAGTCCAAATTTAATACTTTCAAGTTGGATCAGAAAGCAGATTTCTTGAGCTTATCGAAGGAAATGAAACTTGGAAGAAAAACGGTAGAAAATGTGAAGCTGAAGCCGAATGAACTTCATTTTTTGATCAAGTAGTAATTAAAAGAAGTGAAACAAGATTATGCCTGCATCTTCAAGTGAAGTAGGAGTATGTTCCAGCCCTGAAAACCAGCATAGACCCTAAAGTGAAGCATCTGGGTACCTAATCTCACCTTGCGATCAAGAGAGGTGGACTGAATGAGTCTGAAGGGATGATTCAGATCCTGGGTGCATTGAACTGCTCCATAAAGGTCTGTTCATGACTACAGTTTAGGTTACAGTGGCTGGGACTGTGATCAAGGAGCCTGGAACTGGATAGGCTGGATGCCAATCTGGAGATTCAAATAATTCTGTGCATGTACAATGCAAATCCTCCTTTTCAGGTGTGCAGGTCAGTTTGGAGAGCCATGCTTGATTTGTGTGTCCTCAGCTTAGAATTTGCTGGTATATTCTGCTGTGCATCTAATGTTTGTAGTTCAGTTAGTCTGGAGTAAAATGTTGCAGTATGTCTGCATAACAAGGTTGTGACTGGCTTAGCCAGCTTGGAGTGAACAAGTCTCTCCCTTTCTGTAGATTTCTATAGGGTTGGTAAGGAGAGGAGGCAGCCAGGGGCACTGAAGGGGAAAAGGTATGAGCTTCAGCTCTGTGTGCTTTGATGGGGACCTGTCAGCCTTCCCTGCTGTTGCAGAGCTGCCTGGATAGTCCCACAGTTACTCTATATAAATAGAACATCACGTGCATCCTTGCTCTTCCAGTTGGAACCTGCAATCTGTTTGGTAGTGAGCAATGCAAACCCTAAAACAAGTACAGAGATGGGGAGTGACAGGCTGGTGTGTCAATTTCTGGGAAACAGCTGGCAAATTTGGAGCCCCATCTGCTTGTGGGGTTCAATGGAAAGGAAGGAGAAAGTTGCTTGTGAGTCTGGTGCCAAACAGGGGACATCAGTGGTCACAGGGTCTCGCCTTGCACTGGAGTGCAGGCACAGCCTCACCTTGGCACAGCCCTTTCCCAGCCCAAATACGTGGCCAGCACTAATTTTTCCTCCTTTAACCTGGTTATAGGGAGCAGAGGAGAGGAACGGGAGGGAATAAAAGGAGAAGCTGAGGTTGGGGAATGGTAGAAGAGGGCTCTTGATAGGCAGTGCGGATGGTTGGGTCGTGGGACATCTCCCCACCTGAGCCTCACCAGGGCTAATAATATTTTCTCTGAACCCTGAGTGCTCATTGCAGTTCATTAACTGATTTGGCAGAGCAAAAGGGAAAACAGTAGTGACTAAGTAAAGTGAAACCACAGATTTTTAAACTGTCCTCTTGGATCTCAGCAAGATTTTCTTTACCCTCTTTGGAGCTGTTTATTGTGTCAGTACCTTGCTGTTCTGCGTTCTTCTTGCCCAAGGTTTGATGAATGCTGAGGTCTTGTCTTTGGCCAAGAATTGGAATTTCACTCATCCTAGTGGCAAATTTTCCACCAATTCCCATGGCAAACAAACTTCAGGAAGAGTTAGTTTATGCCATAAAAGCAGCAAGGGCCTCAGTTCTAATTTGAGCTGTACTTAGGTCATTAATTAAAAAACAGTGAATATTTCCTCTCCCCCTTTTCTGAAATATGGATGGAGTCAGACTTCCATTTGGCCCAAGGGTATTTAGTGGGGCTGAGTAATAAAGAGACAGTGGCAAGTAAATACAGGTGATGGAGAGTCTTACCTCTGTGTCTTCTCACACAGCTGTTAAGTACTTGACTCCAAGCCTTGTTATAAATAGGGGTTTGACCTCTTTTTAACCACAGTTAAAAGCAGAATAGCTGCTTCTCAGCATTATTTGGTTTGGCACGAGGAAAAGGAAAAATCCTCCATGGACTTCAGTGGACCCTTTCCAGGTGTGAGGGAGCTCCTGCTGTATTTAAAGCTCAGAGAAAAATGCTATCTTTCAATACATTGTATTTAACTCTGTCCAATTCTGTTCCCTTTTTCTGCAGTGATAAAACTACTATTGCTCTTTCATCTCTCCTCTTTTCCTTCCTGAGTAGGTTCTATGAAAATGGTGTTTGGGGGCAGTAAATCACAAAATGAAAGCATGCATTCATAAAATGCTTTATACCTCCCTCCATCAATATTTCAACATACAACACAGACACCAACATTTCATTTTAATTACACTGCAAATTTCCCTGTCAAGGAAGAAAGCTGAACTCTGCAAGGCAGCCCAGCCCCTTCCCCTCCTTGCCATGGGAGCACTGCAATATCCAATTACCCGTGTCTTTTGTTCATCCGAGTCACAGGGCTGTATGTTAGCATGGTGCACGTCTCTCCCACAGGAGGAAGACATCCAGCTGGGCTGAGTCTGGCCTGGCTAGTCTTTTTCTTGCCGCAGGGTGAAAGGAGGTCTTAAAGCCATTGGTGTATGTACCTGTGGAAGCTGGTGTGATGCCTGGAGGCCTCCAGCGGGCAGGAAGGTCGATCCAGCACAAACAGAAGGTTTTGGGAGATAGGCTCTGACAGTGATTAGAGGCAGGTGAAGGCTTCCCTGCTACAGCAAGCATCAATATTTTTTAAAGCTGTCCTTTTCTGAGGTTGCTTTGGTTGCTAGGACTGTTTCCATTTGCAGAAGAGAAAGAACATGACCATGATGTGCAAGTCGCTAAATGACACAAGACACCCCATGCCCTCTTGTGGCCCTTTCTGGAAGATCTAAGAGATGGCCACTTGCAACTGAGTGGCAGTATAGGGGTCAATACATTACATACCCATTAATATGCTAACCTGCAAAACTCCTTGGCAGAAGATATTCCCAAATAACCCCCCAAAAACCATAGAAGACTTAATGTGTAACATTCGCGGGTATGCGAGCTGGGATAAAAATATGCATGACAAAATGCTTAAGGAAAGGAGGGGGTCCCCTAATGCAAAGGAAACATGTCCCGTGTGGTGGTGCTGTTCCATCATTGTCAATTATAAAGTGTGTTAGAAGTTCCTCTGTAGCAGCTGGTGTGGGGTATTACTGTAGAGAGGGCATTAAATTAGACACATTATCAGTGTAATTCAATATGACAATTTCTGTGGTCATATCCTGAAGACAGTGGAAAAGGTGGGGAGAGGGAGCAGCACCCATGACACATGCAAATGCTAACTGGAAGGGAAAGAGACATTCATTTCTTGTTAGTGCATACAAATGCCAATGTACTGATTTATGTAACTTCCTAAAGCTTAGCTACTCGCTGCCTGCAGAAGCATTCTTAAAACACATATCCAAATTAAGATGTCACTTGTCAGATAAATTGCTCTGTGTAAAACCTTTGCAAAGTCAACGTTTTTCCAACAGCCTTTTAAAAGTCCTTAAAAACCCCCAAACAAACTGTAGGGGGAAAAACTATCTGTATGTTGCTGGTATCAAGGTCCAGGAGATGGTTTTGGGGCTGCCCATGTCAGAGAAAGCCAATGTCGAGGTGTCAGTACAGCCTGGTCTTAGATGGACAAACATTGGCATCTTTGGTAAAGTGCTCCTTAAAATTAGTTCAAGTCCAGGCAATACCAAATGAACAAATGAATTGCCTTATTTTGACCTGCCCTGAGCACAAGAATTTGCAATTCTGTATTGGAGGGCTACATGTTTCAAACTGAGATGGGGAGTGTGGGATGTGTTATGCTCCACCCAACATCTTAATGCAACATTTCCTTTGCTGAGGGAAGGTGTGAAAAGTAAAGTTAAAGTTGTGATGTCTTCCCCCCCGCCCCCCTTAGGACTGGTGTCTCCCTTTTGCTCAGAGCTATAACAGATTTGCATAAAGGAGCTCTCAGGTAATGTTATCTATGGGGTAATTTTCCTACTCTGTATGTATACTTAATAACACTCAAATGATGCTAGGACAAGAGTAGTTACTGATTTGGAGAACCTTTTCTAGGACCCCCTTGAAGTTCCTCTGAAAAGAGCTCTCCAGGAGTCCCACTTATGCAAAAATAAATCTAATGTCTTTAACAACAGAAGATGGGGATGTACATACAAGGCAGAGGGCCCTGAAATAAAGTTGATTTGCAGCAAGACAGTAACAGGTCAAATAGCAAGTCTTCACCTGTAAGATGAAGAGAGTCAGTTGTAGGAGCTGGAATGTGTTAGGAGGATGTGCAATGGAATGAAAGCAAGGGACACCACCAAAAAGCATTTCTGAAGAGATGGAACTGCTGGTCACCCTGTACATTAGCAAGAAAGATTTTCTTACTTGGTCTTGAGATGACACAGACCATCTTAGCGGTCAGCAGTCTGGAACAGGAGGGTTTAAAAAGAGCTGGAATATATCTGTCTTTAAAGGAAAGGAGTGCTGGCAAGTTTAGGTTGATCGGCAGGAGAAAAGAGGAGTCTGGATGGGAAGAGGTGTTTTGCCAGGTTAATTTGCCTCCCTATATGGTGCAGCAGTTGCTTTAAGTCAATCTCAAAGAAGTTGTGACTGATGAACATGTCTTGTAGATGTAGTCATCTAGGCTTTTTTGGGTGAGACCTTTCTATCTGCACCCTGCACAAGAAGACTATTAGAGAGCAGGCAGCAGGTAAAAAGCAAAATGGTAATGTTTTGAGAGTATCCCCTCTCCAAATACACATTGGCAGCACAGAAATAAGCAGAAGGGATCTATTTATGTGGTTATGGGTTTGTTTGGATCCTGTTTGAATATACTCCATCCCAGAGTTGTTTTGCATTTCACCAGGGAATTTTTTGTCTAAAGGGCATCGCTGCTATAGCAAAGTGGAGCGTGTCCCTGCCCCTGCTTTCTCCAGTGGATATCACATTTCATTACCCTGATGAGCCTGAGTGAATTCTCCCGGTTGTGTTAATTTGCCCACAAGCCAGACTGTGTCACGTCTGCAAGAAACCTGTGACATTTTCTAGCCTCCCCCATCCCTTCCGGATTCAAAACCTTGAATAATAATCACAGCCTTTTCCCCTTTTCTACTTATTGTTTCTGAAACAGAGGGGAGATGAGGCGAGACACCCCTTCCTGTTCGCACAGATGTGGTCAGCCTCAAGCTGGGCAAGCAGGGGAGGCATTTGCCTCTCAAGGCTGTATGTGTGCCCAGTCTGCTGTGGTGCTGTAATAACAGCTCATGGCAGGGGGAACAGAGGCGGTGCCTTTGCATGACCTTGATCTTTGTGGTCTGGAACTCATCAGTGAAATGGAAAGCCGGTGGTGGCCAGCGGGGCAGCGGTTTTGGCATCATTCTACCCTTTGGGCTGCTGTGTGTGGAGTGCTCTTAGCTCTAATGCATTTGCTGCCTTCACCAATACTTTTTCTTATTGTTGTTTTTTGTTTGTTCCTGGAGCATGGGTACATCACTAGGGAGAGGACCATGTAGTGTGGACAATGGAAGCTTTAAACCCAGGATCTGAGTTTCAGAGTGCCCTGCAGGCAAGGTGTAGAGGAGGATTTAAAATTAGATGCATGGGGGCAGGTGAAAAGTAAACTATTTGTGTTCCCAGTGTAGTGCTGCTCTTTCCCCACATCTTCAGTTTAATCTGTATTTTGGATTACATTGATAGTACTGGTGAGCTGGGGCTGTTTTCCAAAATGTAGTTACCCGAAAGCATGAAGTGAGGTGTGCACGTATCACAAACAATATTCATGCATTGTTGGTTGTTTTTTTTTTTCCCTTTATATAAGGAAACTATGGCTTTAAGTAATGATACCTCTAAATGATGATAATTTTGCTGTTCTAGCAGCCCTGAAGTTGAACCATTGAAAAATCAGTGGTGCTTGTATCAGCCTAACCTTAAGGACAGGTATTAATTTCTCAAGTAAAACAACGTCTAACAGGACAGAGAAAATTAGCAACTGATTATGGGTACTTTTAAGAGAGATGAAGATGCACTCTTTCAAAATACTTCTGTGATTATGTCCCTCATCAAACCATCCGGGAAGACAATTCAACACTCTGCAAGGCTTATCTGTGCCTCATGCTCTCAACTGGTTATTAGGCCTTTTGGATAACCATCACTCTCTGTATTCAGTTTTCTGAGAGGAAAGGTTAATGCACGTTGGCTCATAAACACCACTCTGAATGCGCTGAGAGGCTTTGTATTGAGAGCATGAGAGCCTTGGTCACGTGTGGACAAGAGTTACTTGCATGTGGAGAATCGACAACTGATTGAAAAAGAGTTTCAGGCTAAGTGTATGAAGGGGTTTTTGAATGGATTTGGCTGTAACACAAAGCTGTTGCTGGAATGCTCTTTGGCAGAAGGAAAGAGGCTCCAACTAAGAATTGGTTGTGTGTTGTAGCAAAGACGAGGGGGTGGGGATTGGGGTAAAGTGGATCTTATGGTCAATGGATCAAAGATAACAGGACACAGAAACTAAAGCAAAAGATAATGAAAGGTAGGAGTTACCACTAATGAAACTTGAAGCCCTGAGTACTTAAAATGTGGTGAAGAAGCCCCAAGAACTTCACTCAGCCCTAAATGACCAAGATAGGTGAGAAGTGACCTGTGATGTGCTCCTAGGCTGGACAGGGTGATGGTCTAAGTGGCTAAGGATTGCAATGGTATTTGAAAGGATTTGGTTGCATATAGCATGGATGCAGAATTCCTCAGACCTCCTCAGACCCATTTGGTAAGTGAAGTTGCTGGGTTCTTTTCCAAGAAAAAGGAAGGCTAGGACTCCCAGGCAAGCTTGGTGTGTAGTGAGCCTCCAAGCAGTCATCAAGGCTGTTGCTATTATCACTTGCTCAGTTTTCCTCACACCTGAGGTCAGATGCACAGCACCGTGTATCCTGTGGATGTTGTATCCAATGAATCAGAATGTAACATAATATTATATAATATGATACAATACTTACATCATTCAATTAAAACCAGGGTGGTAGAAGGTTTCAGATGATGCTAGGGAGAATGGGGTAATTGATGAGGATATTTAAGTTGTCCTGACTGAGGCCACCTTTTGAGGTGTCTGCTTCTTCCTCCAGGAGTCTGTGATCATAACCTCACCCCTTTACCAGCTGCTTAATGTCTGGGGACATCAACATACCTTTATGGGACAATGTAAGTTGTACCCCAGCCTGAGCAGAAGCTGATCCAAACTATCTTCAAATACTCCCAGCCTGGCCAGAAGCTGCTGTGGTGCGTGATTTCTCTTCCAAAGGGAAATTTCTTTTCCCAGCATTCCTCTGAGACACTTTTCTTTGCTCTGAAAGGATTTCTCCCTGCATGTTGAGTCATGCTTGAAGCAGTACTTGTTCAATAAGTACTGCTCAGCTTTGCTTAAAACAAATGAAGTTGATTTAATATGGCTATAGAACAGCCAGGTATCTGTGTTATTTAAGAGTATTGGCACTTTGAAGGCCGAGCGCTAAAAGCACTTCATTTTTATTTCAGCTGTTAATTGAAAATCAGTTGGTTTGTTTTTTTCTTTCTGCTACTGCTGCTTCTCCTTCTCTGTTCCCCACTCTCGTCTCCCCAGTGCCCCTGTGACACAGTAACAGTTGTTAATGCAGTACCCCTGCACAACGTGCTAGTAAAATTGTGGCACAAGGCTTTCACTTGTGGTTTATCAGTTTAATTAACCAGGGTCTTACAAAGACTTCTTTGTAAGGAAGAAATGAGAGAATCTAATGTTTCTTGGGCTGGATCCTTACATCATTTTAAGGCACCAAGGTAAAAACTTGGTTTCTCTGATTAACCTTGACTGAATTCAATAATACCTTGGAGTCACATTATTGCTGACCTTGTGTTTTGGTACCTTCTCATCTTTCTAATACGACTTTTCTTCCGCCTTTGAAATAACAGTCAGAAGTGTTTAAAAAAAAATAACCTGCTGTCTCGTGGGAGAGCTCCTCTACTTGCAGTGATTTTTAAATTATTATTTCTTTTAACTTTTCAGTATATTTCTTGTTGTTGGTGTTTTTCTTACATTTGCACAAACATTTGCATGAGAATAGCTACTTAAGAGTTGCTTAGAGGTGACCTTGTAATTTTTCAAATTATGTTCTGTGATGATGTGCTGAATAGTCCCAGCCAGCAAGAGAATTTGCCATTTGTCCACACAAAAATTGATTCTTCCTATGTGCCATTTTAGGAGATGATCTTGGTAATGTTCTTGAAGAAAAGCAGTGTTGAAGCTGGGATGTCCATTAAGAAAAGCCAGGAGGCTACCTGGCTTTATTTCAAGTGATTTGCTATTTTTTACATTTTTTTTTTTTTCACCCCATGTTTCTGCTGTTCTATGCTGTTGAAGATGTGTGTATATGAGTTTGCGTGAGGAATGAAACAGAGGGTCTGAGCACTCATAGTGATCTGTAAAGCCTCTGGTACCTGTTCAGAACAAACTCCAGGGTCTTGTTCAGAGGTATTTGTGTAGAGCAAAATTTATAGATCAAAGGACAGTAAGGCCAGATATTAAAATCCTTTAAGGATTTTGAATACTCTATCAATATTAACTAATAAATTGCAATACTAACCCTATTGCAATTCCAGTTTTGGAGTAAATGCTGTTTATACTTCCTTCTTGAGCTCTTTCTTTTTTGATTCCTTTTCCTTTACTGATACCTAAAAACATACTCAGTTCCTGTGGCCTGACCTAAAAGGTGGCTGCAGTAATCCTTTCTTATTCCTTTCTAATGATCTTGAGGGTGATGGTTGCATTTTGAAAGAAAGAACATTGATTACTCTAATTGTCAGTTCTCCCTTACTAGGATCTCTCCAAGCCTTTGGCAGGTCACATTCCAATGGGTATCCAAAACATGCTGTTAAGTTCTCACAAATTCTCTCAAAGCATCTGGTCAAGTGAGTAAACGGTTTATTAACCTTCCTGCAGTGATTTTTCCATTTAACTTCAAGTTTTCTATGCAAGAAATGCCTCCTTTACTAGTAATTTTGAAGCAGAAATGTGCTCAATTCAGCAAGCAAAATGCTTATAAAATACCAAAAATTGGTATGACGCTTGATAGAGTGGCTTCTGTGTCTGGGTGTGTGAATGGCTCTAAGACCCAGGTCCAGGTAAGTGGGAGTGCAGGAGGATCTCTCTAAGCAGGCTGCTGTAGAAAGGTGCTTGTGACCTGCCTGAGACATGAAATAGACTACAGGGTGTCTCCAGAGCTTCTCCATAATGTAGTCCCACATCTATAGTGTTTGCCTTTGTCTTCCTTGGCATTTTTGTGGAAATCCAACATTGTGATTCTGTGAGTCATGGGCAATTGAAATAACACCATCATCTGCTTCATGGATGATAAAAGCTAGATAGGCTTCAGCTAGGTAAACCACATCATGCTCTGTCTCCTCTCACCTCCTGTAACTGCTCTGACACCACACAAATGGTTCACCCAGTTCCTGACAGTGATAGAGCCATGTATAGGGAAATGACTTCAGTCGTCTTTGGAGTTTATAGCTGTCTAAGGCACATAGTTGGTATTTCTCCTTCAGTTCTGCTGTTTCAACTACCCGATGCAACCAGATGATTTAATCAGTACAATCATCTGTGTGATACAGAATTGGCCAGAAAGTCCTTGCTTTTAGATGTAGACAGGTGGGGCTGACAGGTCCAAGTTGTTTGCTCCAGCCCCCTGTATTTGTGGGCAGTCTGAGAAAATGTTGAGTCCAGGAGGGTCCAGGGAGCTTTTGTTGTCCAAAGCCATTGCACAGGCACAGAAACTTATACTGGCTGCTAGCTGTGACCTGTCTCTGTTTATCCCAACCTTCGGCACTGGGAGCAATCTCTTTGTGAGACTACTCACAACACATTCCGAGATACCAGCAAGTATAAAATTGGGTAAACACATCACTTTGGCTTTTATTCCTCCGGAGCACGTTGAAATGCTAACTGTCCTGTTTACTGTCTTGTGCAATTTTAGGTGTTGACTGGAAGTTCAGTGTCTTAAATGAGATGGTTGCTAGCTACCCAAAAGATTATCTCTTTGCTTACATTACACTTCTCCATGACAAATCTAAGTCTTGGTAGAGTTCATAGCCTGATGGATTTGTGTAGGGCCATCTTATTTAGAAATAGATTTAATCTCTTGGCTAGCACTCTGCTGGCCTGTCAAGTGCGTTGTAGCTTTTAGCCATTTCTCTGGCACTTTGGGAAAGGGGTGCTTACCAGGTGGGATGTTTTATCTTTCTTTGGGAGTGGGTTTAGTCCAAAAATATTATGGAATCTTCTATCTGCAGGTCAAGAGGAAACCTACACGTATTTTTAGAAACAGGGACAGCCACACTATTGAATTAATGTGTCTTTGCTTTAATAAAAACACTCCTTGCCTTTAGAGAATGATAATGGCACTAGATTAATGTATCCGGGAGTGCCATTGTGAGTGACAGCCGGAGAATGAGAACTTGATGGGATCTAAAATGAAAGAAAAATGTTTGCAATCAGTTTTGTGCTTCATTCTCCTATTACCCCAGCTACCTGAGATGTTCAACACACAATTCTACAATTATGTAGTGTTTTTTAAAGAGAGGCATTGTAAGTCTTCCATAAGAAACTCTCAAGATGCTATTTTCATGCAAATAGCTTTGTGCGCTAAATCGAGGAACTTAAGAACCACAAAATATAGGAAATGTGGGCAGAATGCATTTGAAATGTAAAAGTTTCTTGGGAGTTGTCAACAGCTCTTTAAGAAGTCTATTGCCCTCACCTTTCAGCAGCTTTTCTTCGTGATTGCTGGGGAATAAAAAAACCCAACAATTACCAAAAAGATTGTGTGTAGCTGTTACACTGAGTAACAACTCTCGAGAAGTGATAATGGACCTGACCCGTGTTCTGCATTCGCCTTTCCGGCTTTGTTGAAAATTGAGATGACAACAGTGCTCCAGTTCTTTTTCTAGTTCTCAAGCTTACAGCAAGAGGATACCAGGTTTTCTAGATGACTTTCCCTTAAGGGTTCTCTGACACCTTCTAACACGTATCCTCATACCTGCTTTTCTTTTAGAGGCAACCCTAGCAAAGAAACCTGAATTTCCCTGTGGATTGATTCGCAGAAAACTCCAGGAACAAACTCGCCAGCAGAGTTTCCAGTTGACAAGCAGGTATTCTTTATTGCGGCGCCGGGAGACACGGGGGATAGCGCCTCCTAACGTGCGTCCCCGAATTGCTGTACAGGTCATCCTTACATGGCCACTGAGCATATTCCATCATTTTCCAAAGAGTTTCCGGCATGCATACTCTGCCTTGGTGAGGCCGCATCTGGTTACCCTGCTCTTGCAGGAGGGGTGGAGTGAACTAGATGATCTTTTGAGGTCCCTTCCAACCCTTAGGGTTCTGTGATTCTGTGATACAAAAATGCGGTGGTCTTTAAGGGTCGTTTACTTTTCCCAACAAGCTTAATTAACATTACAGACATAGCAATCATCCTGCCCTTCTACTTACCAGTTACTTTAACTGCTCTCATCCTGGACATCTGCTAGTCCGGGATACTCCCCAGTAGATGCTTACACCACCTTAACGGGTTTATTAACACCCCAAGCATAGCAATCATCCTGTCCTTTTACTTATCAGTTAGTTTATCTGTGCCCACCCTGGACATCTACTAGTCCCAGATATTCCCCATCCCCAGGTCCTGTCCTTCTATTCTGCTTTTCTCACACCTTTTGTACTGAGGTCCAGAGGGCCTGAAACTATGTCAACTACCTTCAAGCACCGCAGTTATTTTCCATTACAAAGCCATCAAACTTAACATTACTTAGAACTGATTACATTTTGTATTTTTGTGCCTTCTTGTCTCAGGATGGATCCTTATTGCTCACACAGGCTCGTACAGAAGATGAGTGTATAAGCCTTGATTCATGAGGGTAAAACCAGTCTGGAAAGCATCCTTTTGAAATTGAGTGTGGTTTGAATAAAGCAAGTGACTTTTCCACACCACAAAGATGAGTACTTTCTACTTCACTGCTGTGGATTATAAAGGAAAACAATTGCATTCTGACAACATGCATTGACATTTTAAAATAAAAAAGAAATGAAGAACAGATTCTGGGAGGCTTGCCATTAATGATAATGGATTTCCCTGAATGGGAGCCTTTTTAAAAGTCCAATTCTATTTTTTTTTTTTTATATATATATATAATGTTGTCTAGAACAGGCTCCCCGTCACAGGGAACAACTGGTGGGTCAGAGGAGTTCAGAGGGTAATCCAGGGAACAAAAGTGGCTCTACACATACACTCGTGAGCCCACTTAAAGGCAAAACAGAAAAATGCCTGAGAGGGCAAAGAGGGTAGGGTTTGGTTTTGGTGTCATCCCCTATTCCCCTCAGTCCCCGGCCTGCAAGGTTGATTCTTCTTTGACATAAAGGAAAGTGTGAAACGTTGACTTTAAATGATAGGCAGATACACACAGTGCCTCCTTGGCAGTGCATACTCCACATCAACAGCACAGCCCTGCTCAAGCATCTCGCAGGGGGCTGGAGCATACGTGATAACACAGCACTGAAGGAAAAGCTTTACAGACAGGTGTAAAATGTATTGTGGTTAGCCATTTTCCGTAGGATTGTTTTGCTCCTTCTGATACTGTCTTCCAGCTGCGAGGTTGAAACTGGGATGTTTACAGCTGCATCTTTTTATAGGCACCATGTGATAGGTAATTTTATGTGAAAAATCTATTTAGTCCCCTGATGGAAGAAGTAAACTTAGGTGAGGCTCAGTCTCCAGTGAATTCTTGGCATGCCATAAAAAAAACCCTCATTCTCCAGTTCTCCAAAATATTCGCTGTAAAACTTGTTCCTTGTTAAAGTTACAATCAGAAGATGTAATAAATGGATTATTTCAGCATACATTACCATATAATGTTAGTCTCGGGGCACGTGGATTTTGACTCTGTACTTCCGTGCTTTGCCTGGCAATCTCATGGTGGCTGCTGGGGTGGAAAACACAAACCCTCCTTTAAATAATGCATCTCTTCCCTGCTGTGCCTCTCCTCCGGTTCAAAGACACTCCCCCTTTAAAGTTTAATAAGTAGTTTTACCATTGCTCCCAGGCAATAGGTACTGATCCACACACCAAAAAAAAAGTGCCTTGGGATAGAGAAGTTTAATACTGGATGGAATTGCACCTTCTCCTTCACTCCTGCAGGTTTTAATTGATTCTTTGTAATTGTGTGTATTCATTTGGATGGGGAGGCCCAAGGAGGGTGACGGGAGTTTGTGAACTGCTGTTCTGGCAGACATCTCTACCTCTCTGAACCCATCCAAAGGGGAGCTAAGCTCTTGGTGGATCTGTGCTGGAACTGAGCAGGGAGCAGGTAGTTTCTTGTGTGTTTGGTTGGGTTGTTTTCCCCAGAAGGCTCTCTGAGAACAGGTTCTGCCCTTGTAAAGTACCTTTTGGCTATTTTTCTCTTTTTTTTTTTTTTTTGCATCCATCACCAGTCAATGCCCCTAAAACACTAAAGGGGTAAATGTGGGGGAAGGTCTCTCAGTGCTTTTTGTGGCATTGAGCTGATGCTTTCTCAAAACTCATGTCAGTAATGCAGTCGTTTTTCAGAGCTGTCCCAGTGGTCATGGGCAGTGATTCAGCTGGAGGGGTCCCCCTATCCCCTCCTGGGGGCTGGAGAATGGAAAGCACCAGGGAGCAAGCAGCAAGCTGGGAAGGCAGGGACATGAAATGCAGACTGCATGAATCTGAGCTTGTGTCTGTGCCTGATGCTCCCTGTTGGCTTTTCAAGGACATTCAGAGGAGCCTGTCTAACAGGAATGGTTTGGCACAAGTTCCCAGAGGAAATTTAAACCATCTCAGCCTATGCCTTAATTTTCATGAGTACTGTTTGGTCTAAAGCCTGCTTGGCCTTTTGAGCTGAGCCTGCATTAATCTTGGCTACTTAAGGGTACTTCATTACTTAAGGAGGATAATATCAATTTGTTGGTATATTGGCATCAGAGGGAAAAGGTTAGCTCTTCATGCTTCACTGGCTTCTCTTAATGGGAACACCAAAACAGTTGGTCATTTCCAAACTGAAAAGAGGAAAATGCACCTCCCTCTTCATTGAAAGACCAACACTATGGACAACCTGTGATGGCAGCATCTGTGGAAATCCTCTTCAGCCTGTCCTTCTATATGTTCTTGCTGCTGCCATTTTTTCTCTGAGACCCCTGCAAAGCCAGTGTATGGTAAAAAGCTTGTTTTTAACTCTGAATCACCAGTGCTCTCTGGAGTCTCTTTACAAGCCTAAATTCGTTTTATAAATCTGGTAAAAACAATCCAATTTAGGATGCTCAGTGTGTACTACCCTGGCCCTTAGTCTTTTTTGCTGTTCCAACAAACATTTTTCTTGGTCAGTCTGGCTGCCACTTCAGATCTCTAGTTCTTCTGTTTGAAGAAAGATGCAAGAAAATCACCCCACAGCAATCAGGTCTGTGAGACATTTCCAGCCTTTGAATAAGCTGTATGGGATTTTACCTTTTTTTTTACTTCCGTGACTGCTGTCCACGTAGGTGAAGCCAGGCCCAGCAAGTGTGATAATTCAGATAAAATGCACAGCATTTAGGCCTTCTATTGTTAGCTGTGGGGATGAAAAGAGGCGTTTAGTACAGCTTTGCAGTGGATTGATATGGAGATGGAAATAGAGAAGTCTCCGGTGTGGGGTTTTCTACAGAGCTTGGTGCAGAATTTTTATGCATGGCTTCCTGGGTAGCTGTACAGGTATTTATCCACTATATAAATAGGAGATTGACATCTTTATAGATCTATTACAAACGTGTTCTCAGCTCAAGGTCACAGTTTTCTTCGTTTCTTGCATGTAGCTCATTTGCTGCTTCTCTCCATGCCTTATGCTTGCTTTGGGACTGGCGATCCATGCTACGAACTCTCCTGTCTCTCATACTTCAGGTCCTGTTTTGCTGTCTTTTACCTGGAGGGATTTATCCTGAGAGCCATAATGTACTTATGCATTTCCTTGTTGCTGTTGGTGCTGCATAGCTAACATTTAAATATATATATATTTTTAATTGTGCAGATTTGAAGGGTCCCTGTATTATCCATCCTTCCCCTGCCCCCATCATCAAATAAGTTTGAGGCTTTTCTGTTGGTGGGGAAGCACTGAAAGTCTTTTTTGTACCTCTTAACAGTGTTCCCCATTCAATGGGATGGGTTACTTATGAAACCAGTTGTGTTGCTCCTTCTTTTAGCCTGAGCTTGATACCCAAAACACGTCAGGTTGCTTGAGGCTTAACTGATGATGCCCAAGCTCACCATGGGCTGCTCACTTACCTCTTTGGGTTTTGACTCCAGTTTGAAGCCAAAAGCTTATCTGCCACCTCTGAGGCATTCTGAAGATAGAGATTTGTAGCTCTGCCATGGGAACCTACTTCTTCTGGAGCTGTGCTCTTGTGTGATGGGAAGAAGCCTTTTGCAGGAGCTGTTTCTACTGGGCAATGAATTCCAGTCTGGTTTCTTCTGTGTTGGGAAAAAAGGGAAGGTTGCTGTATGTGGGTGGTGAGAACCAGATGAGCACTTCCTGCAGTTAGTTTGTTCCTTTAGGGTGTTGGTGTGTTTGTAGGGCACGTACCTTGTTTCAATTTGTGTGATTAATTTTTTTTTACTCTCTCTAGGTGAAACATTCTGAAGATGACCGCAGTTTCCACATGCTCTCATTTGTGATTATTTGCAAAACAGTGATTTTTGCTTGCAGATTCCAAAGCACTGTCAGCTTCTGATACTCAAGACCTGTAAGTAGAGAGGTGACTAATTTTGCAAGGACATACAAATCATGTGTTCTTTGGTTTAGAGGAGTAACTTTTTTTGGAATGGCATTTGTATCATTAATGCCCCCTTCTGTCAATTCAGATTGCATTTTGACAATGTTCTCTAATATTCCTGTAGAATTCAGTTTCAGCAAATATTCCTTCTGGGAACTTTGGCTTCTGAACCATGCAGAGAGACTGAACACTGAAAGAGTATCGGCTGGAGCAGAGAATTACTGAAGGTTGCTAGAAGGCACTCTTGAGAAGCTGGAATTCCCTATAGGGTTATACCAAGGAACCCAAGCCTCTTGAGCCTCCAAGCTATTTAAAAGTATTTTTATGCAGCCCCAAAACTCACCACCTTCTTCACTTTTCTAACCTGTAGCCTGCTTCTCCCCACCAACCTCAGCCTAGTCCCCACACCTCCCTGAGCAATGCCTTTCTCACCTAACCTTCAAGGATTTCTCACCTGCAGAAATTCCTGCAGGTGGAGCTGGAATGACATCCTGCTGCTGGAATAAGTTATGAGGCATCGGTTGTCACAGAGTAATTGCTTCCCTGTGGTTCCCGGTTCTCATGCTTGCTCTTGATATGCTTGTGCGTGCAGCTGCCCAGACTGAGCATCCTGCGTGCCCAGCGTCCTTGTGGTCTGCAAGCAGTCTGAGCAGCGGGTGGCCAGCCTGCCCTTCAGCTCTTGCTGAATTGTGGTGGTTCAGCCACCTCCACATCTCAAACCTGGAATATCAAAGGATACTGTGAAGCAGTTCAGTTCATTTTCTTGTAATAGGTGTCCTGATTTAATTCTGACGGGAGAGAATCTCCTTCCATCCTTGTCCCCTAAGAACTGCAATGAAAGGCACGGTCTATAGTGGAAAACAATTTGTTACCGGATTCAGCTGTGTAAATATTACCCATGATAAGATTGCCCTCACTGTGGCTTTGCACTGATTTATCTAGAGAGGCTGGTTTGGCTCCCGCTGCACCTCCACTGTGCTGTTAGATCCCACCAGCAGAGTGTCTCCCAGGCTGAGAAATAACAGCTAAAGCACAGGAGAGCTTCAAAAGGTTGGGAACGTGCTGAAAACACCAGAAAATATCCTGTACAAGATTCCAGCTGTGGCCATGAGTATGAAAGACTGGAAACTTGTGGGAGAGAAAGGAGGCAGTCTGGGTTGCATGAGAAGACTGAAATAAGTTGTAAGGGGGCTGGGATATTTTCACTGCAAGTCGTTCACCATCCTGAAAGAATCCAGTATGTCCACTCCGAAAAGGCTGTTGAAATCCGTGCTCCAGCAAAGTGATCCTTACTTCTGTGCAGAATTGTAACACTATCACTTGTAATGCACAGTTGCAGTGCTATAATTGTGATGTGTCTTGAAGGATGGGATGTAATGTGTCATGCGTTGTGTGACAGGGTTGGAGATACGTTTCAGTAATGCTCCAAAGTCTTTGTTTTTAATGGTACGTTGAGGTTCTGTTACTTCCAGGGCCTCTTGCATCTCCTGACCTGTCTCTGGCAGGAGAAACACCTTGTAGTCCTGCTTCTGAAGTGTTTTCTTTCCTCTGTGTACAGTCTTGGACAGGGAGGTCTGCTTCCCCGTGGAGGGCCGCAGGCCAGGGCTGGGGAGCTGCTGTGCGGACTGTTGAGCTAGTGCTGGGGTTTGGTGCAAGTCTCACAAGACTCTGCTTGGTAAAATGTATGTTCTCAGCTCTGTCCAAAAAGCAGAGCTCAGCTCGAACAGCTGAGCTAAACCAACAAGGCACTCCCCCTTTCCCTGCTGCTCTGCTTTCACAATGTTTCCCTACGAATATCTGCTGCAAGACCTCATGTATGTCCCATCTCAACATCTACCTGAGCATGCCCATGCTCCTTGTGTGCAGAGCTGATGTTATCACAGTTCCTCTCCCCTGCATGTTTTCTTTTTTACTTATTTTTCATTTCTTGCATTTCAAGAGCCCACATTATTTTAGCACAGTAAACATTTTTTTTTTTTTGACAGTTAGTGACATGAATAAATCCTTTTCCTCTCCTTCCCATAGTTTCTTATTTAAAAGGGGAGAAGGTGATTAAATCCAGCAGAGCTGATTCGAATTTTCTGTTAAGAGGAAGAGGGCGGCCAATGGGGGTCTGTCAAGCCGCAGAATTTGAGTTCATCAGCATCTTGGGAGAAACAGAGATGCCAGCTGCTTGGAAACATCTGGTTTTAGTTGTACTCCCTCCGCCCCCACCTTTTTTGTGTTCTTTCTCTGTTTTTGGAGACTTTAGCATTACTGACTCTAAATGTTGGTTCTACTGGGGTGGGAACTTGGTTTCTCCTCTTCTACTCAAGTGCTAGAACTCTGCCAGGGTACTGGGTTGGAGTCCAAGTGAGGATCAGCCAGAGCAGTAAAAAACTTACTGGATGGGTGCAGGTTTCTGAAAGACAAGCTCTTTATGTCTGAGGCCAGGCTTTGCACCTGAGGGTCCAGTCTCTGGTTAATATAGTGCCAATGTGAAGCAGGGACCTCTGTGCAAAGGGAGAAGGTGTTTTCCTAACCTTGATGGCATGGAAACGCAAGCAGTTTAGAGTGAAGGAAGCCCCAGTAGAGTTAATTAAGTATTGCATTTAAAAGGTGGAATCGAATGGAATTGCTTTGCATTTATTGAAGTTAGCTTTTTCCACTCTTGAGAGTTGGACGAGGATTGAGTACCTGTGCTGTTTGGATTGGGAAGGCAGTCTGGAGTGGTGCATTAGTGTGGGCTTGGTGGTGGGGTTTGAAGGAGTGGCTGTGAGCAACTCTGAGCAGTGTGTTTTGCTCACCAGCAAGCCATTAGCCTGCCCAGCGTAGGCAGTGTACTATATGTACAGTGAGGAAGGATGCTAATGTGGAGGGTCCCCTCCTGTCTACTCCTTTTCCCATCATCTTGACTAAAAGTCTATGAAACTGGAATCTGCTGGAGACTGAACTAACCAAGCTGGTGCATCTGCAGAGCCAAGTGTCATCCTATGCTCAGGTCCTGCTATGTTATGTTCCAGTGGTGCTCATCCTAGCTAATAAAGGAGGAGCTAAATAACCCAGACAATGCCCTGTGCTGATGTGGCTGGCAAAGCTTGGTGTTGGATTGCGTTCTCCATCAGTCAGAGGAATCAGTGGCTGTGCAGTGCAGACATCCCCTAAAGGCTGTGGCTCAGCCATCACTGGGGTTAGGAACCTATGACTTAAAATAATCAGTGCCATTTCCTGTGGTCTGGATGCCATCAAGACTGGAAAATTCAGAGTAATCTTGTTTGGTGCCTGCCTGCACCTTGCTAGAGGGGACTTCTGTTCCGCTAAAAGAATACACAGCAAACGTGTGCCAAAATGAGCCATTTAATGTATAAAGCAGAACAGACTCCTTCTCTCAGCATCGAAATGGGTCTCCTGGCTTCACCTGCTCATATCCTCTGTTACCAGTATTTTAGTGGGATAGGTTATGTCTCATGGTATTCTGGCAATAAGGGATGTTTTACAATATTTCAGGTTTTCTTGAGGTTGTCCTTTCACCTGCCTGTCTCTGCCCTTCAGTCTTCTGCGCTTCTGATGACTGATTTTATTATCTTTGCTATTTCTAACCCTCTTTTGGTCCCCATCGAAGCCTGATTTCTGCTGTGGGGAAGATGGAAAAGGTCAGGCTTTCACTAGTGAAGCTTATTTAATTTGTTTGCTGTGTCTGTGGGCAACTTTGCATGTATGTTGCTGGTATGGACTATCAGGACCCTCCTGGAGACATGGGCCCATGGTTGCTTTTTTGTTTACCTCTTCTCTGTTGTTCTTTTCTCCCATCTGCCCAGTATTCCCAGTTTTACCTCTTACACAAGAAAAAAGCTTAGGGGACTCAAAACAGTAAATAAAAATGACATTTGCAGCAGTCAGTCTGATACAACAGGACTGGGATGCAGCAGCACTTCTTTGTTTGGGCTTGTTTCCACTCCTTATTTAAAGCCTCTTTTAATCAGGAGCTAATGACAACTTTTGTTTGCAAGAGCCGATGCACAGGAAAAAAACAGTTTCCATTCAAAATAATGCAAACTGTTATAAATAGGAAGATCTGCAAGGACATAATCAAGCTAAATTGCCCATTGTTACTCTTGCTATAGATGATTTCTTGCCTCTGCTATATGAGCTGGGTTGTTGTCTGGATTTAGGGAAAATGTGTTCTCTTTTATTCCAGTTATAAACCTATGCAGCAGCAGCTGGTTGTTGCAAGAGTGGGTTTTGCTCCATTTTTTGTGCAGATCAAGCAAGTATTTCAGTGGCTTGGATGTTGCCATTTAAATTGTCTCATGAAAATTGTCTAACAGACTTCTGCCAGTTTCTTTCTGCAGCTAAACTGACCCTTTAGGGTGGACACTTCTCCTAGGGGAGTGTGTTGCAGGCAGATGTGAAGTAGTCTTTCAACAGGTCAAAGCAGCAGCCAGCCAGGAAAACAGCTATGACTTGCGAATAGAGAAACTGTCTGCAGATGGTATGCAATAAGCTCTGGATTTTAGTGACTCCATGCAATTTATCCTATTGAAAGAAGCTGAGCCCATAAAGAATTTGTAGCTGATGCTGAAGTCTCCAAAAAGATTATAATGCATTTAATACTTGGGGGTTTGTTTTTGTTCTAATTTTCCTCAACTGTGTTACACATGAATGCGACATAAAAGCTGCACGCTTTTCTGTGCTTTCATTGAAATGCTGTATTATGGAGGTGGCTCATAAATTGGGGAACAGTATTTTCCATCCTTCTGACTTTTCTGTTAAATGATCTTTTTAACTTTTTTAATAATTTGGTCAGTTGTTTGTTCATTGGGCAGTTCTTGGAGAAGTGCAGGTGTCTTCAGCTATGACATGACAGTGAAGATTAACATGAGAATATCACAACATGATAAAGCCTTCACAGTTATGGATGGCAAACATTGCTTGATAATGTCACTTTTGTCCCCGAACACAGTCTTTTGCTCACTTATTCCGCATGTCTTTATTTTAAAACATTTCCCCCTTTGCTCCATTCTGTGTGGTGCAACCTTTGCTGAAGAATGGTAGCGTCCTGAGGGTTAAGAGACCTCATTTCATCTGCTGCTTTCTAATTTCTAGCCTCAGAAGCAGAGACCCTGAACTGCAAATTATATAAGAAGAGTCTAATTAGGACAGGACAAATAATAAAATAAGAAGGGGATTGGGTTTCATTTTCTAAATTAACAAAAGGGTAGAGTTAGACAAAACCACAATTGCGGCACCTACTTGAATGCTCTGCAACATCTTTTTTTTTTTTTGGCCTAGTTCTTGGTAGGAGGGCAAGGGGCTGGTTGGAATTACAGCTCTCATCAAAGAGTTGTTTTGTTTGGACACCTTGACAAGTCACCAATGTCCTTGTCAGCTGTAAATGTCAACCTAACTGTCAAGAGGCAGCTATGTATAAGAGAGGTGAAAGCGTCTGGTCTCACCTTCTGCTTCCTTGTGTGGCCCACCTGTGACAGGCAGGAAAATCTTGCTTAGGTGAGCAGTTGGGAAGGCCACTGGCTTGTGGCTGGGCATGGCATCAAGTCTTCTGGGATACAAAGGGGTTGTCTCCACCCTCTTCTCATAACAACCTTGCTCAGATGGTCCCAAAAAGTAGGAGCTGCTCTTAAGCTGCCTTCAGCTTCTCTTCTATAGAAGACAGATGCCTCTAGAAAGATGATTTTTGGGGTGGCCAGTATTGGAGAGCTCTTGGAAAAAGGTCCTGTGCACCTGCGACTAGCCAGATGTCCTAGAGGACATCACAGCTTGTATCATCTTTGGCCAAATACCTGGTGAGCTGGTACATTTTTGCCAGGTTGAGAGGAAGAGTTTTGCTGGGTGCTTGGGGAGCTCTTTCCTCCATCTGCAATTGTTCACTTGAACCTTCATTCATCTTTATTGCTGTTTTTCTCATTCTTGTCTGGGTTCCTAATGACAGTGATTATACCAAATGCAGCACATTTCATGTACTTTGGAAATCATTTTCAGGCCCAGCTCATTCTTTCAGTGCTTGAAGGATCATTAAAAATACTGCTTTTTAGATGTATGGTTTTCTATCCTCCCCATTCTATTTCCAGTCCTGTGTTAACTTGCAAAGTAATAAAATAGCTGACTTTATTATGTTGCATTAATTAATTATCTCTATAGCAACATACACTGATGTCATAAATATGGGAATTCAGCAGCACAGCTGGATGGAAGAAGAACTAATAGGGGAGAAATACTTTTTTTTAAATGCTCAAATATGTACAGTAGTTAAGTAAACAGAAGATTGCTAGTAAAGCAATATTTTGCATCATTTCTCTCTTGCTGCCTCATTCCCCTTTCGACTGGACCTTCTCTGTTACATAGGTACTTCATGTTCCTGCTAAAGAGGTTTTCCAAGTTGTTGATTTGCATCCCTACCTGCTCAAACACTGGGTTATCTGCTGCTTGCTTTTATACCGGTACATGGAAATGCAGGTGGGCAGGGCTCCTCCTTGCAGGAGAAATCCCTTCAGCTTCAGCAAAGCCACTGTGCTAAGGATGGTTCTCCATGGGGAGGGAAGGGTATGGATCATGTAAAGGGAATGCAGTTAATTTTGGCACTGTGGGAGGGTGACACAGTGTGAGACAGGGTATCTCAAAAGGCAGAGGAGCTGAAAAAAAGTGAATTTTGGCTCTGAAAAGGCTGGGATGCTCTGCTCTGCTTAGTGTGTGTGAGTAGTTACGATTTCCCTGGTTTTGGGGAGTCCTGCGTTATCTCTGGAGGTCCTTGTTGGGCTGTGCCACTGACTTGTTCCTGTTTTGGTGCTACTGTCTTGGCTAAAAGGCACTGGAGAGGTGTTTGTCCTAATGGTGCCTGTGAATCGCACTTGCAATGCGCCCTCTGCAATGGGGCTCAGAGAGGGGCTGTCTGTCTCCCAGGAGTTTGTAACAGGTACAGTATCCTTAAAAAACAGCATCAATGGTTTGCGATGATAGCTGCAAAACCAGGCTGTGAAGAGGACTAAGTAGTTGTTTCAAGGGAAGAAATATGGTAGGAAGAGGCTGTAATTGCACTGCAGGTCTAAAGCTCCCCAGGGGCTTATACCTGGTGCTTTTGTAGCTCTTTTTTTTTGCCAGTTAGTCTATTCACTGAACGGCTTTGTTTTGCTATTTGTTTGCTGCCATCGGCTGTGAAGCTGATCAATTCTTACCAGTCCAGTGCAGCCCTTGAGGAGTAAAGACACTCTCCATTGAATAATTTATTCAGTTAATCTATTTTGATTTTTGGCATTTGACAGGTCCTAGGCAGGACACTGTATGCCTGTGTGGAGGAGTCTTGGTACTCGGTGCTGCTATTTATACAGCATCCCAGCTATGGGAAATACGCTGTGGATGTGCTTGGCAGGGTGAAAAGCTCTCAGAGAGAGCATTTTAGGATGCAAGACACTCTTGCATTCTGCTCCATACAGAAGGAAAAGACTGGGATGTTTGCTTAGTTTTGCACTGAGATAGGGCAGAGAAAATTCACAGCACAGACGTGACAGACACTGACAGGTGAGCTGTTGGGCCATCCTTTGCGATGAAGACATTGGAGGTTAAGAAAAAGCCCTTCTTTGGATCAGCCCACATCATTTGCCATGCAGAATCTGCTGGGAAAATGAGGCCCAACATATTGCTGGTCTGCTCGGTATTTAATTAACTGCCGTACCCAAGCCAGGGAAAGTTTAACTCTGGGTGCAGGACACTGCACAAACCTCACTTTAAAAAAGTCAGTGTTCTCTGCCTGGGGTAAGTGCAGAAACAGTTAAGCTATCAAACAACCTCCCCTTTTGGATATAAATTAAAGAAACTGTTAACATGGTAATATTTTTATTTCCATAGGAAGTGTTTATTTTGGTAGCATGTACAAAGTTTTAGCTATTCTAAAACACTGAGATTTCACAGCTGAGCTTTCATGTTCCCAGCAGAGAAGGAGGTGCGATACTCAAAGAATCTCTGTTCTTATTTCAGCACTGCACTTGCCAGCCAAATTTTCAAAAGAGCCCAGTTTGCTGACATAAATGGGGTTGCTGATGTGTCGAAAGAGAAGGAAGTGCAGTAGAACATATTCCTCACTGGGTCCAAGTCTCTCCCATTTTATCTTTCTCTTCCATATGTTTCCCCTGTAATGAGAGGAATTATTTATCATTAAAGTGCTATATAATTTAAAAATTAAAGTTAAAATTAATGAATGCTTAAATTAATTTACTGACAAAAATAAATGTCTGTCCTTCAGATCCTATAATTTTAATTGGAGTGGGCTACAGCTTAATTAACATGTATTGATTGTAGTCCTGTGTGCATCTATAGGTGGGTGGGCTGTGTAGCAGTGGTGTGAGAAATCCTCCTCACAGATGAAGGTGCCTTAAGATTTGCTGATAACTTTCTGAGTAATTGTCTTGTGAAGAGACAGAAAAGTCTTTGGTATCAAGCTGTTTTCTCTGCAGGAAGCTTAAACAAAATATATTGTTTAAAATTTGGGCTAAGAATTGGCAAGTCCACTTTATAGATGGGAAGAGGATTCTGCTCCAAGAATATTAATGAATCATTAATTAGATGCATGAAGAATACAGAAAGTTGGAAGGAAGCTGGACCAAATAAAGCAGCTGATGCAAATGGGATTGGTTTTGGGAAAAAGGAAGGCTTCAATTTGATCTTGGCTCCCTACACTCTTTCCCCATGGGCAGGTGTCCCCTGTTTCCCAGTGGGTGCTGATGGGGAGGAAGAATGTGACAGCATGGGGTGTCATCTGAGGGAGGTGTTGGCAGATTGGCCTGAAAAGGATCGCCTGCTTTGGGCCAGTGGGAGGAGATGACATTCTGAGACCCCTCCAACCCAAGATGTTCTGGGAGCCTGTTGAAGCCTTGGGGCAGGCACTGTGCAAAGCCCCTGCAAGCAGGAGCCCGTAGGCTGAGGAGGGAGAAGGCAAGCCTTGCCTCTTGGCACAAAACCCTCTGCCTGATGCTGAAGGCTTTCTGCCTGACCTGTTCTGTACGGCAGAGGACCCACTGCCAACCTTTGCAAATCCGTCTCTTTAAAGAGAACTCTGTATTCTCTGGCGTTAATATTTTATGTTTTGTCAATATTATGAATTAACAGAATGGAAGATGTGCCACATCTCACCTTGCAGTTGCAGCCCACAAGCTGCCTGGACTCCTCTGAATGATTCAGGGTGCTCATTCCTGGGGACCCTCTGATATATGTATCATGAGAGGTACCCACAGGATTCTTGTTGGCCCTTTGGGGCAGATTTTGGTGTGCAAGGACCATCTTATTAGGCGAAGGGTTTGTGTAGCACAGGCTTTGTAGCATGTCTCAGTCTCAACCTTATGAATGCAGGGTTGTCTCTGGGAGGTCTGTGGATCCCTGGGAGTGTAGGAGACAATTAGCCTGCTGTAATGGGCAAGGTGATGTGCCAGGCTGTGAACAGAGTATTCCCACACTAAGCTGGCAGTGCTGTTTGCTGCCTTGCCCTCCCCAGTTGAAGGCAGAGGAGATAGAGGGCATGTGGGAGGGGTACATGATACCTTTGGTTCCTGTGCTCTGCTTGGCCCTTTAGAGTTTGCTGAGCCCCAGTGATGCCTCTGGACTTTGCACTGTGGCAGGACCTGGTGGCAAGCTTGCAGCCTCCTCACTTCTTCCCTGCATTGGTTTCCTTGGCTGTGGTGGGCACTGAGAGTTCCTGAGCACAAGGTGGCATGAACTGGAAGTTAGCTAAAATCAGCCTTTGGTGGGACAATTTGTAGGATGGTGAGCCAGCATATCTCAGAGCCATCAGCTGGCAGTCAGCTATTGGTATGTATCTTTGGCCCTGTGCTCTCTGCAAGGTAAAAAAGCCATTAAGCGTATGTGTTCTCTCAGCCTTGAATTTGGGAAGGTTTAATTTCCACAGCACAAGCTCCTCTTTCTCCAGACAGTTGTGGTTTTCTTTCTTGTTTGTTTACTTTTTTGTTTTGTTTGGGTTGTTGGTTTTTTTTGTTTGATTGTTTGTTTTTATTGTTATTATTGAATCATATAAGTGCAAAGAAGAAAAATCCCTCTAGACTTGATTCACAGCAAAATGTTTATAAACTCAGATTCAGGTTGCAGAGGCAAAGCGTAAAATAAAGGGAGAGAGAGGTTTTTTTTACAGCTCATGAAGTCCCATCTCCCCTGAGCTGGAAAAGCCTCACAGCTTTCTTCTGTTACTGCTTTCTGCTCAGGGGATGGGGAAGGAATGAACAGCAATGCTTTGGGGAGCCCTCCACCCTCTCTTCTGCAACTAAATCCAGTTTGCAGCTCAGCATGCTGTTTCTTGCCTTGCAGTGGGGTAAAAGTATTAAAAATGCAGCCACAAACCGACTGGCTAAATAGGTGGTAACATTTGATATCATGTATGAGTCACAGGTGAGCCACTGGCCACTTCCCTCTGTGAAGTCCCTTTGCTGCTGGGGCGTGGGAGCACCATTCCTTTCCCATAAGTGATTATCCACTGCTTGCAAATACAGTCCCAGGCAGGCTGCTGTATGGACTGCACACAACAGGTGATGGGTTTGCTCTCAGGTTTCTTGGGTGTCTGAGCATTTTTGGGCAGGCATTGTATTTTACCTATGTTGTCTTCTCATATATCACACAGCATGACCTGTTGCCACGTGGGGTAAGAATGTACTTCTCCTTTGAAAGTTTGCTAGTCAAAATCCTCCCTTTGGCCTATATGCCCTTCAGGAGGGGTATTTTAATTCATCCAGTGGGGTTGGGAAAATGGAGACTCCTCTTCCAACTTGTCAAACCCATCCCTTGTATTGTCCCTTCTTATAATGCAGTGCACAGGTAATGCCTTCCTGGAGACTTTTTTTTTCTCCAATATATTGAATAAATTCCACATCAGGAAGGAAAGTAACTTGCAATAATGAACCATCAGTGGGTATTTAAGATTGCTTTAATGGGTCACATTGATGTAATCTGCACTTTTTCCTGGGAAGATCATACTGGGCCATTACTTTAATTCATATTTATGTCAGAAGAAAATAGACAGTGTAGATAGCTCAGAAAGAGCATTTCCCTGCTAAGCAGCCAGATATAAATGTACAGAAATACGCCAGGGTTTGGGGGGAGTAGGGGAGTGCAATACCAGGTGTTTGGACATTTATCTCTTGCATGGAAATGTTCCTCAAAAACTGTTTTCTCACCTTAGGCTGTAACCCAAGAAAGATGTGCTCATGGGCCCAGAAGTGTGCAAGTTTGAGCAACTTAAAAATTACCTTTAAGAGCATTTTTATCACACTCATCTCTTTTCAGTGCTCTGCTTTGCGTGTGGCTTACAGAGTCACATGCATGGGCATGAGAGATGCCTGTAAGTAGTTTGGTTGGTTTAAAAATAGGATCAGAATGGAAGGGGAGGCCAGTCAGAGTTATACAAATAAAAGCAATGGAGGTGAATATAATCAATAAGGTTCAACCTTCCAACCATGTGCTCATGTCCATTATTCTTTGTTGATCAGACCCCTCTGAAAGCCAAGAGCCAGCCCAGGCTGGGGTATTAGTGGCATTTAGGTTGTCTGCAAGAGAAAAAGACGAAAATTATATGTAAACCCATTTCTCTTGGCCAGGACAAGCAGTTCTGTCTTGATCTGCCGCTGCAGGAAGATGAGATAAAGTTACAAGTTCACTCAGTCAAGATAGATGGAGGTATCAGGGGAAGGCAATGAAAATAATACAGATTACTGGAGCTGCCTCTGTGAGGCTGGGAGGAAGGAACGAACATGAGTAATGCCATGTGAATGATTTGCAGAAAATGATTTCTTCGATAAAATTTGCCTTTATAGAGGTAAACTGTCAAAGGCCACAAAGCAAGTTTTCTGATGTGTTCTTGAGTCAGGATTATTTAAAGCAGCCGTCCCTCAGGCCTTGGAGACGGGTTACCCAGGGGACTAAGAGAGAAAGAAGCTCAAACACTGGCTCCAAGAGAAGAGTGCTTGTTCTTGAGGTCACTCCAAGCTCTTCCAGATAAAATTAGGCTCCTTAATTTGAGGCTTTTCAATTACAGGGAGGATCTATGCAATGCCAAGGGATGTGAAACCTAAATGCAAAAAGGGATTTGGTAACGCCACCATTCCAGTCTTGATGCCAGTGCTGTTTCTACAAATATTTTTGGTGGGTTGTATCTATACAGACTTTATATTTTTCCTTTTCTGATACACTGTCTTATTATATTGTTCTTTCTTGTCTTTTGATACACCTGTGAGAAGAATCATCTTATTCAACCTTTTATTTAGTGTGATTATCTCTAGAAGAAAGCCAACAACTAAAAATCAGTGGTTTTGCACAAATACAAGCTAAAGAACTAGACTTTCTTTCTTTTTTTAAGCTTACATAAACACATTTGTTGAAAAATTGGGTTTCAGGTCAGCTGAAATTATTTGTGGTGAAGTCAACAAGAAATTATAACAGAAAGTAGCAATTTTAAAAAAAATCAAACCACTTCTTTGTGCGTTTTTGAAATGAGATGCTCTGACATCTTTTCAAGCAAGTTTGGAGCCAAAGTGAAGCTAATGCTAACTTTAAAAATATGTTTGGCACTTCCCTGGTGAACGTTTTTTCCTCATTTACTCCCTGCTTTAAGTTTTTTTTTCTTTTATGGAAGAAAAAGCAAAGCTTTGTCTGGAGCTGCCTCAGAATGTCCCCACCTCCCTGACAAAAACCAGAAAGTAAAATTACATGGTTATTAATTGGTTGAAACCCCCATGAACAAAAAAACAAGGCAAAAAGGCAGAAGCGAAGCCACCAAGCATTTGACATTTTCACTGTAGTAAATATTTGCTTTTTTTCATTTGGTCAACCAAGCTCTAATGCAGGAAAACATTATGTGCATGCCTAATGGTAAGTATGTGCTTAAATCCTTCTGGCTTCTCTCCTTTCAGGTGAGTCAGGCCATTTCTACCCCCTGACCTGGGAATGCTAAAAGGCTCCTTCGTGGAGACCATTTAAACCTGCAGTCTGCTGGAGTACCTGCAGACTCAGAGGTGAGGTCCAGCTGGGGAAGTCCTCCCATCTCAGGCGTCTGAGCTGTAACCATCTGTTGGGGTGCAGGATGTGTCCATGGAACATTACTTGAATTTTTGCTGCTCTGAAAATGGAGAATAAGCTGGTGAAAGCCAGGAGAAGTGGGAAAGATAGCAACATCAGAGCAGTCCCCAGGCTGTCCTAGTACAGAAGAGGAGTGTCCTACAGTAACTCTTGACAGTGTGACAGATCCTGGAGGTATCTTGGATCCCTTTTTGCATGACAGGGGACACAAGGAAACTGATGGCACAGGGGCTTCTGGAGGAATTGCATCTGGAGGGGAGGTGACACATAGCCTGTGGGCTACAGGATAGGTACTACGGACCTGGGCTTTTCAGCACACCCGCTGCAAGAAGGCTTTGAAGTTTCCTCCCTGTTCACTGCACAGATACACCTCCCATTACCATGTCCCAGGAGCAGCAAAAGGGCTTATGCTTATTTTTAAATGCTGGTTTGAAGAATTAAGTGATAAAAGACCACGGTTTTCCTCGCTTTTCCAACCAGGAGATTCATGAGGTGGCTGGGTGAGTTTAAGGGAACTTGCAGTCTTTTAATCATATTGATGGGTGGATAGATTTTGTTTCTTGGAGTATGTTTAAGACTTTAAATGAGGAGCACACTCTCTGCAATGATTCCTTGTTCCTTATCAGCCTCTTAAGGCCTTGTGTGGTAGGTTGACCCTGACTGGCTCTGTTCTGCCATTGACCTCCACGGGCTGCAAGGGAACAGCCTGCCTCACCGTGTTGTGGGGCACCTCCTGCCCTCCTCCTGCACTGACCCTGGTGCCTGCAGAGCTGTTTCTCTTACATATTCTCACTCCTGCCTCTGGATGAAGTTTTTGTTCTCCCACCCCTCTTCCTAAACATGTTACCCCAGAGGCACTACCACCATCACTGGTCAGCTCTGCCTTGTCCAGCAGCAGATCTGCTGTGAAGCTGCTGGCATTGGCCCTGTTGGACATCATGGGTGCTTTTAGCAGCTTCCCACAGAAGCCACCCCTGTGGCTCCCCCACTACCAAAACCTAGTAATGCAAACCCAGTGCACCTTAATTCATAACTCAGTATTATTTTTTCAGCCTAAAATGAACTTTAAAGACCTATTATTGGAAAGATTTGAGTTATAACAAACTCATATTCATGTTGTTTTTGCACATAAGATGCTTTTAATATCATATTTAATGTTCCAAACAAAACCAGTGCTTATAGGGAGCTTTGCAGAATGGATGCCTTTGATTAGGTAGATATGGACCATGGTTGATCTTGCATTATTTGGGGCTTTTGATTTGTATTTTGTGACTATTATGTTGTAAATAAAGACTTCTTTATACATCTGTAGATCATCATGTTGCCCACGAAGCGCTGCGGAAATGTAAGATGGCTCTGGAGGGTGCAAGACCACAGGTTCAGGGCCAAATGGAAGTCCCGCATGTAAAGCACTTTGATGTCAAGGTTTGGCTCACCACAGTAGAGATGGAGGAACTGCTTTGTTTTCCCTATGTTCCATTTTGATTTGTTGAAGATGTTCCAGACTGCACTGTAGGACTTGATGGGGTGAAGCCACTGCTGGCATGATTGTTGCTGGTGAATTGGTTGGAAACTTGCAGTGCCTTACTCAAAAGGCAGAGAGGTGCAATAGCTGCCTCTGGTGCTTGGCCTCTGGGTATGGTCCCAGTGCCAGAAGCCAGGGAAATAAATACCCCAGTCAGAGCTAACTTCAGCCCTGCATCAGGGGGCAGGGAGAAGAAGAAAAAGGCAGTGCAGAAGAGAGCTTGTTCATTTGTTTGCTCAAGGGATGTATCATGCCTGGAGCTGTGGGTCATATGTGGGTGGTTGTTAGCTGAGGGCTCTCAGTTTATTGCAGGCTTGCTCTTGGCCTGCAATGACTTGAATCATTGGAAAGCTTGCTGCTGAGAACTGCTTAGGAGGCTTTCTACTTGTGGCTGATGCCTGTTGGAGAGGAAAACCCAACAGGAGCAATGGGGAGGCTCTGAGAGTCCTGCTGCACAAGCCACTTTGTCTTGTGCCACCAAGCAATGTCATGGACATCCCTGGAAGCACAGGGCAGCTGTGGGTGGCCTCCAGTCGTGAGCCCTTGAGTGACACTGCCCAGTGCACAGATACCCCTTGGTCCTCTGAAAGGCAAACCCGCGAAAACCCACCCTCCAAATTTGGCTGCCTCCAAAGCCACCCCTATGTGGTGCCAGTGCTGTTTTGTGAGGCTCTCATAGTAGCAACCAAAGCATCCGCTCTTTCAGTACATGTGCACAAATGGGAGGGCACAGGAAGGAATCAGGCAGTCGCTGCTGATGTGTGCGAGTAAGTTTTTCTACTGTGGTTATCTCTTGTTTCTGTAAGGGTTATAAAAGTAAATAATCCTGCTATAACACAGTGTCTTGCGGCCCCTGCACAGCTCCATGGATAACTCTTCCTGAGGCTGACTTGTGGTGATTAATATGCTATAGAGGGAAATTATTTATGTTTTTTAAAGGCAGCAAAGAACTAAAGCTGAGAACGTGCTTTAAAGAAGCTTGTTCCATTCATGTCCCCTGTGCTCGATGCTGATTAGCTTTTGTTTCTTCCCCCGGCATTAAATGAGAGAACTGCTGTGGGTTTTTTTCTCCCTCCCCTGCAATGCTGATCCCCAGTACTGTGAGGATTAGCAAGGGGCCACATTCATGAGGGGTTGACCTTGCTCTGCTGTAAGATCCCTCCTTGCATGCCTGTACTGCTGGGCTGCCATGCAGAAGCAGGCAGCATCCCCATGGACCAGGTAAGCAACATCAAGCCTCTTTCTGCACCCCATACAATGCCTGGGGTGTCTAGAGAGGGACTGGGTCTGAGGAGAGAATGTGAGCAGGGATGAAGCACAGAGCTGGCCAGGAGGGATGCTGGCCCTGTGCAGGAATGGCTCAAGTACATCACTCCCTCCCTCCCTCCCTGGCAGTTGTGCTGTGCTGGATTAATATTTATGCTGGTCCTGTTTCTGTAATGGGTCTTTTAGCACTCTTCCAGATAGCTGTAGTGAGTAGTGCCTTAGGCTGTAGCCAAGCAATGGGAGACCACTGGGAACAAGGCTGGTGCTGCCCAACGTTTCTCTGAGCAATGTGGCAGGGTACCAAGTACATGTAATACAGCTGCCAGGTATCTTACATCCTCGGTGCATAGCAGAATGCACCTCTGTAATATTAAGACCCGGTTAATTGGTTACCACCGTCACAGTCTTCTGCTGAAAGCACAGCGTGGGGCATACGCCGGTTTTACAAAAACAAGGAAAATAATGAAAACTGTCCCCTTTTCTTGAAAATTCTCAGTATTGCACTCTTGTCCCTCCATAACACATGCTTAAAGTATCTTGCATGGAATTTAAGTTCTCCAGCTTGCATTCCCTAATTTACCAGAAACAATTTCTGTGGATCGCAAATGTCCCTCTGAGCCACCCAGGTCTGTTTGCTCCCTGCAGGCGTGGCTTCTCCAAAACTCTCTAGTTTGTGGTGAAATCTCTTTTGACCTTTGAAAGCTTTGACTTGGGAGGGAAAATATTTTACCCCAGGATGGACGCTGCTTCCTGCACAGGGATGCTGCAAAATAAATTCCACCGTGAGGAAGGGAGAAGCATCAAATCTTCCTGCTCCCTAGATTTAGCTGTGCTGTTAGCTGGACCTTGCACATAAAACTAATTTTATAATTTGTAAATGTAGCTGAGTGGGTTTTATAGAGGAATATCGGGAAGTGATGAAATACCTTTAATAGATTTATGAGGAAGGTTAATCCATAAAGCTCTCTCCCCCCCCCTTCCACCCTCCTTCCTCTGTCTTGGAGTTGCATACAACAGAAAGCATGTCCACAGTAAGGGCTTTGTGGCCAGTACTCAAACATTTAATTTTGCTTTTACAAGACAGTTTTATAACATCAAGAAGAATGGAAAAGCTGCAAGGCATGCATGCTCAAGACACTGCTCCTGGAAAGCTTTGGATGGTCTCCAGGCAATGTTTGGTGGCGAAGAAGGATGAACATCTTGGAGAGAAATAAAAATATCAGCATAGCCCTCATCCCACAATATTCCTGTTCCTGTGAGCTGGGAATGTCATTGGAGCATGAGAAGGACAGAAAAAATGCATTCCTGCAACATCATGTGTCTGAGGGTGAGTTTTGATTGCATCAAGAATAGCTGCTTCTGTTCCACCCTATTGAATTTTCCTGGTGTAGTGAAAATAAGCCCATCCCACGACCTGCAAGACTAAACCCCTACTTTTTCCTTGTGTTTGGGGTCATCATGGAGTTTCTTATCTGTGTGGTTTCTCCAGAGTTTAACAAGGGAGAAATTCCAGTTGCTGTCTATTCCTCTGAGTCAGAAAAAAGTCTCCCCTGTCTGCTTTCATCAGGGAAGATGACATTGTGGTACCCAGTGATTTTTTTGGAGGGGATCTCTTCTGTTCCTTTTGAATGTGAAATGGATTAACAAATTTGGAAATAATTTGTGAAGGGATGGATAGATGGGTGCTGTGACTGTGTGTACCCAGTTTCCTTAGGAAACCAGGCTAGCAAGTGTGCCTGGATGTGTCACAAAGCATCCACAACAAGAATGCCTGCCTCAAAAAAAACTGGGCCCCATATGAGGGCCTTATGGGGTCAGGAAAAGGGTTATGGACTTGGAGGTCTGGATTAGCAAGCTGCATCCAGGCTGATAATCAGCATTCATAGAGCAGCCTTATCATAACCAGCAGCAGCCCTCTGCTCCCCCTGGCTTTATCGCCCAAGGACTGAGCAAATGTGTTGGCCAACTTTCCTCCTTAGCTCTCTACTGGGAATTATCAGAAGATCTTGCTTGGTGTGGTGAAGGCTCCTCCCAGGCCAACTTGCCCATCTCTGGCTCAGCAGTTTGCAGATTAATCTCCGAGTTAAGACCTTACATACCTGAAAGGTGTCAGGGGGCGGCTTAGTGCTGAAAGGATCACCTGAATGTATTTTTCCACTCCATCATCTCTGGTTTTTATGTCCTTGCTTGGATTACTTCCCTGAGTTTTCTTTTTTTTTTTCTTTTTTTTTTTATTTATTTTTTTTTTTCACTGTCTTTCTATTGAACACTGGTGGAAAAAGAGAATGTTTTCCTCCTGCCTATTTAAATCTTTGGCTGACTCGCATGGAAAAAGACACACTTACTGCAGCTCCCAAAGCCTTCACATCAACAGGGGAGAAGGGGAGGAGGGAGCTGCAGAGGAAAGGAAATAATTTGTATAGGCATAGAGTGAAGAATCACCTTCCTTTAAACTTGTGATCTGTCTGTGTTCGTACAGATTGCTGTCTCTGATCTTTTCTTCTCTGCTCAATATCTCTTCTATTATCTTTCCTCTGCCTTTGCTGTCAGATCTGTGGTGTGTCGCTTTTTGCTGGGACATCTTGCTCCCAGGAGAATTTGAATAAGGACACTGGGACTTGAAGATCCATATTATTGACAAGAAATCATTACTAAAACCTTTTAATGCATCTTCTGTAATTGATACAGCAATGTGAGGAGTGTTTTTTCCTGTAGATGCTGGGTTCTCCCTCCCCACCCAATGTCTTTAAAAGCACTAAGTGTGGTGTCCTCCAGCCATTTACTGATTGGCTAAATGTATTGATGCCAGATGCTTTGGAGGTCTGTAAATATTTCCCTGTTTGCTGCTCATAGATTAATACACTTGCAGGGAAGCAGATGGAACCCAAAATACAGAGCAACAGAAGGCCCTGAGGGCTCCCTCCCAGCTAAGCATCATCCTATGTATAATATTGGGGTCTCCCTTTTAGCTACCAAGCTTTGTTACCTGCGCATGGCTACAGCCCAAATTGTGGTCCTATTGCCCTGAGTTAATCTGGGTACATCCTGAAGGGAGGAGAGCAAGAGAGGTGATATGAACCGGGCTGAAAATACCCAAACATCTTACTCGGGCCACTGCGAGGAAAAAGCAGCATGGCTGGGTGACAGCAGTGGTGTTGGTGTCCATCAGGAGCCCAAGGAGGGGAGGGGTAGGGATCCATCAGGGTGAGACTTGGCAAAGCACCTATTTCCTCAACCAAGACTATCTTCTGACCATATTCCTTGCCTCTTTGCTGGCATCCGTTGCTAGGAGATAGAAAGCACAGTTCCTTTTGAAGCATCTTCAACTGCCCGCTGCCTTCCTGGAGAGCTTCAGTTTTGCACAGTCTCCTTCCTCCTTTCTTCCTCTCCCTTTATCTTTCTCCCCTTGCCTCTGTGTGCTGGTCAGGAAGGACTAATTGTGCCCTCCTGCTGTAACGTGGCACTGTGCTTGCTGAAAGGTGCTTGCTCCAAGTGCCGCTAGCCCTCTCCCCAAACCTGCTTAATTAACATGGGATTCAGCAGCAGACACCAGCCTGTGAACTGAACTCCTGTGCTGGATGCTTGTGTTCCTCTCCAATGATGGAGAAGCCAGGACTAAGGAAAAGCAGCCCCTCTGGCATGTGTGCGACTCATTCTGCGTACAGATATGGACTACATGGGGAACACCAGCTCCTTCATCAGGACTTCGCCTTCAAGGTGTTGAGCAGCTTCTCAGACCTTTGCAGTCATTTCTCTGCTTGGTGGACTTTACTTGGGCATAAGCCCTGCTTCAGATAAAATCTTTATGGTGCTGCTGTTAGGAAGCCAGGCAGCAGGCAGGGTTTCCTTTACAGGGTTAAAATAAGGAGAGGTGAAGGATACTGCAGCGGCACAGATGAGAACAGGGATGAGTATGTGCGTAGGGACTTTTGCCCCAGTTTTGGGCTCTAAATCACTCTGTGTTCCGTAAAAAAAAAAAAAAATAAAAAATCAATCACAATGTATAAAAAAGGAGAAACCTGTTCTCAGTCATACAGACACGTGCTTGCAGCTTGCTCCCACAGCCGCAGAGCTGCATATGCAGAGCAGGTGGTCACTTAGGGCAGCAAAATGTTTAGTGATTGCCTAGCAAGCAAGTGACATTTTTCAGCTTGCCTAAGGATGCAAGAAAAATGCATATGTGTCTCCACCGGACCCACGAGCCAGCACTGACCTATATACGTGCACAATTATACACACAGGCAGATGCCCACTTCCCCACCTCATAGCAAGGGGCTGAGCCCGGTGCAGCTGTGTGCCAGGAAGAAAAATAGCCAGCACAGATTTTTTCCTGACAAACACTCTGGATTCAGGGATGTGAGCAGAGGGCAAGGGCTCTGCAGGAGCTCAGCGGGGTTGGAGTGATGTGTTTAGCCAAGCTTCTGTTTATTTGCCTTTGGAGTGAGGGATGCAGGCAGTTTGGAGGAAGCAATGAAAAATCAAGCCAGTCTCCCCTCTGCACATCCACTAATGCCCACTGAGTGAGGGGGTCTTCACTAGCAACCCACCATGAAAGCAAAAGGGCTGGTACCCCTCTGCTGCTCTTTCCTCCCCCTGTCCATGCTGATTTACCATTTCCCATATTTAATTTCTATTATGGCCCACGGCAGCCACGTTTAGTGATTCCTTCACACATTCATCATGCTGTGGGCGTCACAGCATGATGGCTAGTGCCTTTGTTTGATTTCTAAAAATCCTCCCCCTAAACCACCAAAAGCCAAGAAAAAACAGTTTTGACCTACCTTTAAAGCTGAGATTGCAGGAGAATTTTCCATGGGAAGTGGAGACATTTTTAGTGATTTCTTACTCTTCCCCTTTGTGGCTTCACTGTACTATTTGTTTGCAACATTATGGGCACTGAGTTCTCAGGCAATGCTTTATTTTGGAGTGATATAGCAATCTGAGCATGAAAAGTAAGGATCAACCTCACAAGCTAAACTGAGCAGTGTAAGTTAGAAATAAACTTTTCTGGGAACATTTTCCTTTGGGCCAAGCTGTGTAAGTGTTAACTCAGGACGGTTGGAGTCAACTCGGAGGCATGTCTTGCTTCGTCACCAAGAGGTCCTTTTGCTGTGCCACACCTGGCCAGCATCAGCTGTTTGAGCCTTTATTCCACCTGGGCTTCATATATAGAAAGGGGAAAGCTCACTACAGAAGTAACAACAATAAAATCAAATTTACCCTATGAGGAAGGGCTTATCCTACCTGGCTTCCCAGTTGTGATGCAACACATAACCCTTGCCATAAATGTGCTAAAGTTCCATGCTAGAAGCTGCAGGGGCTTTATGCTCCTCTGTACCTCCTCCTGCCCACTGTCACGCTTGGGAACATATTGCTCATGTTGAACAAGACAAACTGCTCTCCCCCTACACAGTCCCTGGGCCGCTGTTGGCTGTGTGACCACCCTTCCGTCCCACTTAACTGCTCAGGCTAACCAGAGAAATCAATCATGCCACCTGGGGCTGGACATCCATCTCTGCCAGCATTGCCCTGTCCTCGGCTGCATTACAGGAGTCGGGGGAAGCTTGGCCACCCCTGTGGCACAGTGGACAACCTGAGCTTAGGTTCCTCACGAGCATCTTGCAGGAGAAGGGTGCAGGTTGTAGGGAATTGCAGCACTGCAATTGAAAGTTAATATTTCAAAAGCACTGGATGCTTTGCAATTGCTCTCATAGTATTAATAATCTCCTTTTACCTAAGAGATGTTTGTGCTAGATCTGCTTGTTTCTAGCTGAAAGAAAACCCATTACAAGACCATCTTGAATCCTCTGTAGCCTGCATTTCTCTCTTTTAGCAGAAATTGTTGGGTCTGAGTAACCCCAGCAACCCAGAAGTGTAAAGTCACAAACGAAGTGAGTTGTGTTTGGAGGACACTAGACATTTGCTTTATTTTTAACACCCAATTTTTGCAAATCCCCTCTGGAGGTGCTTGAAAAGAACCTATTTCCTCTTCTCTTTTCCTGGTAGTTTTGTTATTCTGACAAATAGTTGAGGTGTTTCTTATATTTCTAATGCTGCTGGAAATGGTTATGGCTTTTGTGTCTTTGTGCCGGCACCAAATGCGATTTCTGCAGAGAAATGAGAGTGAGTGCCTGTAGGTAACTGTTCTTCTGGCCCTATTGCACTCCACTATGATTTGCTCTCCTATGAATAATACCTGCCTATTTTAAATCTTGACAACAGCTTTCCTTATTTATTGAAAGACAAGGGATTCTTTGAGGATATTTCCATTTTTCTCTGCTATTTCTAGCTGTTGTGCTACAGCAAATTGGTCTCCAGCTGCACTTTTTCTCCTCCGTTTTGGCTGGAGGGAGCCTAACTTGCTTGCTGGGTGATCAAAAATCATCCCACGAAATGGTACCCAGTCCTGCAATGACCTGTTGGGGGTTATAGTATTAAAATAATACCTTAGTCAGCAGTGGTGCAATGGAGTGTGGGGACAATATCATGTTCCTTTGCACTGCCTTATAGAGTGCTGGCAACTCCCCGGGGTTAATGGCCACTGAAACAGTCATGTACCCCTTCACCTCAGCTTTTGGTGACAGGAAGGACAGCTTGCACTGGTTGCTCTCAAGAGGAGACAGATGGAACGTGGGAAGTTTGTGACTCTGTATGGAGTGCAATGAAGCTGTTTTGAGCTGGAGAGCTGGTCTAGATCATCAGTGAGCAGGGGAGAAAATTACGCTTACAGAAGGCAGAAAACAGTCTTTGCTGGGTTAACAAACACTTTTAGATAGGTTGAAAAGAACTTGCTCTTTGACAGAGCCTTTTTTTTTTTTAGTGTCAGCCTAATACCAGCTGCAAAGACACTGAATTTTTTGTGCCTCTGCTTTTCTTAACGTGTCATATCCAGGAGCTAACCACCTCCCAGAAATAGCTAGGGTGGCGATTGCCTCATAGCTGGGTTTGAGCCATACTCTGGGTGAGTCTTCAAGCAGTTGGCTGTATTCATTAATGTGTCCCTTTTTCACTCATATTGAAGGAAGGCCGGGGTAAGTACCAGCATGTAGTTAGAAAATGAGAAATACTAGTGGCAGGAAAGATCTAACTTTATTAACATTGTTCATCAAATATTGAAAGAAAATAGTGTAAAAGCTAGTTTTGTTAAAGCTCTGTGGGTTTGCTGACCATACACTATGTATGTATACTGAGGTGATGTTAAGTTTTCCCATCTTTTGAAAGCTTTTCTGGTATTATGGCTCTTAATAAAATTAGCATTAAATGGTCCAAATAGCTCCTTGGCTGGCTGTCTTTAAATTCTTGAATCCAAGTTCCCCAGCTGTGATCACTTAAATATATCATGCTGTTGTAGTTGCCACATTTTGCCACTTTTACATTATCTTTAGTTGTTACAAAGTGCATGGATTTGACTTATTCCCCAAATGCTAAGTGAAACAGCAATATTTACATCCCATGCAGTCTGCTGACAAGTTCTCTCTTTTCACAAAAGAAAGCAGAAATGAAACCTCTTATTGTCTTCCACTTCACTGGACAAAGCTTTCTCCTTTTGCAATATGGGCTGCTGTCTAACACCAAATAGGATAATATTTAATCTGATGGACATCATATGGTTTCACAAAGCGGTGTAGTGTAATTGGAAAAAGAAGAACGGTTCAGGATTAAGGTAACACGACTCAGCCAAAATGTAAACTGAGTACTACAGGACCTGCTTGTGCTCCAGAACTCTATTTATGATCTTTAACTGACTCAAAATAGCTGACAGGATAAAAGATGAGCCTGTCTCTGTTAGTTTGCAATTAGGCACTCAGCTCACAAGTCTGTTTTCTAGGAGAGATCACTGCTGGCGATTGTGTGGCTCATGTTTTCCTCGAAAGGTCACTGGGGCTGGACCAAGGAACCGGGGCTGGAAAAGGGCTGCTAACATGCTAAAAGAAACAAAGTTCATGTTCAGAGGTAAGGTGAGGAAAGCCTGACTTAATTAAATTAACAAAATGAAAGCTGAGGAAGATAGCTTCTTATAAATACATTGGCAGCAGATGGGGAGGGGAGGGCATCAGCAAAAGAGAACTATTTATGCCTGAGGACAGTGTCGGCACAAGAACAAATGTATGTAAACTGGCCCAGAATAAATTCAGCCTGGAAATTGGAAGATCTTTTCTGACAATTAGAGAGCAATCAGACGCTGGACCAGCCTTCCCCCAGGAATAGAAGGGATAAAACCCTTCCTGCTTTTAGTGAGAGCTTGCAGGAGGGCCAGATCTGATGAATCAGGGATGCTGTGTAGCCCCACATTCCTTCTCATTTCCTTATTTTCCTACGATTTCTTCCTTAGCCTCATATTTATGCCAATTCTCATCACAACGCACCCTCCTCCCTGCCCCCTGGTATGTGTCTTGGTTCCTGGCTTCACTTCCTTCTGATGCAGGTGGGTTTCTTCTAACTGTAATAACTTGCCCATGTGGTCAGGAGCCTGTAGTATTCTTGGTGCTTGTTAATTTTTTATCTATGTGTCCAGTCCCTCTTTGTCCATTTGCCCTTCTTGCATGGAGAAAGCCAGACAGGGGACACACAGTGTCCTCTAATCAAGGTGGTTCTGCCAAAACCCACACGAGTAAGAGCCCCTGGAAGGGACTCTGCTATTTCCTGCTTGGTTTAAATAGGCACAAAATAGTGGTTGGAACCTATTTCCAGCCCTTGCACAGTATGACCCTGAAAATAACTCATGCCACTGATGGAGAAGGGCTTTTTGGAAATCCAAAGTGCTCCTATTTGCACGCCTGGGAGCTTTGGATGCTGAACAGCCTCAGGAGACATGGCAGTAATTTGCAGTCTGGGTTCTGGGAGATGCCCTGTTTACACAGCTCTTTCTAGGTCTGGGAAATGAGAGATGCTTTGTAATACCCTGATCACCTTTTTGGGTGCCTTTGCTCATGTTTCCCTCAAACCGCTGTGAGGGGATGCAGGCAGCGAGGTCACTGAGCTCACTTTGTCTGCAGGCATGTTTCAAGGATGGCCTCAGTGATGCTCTTGAGTCATGAGATTGGATGCTTCTATTTGGTTTAATGCAGCAAAGAAGTTTATATGTTTAAGTTGCCCTTTTGCTAAAAATATGGGCAGTAGATGGATGCAAGCAGGTGTGAGGAAGGGATTTCTTTGCTTGTAGGTTGCACCCATTACACGAGGCTGGAGCCTTCATTTATTACCATAATAACTAGGAAACCTGCCCAAAAGCTGGAGGCCTGTGAGGAGAGGGGCAAGATCAAATTCCTCCTGTAACCAAATCACAGTGTTGAATCCCAAGCATCCCTAAGAGGAGAAAGGAAAAAAGAAATCTCTGTAAGGTACTATGAAAGCTTTCTGGATTATCTAAAGAAATCTTTTCAGCAAGATAGTTGAAATACTGTGTTTTCAGTGGAATCAAATGGCTGCCTGTGGGTGTTTTGGGCACCTATTTTCTCTAAGGCCTTTAGAAACACCTGCCTTCATTCATATTCTTCAAGTGTCACCACTTAACTAGCCTTAGCTGCACGTGTGCTACATCATATACTCAAACAATTCCTCTTGATGAGGGAGCAAAGCTTTGTGCTAATGTTTCTATTCTGCATGCACACGGCTCTTGCAAAGACTAGCAAGTGCATCTGTTTGAACTTTACACTGCCTTCATTTCATTTCCATTATATATTTAGTTATCATTATCAATTTTATCACATGGGGAAGTTGGAGAGGGGGGATGTGGAAGTTCTCAGGCAGACAAAATAAAACCCCTTCGCTGTGACGCTTCACCTCATTTCCTAATGTACTGCCTCACGTCTCTGAAGCATTCATTTCTAACCCCAATAACGCCTACCTTTTGTACAATTCTGTTCCCCTTCCCTGTCTTTATTGCAGGTTTTAGATTCATTCTTATAAATTCTGTTTTTCATAAAGCAAAATAGAAATCTGATTGGGATGCATTAAAAAAATAATCCTAAACAATACAACCAACTAAACTAACCTAGGAAAGCAAGTTTACACACATCAAAGTTTTTTATTCCTTAAATATAGTTGTGCTGAATGTAAAGTTGAATAACCATTTACAGAAGGATAAAAATGTGGTCTTTCTCAGCAAAGGAAATCCTCTGTTCATTAGGCCTTGCTGGGCTTCCCTCCATGCTGAGGGGCAACCGAGTGCTGAAATCTCGTGGATGGATCACTGAGGAAGGACTTTGAAGCTGTCTTCTCCCAGTTGAGATGAGCCAGCCCTGCAGAAGCCTCAGTTTGCCTCCCTAGCAGTATCAGGGAGGAATTTGGGCTGTGAGATCTCAAGCTCTGGGACACTACCTGGGACAAATCCCAACAGTGGGGTGATGCCATGGGGACAATGTTGAGGTGGGACTGGTCAAACTCCTTTTTTGTGGGGGAAGAACTGGTAAGAACTTAATTTGCAAAACTTATGTCTGCTCCTTTAAACTCTTTGCCACCCCATTTTTTTTTGTATGGGCCCATAGGATATGTCCCCAAGGCAGCTTTATTGTTGTCAGAACTATACATATTCTGATCCAAAACAAATCAAACCTTATATGCCAAGCATGAAGTGGTTGGGCTGTGTCTTGTGCTCCCCCCCACATCAAGCTCCTTCCCTTGTGCATCTGTAGAAGGACTTCAGAGTGCTGTGTTTCCTATTTTTTCTCAATTCCTGCCTTTGTTGATTTGGGTTCTAAACCAGCAAAATAAGGATTGAAATTCTCACGCTTTCTCTTTATTTATATAGCATTACCTTGGCTCTGCTCAGTCACGGTGTGTCAACATTAAAGTTTTACCATTTGAGCATTGCTGTACAGTGCATGGGAGCATTTCTACTTGCAGCCCCCTGAGTGCAGGTGTAAATTGATAGTTCTTCAGTAACTCAAACACAAAGGCAATGTTGTGCACAACTCCAGCTGCCCTTCCATGCATGGCCAGTCCATTCTCATCTCCTCCAACTGCCATTGCCCTAATGCGCTGCTTCTGAGATACTGTCCTAAAAGACTCTTTTGGGGGGGAATATGTTAGATAGGGTGGAAAACTGGGCTGAATTCCTTGTTGGAGCTCTCAGCTGCCTCCCTTCATGCCTCTCTGGTGCATCTATCTGGTAGCATAAAGGAAAATGTCATTAATTTTCAGCCTAATCCCTACTTAAGCGTTGTGGTCCTTCTGATGGCCAGCAGCAGTGTAGGAGGTGCCAGGACATCTTAAGTGTTGGTCAGAGCTGCGGGAAGTGGTCACCCTGCCTGACAGGTGCAATTTGCTCGCAGATGCTGCAATGCAGCTGCCAGTTTGCACTGGGACCAGACATAGGAGGCTTTTTGCGGTTGCATTTATCTCATTTTAGGAGCAATGTATCCCTGTTCAGTAATAATTACTGACTCTTGTCCATGGTCTTGAGATGAGCCTGCCTCTTAATGCCAGCACTACCAGCTCTGCATCCCCTCTGGAGCTGCCTGGCGATAGAGTGGGTGGTGGGGAGCCCTAGGTGTGGCATTGGCTGCCGCTCTGCATGTGAATGGGGAAAGAGAGGAGGAAGATGAAGGAGAAGCAACCGAGGCTTGTACTTGATACAGCCACGTATTTATCAGCAACCCCTTCAAACCCAGGCTGGCATCTGTTGCTGCTGGTGTTGTCCTGGCAAAGGGGCCATGCTAGTCCCTTCTGCAGTCGTCCCTGTGGCATGCTTCCAGGAAAGTCACTGGATACTAAAAATAACTGGGAAATAGCTGATGGTGTGTCTTCTCTCAGTGTATTAGTGGAATTAGCCAGGAGGCTGATTCCAGCCAGGACCACTGCTCCCTGTGGCTGGCTGCTCCTGGGTCCTGCTGGGCAAGGACAGGAGTCTGCTGGTCTCCATAACAGGACTTGGAAGTCACAGCACCTTGGCATCGCTCCATGGCTTCACTGCCAGGCTTGGTAGGTTGTCAGAGGTGGTTTTCCTCTTATGCTATGAAACCGGGCATTGACAGGCATTTATTGCCTTTTGCAGGCACAGCTTTGTTTGAGCCTCTGGATGAGGAAGCTATGGATTTAATTCACATCAGAGGGACTGAAGTCTTCCAGCTTTGTTGCTCTCCTCATCCTCAAGTGGGAGTGAGGATCTGGTGTCTGGAGTATCTGTAGTCTAAAGTACAGCTCTCCTTCTCCTTATCTGTGAACTGATGATGTGTGCAAACACCCTTAATTTTCTCCTACAGGACAAGACAGAATTTCTGGAGTGCCCCACAGGAGAGGAGAAACCAAGAGCTTGCTGTGTGTGCTGCAGTGGTCTTCTGTCCATTGCATAACCACAGAACTGGGCTTGCAAATCCCTTTGATGCTTTTCTCCCTCTCTGTATCTTTATTTGTTACTTGTTGTCATTCAGGAAATTGTTCTGTTCGCTGGCCTTTGCTGCTAGATGGTTTGAAGACAAGTGATACAGCACTCCAAGTAGGATGGGTGAGCTGATGTGGATCTTGCAGATTCAGCTGGGCTGCTTTGGTGGTGAGGTCTGGAAGTTACAGCTGCGGGTTTGCTCTGGTGCAGTTGTGGGGTATAACCACCTAATAAAACGCCTTGGGTGCTCAGGGTGCCCTGTGTCAGGTGGAAGAGGTAGTCTGGACACCCTTCTTTGTTAAAGAGTTGTTTTATTCTGGCCTCCATCTGAAGGGACCTGTGCTCCATGAACTTGTGTCCTGGGTTGCAGATAACAAGATGCCCTACCTTAGCAAAGCTCCTTCACTTCTTTAATCAGTGATAGTGATGTCAGTAACCTTGCTTCTAACAGCTTTCTGAAATGGCTGCACTTCATCATCCATGCTAAACATATTCAGCCCTGGAAACTAATGATATGGGGAGACATCTCCCTCCCTGTTTGTGGAAAAGGGGCTCTTCCTATGTCTTGCTGGCGTGGGGGACTGTGTGCTCAGGGTTACTCTGTCAGCTAAGCCCTTGTCATCTCCTTTGAGTCCTTCAGCTGGAAATACTGAGAGCTGTGGCAGTGCAAACCAGGTTCAAGGACTGGTCAAAAGCTGCGGCTGGGCACATAGATGACTGTGCTCAAGCTCTGCTGCTCTGCTCTAGACTTATCCATGCTTTTAATTCAGCTATTGTATTTATTTATGACTCTTGCCTTCTAATTATAGGCGATACATTTCTCAGTTTCCCTTTCTGGGAAACTTGTCTGCATGTGTGATTGGGGCTGTGCCTCCTCCATGCCCGCCTTTGTTAGGAAGCAGAATGTGATTCCCCTTGCCTTTTTCCCTTCTCACAGATGCAGCTTTTCTGGTTGCAGCTCTGAATAAGTGTGGAGTTCACAGAGGGGACAGCAACCAAGATTCAAGGGGAAATGGGTGTCTACTGTCCTTTATAACTGCAGTTGCCTCTTATTTTTAAGTGCAAGCCAACAGGTGCTAAAAGCTTCTCTCCCCCAGCTCCATCTTCTGCACTTCTCCTTGTGCTGCACAGTTAGACTCTCTCCCAAGATGCTCTTTTCCCCCCAAAGCTCATTCTGTATTTCTTGGCATTTCTGCAGGGACTTGATTTATCTATTTATCTTTCCATGCCACCTTCTTCATTATAACTGGGGTTTAGAGCTTGGGAAGAAGACAGGGTAGAGTCATCTTTGACCTTTCTGCAGGTGATGTGGGGATTAGAGGTTCCCTGGTCTCTTTGGATGTTGCATTTCTTCAGCAGGGTGCTGTCTGGCATCCTGTGTCCGGTGTCACATTTTAGACTTGTGAAGGATTATGCTTTCCCAGAGTTAGTACCTATGAATCTCTGCTTTGGTGGTCTTAGTTTGCTCGTTCATGTTGCATGGGTGGACCCTAGGGGTATTGATTCACCCTCAGAAGAGCGTTGCTTTGGAAAAAGGTTTGTGTATATCTTCTACATGGTGTGATTCCTTAACCTTTCTGCTCCAGAATAACCAAGAGAACCCTCATAATTTCCTTCAGATACTAATTCTGGCTTCATGGTGCATTTTTAACTTCTAGATATGCTCTCTTGAAATGTCTACTTTGTGTTAAAGCAAGACCTCATCAGTGTCTTTGGAGAAAAATGTATTCATTACTCTTATTATTACTATTTTTAGAAAAGATGCAATCTCACCTCATGCATAAAATTAGTTTAATGAAATAGCAGGAATGGGAGGGAATATTGGCTTTCCTGTGCTTGTTTGTGAGGTGAACGAACAATTTCTTTGCTCCATCTCTGGCCTTGGATGAATGATATGTCATTGAAACAGCATAATGAATTTGAGAGCTTCTAAACATGGTCCTCAAGCACCCAGTAAGGCTGAGACCTGAGAACAACTTATGGAGAAAGAAAGAGGATGGCACTGGGGCAGAAAATGGGTTTTTGCTTTTTCTTGTAAATCCTCAAATGAAGAGGATACATTTCATCTTCATCTAGTGTGGAGATAGCAAGCAGCACCATGTCAGTAGGTTTTGGGGGCCCAGACATTGTGTGTCCAGCAGTCTTGCCTGAGCTAAGGTTGTACTGTGCTTCTCTTAAGGTTGTCTGCTGCTTTTAGCTGCAACAGTGGCTACAGGCAACGGTAGCACTGTTAAGGTGCACTTGTGCTTGCCTGCCTCTCTGAAAACTTATTTTTTCACTTAACTCTGGGAATTGGAAAGGAGAGATGAGAACAGAAGTGATGTCATCTCAGGGCATTGAAACAGTGGTGATGACAGTGTGCTGCAGGAGCGCCTGTCCCCTCCAGCAGTCCCATGCAGCTTTGTGCTTTGACTTATTTGCCTTGGGACTCCAGGTTATCTTGGGGATTTTTTCACTGAGAAATGAACTTTAATTATTATCTCCTCCTGTGGAAGCACTAACTTCATAAAAATTTATAACCAGAAACTCTTCCTTCTTCAGCAGCTGGAGCATCTTCCCTCCCTGTGTTTGGAGGGACATTCTTGATCAAAAACCTGAGCTGAGTGCTGGCAATTGGGCTTATCGCAACTTCTAGCCTTGGGATTTAGGCGGGACCAAGCCAAGCCCTTCACTCAAGAGGGTAATAAAAAGGGGGATGATTTTCCTTGAGAGAGGCAGGAGGAAGAATGCAAGCTGTGTTGTGAGCAGCAGGAATAGCAAGAGGGGAAGGTAATAAATAACAAAACTGATCTTCTCCATCACCCTTGTGGACCTTTCTTGTACCACACTCCTCTGCTCTGTCTGACCATGTCAAGAGCCTTTAGATACCCTTTGCACAATATCACAGCTCTGCTGATGTCCTTGTCTGGGTCTGTACTAGTCTAGATGTAGATTTTCACGAAAGCTGGTAAGAACTGTGTATCCTAGGGAGCCCCATTGTCTTCTCAAGCTGTGGTGGAATGGGTTAGCTAGAATTAGGGGCTCTCTGAGTGAGAAAAAAACAATTAATGGGTTGGATATAAGTGTGGCAAGGAGGCAGTTACAGGCAAACTCATGTTATTTCTATCAGTAGACATGAGTCAAGCTTGGGGTTCTGTATATCTCCTGATTCCTTCCTTCCCTTGCAGTTTGTATGGGATATTTACACTTTTTTCCATGCAAGGTGAGTTTGGTTGGTTTTGTGTTAATCCTCTCTGGTGGTGCCAAGGCTCTGAGAAACACTAAAGGACTTTGAGGCTGGTTGTGTGCAGTGTCATTTTGTTCAGATACCAATCTCCAGCATTCCCTGCTCCAACAACCTTACTTTATTGTGACGGTTTTCCAACATCTCTTCACCTTTTCGCTACTGCAGGTCCCTCAGCACTGCTTGCTGCTACTTACTCCAATCCCTTTCCTCCCTCCAAGCTGTCTTTGTTTCATCTCCTGGCTTTTCTTTCAGACTGTTCTTCAACACGTCTTCACTTTGCAGCTCTTCAAATGTTTCTTCTCCTTTCCCCACACCTCCTCCCCATATGGAGGTGCAGATACCTCCATGCCGGTGTATGGCCCAGTTCCCCACTGCCCAGCCCCTTTCCAGAGGAAGCAGTCACCATTTTCTTATAACAGTAAATATCACACACTGCAGAAATGTGCTTGAATGAATGTCCTACTGTTGATTACCATTGGCCTTGCCGACCAACATCTACCATTTACACTATGTTGTAGTGGCAGAGGACAAAATCTCCCTGAAGCCTTGGAAGCAAGTGAAAATACCACCATGAGCAAGCTTCCTGTGTTCTGGGCGTGAAAGTAACTCCACTGGTACACAAAAAGGAATATATATATTTTTCCTTTAACCTGCTTTTCTTCCTTCTCTCTGTTGCCATTGTGTGCTCTTTGCTACCAGTGCTTGTTTGTGGCTGCTGTGTCAGCTGTGTCAAGATGATGGAGGCATTGATCCAACTTGCTGCGTGACCCTGCTCAACACAGTGATGTGCTGTACTGTCAGCATTAAGGTTGTCTCTTAAAAGCTTCTGTAAGCCAGGATCACAGGCCAGATTGAATTGGAGGAAAACCTTATAGCTTTCTGCAGAGCTTCTGCTGTCTTGGGGGAGAAAAAAGGGGTATTCCCAGAGCATACAGGGACTTGTTAATGACATGGGATCTTGAGTAGAGAAGGCTTTGTTGGGAGATTTTATCTATTTTTACAGCTAGCACAGGTGGATTTTCCTGTGATAAAAGCAGTAAATGCCAAAGAAGCCAGAATGCTCCTTCCTGGCTGGTAATAATCAGCTTCTAGCTCTGAATCACCCCAAAGTAATAGTCTTGCTGATAATATGGCAGAGGTCAAGCTCTGTTTGTAGGAGATAAGGGAGTCTAGCTTTGAACCAGTTCCTTTGGAGGTGAGCAGAAGGAGCTGGGCAAAGAGGAGGTGCTGTCGGTGGCCTATCAGGGGAGAAATTTGAAGTCATCCAACCCTTAGCACACATCAGAGAATCCACCTACACCAGTCTCTGATTTACTGGAGACTGTTTTCCTAGCTCCTGCTAAGAACATGGGCATTGCTTTGTAATACCTTTCAATATCAGCTGCCTGGTGCTGTTTTACTTGACAGTAGCATAGTCTTTTTTGCTGTCTCTCCTTTAAACCAGTTTTGAGTAGGAAAACAGTTCCTCCAAAGGTTACTTAAAAAGTTCTTGTCAAAATAGTGACAGCCGTGGCACTTGGGGTTTGTGCATCGATCCCATAATGCAAACAAACAGACCCATCTTAAATCCTGCACCAACTATAAACCTTATGCTTTTTAATTGAGAAATTGATTTTAAATCCTACCCTCTTTAAAAATCTAATTAATTTCCTTAAAAAAAAAATAAAAATAGGAAGAGTCTGTCTCTCTGTCATGCTCCACCAGGCAAAAGAGAAGGAGGAGGAAATAATTCTTGGCTACATCTCTGCAGGGTGCCCTGTTGATAACCTGGATAATACAATCTGATTTTGGCCTTGAGTCTGTTCCCTTGGATTATCACATTTCTTCAAGGACCAAACGCTGCACTAGTGATTCAGACCTGGAGGAGAATGTCTTTTTTAGTGGTAAGCGTCCATTTATTTTTTTTTCTTTCCCCCAGCCATCAAAGCCTATAGTGGAAGCTTTTATCACGTTACCAGTGGCTGCTTTATACAAAAGAGGTTGCTGGCATGCTGACCGGAGCCCAGTCTCCTTCTTTCACAGTGAGGAACCTGCTTGTTGGGTTAAAAGGTGGGTAGATAGGGGAGGGAAGTGAAAGAAAAGGCTAAACTTTAAGAGGTGTTTTGGAGAGAAGCATGCATGTGTGTATGCCATCTGCCCTGTAAAAAAAGTTAGATTACTTTGGAAAGGTGTTTGTGTGTATAAAACCTAAGGTATGCTGCACTTAGTGTTTTGGGTGAACAGTCCATCAGGAGCTGCATGCTGGATGTGAAGTCTCAGTGTGTTGAGCTGTTTGCATTTAGCTGGGGGTGTGCAATCTGCTTTCACCGTTAGATGCCTATAGGTCAAGGGTTGAAATCCTAACTCATGTGCCAGAGTCTTCTCCCCCACCTTTTTTTATTTTTAATCTTTATGATCTAGGTTTTATAACACTCACTGCAAGACTGGGTTCATGAGCCTACACTGGAGCGGTGAAGCATCCTGACTTTTTCCTCCATGCTTTGGCATAGCTGCAGCTGGTTTTGCTCTGGAGAAGAAAAAGAGGTGGGTCTCTGCAGCTGGCTAAGGATGCAAGTGTATATGTCCCACATCCTTGTCTTTGCAGAGGGGTTTCATTCCCTCCTTGGTCTGGGTGAGGTGTTTCTCCTGGAAGCCTAGGTGCTGAGGGATGCTGGAGCAGAAGGATGCCAACTGGCCTGCTTCCATCGGTCTCTCTCCTTCCCTTCGCTGCCTGTCATGCACCTACAGCCACCTCAGAGCCAGCTTTGTTTATAGAAACACTGTCAAGCAAAAAGTCTTTTCACCAGCTCTGAGGAGTGAGATGCTTTCAGCTACTCAGTCACCCTCAAGCTGTGAAGACGAGACTACCAGCTGCATAAAATTAATTTATTTAGTTAACGGAGGTGTTAATTAAGAGATCTCATTTATTGTGTCTCTGCAGACAGCTCTGGAGGGCCTTTTGAATTGCCAGCTCTGGTGACAGCAAAGCTCATGGTGTTGCGAGCTAATAGTGGTATGATTCATGCTGAGGGATGAAGGGGGAGATTGTGGAAGAGGTTTGGAAAGGAGTGAAGGAGACGTGGCGGTGGAGGTTTGGGCACACCTTGCTGGAAACTGACAAGTCAGGATGAGGTGCTTTGCCCTTTGTTAGCCTACCCCAGTAAATCCTGGCAGGGGGAAATGCCCTGGCTGCAGGAAAGCCCAGGGTGTGCAGGGATTTGCTGGTGGAGCACCTTAGCAAGCTTGTGGATGCCAGAGCATGTGCAGCCACAAACGTATTTGTGTGGATTGACATAAAATAACTGACTGTCCCTGTGATCTGAACTGGATAAGAATCTGGTTTATTTTAAATCATCAACTTTTCCTGTACTCTGAGAGGTTAATGCTCCTTGGTTAATCAGGATGTGTCAATCTGATAACTGAGTGTAGGCCTAAACCAAAGGTACAGGTTTAAATTAAAAATCTCTTAGAAAATAATAAATATGCTTTATCTGAAAGAATTACAAGCTTCAGTATAGATGTTTATAGGCATCTCCCTCAGTAAAAGCTGCACTGACACTTTTTCCCCACTTTTTTTTTCCTTCTCATGATCTGTATCATGTTGCTTTTGGGTGGAAACTGAAATTCTTTTGATGCAGAAAATAGGCCACAAAAAAAAAAAAAAAACAACAAACAAAAACCCTAAAAAAAATAAAATAAAATAGTCCAGGAGAAATTCTAGATTCCCTGAGTAGGTGGGGCTGCCTTCTCCTAGTCAAAGATGTTTTGTGTTTTCAGCTACCCAGTTCATTAAACAAAGGCAGTATTGCTTGTGCTTAGTAAATCAGCCCCATCTCTTCTGGGCTTTCCTTCTTGTGTGTCCTCAAAGCTTACAAACCAAGCTCTGTTGCAAAGCCAAACTTCCAGTTTCTCTCTCAAAACAAGTGTGAGAGGCGGAGGTCGACAGAATGCCACAGCCACTTTCCAGCTGCTATCTGAGCCAGGAAGGAACAACCTCCTGGACTGCAGCAAGCTGATTAAACAAGTTAGTATTCAGGTAGAACGTGGGGCACCTATAGAGAAATATATGGCTGCCGGAAGGTTATTTTAACCAGTTCTTGTTGCACATACCGGGCTAGTGATTTTCTCTAGGTTGCCGATTTGACTTTCTTTAACCCTCTACTAGTGAATGTGTATTACTTCTTCCTTTTTTCAGTTGACTTGCACTGGTTTAAACAAGGGTAAGCGTAAACCTCATATAGTCTATCATTAATCTTGTTTTGTATATTTTACAAGTTTTTTAAAATTCTTTTTAAGCATGCGGGGGATAGCAATGGCCGTGTAGCTTGGATGAGCCCCTGGTTGTGCCCCTTGCTGGGTGAACTCCGTGCCCCTGCTGAAGGGGATTAAGGTTTTTCAGGGTAGTTTTTCTGCCATTGTGAGCTCAGGGTTGGTTTACGTTGTGCTCAGCTGCTCAGGAGTGATTTGAAATAGAGGAAAGGCATTTTTCCAAGCAGGCACTGCGGGGATTCCAGTCTGAAAGCATCACTGGGAGCCACAAGTGTCAGCTGCCTGCCTCCCCAGGGGCATGCTGCATTTTCCTGTCCTGTTCTCAGAGGGGAAAGAAACCTCAGCTTGCCCTTGGCTCCCATCACAGCTAGGAAACCCATTTCCTTCTTTCCTTGTGACCCTCTGACAGAGATGGGCAGGAAGGGAAAATGTGGTGAGAGACAGGTTTTGTTTCTGATATAACTCCAAAGTGATGACAGGGCTTTCCTATGGTGGGGGCTGTAGGGTGAGGAGCTTTTCCCTTTGGGAGCTGCATGCCCAAATTTTTGTCTTTGGACTATCTCTTCTGAAAACATGCAGGATGTGACCACGGCTTTTCCTGCAGCCACAGGTGTAAATTCTCCACTGCCTACTACTGTTGTATCCCCTGGGCTGCCTCGCCCTGCCTGGTTCAAAGCTGAACCACTGCCATAAAGCATAACCCCTGTTTGCACCAGAGGAACAGCAAAGCAGTGGTCCAGCTAGCATAAATGATGGGAGATTGCCAGGCTGGGAGGCAGAGGGGAGCGTGGATATGTCTCCCGTCTTGCCTGGGAAGAATTGCTGCTCCTGTGGAGTGGGCATGCTGGAGCCTGGAAAAAGGGGTGCTGCAGGAGGGGGAATAAGCAGAAGACAATATCATTATGGATTCATTTAAACTGTAGTGTCAGATCCTATAAATCTGAGGGCTTTTGCATATTTCCATATTTATATATGAAAATCCCACAAAGTGGCTTAAAGGCAACTGAAATAAAAACAGGTCTGTCACAGCTTGAAAAGTACCGGCAAATCTCTAACAGACCATTTAATACAAACACATGGGCCTGGAAAAGCTCCAAGCTGGTTTAAGACTTCTGCATGCAAATCCCTGGCCAGTCCCACATTGGTCCCAAATGCTGGGAGGGCACTGATGTCTCAGGTCACTGTGGCTCTGCTGGTCAGGAGGATGCAGAGCAAAGAGGCCTTTCAACCTGTATTACAACATACAAGGAGAGCACTGGAATGGACTTTGGGCTGCTCTCTTTTCCTTTGGGTGCTTTCTTACCACTTCTGTGTGCTGTGATTGTTTTGGGGTGGGTGGGAAGTTGATCTTCACGGCTCCTTGCTTGCAGTATCCCAAAGCTATCAGCTGGGGAGGACTGCAGGACTAAGCATCAGTGTGGGTGATGCCAGTGGCAGCACTGGAATGGTTCAGTGAACCCATTGAAACAAGGCACAAAAATACAAAATGTAATCAGTTCTAAGTAATGTTAAGTTTGATGGCTTTGTAATGGAAAATAACTGCGGTGCTTGAAGGTAGTTGACATAGTTTCAGGCCCTCTGGACCTCAGTACAAAAGGTGTGAGAAAAGCAGAATAGAAGGACAGGACCTGGGGATGGGGAGTATCTGGGACTAGTAGATGTCCAGGGTGGGCACAGATAAACTAACTGATAAGTAAAAGGACAGGATGATTGCTATGCTTGGGGTGTTAATAAACCCGTTAAACTGGTGTAAGCATCTACTGGGGAGTATCCCAGACTAGCAGATGTCCAGGATGAGAGCAGTTAAAGTAACTGGTAAGTAGAAGGGCAGGATGATTGCTATGTCTGTAATGTTAATTAAGCTTGTTGGGAAAAGTAAACGACCCTTAAAGACCACCACATTTTTGTATCACAGAATCACAGAATCCTAAGGGTCGGAAGGGACCTCAAAAGATCATCTAGTTCACCCCACCCCTCCTGCAAGAGCAGGGTAACCAGATGCGGCCTCACCAAGGGAGAGTATGCATGCCGGAAACTGGAAAATGATGGAATATGCTCAGTGGCCATGTAAGGATGACCTGTACAGCAATTCGGGGACACACGTTAGGAGGCGCTATCCCCCTGTCTCCCGGCGCCGCAATAAAGAATACCTGCTTGTCAACTTGAAACTCTGCTGGCGAGTTTGTTCCTGGAGTTTTCTCTGAATCACCACAGAAGCTGTGGTTGCATGCAGACTGTTCTATTTTCCAGTGGAGACCATCTCCTCCCTCTGCTGTGAGCGTGTGTGCCCTTTTCCTTTCTGATCTTTGGTTATCAGTCAAAACAAGAATTCTCCAAACCACTGGTCTGAATCATCCGTGCTGACCTTATGCCATGTCTCTTCCCGTGGATTAATTTGAAGAAGCATTGCAGAGATTTATGCTTTGTACCCAGCATGGGGCCTGAGTGTGTAGAGTGGCCCTCCAAGTTTGAAAATGTACTCTTTAGATTACCCATCATATCCTTTTTTGAACACCTCTAGATGTTGTCCTCCTTGCCCCAGCCTGGGTAACCTGGTCAGTGCTCCTTGCTTGAGGACCTCAATTCTTTCTGGTTTCCTCACATCTGCCCTAAATCTCAGTGCAACATACTGTAGCTCTCAGGTCTGGCCTCTAGTTTTCATGTGCACCAAATGCCTCTAAAGAGAAACTCCTGTTTTTTTTTTTTTTTTTATGCAAAGACAAGAGTGAGCTTCCCTCTTCTCCAAGTCCTCTGTCATTCAGGGCTTATTTTGCCCTTCTTCAGCCCCAAGAGGGGTAGCTGGAGGCCACCACTGCATCTTTTCTTCAGAAGTTTCCAAATCAAAGGGAAATAATTAGCTGAGGACAAGAAAGCTTGGACAAAAACAAGCTGTCAACAAGAAGAAGGTGCTAATGTGTCTGTCATCCCTCTTCCCTCTTGGCCAGTCCTCAGAGGTGGAAGCCTGAGTGCTCCGTCTCCAGTGGAGGAGAGGGCATCTCTGCTCAGCATCCTTCACTCATCAGCCACAGCTGTCTCCAGACATCAGCTCCCATCTTGCGAAGATGTGTCTTGCTCTTGGGCTGATTTCTTCTGTTGTTCCCTGTTGTGTGGTTGGGAGGGTTTTACTCCACATACAGCTTGTATGTTGACGGCTGTGACTTAACTGGTGCGAGTGCTTTCAGCTCAGGTTTTATCCACGAATGGATGCTTAAAATCTATTTGTATCCTAAAAGTGCCTATTTCTCTTCATTACAGAGAGACAGGTGTGCAGAATGAGTAGCTCAGATGTAGGTGTCTGCAGTTATTAAGTTAAGCAAGACAAATCCTGGTGTCAGCATCTCCCTTGACTTTGCTTAGGGGTTTGCTCCCTCTCCTGTAGGGACTCCTCGTGGTGACTTTGATGCAGGGTGACATTCTTGGGAGTCTTGAAACTTGCTAGATATTTGCTGGCTGAGATGTGACATAGCTTCCGGGGGGGGGGGGGAGGCACGCTCTCAGGCCATATTTCTGTAGCAGCCCCACACTGCAGCTTCCTCCTGTATAGCTCTTTGCCACAGGATGTGTTTTTAAATGTTATTCAAACAACATGTAGGGTGTTGGCATTTCAGATTGTTGCCTGTCCTGAGTCTCTGAGAGGGTGATGAACAAAACTTGACTGGGTCACAATTTTCAGTGACAAAACACCTTAGTTATTTCATTCCCTACCAATTTTGGGACTGAGGAGCAAGCTTTTGATTTTTGGAGGTGTTTCTTGCAGTGTCCTTCCTTTGCCTTGATGAGCAAACATCACATGTAATTGCATCTCTAGGGGAATTTCAACTAGACATTTGTATCTGATTTATCTTTAATGTTGCTGTTGGCTGAGGTGCTTTGGGGTGATTCTGCTTTGTCAGGCTGGAAGATGAAATTCCATGGAGGTCTCCTCTCTTTCTCTGCCCCCATCCCTCATCCCTGCTACACTAATACTGCTATAATGGTACAAGTGGGGCCACTTAACCCCAGTTCCCTTGTCACCCATGTTCTCCATGGCTCCAGCCTCAGGCCTCCAACAAAAGTGCACAAGTTGTTTCCATCTGTGCAGAAGAAGCTTCCGCTTGAGGGAAGGACCCTGGTGCTGGGGTGCAAGGGGCAGTGGTCCTGCAGAGCGTGGCCAGCTCAGTTCATTGCTGCCACCTATTGCTGGGTGAGGGGAAGAAGCAGGGCTTGACTGCCGAAGTCGAAGGTGAAAATATCTGAGGACCATTGCTCAAAGCTTACACAAGCATTGGAGTATAAATCTCCCCAAAGCTATGACCTCGATGTGGGACTATCACTCTCCATTGCCCTGCTCCACGAGGGACTTTCTGGTGCCTGGTGCCACCAGTGAAGGGCATTACAGAAAGCAGGTTTTAAGGCTGGCAGTGAATTTCTAGGAGGGTTTTGGAGACCAGGGCTTGCTAACTTCTAAATGAATTCTTGCACACTTCAGCCTTGGTGGTCTTGCTGGTGGTAAGACTTGAAGAGTCTTACTTTCCAATGCAGGGTAGTTTGCCTGGCCAAAAGTGAGCGCAAGCATGGGTGAAGCTTCCAGTAGCTGGAGTGGAGAAAGCATTTACCCCAGCCCTCAGCAAGACTTTTGTCCATAGCTTCTCTGCAAGGCTGATGATTTCTGAGGGAAAAGGAGCATCCCTACAGTAACAGTGGCCTAAAATACCCCATAACAGCATACAGTGCAGTGGTGCTGGTTTGTCCTCCAGAGAAGCAATTCATTCTTTGGTCTGCTCTTGGGCTCCATGAGGTTTATGGTAGCATCTCTCATGTCCTTGTGAGGATTGCTTCCAGACGTTGCTCACTCCCGGCAGGCCCCTGGCATGTCCTCCAGCACCCATCACTTTTTCCTCTACCTGGCGTTAGAGGGCAGTCAAAGGAAACCTTGCCTCTTTTCCGGCTCTGCAGGCTGCCAGCCAGTGCCTGCACCCATCCCGGGAGCAGAGGGTTGACTCCAAAGTGGAACCCAGCCGCAGCCTTTGCCTTGCCCTCGCTGCCTTGTTTTGGGTTTCTGTCTGTGCCTTCACCTGTCAGACACAAACTCGCAAACTTGTGTCTGACATTGGGATACAGCATCTGCAACGCTGATAAATCCCACGCACTGTTTCTCCCCTGCCTTGGCCTCCATCTCTTCCTAATTGACATCTTTGAATCTTGTCTCTGTTTGACAAACCAGGCTACTTATTATAAGTGATGACATATATAAATATTGCAGGCATTTGTTTAACGTCTGGATACCCTGATAATAAAAGCTATCAGAACCTCTTCCCCCTCTCCTTGCATAGCAATTACTACCAAAGAGTTTTCTCCTCCATCACCGGAGCAGGATGTGGAGAGTGTCTGTGACAGCAAGATTTCCCTCTTGTATTGGGGGAACATGGTTTTGGGCAGTACAAAAGCTTTTTTAAGTCTAATGCAGCAGCAGCACAGTGAAACTGTGCAAGCTGTAGGTAAGTAACCAGGGAATTTTGCAGGAGCCCTTTTGCTTGCAGAATTCTGGGTTTGGTGGGCCATGGTGTCTGGAGTGGCAGTGGGTGCCATCGCAGGTTGAAGATGCAATCTTGACTCATGGGTGCTGTCCTTGTGCCTTACTTGAGCCAGCTCGGTGCTGCGGGAGCCTGGAGCCAGCACCTGGTCAGGCTCTGCTCCTGCATCCTTGCTAGCACACTGGTGGCTCTCCTGGGCTGAGGTTGTCAAATTGCAGGGTATTATTTTTAGCCTGGTTTCCTGAGGAAAAGAAGCTAGCTTATGTGATTGTACTGTCTGTCAGTGCTTTTCCTCCCACCACCCTCCTCTTAATGAGTTTTGAACCTCTTGTCAAATTTACCAGGATGGATAGAGAGCTTCAAGATGTGAAGTTCCTGTACAGCTCCCTGCAGATTAGCAGGTGGGGCCACCTTCTTCAAGGAGGGCATGCGGCTGGGTCACAGCACTCAGGACAGAAGGAGATGCTGGGGAAGGTGTGAGACAAGAGGCTGGGAACGGCCTCTCCACTGAAGGTTTAGTACCTCAAATATAGATATTAAGTGCTCATGCCTTAATTAAAGTCGATTTCAGAGAGAGGCATTTTATTACAAAAGATTCCTCCAGCTCAGGTGTGTCCACGCCATCTGCTTGGAGCTGGTGGTGGCAAAGCCCTCAACCCCGCCAGGAGCGGGGACCGGCTGTGAGAACCAGCCGTTCTCACAAGGACAAGCTCATCAGAAAAGCCTCTTTTCTTCCCCTTGCCTCCTAGTCCAGGTTATTATTGACAGTAATTTATTAGGGTTTTTTAAGAGCCAAGTGCTGTTTCTGGCAGGGGAAGGTGCAGAGCTTAATTTCCTATGACTTTCCTTGGTGTGGGTTCTCTGATGGCTAACAGTGAGGTTGAGCAGGCTGTCCTTTATGGACAGCCCTCTTTATGGGGCTATCACTGTCTCCTTTGTCCAGCTATTTATTTTCATTGAGCTTTCAGAAGCATAATAGTTCGCTATTTCTACCCTATGTCAAAACTGGAAGTTATTAAACAGTGGCTTCGCTGAGACGGGCATGTGTGCACAGACACATAGGAGCTCCCGTTTCATAGGAGGCTGGTCTTAATGAGAGGCAGCTCCTACTAATGCTTGCTTACATTTTTGGTTGAGTTTTTTTCTGGGAATGGAATTTTTATGGGAAATCCTAAGCCAAACAATGATGCTAATAAGCTGTAATCAAAAACAGGGAGGGAGGGAGGGAGGGGACCTTTCTCATCCCATAGCCCTTCCAGAGATTTTGAAAGAGGTGCTTATTCTAAACCAAGATGAATACAAGATACTTTTTTATTACTTTTTTTTTAACCAGAAGATGAGGGTGAAACTCCCAGGACTGTTTTGTGGCTGGGGCCTTGGTGGTAATGTTGGAGACAGAGGTACAAATGCCTGCTTTGAAGGGCTTGAATCAGAGCCATCTGCATCCCTGGCCAGCACCCAATGCACTAAGTTATTTGTGCTCTGTGAAGCTACTTTTTTCTTGTTTTCTTTTTTTTTTTTTTTTTAGTGTTTTGTTTGTTTGTTTGTGGGTTTTTTTGTGTGTGTTTTGGTTTTTTTTGTTTTGCTTTTTTAGATTTTTTTCAACTGCAGACAACTCTGCGATGATGCTGAAAAATCCCTGACCTAGGTAAATAAATTTGTCATTTGAAACAGACTTTCTTCCTCCTTGTGAGATCTTGGGTTTGGCAAGTTGGCATTCTCAACTAAATCCCATTTTTGTCTCAATTTCTGACCATCGTTAAATCACAATGAGTGGGTTTTGCCCAGAAACACAGATATTGCTGGGTAAACCTGAGTAATTCTCCTTTTAGGGGCCTTTGCTGCTGCATTCTCTTCCCTCAAATAGCCACCTGAATTTTGAGGCTTATTGTCACACATTTTGATGTAAAACCTGGATGTGGCTTTAGATATACTTGGGAGAGATCCAAGTATACTCAGAACAAGCCCAGGATTCCTCATGAAATGTTCACTTGCCTAAAGAAGGCTTTAAAAAAAAAACCTTTAGTAAGAAGGAAAAAACAAAAAGAAGGAAAAGTCGTTTTTACCACTTAACACAGTGTTTTGGTTTTGTGGAGTTATTTTAGGTTTTTTTGTTTTGTTTTGTTTTGTTTGTTTGTTCTTGTGGGCAACCTTTAGATACAAGGGACAGAACTTCTAATTACATTACTGAGGGAGGCTTAATAATGTTTGAGCAAAGTATCTTGTGAGAATTCACCAGAGTATATTTAGTTTAATTTCTGCTGAAATTCCATTGCTTCATCCCTTACTGCTTTCCAAAGACTTTGTAGGGCTGCCTGAGGAAGGAGAAACTACAGTTTTGGGTGTCTCCAAAGATGATTGTTGCATTTGGAGAGGGCTGGTGAAGACATGAACTTTGGAGATGCTGTGTTGTGTGCCTTCTGATGCTGGCAGGGCATAAGACCAAGCTTGTACTGCAGCTGTTTCTTAGTGTTTTGCTTTTTGAGATAGCTATTGATATCTTTATTCTTGTAAAGTCTTCCTATATTGAGTGAGAGGTACTTAACTCCAGACTAAATTTGGCTGGCTCAGCTGCAATAAGGACCATCAATCCCTGAGTAAGCCTCAAGTTTATCTGTTTTGGATCTGGGAAAACACTGGGGGGGCTATTTCTGAACACCTTGAAGAAGCAAAGCCCAGAAGCCCTTCAATGATGTTTTGGAAAGCATGTTGGACTCTTGGAAAAGCACTGCTGAGGGATGAGAAGTGCATCTTCAAGCTGCAAAGGGTCTCACCTGCTTCTGGTGAAGTGGGCAATGAGATGCCTGCAAACTGGTGCCACCAGAAATTAATTATAAGCTTAATCATGCTACTGCCTCTCCGTGTCCCTGTGTCACACCACAGGGATTTGGTGAGCATGCTGATGATGATGGGCATGGGGCCAGCTGGGGAATGTCCTTGCTGCCCTGATAATTACTGGTGTTTTACAGGAACATGATACTGGCAGGATCTCATGGCTCACTGTTTCCAGTTTCTTGCTATAACAAGGAGCCACTCACCATACCCCTTTGTCATAAACTTTATTGAGAGCTATCTCAATAGCAGGTGGGTTTTTGCTCTTGCTGTTCCCATGGAGGCTGTTTCAGGCCCTGGCTCATATGATAGTGAATAGTAATTAGCCAACCTAAATGTGCTGATGAGTGGTTTATATCTGCTCTCTCCAACCTCACCACAGTACTCAGGATATGATTGCTCAGAGATGTTCTTCATTAGCAGTTAATAGGTTTTTCTCTTTGTCTCCTGGAAATACTTTTGAATTGTAGATGCCTTTTTATGTGTCATCTTCCCCCCAAGTCTGTTGCAGGACACCTAAACCACACAGTCTTTTGTTTGTCATGTCCACTGAGTTTTCATCCTTGCCACCGACCTTTTAAACATGGCCTTGGACTTTTTACTGTTGAATGTCATTCCATGTCTATCATTCTGATTCTCAAACTCATCATTTCCTTCCAAATGATGTCAAAACTCGTTGTTGTGGGTCGTTTTGCCTCCTAAGCAGAGAGTTTGATGACTGTTGGTACCCTGTCGTTAAGGGAGTGTTGAATGTGAGCGGTGACTGAGCAGTCTGCTCAGCAAAATCCCTCCAGACTGCCTCCTTTTTTTGGTATTATCTATTGTAATCTTATTTTTTTAGGCAAAGCTTTTCTCTGATTCATAATTCTTATTGTAACGTTCCCCTCCTACAGTTTAACTAATCATTTGCCCGTGTGGCACAATATCAAATGTTTTTCTGCAGTCCAGATGGTCAAGCTCTCTCACAAAAGACAAAGATTGGCTTTTGTGTAAAAAAAAAAGAAAAAAGAGGCTGTTATCTCCCAGAAAACTGTATTTGCCAGGCTTGCCTGGCAGAACCAATCTGTGTGAAATCCAGCCTGTGTTTCACCCTTTTTCTTCATTTTTTTACTTTGAGTTGTTTCTCAAGCAGAGATGTTGCTCAGACTAGCCTGAGCAACCTGTAGCTGCCTGAAACACATCCTCCCACCCCAGCCTTAAATACTCTCTCTTCTTTAATCTTATATCCTCCTTCCCCTCCTGCTCCCCCTTGTTAGGTGAATTTAAAATAATCTGTGGAGAAAGAAGTCTCTGGGAAGCAAGGCAGCGCCACTGAAGTGATTATTTCCACTAAAGGTTGAAATCTAGTTACAATTACCACTCCTAGTTTTACATGCTAACGTGATTTGCCTTTGGGGGATTAAGCTAACTATTCCGTCATGCAGGTGAGTGTTTTGTTTTGCTCCTTTGAACCATACTTTCTCAGGCTGTCAAGGAATTTGCTGGGGAAGATAAAGGATGCCATCGTATCCCGCTTTCCGAAGTCCTGACCATGGCTCGGTGTGTGCGCCTGCACAAGAAACGCTTCTTTGCCTTTGCAGCAGCCCAGGTTGGAGAGATTCATTTTGGATTGTTTCAAGGTCATCTCAGGTGCATCTTTTTGTGGAGTTCACTTGCACAGCTTGAGAAATGCAGATCCTTTTCAGATTCTTCCAGGTGATATAGCTGTGAATCAAGGGGCATCAGGGGAAAATAAACCTGGATGTTTCGAGAAAATAGAAATCAAGAGACTCCATCCAGACTCTATGCAGTACGAGGACAGTGAAGCTTTCAGGTTGGCACCATGTGGGTTCTCAGACTGAAAGCAAAGAGTTTCTCGAGCCAGGAATTTTCCACTTAATTTTTCATTTTGACAGAAAATATCAGTGTAATTGACTTTTTTGGACAGGACTTTGCTCAAACCATCCCACTGAGCTCTCATGACTCTTTGTGAATGGAGCCAGTGTCAGCTCCTGTGCTGCTCACCTCATACTAGAGAGCTTCACTAAAAGGAATACGTAACTTTGTGCCAAAAGTTTAGGGGATGGAGCTGCTGCCTCTAACTGATGCTTCTTTATACAATGTGGCATAATCCATTGGTGTCACATCCGAAGGGCTGGTCCCTGATAATGCAGAAAAGGCAGCTAATTATGTCAGTAAACCACCATGGATAAACAGCCTTCACATCTCTGCCTGCTCTGCCAGTGCAGAAGACATCAAAAAAGACAGACAGATGTGCTTAATTTACAAGGTGGGTGCGGAGTTCCACTTCACAGAAACAGCCAAAAATGGGACCAAACCAGTGCCAGACCAGGACCTTGAAGGGAAGGAGGAAATCCTGAGACTGGTTGTGATTTTGGAGAAAAATATCCAGTTTTGCCTTAGAAAAGTGATCTAAGGCTTTCAACAGTTATTGGACCAGGTTGATACAGCCAGAGAGCAGCACAATGAATGCCAGCAAGAGATTTTATTACAGAAGATGGTCCTGCACTGTAAAATTTGTGTCCATTTCCACATCTGAACTGTTTAAAATTAAGGGATTTAACTTGTGCATCGCTCTAGGTTTAAGAAGATAAAGACGTTGCAGTCCCTAAAGGGTTGTATTCTGCAGATGTCCATCCTCCTAAGTACACAACATCCTTTTGATCCTACCAGAGTTAGGACTACCTTAAACACTCCTGGGTAGACAGCCCTAGTATCCTTTCACAGCTGATGTAGGAGAAAGGCAGGACCAGAAACTGTTTTTCTCTTGGCTCTATGGGGAGGCTGTAGCTTTAGGAGATTATTGGAATGAAACAAATCCCTAATGAATTAATTGAAAGGGTCAATGTCTGTAGTTAATAAGTTAAGATTGCTGACAGTTATCCAGCTGTGTCTTTCATGTCATCTGGAAGATGTTGGTGAAGCAGGAGCCATCTAATATGTAGACTGGGTTTGTTGATGGGTTTCTTTTTCCTCCCTGCTGGCCAGTGGTTTTTCAGTGGTCACATGCACAAGTATGTTTTTGACATTTATCTGTGTTTATCTAAGATCTAGTTTTGCCTCTATTCCTCCTTGTTGATTCTTTTTCTCAGTTAGGTGGTGGTTGGAATAACTTGACTTAATGACATATTTTCAACACTGATTTCAGTGATGACAGTTATTAATGGATTCATGATAAGAAACAGGTGTTTCAATATGGTCCATCAGGCAGAAGAAGAACAATGCCTCCCCAGTGTCATTGTTCATGATGTATTCAATGACTGCTAGCTTTTTTTAATGAAGATTTTGTTCAACCTCATAGGTAGCATTTACTATTTAGTATGCAGGCTTTGGGCAAGCTAGTGGAGTGGAAAAACTTCTAATTTCTTTTTAATGCAAACATGGATCTTGCAAGACCTTGTCAAGTGACTGGAATGGGCGCAGGCTCTTGCTTACATCTCTGAGAATCACTTGGTGGTCTTCTGCAAGAAAGTCCTGGGTACTTCTCATAGAAGTTGTGGTTCAAGGGACAGGTCCGAGCCTGAAGGAGTCACGGCAATTCTCCTGGCTACCCCTGTTTTGCAACAAGGAGACATGCCTGAAATGGTTTGGGCAGAAAACATCATTAGGGTAACAGGAGCATTGCAACAGTTCCTGGGCTTTGCTGCCACTTCCCATGCTTTCCCATGGATGGGTGGGTAAGGAGTGATGTTTTGGAGCACAAGGCTATCAAATATTCTGGGTAGTTTTTCAGACAAGCTGTGAACACGTGTCACTTGCCCTCAGTATGTGAGTGGGTTTGGTAGTCATTTTACTTGACTAAGATCACTTGGCCAAGCAAATGTACTCTGCATTTCTGCTAATCCTCTGCTCCCTCTTTGCTGCTGTTTATGGTTCTGCCATATACACTGCACCTCTATTCTCCATGCGATCTCACAGCAAATAATGCAAAAGACCTCGGGCTCAGTGTAGGCACCTTGTAAGCCCTTTTCCACATCCCGTGCAGGAGAAGTTCCCAGGGAGAGCTGCTCTCTCTGTGATTCAGTGGGGCTGGCTGTCCAGACACTTGCTCTTGCGCCTTTATTTTGTATCACAACCTATAGGTTTGTTCTGTAACCTTTTCTACTTGCCATTGATGTTTGATATCGCAAAGGGGTGGATCAGTGCAAGGTTCACCAAAAGTGCTTGATAGGTCCCCAGTGCTGCCTCCCACGCCAGTCCTACGCTTGGGCTTTCTAGTGAACAAGGAGAAAAAAGATTAATTGGTGATAAATAATGCATTTTGTTCCCACCTAAAGGTTGTTTGATCTCTACAGTCTTCATTCCTCCAGTGACAGGGAGCTCAGTGTTAATAGCTCTTTGTTACCCATCACAAGGCTTAAACAGCCTGAGCAGAGCTGTACTCAGCTAATGCATCCGTGCCACAGGCAAGGCTTCCCATTACTTTCTTTACAAAAATCAAAAAGAAAAAATCTGCTCTCCTGTGGTGACTTTTCACAGCAATTTCTTGAAGTGAAACAATTAATGAACATTAAACATACTTTTCCAGGGAAAGCAGCAATCAGCAGAAAAGATATTGTATCCCTCTAAAATCTCCCTCTACTTATATACATGCACACAGAGCCCCTTCAAGGCTGAGTAGAATTGGAAGTGATAGTTACTAGTATAATATTTAAATGAGTGCTAATTACCATAAACCGTTTGGATTTTTATGTCTCCTTCTGTACAGTATGTAAATCAGGGCTAGAATGGGTCTGTGAGCATGTATTGGGCCCCTAGTATTGTGGATTAAAGAGCTGATTTTCGGTACTGGGATTTAGCTGCCTGGGTTCCATTAACGTTAATGGGAGCAATGGGGCCAACCGTGGCCACTGTGGGGAAGGTTTTCCCTCATCTTCAGAGGTGGCTCTGCCCTGCAGACCACATTTCCATCCCAACTCCCTACCTGGAAAGGCTTCCTGAGGAGGATGTCGATTGGATGCTGAAACGACTTGGATTTGGATCTAGATAGAAGGGTGTCTTGCCATCAGCGTAAAGTAGCAGTTTTTATATATTTTATTGGGTACTAAGGGCTGTTTATGGGGTTTCGGCATCCAAACTGTGAGTAAGGTAATTCCATGGTGCGTGGTTTGCTGGACAGTGCTGTACTTGCATCCATGCCTTTCATCTCCTATTCTCCATTCTTCCAGCCTGGCCTGCAACCCTGAGAAGAGGGAAAGAGACTTTGCATGAAGCTGCTGGAGATCGGCAGATCTTCAGGCACCCTGTGATACCTCCCTAGCCCCCTTTTTGTCCTTCTACTTTGCCCCCTCTCCCACTGTGGGGACCTAGTTTGCCTTGCAAAGTGGTCTCATTATAAATGCATCAGCCTCTGCCAGTCTCACATGCACAGCTTTCGTTTAGCCCTGAAGCTCGATTACATCTGAGGGTGTCTTGGGGTAATTAAGTAATATTAGAACATTTTATTTTCTTTTTTTTTCCCCTTCCCTAATGCAGCTTTCAAAGCACAAGCCTCAGTTCTCACCCACTGGAGCCCACTTCTCCGAGCCTCTGAATTCTCCCTAATGTACCTCGCCATGAATGAAGGCTAATTACATTTCTGAAAGATGTCATTAGTGTCATATTCATGCTGGATTTCAGAGAGCTGGCATGTAGCAGGGAATGCTCCCTTAGGTGTCTTTCAGCTTCACCATGCGCAGTGCCATCAACAAGGAGAGGGGTTCAAACTGGATGGGCTTTCCAGACAGCAAAGGGGAGCTCAGCCAGCAAAGAAATATGCTTTGGGCTTTGTTGTGAGCAATCTCTTTCCTTGGATGTTTTGCATCCCTCATCTTCGGAGCTCATAGTGGTTTACAAATATTAACTAATTAAGCCTCTCAGAGCTCCTGTGAGATAAGTAATTGCTACTCTAATGATTGGCATTGTATCCATTCTCTTCTCTAAGCATTGGACAGTGATTTTCACTACAGAGAAATAAGGAGGCAAATCTTGAGTATGCAAGAAGATAAGTCATACTTTTGGATTACCTGGCCATCTAACTTGCTGGCCAGAAATCTGGAGCTACTGTAACAGGTACATGTGGCATTGCTTTTGAAGCCTACAGCCCACGTTCCTTCCTGTTAGGTCCATATAAAACCTGCTGAGCTCTACTGAGTGGAGGCCCCTCAGAGGGAAGAGAAGCCAGAATTTGTCTACTTGGATAGCTCATTGTTTGCATCATGGATGGGATGTTGGTTCACAAGGAAATAAAAAGTAAATGGTCCCATTCATGTTTTGTTTTCTTCTCACTAGGTGGTCACAAGGACAACATTCTGGTTTTACACTGGTTCTGCTCTCCTGTTCGGTCCAGTGTGAGGTGGCCACCAGGCTCCCCCAGGTAAGTACTGCTTTCAGGGGGCATTAGGTCCTCACAGAAAGAAGTCACACGTAATTTAAATTGCCATGAAAATGCTTGTTCACATTGTAGTATTGGATTTTGCTGTTCTGGATAGATGCATTATCTCTGTTAGTGGGCTGGAGTTTGCTGCCTCTGGAAGAGGCAAATCATTACAGATGCTCCCTATCCCTGAGGGGAGCTTGAGGTCCCCTTCTGCATGCCTGGCTTTTGTGGCACTGTCATAAACAGTAATGACAGGGCACTGCTGCTGTGGCCCAGGCTCACTGCTGACCAAAGAGGGTTAGTAAGGGATGCTGCAGCCCAGTATTGTGTGCAGACAGCAGGTAATATACTTGGCTCTGTATCTTCCCATCTTCCACTTCAATGACTGCTTGGTTTTATTCTGCTATTTGACCCCGATATTGGATACCTTCTTGACCCTCTATGAAAGGGTACATTGCAAGTCAGGATATACCACAAGAATTTATATATTTTTTTTTTTTTGCTTTATGTTTTTTTTCACTTGCAAGTATATTTTTGTCCAAAACAATAAGCAAAGCTTTTATGAAGGCATAAATTGAGGAAGAAGGAAAATGTCTCAAAGACGGGTCAGAGGCAGAACTCAGGTATGGCTGCTGCAATTTATTTAGGTTAAACACTAGTTTGTGGTCATTGGTGGGCACCTGGCTATGGAGGCATTGTAACAGAGGCAAACAATGCAGAGCTGTTTTCATCCTTGGGCATCTCTGTTGTTGCCTCCTGGGTTTTAGGAAAACCTGGATTTGAGAGGCCCCTGGGTGCTGAGGTAGGCATGAGCTGGTTCACCTCCTCTCCTCTTCCATCTCTGTGGAGGGATCTCTCAGCTACCTGCATCTGCTATGGTTGGTTTCCAGCCTTGAGTAAGAGGTCTCCCTTGTTCCTTCTCCCCGAGCAGGAGCACGGTGAGACCAGGAGCCCTGATGATATCCCAGGAAGGGCTGTGTGTGGCTGCAGTTTGCAGGGACAGCTAGGCAGACCAGGTTTTCTGTTTCGTGCGCTGGTGTGAAAATAAAAGGATTTTGGAGAAAAAGGCTGCAATAGCAAAGCTAAGCTGCCCTGGGAAATGTACGGAGAAGCTAATTGTCCGAGATGTGGGAATCCCAGGCTTTCCCACAGACTCTGCCTTTCCAGTCCTGGCCAAGCTGCCAGCTCTCTCTTGTCTGGAGAGGGAGATGGATGATAATTGAGAGGCTGTATTTAATTTTGGGAGTGAAGGTAGGATGTGGGCTGTGAGACAGCTGCAGGGGGAACTGCTGCATGCAGAGATGGACCAGGGCTGGCTCCTGGAGGTGTGGGTCCAGCATGTGCTCCAAAAAGAAGAGGAGGCTGAAGGGAAACATAGCAAGGAGGTTACTCCAGGTGAAAGGAGGAGTGAGTCACACACGCAGAATTTAGGGCAAAGAGAAATCTGGGCTGTACCAGTCTGGTAGGTAGTAGAGTACTACAACAGTTCATTTCAGTACTCTGAGATAAGCCCAGGAACCTGCATTCTCTCTGGCCCCAAGTAGTTCCATCTGTGATAAGCTGGCAGGGCTTTTACATAAACCCAGACTGACTTTAAAACCTCTGTTTTCTGTTTATTGATAGCTGTGTCATTCAAAAAGTGTCCTACTGAAGCTAGAGTATGGCAGTGCCAAGTAGTGAAGGGACAGGAGGCAGAAGCTGAAACCCTGTAGCTGATCCAGCCACTCCTGGGGTAATGGTGTCTATCCAAAGGAGCGCTGTGACTTTACTATGAGCACCACATGTTATTTGGCCATCTGAATGAGAAACAAATTTCTGAAAGATTCCCTTAGCCTTTAATTAGCTGCAGGCCAGGGCTGCCTGTGCTTCCATGAGTGCCACATCTATCCCACATCAGGGAGCTGTGGATGGCTGGACAAGTACTGAGGAGCTGGCGACGTTTCTCAGCATGAGAACAAGTACCTGATCTCTGTGTGGTCACCTAAAGTTGAGGCAGGAGAAGCTGGAAGATAAACAAGAAACTCCTCTGAGCACATTTAGACCACTTGAGGTTGCCCATACTTTAATGACACATTCTTCAGATTACAGAACCTAGTAATTACAGCTAATAAGTCCAAAATGTATAATTACCCTGTAAGCACTTTGAGCTAGAAAGCAGAAATAAGCATGGTCATTACACACTTGTGAGGTGATCTACTGCTTTCCCCGTTCAACATGCAAAGTCCAGGAGCAGTAGAAAGTATAGCTGCTCTTTTCCCCAGCCTCCATCCTCGTCAGTGCTGGGTGAAAGAAGGAAGCCAGCTCATATTTGTGCATCCATTGCCCAGCCAAAATAGCTCCAAAATCCAGTTTTCTTTCCTTAAGAGAGCTGATTCCTGATCTGATTTTCAGATCTGAAGTGGGAAGCTCTTGAGGGAAGGCTGTTTGTTTTTTCTTCCCACTACTTTGCTTTCCTCCCTAATTAAAGTAGCTCTTTTGTCAGTCCCTGAATTTCTTTCCACCCTCCAGTTTTCCCAGAGAGGCTTCTTAACATTTTCTGCCTCTAATCAATACACAATTTATATGCAATAACTTTGTCCAGAGAATAGGGAAGCAGCTATCAGCGTTTCTCCTGTAATTCAAGTGTGCTGTAGCCGTCGACTGAAGGTCAATGCAAGCTTGACTATGACTGATTTTTACTGTCTTTGGGCAACCCATCAACAAAATGAAAGCTTTGTAATACCTCAGCTCAATGTGGGCCATAATGCATAGTGCTATGCAACCTGCCAAGCACACTATGAAGCTGGCTTGCTTGGCAAAGCTTCATCTTATGCTCATGTTGCCCTTTCTGGTGAAAGGAGGGGACTCTACACCCCTGTGAAGCCTGATAGACACCCTGATAGATGTTATTTTCCCTGATTGTGCGGGTAGTGGGTGCTTTGATAGCAAGTGAACCTTGTGCCTACTCAGTGAGCAAGAAGAGGTCTATTAGTTGCCCCTGGGGATGGCAAGACATTGCTGCAGAGAAGACCTTGCACTGGGGGAGTGGGCACCTCATTTAACCTGCCTCCAGCCAGGCTCGCACTTCTCTGTCCCTTCCACTTGACATCCTGCTGTCACCACTTTAGCATCCTTCCTGTGGCCATACAGGAATGGCTCCTACTGGGAAGGGGACAAAAGAACAGAGAGCAGGAGGGGCAGGAGAAGGTACTAATGAGGATCAGAAATCATCCTCTGTGCTTGTGCATACCCTAACCCTCCCATGGACATTGCGTGGGAGCAGTGTATATGTCCAATGGGAATAACTAAGGCCACTCCACACCATTTTGAGTGTCCCATGATGTCTCACAGCAGTGTGAGAGCAGCCAGGGATGCTCCAGCTGACATGCTTAACAAGCAAGGAGGCACAGACTAGCAGCCATTTGGCATCTTATTAATCACATTTAATGTGTAGGTTGCTTTAGCATTGATAATTTTAAAATTCCTTGTCGGAAAGGTTACCTGTGTAATTACAGGTATAAATCTCAGGGACGTTCTTGCCAAAACAAATGGAGCGTCTCACACTCAGGCCAGGGATGAACCCAAAGAAACGTAAAAAAGGTTTGCAACGATGGACCAGGAAATCTGCACCCAGCACAGAGCTGAGAAGAGCTGTGTAACTCCAGAGATAAATGAGGTATTTGGGTAGTTGGGAAGAGTTCCTGCAGTTGTCCTGACTTGTGCAAAAGGAGAAGCTGTTGTTCTCAGGGCTTTGGGTGTTAAGTGATGCCCGAGTAGGTAGGGGCAAGGAAGACATTTATTCCCAGCCACATGGGTGCTGCAGGGAGGGACTTGGGCGACCTCACCATGTTCTGGCAATGAGCAGCTGTGCCTGCTACTGGTTTCTGGTCATTGATGGCAAAGTTGGCTCCAAATCTGCCTTGCCTGCTGCCGACTCCAGCAATACCCAGGCCCACATTGCAGTCAGAACTGGTGTTGACAGTGCTTCTCAATGGTGTCTTGAGCATCATTTGATGCAGACTTGGGAAAGCACCACACAGTGCATGGGTCCCAGCTAATGGGGCTGGATGTGGCTCAGATGGCGAGGGTCTCCTGAAGGTTGAAGAACCTGAGGATAACCTGTTTATGAAGCAGATCTTCTGGGAAGTGTAGGTAAATATCCTTGGTTAGCAGCAGAAATCTTCAGTGTCTCGAGTCATAGGCTGAAAAATGCATGTTATTTGGTCTGCTAGTGAGGAAAATGGAGTTGGGCCTGTCTGCCTTTTTTGAAAAGTCTATCAGATCACCATTAAACTCACATGTGCCCTTAGAAACCTGGCTGTTGGGAGCTGCCTCTCCCCTGCTGCAACACCTTGTAAAGCAAAGCTCACACCTTGTCATCTCTCCATATTGCAGGTGCTTCCTAATCACAGCAGGTCTTGGATAAAGCTAGTCACCCTGCTTCACACTCTTTGTCTTCTGAAGACCACATTTGTCCACCTCCCATATTTCTGGAGAGGATGCTAGATGAGTAGTTGGAAGGAGAGATGCTGATTCGGATTTTTGGTCTGTGCCTGTGCTCAGCACTCAGAAGGATTAGTCATGGTTCACACTGTCATAATAAATTAATGTGCAAAGACAACAGTATATTAGAAGTAAAATGTGCTGTTAGCAGTAAGAAGAAATATTAAAGACTTCAGTGTTTTGGATTGCTAATTGCAGGATGTGTTAATTGCTAAGTAAGCAATACAGGCTGTTATATAAACTCCAGTGCCAGCAGCTTACATTATGAATAGCAAGAAAAGTACATGGGACATCATCTTGATGAAACCAAGACAAACATCTAAAAACACTTAAAATACTCATCTGAAACATCGTCATGTCTCTGTGGTATTCCAGTTAATCACAGCCCTTTCTAAAAGCACTGCCTGGGTTTTGTCTTTTACACTTACATTAGTTGCTTCCAACTTTCTCATCAGCCTCATCTATAAATTCAGACTGTTCTTAAATAAGACTGGTGCCACACAAAACCACTTCTCCCATCCCCGTGTACTGTCTAACGATTATTCCCTTATCCCTTTATATAACTGAATCAAGCCTGACACTTAAAGCACTCCCTTAGGGAAGTTATTGAATTTAACAGGGCTGAAACCAACAGGGTTCTAGAGAAATGCTCTAAAAACCTGAGCAAGATAATGGAAAACAATATCCTTTCTATAAGTTTTTGAACCACCCTATAAAATTCTATGGCAAGAATGAAATTCCGTAGGATATTTTTGCCCATAAAGACTAATTGTGGGTAAATTTGCCCTGGTGCTTTTATTGCTGAGCCCCAAAACCTCAGCAGGTACTGCTATCCTGCTTTTACTTTCCCAGGCAGAAGGTTGTTTTGGCTCTACTCCTTGGGAATTCAGTGTCATTTTGATCCTAGATGAGATCTTGTCTAATCCAAACCTGTGGTACAAAGTTCTGCTCTGACCTGCACGTTGACTAGCTTTTCCCTGTGGGTCCCCCACCTTCCCACGACTCCAACAGTGAGAAAGCTTAACCTGTACTCTCTGCTTATGTTCAATGGAGAGATAGTGGATGGATTAGTCCCAGCTGCTTGGGATTAAAAAAAAACCAAGAATCAAAACCCAAAACCCTAAACCACAACCCCCCTCAAAACCCCCAAAACCAGCTTGAGCCCTCAGCTCTCAGGAAAAGATGTTTTTCATTGGACAAGGAGGCTTACAGAGTGTCCAAAGCTTTGACACTACAAGGGATTTTGTATTACTTTGCCTGATAGCTCTTCCAGGAGCCTGTGCAAAAATTCTTGTGAATGAAAACTACAGAGCTACTTCACTGGTGTTTGCAGTTCCTTTTACTCACAATGACTTTTTCTTCCTGAGATTTCTCACACAAAGCGCAAATAAATATTCAAAGTGCTCCTGCCTAAACTGGTCCTGCCAATGTTATGAAATGTTCTTTTTATTATTTTTCTCAGTGCATTCAAACAATTTCAATTGATGAACCTTAAAAGAAACTCCTGTGTGTAAGGGAAAGGTGACTCAATAAGGGAAGAGAAAGGGCACATGGTGATAGTAATGTCATTACCTATTCACCAAAGTGAAAAATACCCTGACAGTGAATAGGGGACATCCGAATATTAATCGAGAAGCTGAACTGAGTTCATTTAACACTCCTTGCACAGACAGTAAATGTTTCATCCCGTTGACTTGTTTGTATGCACATTTTGTTTTGTGCTCCTTAACAAGAGAAGGAAAAGAAAAACAACAAGAAAAAAAAAAGATTCAGCCAAAATCCTCACTGTAAATAATTCAACTTGCTCTGCTCTCTTTAGAGCAGTGGATATGGTGCCTACGTTTGAAGACACAGCTCAGGCTGTGTCCCCTTCTCTCCAAGGCATACCTTAAAGTTGACTTTCAGCTCAGTGTGATGTGAACAGAGATGACATCGCATTGTTCCTGGGACAGGGTAGGTAAAAAAAAAGAGATGAAAAAGAGCTGTGAAATCATGGCTTGGCACAGCTAAAGGACCTCAGTGGGATGGGCTGGGCTTTCTCAGTGGCAGGAAGCAGATGTGTCTCTTTGCATCAGTGGTACTTACGCATCTCCATTTTAGTCCTAAGCTTTCTGATCCAGTGCCGTGAACTGGGAAAAGCAGAACTGGCTAAAGAGACCCAGGAAATTGTCCCGAAAACAGCACCAGTCTGCATCCTTTTCTGTTGGTGGGCCGAGTCCTGGGCTGCTCAAAGTCTGCTGCCTAACCTGTGTCCATCGTTTCTCATTGTCCACCCCATGCAAATGACACCAGTGGGGACAGATGCCTAAAGAGATCTAGGCAGCAAAGCCATGGAAATATTCACTGCATGGAAAAAAAAAATAAGGCTTTTTTTTTAAGTAGTTGATAGAATGCCACTTCTGTTTCTGGACTTGTTTTTCAAATAACTCTTAGTCAAAGCATCCTCACAGAATCCAGCTCTGTAAGAGGGGACAGACTTGTTTTGCCCAGCCAGAATGTGGGTCCTGATCTTCACAAGGGAACCCCCTTGCTTGAGGGCACCCAAAATAAAGCTCTGCTCTCTTAAGATGCGCCTTCCCCTCTGGAGCATGCAACAGGATGCTGCCATGATCTTCTGCACCAAGTCTGAGTTCCTCGGTTTGGAAAGGAGGATCTAACACCTTGGCTACAAGTGGATCCTGGCTCTGGTCAGCAGAGACACCCTGAGTCCCCAGTGCATCTGTATCCAGGGCTGCAATAAGAGGGTGGCAGAGGCATCAGGTGCGTCTTTTTGGGTTGAAATGCAGAAGTAAGCCAGCTGCTGGTAAGCTGTGCACAGCCTTTGGCTGGTGTGTCCTTCCTGCTGGGATGAGCAAGTCTTACCACATGCCTCATTATTTCTGCTTGCCTTTGAACCAAGTGAGTTCTCTGCTCCTGGCTCCATAGAAGTAATAGATTATGGCAGGTGGTAGGAGGAACAGGAAAAATGGTGGCCTGATAAGTGCTAAAGAGACCATCTGAGCAACTTGGGATGATCTTCCCAGTGTGACCTGTCAGGCCAGGTCTGGCAGGGCCACACCATCTCCTCATTACTGTGCCTACAGAGAACTCAGATGTCCAACCTCAGCTATCAGTATTTGGTGTTTCCAAGGCAACTCTAGCTTTAACAGCCTTCATAATGACATCATTTGGTTGAAATGAACATGCATGATCTTTTGATTACCACTGGAAGTATAACTTAGGTTACTCTGCCCACCCTCACCCACTTGAAAAATAAATGCATTGGAGGGAGGGGGGAGGAAAAAAAACCCTCAGAAGAGGGTAAATGGAAAAATCAATTTTTACATTAATGGAGTCATCATTCAGCATTTCTTCTTTTTATAGATTTAGATAACGGTGATATCTTAGTTTCACAGAGCAAAGAAATTAATTACTTACTAATGGTGCAATTCAGAAATTAATTTATGTTGTCCATTTAAATGTGTCATTATTAATCAATTTAAAGGAAGGGACCGGTAAGCCAGCACCATCTGAGCTGACTTACGTTGCCAGAGGACTCCCCCTGTCCCCTCCTTTCTAGAAAATACTTCACTCCTGCTACCTGCAAGTTGCTGGACCTCAAAGTGCTTTGGCATCTGTGATGCAAGTCAAAAAAGGGATTCCTCAGTCCTGATGGACAGGCCCAACCTCAATGAGTTTCCCTAGGTATGGGACCAATGTCAGGGTTCTGCAGAGACTTTAAGGCTCTTTTTGTTTGTAAGTTTACTCAAATTTGTGGTGAAGTACCTAAGGAGGATGTGATCTTCCAAGGCAGCTGCCTTGCAGAGATGTTTTGCTGGTGGCTTCCCCAGCAGATCTTGGCCAAATCGTGGGGTTTTAGCACACTATGGGCTCCATAACAGGGTCGGGTTATGGCAGCTGCCTTGGGAGTGTGATAATTAAATTGTCACAGATCTGATTATCTTGTTTATACTGCTGCATTTTGGTAGGAAGAGGTAATAAATTGCACAGGACTCTTCTGTTTCTGAGTAAGGGTTGTCCCAGGTTGAAAAGGGAAACCCCATATCATGCAGTAAATCATGAACAAACTAAAAAACACTGCTCAGATTCTCCTTGAGACACCCAGGATTTCAGTAAGTTGCTGCTTTCCATACCCAGCTGCTCCGGCTTTACCCTGGCAGGCAGGAGGCTGATCTAATGGTTTATGCTGTTTGTGTTATTAATGCCTCCAAAAATGTCAGATCTGCCATGTATTTCTCCTTGTGTTCCTTGGAGCAAATGGCAACACGAAAGACTTGGTAAGGCAACCTGCTGAAAGATCCTGTATTCAAATCCTGCTTGGGCTGCTAGTATAAAGGTGGGATAGCCATTCCTTTCCTGTAATGGTATATCCTTGTGTTAATTTTGACGATATCCACTGTAAAATAGATGAATGTGAAAGCCTGCAGTTTGAGAGCCTACCATGGTACCTGCCTGTCTGTATCTGTATTTATATACAGGTTATTTCTTCTCTGCCCCAGATGCATTTAGCATCTGCTGTAGTGATAATGATTCTTTATTAGGTCTGGAGATGTTTAGGTATGTGCTGATGGTAAAACAAAGCCTTTATCTAGCTGAAAGGGTTTCAGATTAGTTTCATGTTCTTCATCAATGTTTTGTTTTTCAAACCAATTGCTGCCCTGATGCCCACATCAGGCAAGTTTCAGCCTGAAAGTTCTCTTTGAGCTAAAAGACTTTCTCTGTGAAACTCTGAGCAGTCGGGGCTAGAGGCAAGTAAGCAGCAGGCTGCAGAATCAATCAAGAAATCACTTAGTACCTGCAAATAAATACTTGTATCTGAAGTTTTTTTTTTGCTTGTTTTTTTTTCTTTCCCTCAGCTCCCCCTTTAGTCTGGATAAATCCCTGGTTTCAGAGCAGAAAACTGGGAAGAAGCAGCTGAAATTGAACTATCTGATTTGACTTTGCACTGGAGCAGATTATGGAGCATCCTCACCCTCCTTTTTTCCAGTTCTGGTTGGAGTTCACCAACTTCTTGCAACAGGGACATAACCCAGAGCTGAGAGATGGCAACAATATGCCTTTTACAACCCTTTCCATAATGCTCACCTGCCTATGCATGATAGAGGTCATCCTGGCTTGTGTCTTTTGGAGCCAAAGAAAGCCAAAAGATCCTGCACCATCTAGCCCATCCCTTGAACCTCCTGTGCCCACAAGTAAAAACTTTTTTTGGGGGATTTCTACCATAAAATCATAGAATAGTTAGGCTTCGAAAGAACCTTAAGATCATCAAGTTCCAACACACTGCAATGGGTAGGGACACCTCACACTAAACCGTATCACCCAAGGCTTTGTCCAGCCTGACCTTGAACACTGGCAGGGATGGAGTATTCACAACTTCCTTGGGCAACCATGCAACAATCCGTTTCTCCCATTGTCCATGAGATAACCTTGGTAGTTGGTTTATGGAATGGGCTCTGGAGGGTTTGATGTAGAAATCAAGCCTTTATTCATTGCCAAGCAAAAGAAAAAAAAAAAAAAAGGTGTAAAAAATGTCAGTATAATAGAGCATTTGGAAGATTTTTGCTTTCTCTGATGTAGAAATTGAGAAGGAAAGATAAATCCAAGTTTAAAACCTTGACTTTCAGATGTTTACTGCTGATGATCTCCTCCCAATTTTCAGAATCCTTGTCCCTTTTTAGGGTGAGAGAAGAGTAGTCTGGAGCATTGGCAGCCTGATTTTTATTTATTTTCCTCCTCTTTCCTTCCCTCTCATCGTGTGACTGCAGAATACTTTGGCTGTGTTTTTTTTCTGTTGCCCTAGACATGCATGGAGGCATGCTCTGATCTTTCTTTTGTGTGCTGACAGCAACTCCATAAAATTAGTGTGTAGGTCCTTGGTCACCCTTATTGCTACAACCTGTTGAACTGATTTTGAATTACCCTCACTCCTGAGCTATTGGATGGCTCATAACAGCCCTTGTGGGATGACATGTGCGGATCCAAGTCTGTCTTTTCCCTAGACTGCTGTGGCAGGTGATAAATAACTCCAAAACACACAGCACTAATGGGTTACTTTACCTTGCCACTGTGTGGTTTTCGGAGGGCTGGATTTGGGTGGGATGGGATCCCCTGGGTGGGCTGGGAACCCCTGGCATGGGAACACAAGCCCTTTATACCCCAAAAAGTTCATATACTTGGGATTTGGCAGATTCCATTATAAAACAGCTGTGAAAGTCACTGATTGATGACGTGAGGACAGAGTAGGGTGTTTCCTCGGCCTTGCATCTCTTCAGCTGTGCTGTTTTCCTTTGCCTCGTCTAGATGATCTTGCCTCAATTTTTCTCACATTTGTGGTGTGTGCCACAAGCAATCCCTGCTGCAGGGGAGTACTGAATCCATCCCTCCTCTAGCAAAGATCCAGAGAATACTTGGGCCCTCTGTGTCTGACAGAGATCCTCTCTTCCAAAATACAACCTATGCTACGACCCACAGCAGGGTCTCAAGATCCTTACATATCCCCAGCTTGGCAGCTGCCTATTGTCTTGGATGTAGGACTCATTGCCAGTATCAGTGACACACAAGGAAGTCAATTGCAATGTTACACTAGCCCAGAGAAAAAGGTATTTCCAAAATTGCAGTAGCATGGGGAAAATGCATTGCAGTAAGCTAGCCTGCCACTGTTTTTAGGCTGCAGGCAGAGTTCTGCAGGCAGAGTTTTGCAGACAGAGATGCTCTTCCCATGTGCACATCCCTGCCACAGCATGACTAAACCTGTGAGAGAAGGGGTAAGGTCATACAGAGCTGCCCTCTCCTACCTTCAGTCATGTTGCTGCCCTCAGGTGCTTGCTACCATTAAGGCTTGAAGTTTTAACCCATGAGGAGATACATCGTTTGAGCTGTGCTGACTGATGAGCTGCCTCTGGGCTGGGCAGTGTGCCCTTAACCCTGCAGCCCCAGGGTAAGAGGTGATGGTTCAGTTATTACCTTAGCCTCAGTGAGCTTGGCCACTCCGTCGCCGCTGCACTCACCTGTGGAAGAGGATGTTATGGGCATTTCTACACCATCATCAGTCACCTGGAGAGAGGGGGTGTGGGCAAGGGCTGCCCACAGAGCATGATACTGGTGCTATTTCAGCCCTCTAACTGAAAGCTCTTGAGAAGTAGGGAAGAGGTATGAAGGGGTGAGAGGGGAAGTAGAAAACAAACTTGCAGCAAGCATGCCTGGGAGGTGGTCTGCCAGCAAATAGAGCTTTGGTTAGCAAGAGCGGATGGCTGCACCTCTTGACAACTCTTCTGATGGTGACTGGGGGAGTAGAAGTAAGTTTTATGGTCCTTGCTGCCCATCCTTCTTTGCTGTTCTGTTAAATCAAGTCCTGCTGCAGGAATATAATCTTGCCTGGCCAGGAGGCTTTGAAAATGCCGCTTGTCTTCTTCTGCAATGGGTGTCATCATTGTTGCAAGGAACAGATCTTGATAGAGCTTCGTTTCCCTCTAATCCCGTACTGCGTCCCAGGTGATAGCTGCACGGGTGCAGAGCAGAGCCCCACGGCAGGAAGGCTTACGGCAATTTGCTCCCTAGCTGATGCTAATCCCTATAGATGGTAACTGGCTTAAGACATGAAAACAGGGTCTTTTTATAACTTCCTAGGCATTTCTTTCTCTCCTAATCTTAACAGTGCAATCCACAAGGTCTTCATACCTATTGCCACAAACTGGCTTTACCCACTTCGTAGGTGCAACGTGTGGTGGGTTGACCCCAGTTGAATGCCAGGTGCCCACCAAAGCTGCTCTATCACTCCCCTCCTCAAGTGGACAGAGGAGACAAAAATATAAGGAAAGGCTGTGGGTTGAGATAAGCGCAGGGAAAACTCATTCACCAGTTAGCATCATGGGCAAAATAGACTTGATTTGAGGAAATTAGTTTAATTTATTACCAATCAAATCAGAGTGGGATAATGAGAAATAAAACCAAATCTTAGAAGCATTCCCTGCAAACCCTCCCTTCTTCCCAGGCTTAACTTTGCTTCTGAATTCTCTGCCTTATTCCTCATAGAGGCCTGGGTGAGAGGGAATAGGAGTTGTTGTCAGCTTACACTTCCCCTTCTCCGTCCCCGGGTCCCTCCCATGGGACACAGTCCTCCACAAATTTCTCCAATGTAAGTGCTTCCCATGGGCTGCAGTTATTCACAAACTGCTCCAGTGTGGGTCCCTTTCATGGGGTCACAAATCCTGCCAGCAAACCTGCTCCACCATGGGCTCCTCTCTCCGTGGGGCTACAGGTCCTGCAAAGACCCTGCTCCATCTTGGGCTTCCCATAGGGTCACAGCCTCCTTTGGGCACCCCCCTGCTGTAGTGTGGGGTCCTCCATGGGCTGCAGGTGGCTATCTGCTCTCCCATAGACCTCCATGTGCTGTGAGGGGCAGCCTGCCTTGTCATGGTCTGCACCATGGGCTGCAGAGGAACCTCTGCTCTGGCACGTGGAGCACCTCTTGCCCTACTTCTGCACTGACCCTGGTGCCTGCAGAGCTGTTTCTCTTACATATTCTCACTCCTGTCTCTGGCTGAAGTTTTTGTTCCCCCACCCCTCTTCCTAAACACATTATGCCAGAGGCACTACCACCATCGCTGTTGGGCTCTGCCTTGTCTGGTGGCAGGTCCATCATGGAGCCACTGGCATTGGCTCTGCCAAACATCAGGGGAGTTTCTGGCAGCTTCCCACAGAAGCCACCCCCATAGCCCTCCTTCTACTAAAACCTGGCCACGCCAACCCAATACAGCAGGTGTCATCCTGTGATATCTGCAGTACAACAATAAAGGGTCTCAGCCTAAAAATGGGTTGATAGGTGGAAAGTGAAGTGTCCATCATGAATACATCTCAGGACAGGACTGTTCCCTCACCCTGCTATGCAATCCCCTCACTCATCTTCAGGATGGGTGTGTGCAAGACACAACAAAGTTTCACAGCATTAAATGATGCAATACAGTAAGAAACTTTATGGGAGCAGGAGAATGGAGATAATATGCTGGAAGCACATTGATTTTTCCCCTTCTGTAACTTACTCAGACAACATAGGTCCTTGCAAGCTCTTTTGTTCTCGTGTTGCTGTGGGACTCCCATGGTCTGCTTTTGCTCCCAAGCTGCAATTTTGGCAGAGCTCAGGCTCCTAAGTGATCAACACTCAGCCTGGCCAATCAAACCATCTTCACCTGCTGCTGATAATTGCTTTGAGAAGAGGGTGTCTGTCAAGCCAGTCACTTCATCTTTTTCTGTATGCTTGTAAGGGCAAGTGGGACAGCAAGTAGGCATCTCTACCCATGCTGCTAATTATCTTGCATGAAGTGAGTCCATTCAGTGTAAGTAGCTGAAGCACAGAGGGTGGTTCAGCGCCAAATAAATGATGGTTTGGTACGGCAGCTGCCAAAAGCATCAGCCTGATTTGCAGGTTCACAGGTCTGTGAATGCAACTCATCTTCCTGAGAGTGGACAGGGACAGGAAAGGGAAGAGGATGGCTGAAAGAGGAAGAAACTTGGAAGATGGTTCAGCTGGAACCTGGCCCCTTCAAGTGACAGTGATTAACGTTGCATGCTCTGCCATTAAGGAGGCTGAACATGTGGTAGGTGTCTACCAGCTCTTCCTCTGAAGGCATTTATCTCCTAAAAATGAGTTCTCCAGTGTATTTGACAAATCTTGATTGATTGGTCTCTACCTCTTGCAGAATCAATGTACGTGAGAGCTTTCTCCAAGACAAAACTGACTTTGGAGCAGTGTCAGCACCAGTGAGAGGAAGAGCTAGGACCAGCTGGTTTGACATGAGTCTTTCTGCCTGTCATGCACCTCTCTACCTCCACGCTTGTGTCCTTCCTTTACCTATGAGCCACTTAAGCCTCAGCCTTGCAAAAGTTCTAGCATAAACTCACTGTAGTGCAGCTATTTACCCCTCCAGGACACTGGAGAGGAGACTTGCAAAGAATGGCATTACAGAGGACAGAGGAACAGCATTAAATGTCTGTGAATGATGACCTTTTTATTAAGCACAAATAGTCTACGTTCAGAGGCTGAGCAAGCCAGGCTGGGAAAGAAAAAGCCAGAAAGGTAGGATCATCTTCCACGGGCAAAGTGTGACTGTGCATCTAGAGAGCCTTGTTTCCATCTCAGATGAGATTAGGACACAAAGTGCCCATCACCAGCCCACAGCTAGGTAAAGATACTTTTGTTGATGAGAAGTGCTATATTTTTGCATATAAACCTTACAATTTGACCATAAGAAAGAGTGCTATGATGACATAATAACACAGATTATCAACACATAGAGGTATGGAGAAAAATTTCTCTCTGCCACATCTATTTCCTTTCATTTCACCAAAAGCTCATCTTCTTCTGTGGTATTAGGTAGTAGCAATGAAGAGACAGCTCCTTTTTAGACAGTGGGTCTCTCAAATCAGTTGCATATTCTCAAAGTTACAAGATATGTGCAGAAAAATACAGCATTTGTAAAGCATTCTTCAGTTGATAAGCAGTTTAACAGTAGAGTACCCTCTCTGGGAAGATGCAGCAAAGAAAGCACCTTAAGAAATTGAAAGGTACACCTGGATCCACTTAAATAAAAGGATCTTGCTAGGGAGGCCTAATTGGCCTGCCTTAGTTAGCCCACCTGTGAACAGTTTTGTAGCTGCAAGAACAGGAGTGAGGCACTCATGAGGTTTTCTACTTTATTCTGGAAGTTGAAGTGAGAGAAAACTTGGAAACTTGGGATAGCAGGTAAGAAATATTTGGAGATTGGGTATGTGGGACAGATTTGAGCTAATTCATTTCTCAGAGGGCTGCTACTCTGTTAAGAAATTCTTCTGTTTCAACTTGAGATACACACGCAAGTAGAGATTGAGCTAGATGCAATGTTTTTGGAGTCCTCCATGGCTAGGAGCCTGCTGTCTTTTCTCTCATGAACAAATGCTTTAGGGAATGAGTTTGGATGCAGGGTGCAGATTTCTTGATGCAGATGAAACAGTGTTTGTTGTTGTAGTTCTAGAAGACATTAAATGAAACGTGGAGTAAGAGATGCTTACCTGAAAAGCTGCGACTCTGAAAGTAGCACAGCTCTTGTAAAACTTCTTTAAAATGGGCTCTGTGGCGTGAGTAGGGCTTTTTCTGGGTTATGGTGATGACTTCAAGGTGCAGTAGCTCTCCTGCTATGTCTGCAATGTTGACAGTAGGAAGGGCAAACTCTGGATGTACTGCAGAGACTAAAGTAAAAACAATTAATTTTTCAGAGATCCCTTACTCTCTTATAAACTCTGGTGTTTGGTCACCAAATGAGGCGTGTCAGTAAAACCTGTGGGTGTGTATATATATATATATATTTTAAATTGCTGTAATCTACCAGGGTAGGAGTAATCTGGGGCTGGATCCTCTGTCTGGAAGATCCAGAAACATGTATTTTGCCTCCTTGGGAGCAGATCATGGTTGCATGGGTGCAGAACAGTTTTGGATGCTTCTGTGTTCTCCTAGATCAGGCAATGACCCTTGTTCAGTTTCTGCTATGATGTCCAAGGTTAAACTAAAGCTTTGGCTGTAGCTGTTTTTTTTTAGCTAATATTAGTGTGTTGCTGATATTGGCTCATTCTCCTGGTCTGTACGGTTTCCTTATATCTATCTTTCAGCACACAACGGCAGATAAAAATGCTAGATGTGCTGCAAATCAGTTTTCTAGGCAAATGGCTGTAAGGGCAAAAGTGACTGTTTTCTTTTTTTTTATAATTCTACCTCTTCTGATTTATAGCCCTAAATGCATTAGTTTAGTTAAATTTCTTCAGTGTGATGGCATGCTCTCTGGTTGGGTAGCCTATTGTGCTGAGCATCATGGTCTGCTTTCCTCTGGAATGATGAGTCTGACTGATGAGTGCACAGTGACTTCTGCTGATCTGAGTTCCTCGGGCACTCTGCTCTCACCTCTGGATTCAAGACCTTCCCCTCTACGTTGCTGACAGCCTCCTGTTCCACCATAGATTTGAGTTGTGCATAGATGGGAATGCTCTGCCTGAACGAGCAATCTGCTCAAAACCATGCCTAGGCATGGGAACCAGCAAAATAAGAACATACGGCCACTACTAGGAGACTGATTTTGGGGAAAGGAATGTTGATGCTGAATGTGTGGTTGGACTTCTCTTGTTTAGATCTGGTAGCTATTACAATGCTTGAGAAACTTGGGTGGTTTTTCCTCTCAGGGATTCAAGACTGACTCCTGTATCTTTTCACTGCTGGTTTCTTGACTGCTGCTTGAGGTTCTTGTTAAACTCATTTTACAGAAGCTCCCATCCCTGCTCCAAGCTCCTCTGCTGATAATGGGGTTGTCTGTATTTTTGAAGCTATCCCAGCCCTGTGGTGAGCAGGCCAGGCTATTCGCAGCAGCATGTTGTCTTCTAAAACAGGCAAAACAAAGAAAAAAAACAAACCCAAACCAAAACCTCAAACCCTCTGCCCCCCCCCCCCCCCCCCCCCCCCTTTTGTGGCATTGTGCTACTGATGCAAAGCCTGCCCTGCTTTCCCAGTGATAGACTAATAAATTGAGTTTTCCTGCAGGAGGAGGGGTACCCTCTCAGCCATGAGTATCCATGTGATTCCAGCCATGAAAAGTGGTGCTCAAAATCAAAGATGATGAAATATTTTCATTAAAAAAAAAAAAAGAAAAGAAGAATTGGACTGTTGCTGCTGCTTCTTTCTTCCTCCTGAGAGCGCTCTGTGAATTCCCCTCTGTCTGAGCAGATCTGTCAGTTTGCAGTACTTGGGGCTGCACTTGTGATAATTTATCTCCAGTTATTATATTTCTGCTGGTTTCTAAGCTAATAACAAGTGATGAGGGCTCATATCCTGCTCTGGGCACCTTCCCATTACTTAACTAACAATTAATAAACCTGATAATGGAGTTTTTCTCCTACACAGGAATAAATACTCACTCTATTAAACTGCAGCAATGCAGCACTTCCAATCTGTTCAGAAACTGCCACCAGTGCACAATTTGGTTCCCTCCTTATAAGGAGATATTTCTCCCAGTTTGCAGTATGGAAACCATGCTTGATATACTGGTTTCCATGCTGGACTGGGTAGAGTTCCATACCCCCTGAGCCCACATGGACTAAGGGCACCCGCTCCAGCAGCATGGTCACCCATGGGATTGCCCTGGGAAACCTATGGCAGTCCCATCTCTCAGGAGTGTTCTGTAGGTCACCTCTGGGCAGTGGGGAAGGAGAGAGGGGCAGGTTTGCAGGCTGGCTCCTTGCAGTCACTGTGTGAGTTGATCTGTGGGAGGTGGTAGGTCTGTTTACAATACACTTCTTTAATTGCTGAAGCATAGGAAGGATGCTTGTTTATTACAGTGTGTATACATCAAAGTAAATACATTAACTCCATATAAACATTTAGTTGGTGAAAAGCCTCTAATTAAGAGTTCTCACCAGCAGGCACCCAATTACTTATCTTGGCAGCCTCTTCTGTCCCCTCCTCTTCACCCACTCCCCAAGTGTCCTGGCGGAGGGCTGGTACTTGCAAGCATGCTCTGGAGGGTGAGGAGGAGGAGGGTGGCTTCCCCGCATTGCTGGAATGACACATGGGACACATGTGCTGTTATGACTGGTCTCATGTGCTCTCCTTAATCCTGTGAACAGGCTCTGTGCACCTCGCATGAGCTGCAGGCTGTTGTATGAGACTAGGAGGAGTCCTTGGAGGTTAATGCATCACACTGACATGGCCATCACACCTGGGAGCCTCTGACATCCCACAGTGCCATCAGCCATGTGCTCTAGCATTGAGTAAGCAGGACCACAAAGTCCCTTAACATGTATTTGTCCTTTCAAATATCCTTTCCACCCCTTCTCTCCCTGCTGCTGAATCTTTTGATTGTTTCACCTCAATCTGTCTTTTCAAAGACTAACCCCTGCAGAATGTTGCTGGTGGCAGTGCATACTTTTTTGACATCCAGAAGTATGTTAGACCACTGAGCTGCCATTTGGAGAGATCAAATGATTCCCGTGGCTTTAAAATTATGACACTAGCCTTGAGGGTTGGAGGAGGTGGATAGTCATGAGCTGAAAGCTGCCCCTTTGAAGTTTGGAGTTTCTGGAGATGTCATCTTTCATATATATCACCAGCCAGGTTGGTTTTTGTTTTGTTCGAGTGTTATTCTTGTCTAGATTCTTAGAGAGCAAGACCTTACTTCAAGGCAGAAGGAATGATGAGAAAGATATATGAGCCCAGATGCTTAGGTATTACATATCCCTTTGAAATATAATAGTTCAAATTCTTCAGAAATAACAATATGCTAATGCCTTGTGCATTTGTACACAGTGCTTCTCTCCTGAACAAATGTAAATCAGAAGATCTCTGATCTGTAGAGGGAAATCTGAGCTTGGTCTGGTTTGACTTGTGCCAAATCTGAGTCTGGCTTCAAGGCAGAGGTATTTTCTCAAAGTCATGGTGTGGTTTGGCATGAAAACTGTGCTCTTTGTCAAGGGACTGCTTTGCTGTTCCCACTTAATGGGGACGATCAGTGATGGCAGTGGTGGTGCAACAGCAGACACGGACATCAAAACCTTGCTGTGACTGTTTTGGTGCGCACCCAGCCTCTCTGAGCATCACTTCCTCATAAGGTTATTGGAAGGGTTACTAAAAGCAAAATCACTTAAGCAAACTGAATTATAGAGTTTCAAAGGAATGTGTGTCTTCTCAGTTGGGTGTTTGTCTTGTCTCTTGGGAATCCCTCACATTAAAAGTTGGGAGACTGACTGAGGGTGTTTTGTGATATGCCATCAGATGGGATTATGACATGAGGGATACAGATCAGACAGGAAGAGCTTTTCCCCTCCTTAGAGGAAGAAAAAACCCAAACCCTGCCTTTCACTTTTCTGCTTTTATCACTTCATTTACTGCTTATTCCCCAAAAAATCCAGATAATGTGGAATTGTCCCAACACATTTTGTGATAACCCACCACTGTTTTGCTGTCTCTTGGCTTTGTTGTTGACGTCTCTAGCTTGTTCTAGCACCAAGCTGTCAAGGGGGCTGCTACCTGCATTGCTATTATTTTCCAATTTTTCACCTTTTTTTCATGCTAGGGCACTTTTAAAAGAGTAATTATATGTGTTCTCATGGTTAACATCTGATCTGGGGAGAGAGGAGCTACTCTGCATCCTTCAGCATCCGTTCTTCCCATCCACTGGGTCATCAGTCTTGGGCTTGCTGGATGTTGCTGTGAGAACAGATTCTGGTGTCAATGTAGTGCAAGTGCTTCTTGGTCAAAAACCTCATTTGAAAGTGGTCTGAGTTGACATGAGCCACCTTCTGCTTTTCAAAACCTTTGCCTGATCAAGAAATGGTCCTGACCAGACCCTGCAACTAAGCAATAGCCTCTGCCTGAAGGAATACAAGCTTAAAAATGTGCTTTAGCCATACACGACTAGCTAAACTAATTCTTCCCTTTGCCGGCTGTGACCTAGATACTGTGTCTGAAGAGAGAGACCTCTGTGGCCATGGTCTTCACTAGTGGAGAGAGCAGCTCTGGCAGGTGAGCAGACAGAAAGAGCTGCAGCAGCCAAACCTGCGCAGTGACTCTCCCATCAGGCTCCCACATACATCAATGTCTTGTGCCTGTGAGGAACTGTTGGACAAAACAAAAATCAAACTGAAAAAAATATCCCCTCGCACACAAAGCGGTGACAGATCTGGATTGTCTGGAGATGATGGAATAATTTATACGCTGTGGTTTTATGTTCCTGTTTCTTTTTTTTTCCTACAGCTGCCACCTCCCCACCTTCTGTCACTGTCGTCTAAATGAATTTACAAGGAAAAGAAAATAGTTCTCACTAATGTTCTCACACAAATGAAACATTAGCCAGAGAGACAAAAAGAAAATAACTGATTGTGAAAGCAAACCCCCTCTGAGACAGTCTGAGCATTATCAGGAGCAGCCTGGGAGAGGAACTGGGGGGAAAGGGAGAGGGGAGGAGAACAGAGCAGGCTGGAACAACAAATGTAGCGTTTATGATAATTATCCACATTTTAATCCCCGTTTCCAACCAAGCATTCACTTCCTTTAATTAGTTCTTGATTAGAAGCAGATTATCTAATAAATTGTACAAATAAAGAGCAGGTTATCGTTGCTGTGTTCCTGCACACAAAGTTCTGAATGGATGGGGATGCAGGGACAGGGTTTGAGGGGGGCGAGAGCATGGAAAATCTTGCTTTCCTTTTCCCTTGTTCCCTTGGCTGCACATATTGGCCATTGCTGGCATTAGTGATGCAGCCAGTGAAGTAAATCCATAATTAAACTGAATTAGCATGTACTTGGAAGTTTTGCATGCACAGACACAAAGAAGGTTCCTGCTCCGAGTATTTCCAATACGATTTGCAGGAAGGGGGGAAAGAACAAATAAAACCTTATACTTTGCTGAAGCTGGTTCTGAATTTTTATCATGCTGTGTGTTTAGAGAATATAATTTGGGGTTTCTGGACTGCTGGTTGAACAGTACCTCCTTAGTTTACCAGCTGATTTTTGGAAACGGCATGATGAAAGTCGCCTCTCTATTGGCATTTGTGTGTCATCTCAATGTTGCTATGCTGAAGTCTCTGGGTGATGTACGCAGAAATTAGACAGGTGAAGTCAGCATAGGCAGCTTAACCCATGCTTGAGCTTTGGAAGAATCTCCTGGCTTGCGTGGGGAGGGCTTTCATCTTGTGCACCTTCACAGGTCCTTGCTGTTGACCTGAGCTGGCCAGCTGAGATCCATTCATAGGCAGAGATGAAAATGGGCACATCTGGTGTGAGATTTTCGTGGCCTCCTTTTGATCTCAAAAGAAAGTCAGCTCGTCCTCAGAAGTGCATGTTTCTTCTCCATTATTTATCGGGGGAATGTACATCGGTTTTCATGGATGTGGTGACATCCTGAACATCTACAACAGGACAAATGCACCTTTGCCATGGTTTACATAGTAGGTGGTTTCTACCCCTCATCTCTCTAGTTTGCTTGAAAACTGAATGTTTTCACTGGCCTGTGCAAAACACTGAGCCAGCTCTCAAACCTAGCATCCCAGCCTTTGTAAGCTGTGCTAGGTGGATGTTAAAAGGTAGTCAGGACTTCTGCCCTTTGGAGGACAGGCTCTTAATTGTACATCTTGCACAAGTACAAACCCCAAATTGTGCCAACAGATTAATCTACGAAGGCTCTCGTTAGCTTCTCTTGTCAACTGTCATAATGAGTTACCTGCACTGTTTTGTGAGGTTTTCAGAATTGGTGGGAGACACGTTACAGTGGCAGTCGTGTCACACTTGCCCTGTTGTTGTTGTTGTCTGGGGTGTGTGCTCATTGTTCAGACAGGACTTCTGGCTGACTGGGTCAAGTCTGACACCTTCTGCTGTCTCAGTCTAGCTGCTTTGAGTTGCCTTTCAAAGCCTATATGTGACCTCTTCTTGCTGAGGTAGCGGTGGCGTGGATTTTAACTCAAGCCCCCAGTACAAAATAGAGCCCTATACCGAGCTCTTAAGCTTCTTGGAAAATTTCTTTATTTCTCTGGGCATGAAGTACTTTCCAGAATCTAGTCCGAATTCTGTCTGGTGTCGCCTTTTGCGAAATGGCAGAGGCCTTGATGTGCTTTACTATAATGGGTTGTCCAGGGAAGTTGTGAATGCTCCATCCCTGGCAGTGTTCAAGGCCAGGTTGGACAGAGCCTTGGGTGACATGTTTTAGTGTGCGGTGTCCCTGCCCATGGCAGGGGGGTTGGAACTAGATGATCTTAAGGTCCTTTCCAACCCTAACTATTCTATGATTCTATTCTATGATTCTATTCTATGATTCTGTGATTCTATTAAATACAGTTAGGTGTGTTTGAAGGTGAAGTCCAACATCTTTGCAATGAGGAGGCTCTGAGATGCCTTCATTGGCAAGGGAACTGGGTTGTGCAGTCATGCTGTGGTCAGGCTCCACCCTTCCTAATGATTTTCTAGACCTGTGGTTGAGCAGTCAATAGTTTAGTTGTCTGGTTTCAATCCAACTTGACAGGAGAGTAGAGATCTTGAAGATACTGAGTTTGCGTGTGCTCCTGCCAGCACAGATATATCACCCTCTGACTTTCATTGCTGTTGCTGCTATTGCCTCTTGAACATAGACTGATGGTTGGGTGGTGTCTTCCAGTGTGGTGCTGCTGGACTGAAAGAGTTTGTCAGCATGTTGTGATGTCTCATGCACGACCAAGTTTGTCAAAAGCATGGTGTGAAAAGAAATAAAGGGGGACATGGCAGAAGCAGGAGTGAGATGTTGGGTCGTGTCTCCCTGGGTTTGTCAAAGTGTGCATTTCAGTGAAGGATGTGTCCTGCTTGCGTATCTGCCCAAAGTGACCTCCCTATCGATCGAGGCAGTCAATAGACAGCTACTTAAGAATAAAGTTCCGTTTTCTTATTTCTTCTCCTTCACTTTAATTATCTAAGTTAGATAAGCAGCTGCAGGCCAATTAGAAAACAATTACCCACTGTAATCAATGCTGGTGTGGAAAAAGGGGGAGGGCAAGCATAAAAGCTGAAGAAATGCCTTAAAATGCAGCACTGAGGTAACACTATATGTGACTCCATCCTTGAAAGGCATTTGTCTTAACTTCCCCAAAGTAAAGAGCCAGAAAAGCCTGTGCAGCAAGGAGTTTCAGACAGAATTGAGCCAGACCAGATGAAGAGAGTATGGAAACTCAGTGCACCCCCAAAAAAGGGCAGAGTTAAGAACTTCAAGATAAGAAGGGGGACAACAGCCCTCTGATTTTTGAGCAAGTCCCTCTGTTTTCCTGCACTACCTTCATCTGTGAGAAAACAATCCTAACTTTATATAGGAGGTAACAGCTTCTACACAATTACCACTTGCCAATGAGACCTTGTGTTTGTAATAGATAGCCAGATGAAAATATCAACTCTGTTCTCAGTGGCAGTCAAAGGAAGTGAATAAAGTGATAAGAATTGCTAGACAAGCAGAGAACAAGACAATGAACAGTATTACACTGTGATAAAAGGTCCGTCCATGTTGTGAGTGCTGCACCCAGCTCTGACTTGCGCCTAACTCTGGCAGGAGAGGGAAGGATGAGGAAAGGTTTGGGGACACGAAAGGAGGATGATTGAGGTATGGAAATGCTTCTTGCACAGACTGGATAAATAGCATAGGATTCATAGGTAACAAACAGAAATTATTGCTTTTTTTTTCCAATAGCAAAACTTGTGGGTATTAAGTAGAGCTAAGAGATATGAGGTGGACTGAAGAATTATTTTTTAACACATAATGAACAACTAAACTAAGCTTGTAAGCCTTTAAGGATGTTAAACTTCACATCTGCTCAACATGCAATTAAGGGTGATGCAACACAGCTGTATCCTGGTGTCCCCCTCCTTTGCTTGTCTGCCGACATCACAAGGATGTCTCCAGCTCTGGTGTATTACCACCAGGGTGACAGAGCCCTGCTTTTGGGTAGAGTCTTTACATACCACTGAAGAAAGTTAGACTTTGTGCAAGAAAAGGCTTTCCTTCCTTCACAGCCCAATTCCAGTGAGGCTACGCTGGCATTTCACTGACATCACTGTCTGTTGCCATGACAATGACTAGACTGTCACCATCTCTGCATTATGACCTCACTACTGGTGCCCAAAGAGGAAAATTGCGTCGAGAGAGGGCAACCATGGTTTAAACAGGGATTAACAGCATTTTATTCCATTAGCCTTCAATTATTGGTATTCTCGTGGCAGAGCCCTTCAGAAGTGTGGTGTGTTTAACCCTCTAAAATTGCAATTAGAAAGGGAAAAACTAAATTATTGCCAACCCAGCTTGTAGGTTGCATATGCCGAGATGTTTTCTGCCCTCAACCCTGCCTGCTTTTCATGACAGATGGCCTGCTGAAAGGCTTTGGCGTTAAATCTGTTGCCAATGTCCATGAAATGCAGCAACTGAAACGCAGAGGATGGGATGACCAGTTATTAGCAATAAAACAACCCTTACAGTCCTGCAGCCCCTATCCTGTGTGGTAAAATCCTACAGAGACATGGGAACAACTCCATCATCACCCTGTTCACACCAGTTCCTCTCTGTCCTGCCAGCTTGCCTCACGGAAAGACATCACATGGACCTTTTTGCTCTCTTTTCCTCTTTCCCCACATCTGGGAATGCCTGAAAGATGTTATTTTCATAGGGTACATTTTTCTGGTGACATCCTAAGAACACGTGGTACCTCCTCAGACTTGGCAAGGATTAGGGAAACTGGGTGACCTGTGTAGCTCTCCTTTATTGTTAAATGAGCCCTGCTGAGAAAATACAGTGATTGCTTAACTGTGTTTATGTGATAGGAAACGGCACAGCTTGGAAAAATGGGGTGGTTCCAAGGTAGGAGCCTGGTGCACAATAGCTACCTTGGTAGTCCTGGCTGCCAGTATGTGCTTGTGCCGTATTGTGCAACCCATGAAATTAGGAGTTCATATTCAGTGTTGGGCACCTGGTTTTATTTGGGCATTGAGAGCTGCTCAGAGTAATCTGAAACCTCTGAGCCATGGGTGAGTGTCTCAGAGAACCCACTGGATGCTGCAGAAGTTGGTGTGGGTCTGGGCTGTGCTCTTGGAGCTGTGCTTCAGGACCTTGTCCTGGTCTGCATCCTGGGTTCTCTGTGGGACTGGGCTGGAGAGAAGCCATCCTGGCTATTTCTGCATCCTAGCACCACTGGTGAGCCCCAAGACTTTCTGCAGGTTAGTGGAAAACAGCGATGGGATCCTTCCCCACACTGCTTAGCCTTTGCTGAAGTCAAAGCTTTTAGGAGGGAAAAGAGAAGTGAACAGGCAAGTTGGGAGCACAAAATGCCCTGGGATCTAGCCCATGCAAACTTTTAGGGCTGTGCTTGTTATCCTGCAGAAGGACAGTGTTGGCTCGGCTACACTGAAGTGGCTCCTTGCTGCAAACCCCAGGATCCCTGCTTGCAAATGTGTGTGGGGGTGAGCTGTCCTCCCACTTCTCTGGCAGGTGAGAAGCTCTCAGGTTGGCTTTCACCTCTCTTCCTGCATTTTGTGCTGCTCCTGCCAGTGCAGTCACAGGTAAATAGCTGCTCAGTTGCCAAATAGCTCTGTGAACAGCAGGTGGACAAGCAAGACTGAACTGTATGCAGTCTTTGAAAGGCTGAAATCAAAAGTTGTGCTGTGGCTTCCCAATACTCATCAGAAAAAGAAGAGCAAAAGGTGAATTTTTGCCGTGGTTGCCAGCTCAGTTCCTCCTCTCCTCAGCGTCCATACAATGTTTCTCCAAGGAACATGTCCCACCTGGCTCTGAAAGTGATGCTAGAACTGGTGCTTCACTTGGAAAGACTTTCTGAGAACTGGTGAGAAATAGCAGCCTTTTCCCTGTGTACTCAATGTCACTCTGATTGCCTCCAATGGTCACCAATATTTTTGCTTCATTATATATGATACGCAATAACAAAAGTTTCTTTTTTGTGAAATATTAACTGTGCAGAACTGGTTTGCTCATAATGAACTGTCTACACAGAGATTGCTAACTACAGTGTAATTATCAGACCCGGTGAATAATTCATAGCAAATAATTTAATCATTCTAGTCCTTTCTGTCTAAATCAGACAATGACTCATGATTTCCGAGAATTATTCTTAGAACACTTTAATGACGCCTGTTTTACTTGGTGAGGTCAATCAGAAGTATTTGAAGTTTGGTTGTAGCAGGCACATCTGCTCCTTGACCAGACAGGAACAGGCTTTTGTTACAAAAACTTGAAAGAGGAAAGATAAAAACGATTATCTTCTGTTCAGACTTGCTGCTCTGAGCTCTGCTATTCTTGAATGGCTTTGCTGGTGAAATTGGAGTGCTGAAATGTTTGCAGTGAGACCGATGCATGAAAGCAGATAGCATAGCTGCTGTAATGTGTTGTTTTCATCATTTATCCCATTCTAATAATCACAAGCCCAGCAAACAACAGGCCCAGCAAACATCCTAATTGTAGGTCTGTGCACGGAGCCTGTGTGTTTAAAAAGCTGTAGGAACAGAGGGGTGAGAAGACACCGGCTTCATGTGAGAAGAAAAAGCATAATATACATGTGTCTCCCAGGCCTTTGCTTGAAGAACTTTCTGATCTATTCCCCAATTCACTTCTTTCCAAGGGTGCGCTCACTGTCTTCGCTTTCCAAAACATATATGATCCATCACAATTTCTAACCTCTGGTTTAGTGAGGAAGGGGCAGACAAATTAATCTCTATAAAAGCTTCGGGTTTTATTACAGTTAATATGCACCTTTTGCCTTGTGTAGTGGAACTTACGTTTTGAAAGAAATAAGTGTGACATCTTCCTGTTTTATATCTTATTTCTCTTTTGCTGCATGCAGCATCCTGCTCTGTTCACATGAACTGGGCAGAATAATGGGGCAGCGTGTGCAACTTTCCTTTCTCTTGCTCTTTCAGTGAGATGCAACACTGACGTTGCAGTTTTGTACAAACCTCTTTCTCAGCACCGGTATGTGACAAGTTTAGGTATTACCCAGCTGTACAGATTTGCTCATTTCCTTCCCTTCTTTCTTATCTGAGGTGTCAGTGCTTTCCAGGTTGCTGTAGAGTCACCATGACTTCAATGTTTTGGGCTCTTTTGCTGATGAGAATCATCCTGTAGATGATGGGTCTTTGCTGGCGGAATCATGCCACTCCAGACATCACCTCCTGCTCTCAGACCAGGTCTCTTGGTGGTTATGCTGAATATAGCCTAGTGCTCTATGGGAAGAGATGTTGGGATGCCATGCTGCTGAGAGGCACCATGGGGATGGGTCCCCTCCTCAGGCAGAGGGTAGGGCCGGCACACCTCCCCCTAGCAAATTGCCTTGCTCTTCAGCATTACTGCATCCTTCCCCTCCCCCAGTGTCTCCCCCTCCTTTCCCCATGCTTTCCCCCATTCACCTCCGACCCTTTTATTCCTGGAGGGGCAGCAGAGCTTCCCTTTGGCTGGGTTCCTGCGGTGAAGAGAAAGTCTCCTTTGACTTTGACGTGTTAGACTGTAAAAGAGCTGACCTCACCAGGGATCAGGCTTGACCCCAAACTGTTATGGAAAAATGCAGACAACCTTGTAGCCTCATTCTCCTTCTCTCTGTGCCCTCTTTCCTCCTTCTTGGGAGCCAGGAATGCCGCCAATGTCTCTGGCAGCCTTTGGCCTTGCTTACCTGTCAGAGCTATGAAAATTTATTGTACGAAAAGGGGGAATGAAAAACCTGAGAGACACAGAATAAATTTTAGAAGAGTTTCTCACAAAGGAGCATTGCTGTCACTACTGCAGCTACTTCACTTCCAAAACGTTTTTTGGTTATTTTCCTCTTTAGAAGGAAAAATCCAGAGGCCCTTATGGCTTTTGTTTTCCTCTTCCATTGTGCTGTTTCCCCACAGTTGTGGGGAAAGCACAACACATCATCCTTGCCTTTCTTCTCCAGTAGTGCCTGTGTCTCTGTGTGATGCTGAGGGGAATGGGCTGCAAATACTGGGGTTTTAAATGGATCTGGAAGAGCTTTGCCCAGCCTGTGCATGCTGAGTTGGTAGAGTTTTGTCCAGGAGACAGAGCAAGTCGTGTCTTTGTACTGTGAATAAGGTGGCCTTCAGGGCAGGGCTGGAACTGCAGGGAATCAGATTTCTGTTTTCCAGGTAGCTTTAGGAATCTCTGGCTTAATAAAAGAGCCACAAATGAGATGCTACATAGGTTTGCTGCAACAGTTTTAAGCTGAGGATGCGACTTGTACAGTGCCTGTTCCAGAGCTTGGCTAGAGCTTCAATAATCCAGGTTTAGAGGAGTAGGAGGGGTGCGCAGAAAAACTAAAACATGAGGTTTATCTTCTTGTATCACTTGACATGGAAAAAAAACTGGTATGTCAGCACCTCCTGAGGTCCCCACAGTGCTGCTGAAACATGAGGTCTGCTTTGAAACCAACTGAATGGGAACTAGGAAGAAGGCTGTGAGCCATGCACGCCTGGGTCACCAGAAATGTCCGCTGCATCTGATGGCTCCCTGGGCTGCAGCCACAAAAGGGTTAAAGTCATGCTTTGCTGTGGCAAAAAAAATAAATAAAGATCACTGAAGATCTTTGTGAAGGCAGCACAGAAATCTCTGGGGAGGAGGAGTCAGGAATCAGGTGCCCTGAAAAATGGTGGGGTGCAATGCCTGTGTGAGCAAGGAATATGCAGCTGTCTTCTCAGAAAGCTCTCCTCCAGGGAAATACCATCCCAGAGTTTCTAGGGGATAAATGAAGGCAGGAGTCATGGGGGAGATGGTTTAGGACAGCAGCCCACCAGGTCTGTGCCTGCACATGAGAAAACCAAACTTAGAGATTGTGGGCATTTTTGTTCTGTCTGAAAGAACCATCCCAAAAGCCACTGCCAAGTTACAGAGCAAAACACACAAGTGACTTCTTTTTCTTTTTTTCTTTTTCTTTTTTTCTTTTTCATTTTCCTTTTTCTTTTATTTTCTCTTTCCCTAGCAGGTTTTCCTGCTAGATGATCCTCTCAAAATTGGTACATTCTGGGGTATATTTTTAGTTTTGATCAAATACATCCCAATATTCATGCTTCTAATAAGTAAGCTGTATCTCCTGGATGTCTCTGGAGTATTAGAGGGAGGTGTTCCTTTTGTTTGTTTTTTTTCTCCAAATCAAGTCAAATAGGGCCCCCATGTCACTTCACAAGAGGTGCAGATTCTCTGGACACTGCACTAGATATGAAAATTACCAACTGGGTATTATACAGAGCATGTTGACGTGAGAAAAAAGGCTAGAAAGAAATTGGATGTGTGCGTTCGTATGTGCTCCAGATCTGGATACTACATTATTTTGAAAGGGATAGGAGGTGGAGAGTATCTGGAGTATTGGTATGTAAGTGAACACTAATTATTGCAGTCTGAATGCTGATTTCCCATGTCTGGTACTGCCAGAGCACCTGGATCATATAGACGTGGAGTTTACTTGGGTCAGGTTAGCAGCTGGGGTCTTGTAGCTGCTGCTGGCATGTCTGGTCAATACATGAAAAATGCCTAACCTGGGGTGGCAGATAAAAAAAAAAGAAAAGGTGACAATGATTTTGGTGCTGTAACATGAGGCTTTGAAGGCTACTTTTAAAATCGGGAACAGAGGCAGAACAGGGATGCCAAATACTCCTGAGAGTGCCAGGATGAACCTCTCCAGGCACTGCTTGTTCTCCTTGTGCTGCAGGCAGAGTGTTTTCATGCCAAATATTGACTTGAGCCTGGTGCAGATGTCCTGCATGCCTTCCTTGTCCCCTGCATGCCCTGAATCCCGCTGCCTTGCCAGGAGGTGGGAAGCCTCCGGCCACGTGAAGGCTTTGCCTCCTCATTATCTCATGGATCCCCCCTGTCTGCACCCTGGGCTTTTCACAGACCCCCATTATTTCCAATCCCCTTCACTTGTCAAAAGTAATTTGGCGACTTATTATCGGTCAGACGAAACAGCTCTGGGCTCTGCTGGCCCCAGTGAGGAGCCTGGGTCCTTTCAAACTTTCATCCTCCTTCCTGTGTGCAGGCTCCCCTCTCTCTGGGCAAAGCCACTGAGTGAGCATACAGCAGACAGATCCCAGCCCCAGTTAGCAGCCTTTCCAAAAGAGCAGGAATTTTAATTGGTCCAGCAGTCAATTATATCAATGGAAACCCTTTGCCCTTTCTCCTTGCTCCCTTCTCTCCACCCTGCAGCTATCCCCCTGTTACTCCTGCTGCCTTGCTGTCTATGGCCAAAGCTGCTTGCCTCTTCTCCAAGCCCTTTGAAGGGGATGGCAGCTGCCCGCAGGACCCAGTTGTCCCAGAGCCTGCCAGTTACTGGCGGGTTTATCCCCTCTGGGGCAGGGATGCACCCCTTAACTCCACTTGAACTGGGGCTTTGTGCCTTCCAATACCTGCCCTGCCAGTGGCTGTCTGAAAAAGAGGAAAATGGTGTAGGAGAATGCTCTGGATTCTCCTACTGTGCAGCCAGAGGCTTGGGCTTGGTTTTCTCTGTTGGACGTCAGGGAGAGGAATGAGATGGGGAGGTTTTCAGAGCTGAGTCTCTCCCCCTCTGCCTGTGTGGCTCTTGATACTGATCTGATTGTCAGCTCTCCCCCGACAGGGGCTTAAAAGTTGTGGCACCAGGGAAACTTCCAGGCTGTTAATACTGTCACCTGCCTATCAGGAATAATCCCTTCAGATCTGAGCTGCTATTTTTATTTTATTTGTTTCCTAAAATTGCCTCCTCTCCCACTCCCACACTGGCAGCGCTCAGGGCTTTGTGGCATCTCCAACATAGCTAAAGAGCCTCTCTACCTAGTTCAGTCATCAAATAGCTGTCCTAAATGCACTGCCTTTTGCCACTGATTAAACTCCTCCTGATTTTTCCTTCTAAATATTACTCTTGCTGTAAGATCAGGCTACAGTGATTCCTCAAATCTGCACAAAACTTCATCCTGAAGTCACTGGACATTACCTTTGTAAGGCAATGTGGCTGATAGCAGGACTCAGTAAACCCATGAGGCCAACAGTCATTCCCAAATTTTGGTCACAGAAGCTGTTCCAGTTCTTTTCTGCACGGCAACTGCATCTTCCCAGGACATGATGTAGCTGGGTTTTCCATCTGTCTATCCCACCTTCACCCTGAGGCAGGTTCTAACCACATCTCAAGCAGCACATTAAAGACTGAGCCTATGTATAGCTGAACCCCTGACCTTTTGGTGTGGAGGTGCAAGTGGTGGTAATTGAGTCATAGTGACACATGCTGGTTATCTACTGCAGTAATTACCAGGGGTTTGAGAGCATCTTGGCCATTGGAGGGGGAAGTCCTCTCACACAAGTTGCAAGCTTTGGGTTTTGCAAGATGAAACATGTAGCAGTGCCGCACGGGGACGTGTGCGCAGATGTCATGGTATATACAGGCAATTACCGTGGATACCTTGTTCCCCTCTGCAGGGGCTATTATATATCGGTGGTGGCAGCATGATGATCGGGAGCTGATGATACATGATGGGAAAGAGATTCTGAAGCCATCTGTCTGTACCGAGTGTGATATGGATAACATCTGGTGGGCACGTGGAAAAACAGGATTATGAGCAAAAAAGTGACTGTGGGGAAAAACATCTTGCATCCTGTCTTAATTCCCCTCCTCCCCTTATTCACTGTGATATCAGACGTTCTCAGGTTGCAAGTCAAAGCATTTTTCTCTGTTCATCAAATATATACAGTTTAGTAGCTGGGTATTTTATACACCCTAAGCACGCAAAAAATAACTGGGTCCACTTAAAACAGGGAAGAAAGAGGTGGGGGGGACAATGACATAAGGTAGGAGCAGAAGCCTAAGGCGATGAAGGAGATGGTGATTTGCTGTTGGTCATTCAGTCAGTAGCAAAGAGAAAGGGATGATTCCCATTCCATGACTACACTTGTTGTCCTGGAAGGTACAATGTACCCTTGGCAAGGGACTGATCGAGCCTCCTGATTTCAAACCAGTGTGATGTTAAGTGGATAAAATGCTGTGTAGAAGTTCTGGTGAGATTTCCTACCGTTGGGAGGGCTGCGGGGGGAGATGACGTGAATGAGGTGGAGAGAAGTCCATAGCTAGACTAGGAGAAAACAGCAGGTCCCACTCTTCCCTGTCAGGTGTCTCTCTTACTTTGATTGATCTCTGTGAGGAACAAAGGCTTGCCAGGCTACCAAGTGTCTTGTATATCCTGTTGGTCTGGTTTGAATTCATCTACTGTGAATTCAAGATCTGAGATGAACATGTCTTGCCTGAGATTTAGCTGTGCTCCTTCTGTCTCCATCATCTCCAGCTATAAATATTCCAGGATTGGACAAAAACTGGCAATTCTGTCACACATGGATGGTGCTGAGTGGCTGGCAACAATGAATTGTCAATTTTCTCATTAAATCAAATAGATGTGATTTATGGGGATTAGGTGTGGGCAGCACATCAACCACCTTCTTAGAAGGGTGGACACCATTCAACCACAAGAAAATCACCCTTCTTCACCTGGTGCCCTGCTTTTTATCCTGTGCTGCTGTGAAAAGACCTTCAGATGTTGCTGCACACTTCGATTTCCCCTTTGGAAAAACTGAACTGAAAGAGGACAGATGCACTTGGCTGCAGGGACTGCAGCATGAGGTGTTGTGCTGGGCATTTGCTTCCTTCCAAAGCACCTGGAAAACACAGCCTGAGATGCTGCTCCTTGTGTGGGGAAACAAAAGCCCAGGAGCTAATGAATGTGTGCAGAGTGGCTCATTTTGTGCCTGCAGAAGGGAAGCTAAGTTCACCCATCTTTTCTACACACCCCTTCCCTCCCCCGTCAGGGCAAAGATTGCTATAAATGCTCATGATGTGAGATTAGGATTGGCTTTTTTCACAACAGTTCAGCCTTCACTTAGGACCCTAAATAACAGCCAAATTCTTTCGTAAGGACACCACATTCAGCAGCTCTTAATATTGCTGGGCTCACTTGAAAATACTGGCTGTAATGGCTGCAATTATGAATTGATGGGCTTAAATTTGCCATCAGACCTAATGCCTAGTTTTTCTGTCTGGTTCTTGTTTCCATTCTGCCTTTCACTGGTGTTCCACAGCCACAATTATTTGTCATTAGTCATTAATCTTGAAAGCATCAGCTTTTTTTTTCCCCCTTCTTTTTCGCCAGAAACTCTTGCCTGCTCCCCAGTTTTATTGTTCTCAGTTTTCCATCACTCTTTCTCTTGCCTCACTCTAATCAGTTTTGTACTGCTCTGATTTTTTTTTTCCGACTGGGGAATAAAGCAACGCAGTGAACGTGCCCAAGAGATGTGTGTGCAGCTGATGCTGCCTTCACCCGCGGGATGTTTATGCCCTGCTTACCACCCAGCCTGCTGGGGATGGGGCAGCATTGAAGTGTTTTTCATTACAGCTATAAGGATCTTGGATTTTTCTGGCTTGTATGGCGCCCGAGTCCAAGCACAGATAATACCCGAAGTGGCAGGTTTTGGCAGGGGACAGGCATGACCCATGCTCATCCTGCAGACCTCCCACTGCAGCAGGAGAGCCTCCGCAGGGTCTTTCACTGGGGACCCCGGCTGGTGTGGAGCTGGTGCTCTCCCTCTGGAACCCAAATCTCATTAAAAGGCTGGCACAGGTGGTTCTCAGCCAGGATCCTGCTGGAAATGATGAAATAATACAAGAGGGGCAAGTCTGTCAGACCTCTGACCAGCATCAAAAGGTGAGAGAATAAAAGAATAAGGCCATGTCTGAAAGGGTGAAAAAGACCGCAGAAACACATAAGGGTGTTGAATTCACCACTGCTTTCTTTCTCTAGGAAAGAGCTGTTTTGCCAGAGACAAGTTAGGAAGGGTCTTTACTGGCAGTGCAAGACTATATTAAGGCAACATAGGCATATTCAGATATCCCAGACGTGCACTTCTTGCAGCATAAATAAATGCATTTCTTGTTTGAATCCTTTGGCTAAAAAGAAGGCATCCTGGTAGGGATTTTTGTTTGTTTTTATTTTAACCCTCCTCTGACACTGGACACAAGGAGGTGTGAGGAAAGCTGTTGTATTTAATGTGCAAGGGGGTTTGGCTTACTGGGTGTTCCTATTTGTAAGCTGCTGCTAGATGCTAAGTGAGACCTGGTAATTAGCAGGGAGGGAGTTGCCCCTTGGAGCTGAATGAACTCTGCTGCCAGAGCAACCAAACATCTTTCAGCTCTCATGCTGGGGATGGTCCTGTGCAGGAGAGCAGTGCCATTAACAGGGGGGACCACCGTGATGGGTTGCATCTCATTTGCCTTCAATCATCTAAATGGTGTTTTGGTTGCTGAATAGAAAGAGATGCTCCTAAAGATCGCTTCCTATTCTGAGATCTCCATCTTCTTCCTTCACCCTCTCTGAGACAGACTTTAACTGTTTTTCACCACTTCTGAAGTTGCTGTCTTCCTTACTGTTGCCAGGTTTCTGGGTTGGTTTTTTTTTATTGCTCCATGGTTGTTCTTTTCCCCTCTGGATTCTGAGTCTTTCCAAGGAAATGGCAGGGGCATTTTATGCTTCAGCTGTTGCTGGCCCCTCTGGTGCCTTCCAGATGGAGAGAGTAAGCACTGATCCCCGTTTTCCTTCCTCTGTGCACACACAGACTGGTAGGATAGAGAGGGGAAGAGGGAGGAAGCCTGCAAAGGGTGCTCAGAGCGAAAAGTGAGGGATTGTGCATCCATCCCATTAGTGTGAAGAAAGTGGAAATAAAGCCGGGGCAAAAAGAAGCCAGTTAAATCAGGCACGTGTCTGACTCATGCGTGAGACACTTTGGCAAATATGATCAACAGCAGCAAAGCAAACAATCTCCGATAGCTGAGCAATCTGTGGCTTTAATTGTAAAACTCACCAGGGCTCTGGCAGTAGGTCCCTCGGCAATGGGAGGTGGGGAGGGGGGGAGGCAGAAGAGGAGAAGCTCTGGGCAGTAGCAAAGTTGGTTTTTGTTTGTTTGTTTTTTCCCCAGGGTGTTTGTTCCACTGCCTGTCCCCCCCTAAGTGAGACCAAAGGCTCTTGTCATATGCAGACAGCTGGGGCCATCTGGTTCTGGGTGGCCTTGATGGGACCAGACAGCATGAGATCATTGCTAGACGGAGGGCGATGCTTCTCGTCAGGTGCAGCATGGTTTCAGTGGCATTTTGTGTTTGGCTGTGTCGCATTGCATCCCTTGGGGCATGCTGCGTGCTGTCAGACGGTTGCTTCTGAAGTCAGTAAGGCAGAACTGACCTGCTGGTGGAAAGGGGAGTGTGCCACCTCTGGGACACCCGGGAGGAAAGAGACCTCATGGTGAGCTCGTGGAGAATGAATGGCACTGAAGCACAAGCAAATTGGACATTCTTGGGGAAAAGTGGGACAAAAAAGATACCTCTCAGGAAGACAATATTCAATAAAACCAGAGAGCTGCAGGAAGGAGAGAACTTGTGAGATTTAGGGAATAGCCTAAAATTCAGGCAGATGTGTGACCAGCAGTGAAGACAATAGTGTTGTGACATCTGGGGGCCAACTCCATTAAAAGTAGCATTGCTAAAATGTGCCAAAACCACATGTATGACCTCCTTCTCTGCTATTAAATGTAGGAAAATAGTGGCTGTGAGGAAGTAGGAAGAAAAGGGTTATTTTTGTTTAAACACTGCGGGACTAGAAGGGATCAAAAGCTGTGCTGAGTCTTCCCTGAAGCACTAAACATTCCTTATGCCAGCCAAGTGCCCAAAACTTGGCAAGCCTTCATCAACTTGATCGCTATCCAGTAGTCAAATGCTGCTATGGAAATCTTCCAAATAGCTGATGACTGATCATTAGTGCTGTTTAAAAGCATGTTCAGCTTTTAACGCTGGTTTAAAACACGTAAGGAGCGTGGAGTTGTCTTACCTTTCAAAGCAGCACTTAACACTTCCCAAGGTATCATAGCTCACTCAACCTTGCATCTGCCTCTGTTTATAGATAAGGAAGGTGAGATTTGGGTCTACGCCATCAAAGCTGGTGAAGGTATTTTTGGCTTGATACAGATTTCCCTTGGCAGCAGCCCTTGGCTACTGTGAAGTGACTTGCTCTGTGTCCCTGCCTCTGGTCACTGGGGATGCAAGTCCTCAGCGGTTCTGTTGCCTCACCTGCAGTGCTTCAGCAATGGCATGCAGCAATTTGGCTTTGCCTCTTGTGGGGGAATAAGTAACCCAAGAGAAAGAATGGAGAGTGACAGGCATCAAAAGGGGACATCTCCAGATAGCTGGTCCAGCAGACATCCACTGTGTGTGTTCCTGTCTATGTGCATGCTCAAGGGAAGGAAGTTCTGCAAAACATATATGCCTTTTGCTCAGTGGCTTTCCACGCAGTTATTGCTCAACAGGGAGGAGAGGGTGCAACACCTTCTGGTGCAATACCTTTTTGATTCTCCCATTGAGAGAGGCCCACTGAGGTTTTCCTAGTCTCTGTAGGTGCGGCATGCTGGAGGTGTCAGTCTGCTTCCTTTCTAATCATCTCCTCTGGCTAGTGGCAGAAGGGAGTCATAAGGCTGACACCAGTCAGAACTCCCAGTCTGTGTGGAGAACTCCCAGTCTGAAAAACTTCCCTTGTTTTTCCTCTACTTGGTGTGAATGTGTTGCCTACTCTTGTCAGCAAAGACTCTGAGACCTCTTAGCCCCACCAGGTGTCCAGGCACCACCTCCTGCTGCTGCAGCTTCTTCCGAATGGAAGACCCATGTGCTTCCTAGGTAGTTGTGTGGTAAGAGCGGGGTCACTTTGGGGAAGAGAAGCTCCCCTGATCCTCAGAGAGGTGAGGAAGTGTATGTTGCCCCTCGGTGCTGAGGAGTGGAGGAGAAGACCTGGATGTCTCTGAAAATCCTCCTTCCTTTTCTTACCCTGGCTGTATTGGGCTGCTAGGACGTTGGTTTTAAAGCTTGTGGAAGGAGAGAACTATGTTTGACGCATGGCATGCGTGGCCATAGACTAGAATTAGCCAGGAAATCAGCCAAACACTCCATTTCTTCATCTAAAACTAGCTAAGATGGATATGGGAGAGACAGAGAGGGAACAAGACAGGCAAATTGGACCCATTAAGACAAAGGCAAGTCCTGAATTTCAGAACACAGCATCTGCCTTTTCTTACTGCCTAGTAGAAATCAAAACAAAAAATTAGTTGAAAAACCTTTTTCAGCCTCATTTTCAAAACCATCTCTGCTTTGGAAATAGCCCTGAAATGAGTCTGAGAAGTTAAGAGCCGCACAGGGAGGCTTAGGGAGGGCCCTGCTGGTGTGCTAGGAAGGTTTGTTTGCGTGCAAAATGTATTATTACATATCTAGGAAAACAGATTATATTATATTGCTTTATATTTGTGCTATTTTTGCTTCAAGGCTCCAGTGTGATTTGTGGTGGTGGGGCCAAGGGAAGATAACAAATGGGTTTTGGGAGCCTATGAAGAATGGAATTCTTCCCCCTTCTGTTATAGTATTAAATAGCTATTTGTATTACAGCAATTTCTTTTCTTCTTTTTTTCTTTTTCCCTTTTTTTTTTTTTTTGTGGTGTACTGAGATAAAAACCCCTCTATTTGCTAATGCCACGTTATTTAATTTAATCAGGCTGAAGTACACCTTTAATAAATTTGCCTCCAAAATGAAAAATTACAAAGATGTGGCAGAAGAATATTTTAATGAAAACGGATGATGTAGCAAGTTAGAGCAGAATTATGTCTTCTTCCTGCCCTTTCTTATCACCCAACAGCACAAGAGAGCAGCTGATATCTCTCAGAAAATCACAGGCTGTGGCGTATAAGTCTTTTTAGTTTTCCTATCCTGAGATCTACTCTCTCATGGAGTTGTTTTCTAGTTTCTAGATGACCTGCCAAGAAACCAGCCCTTGAGCAGCAGCATTGAAATAAGGTAGGCAGCAGTAGCTATCAGTTTGCAGGATGTGTAATGCAAGGCTGGACTGTCCAGGTGTTGCGGGGGGTGAATTGTTCAAGGGCAGGGGATGCATGACAAGGAGGACTATTCTTAGATGGATCCACAAGTAGTCCCTAATACACCCTGCTGTCCTTCCAGATGATGGCACTCAATGGTGCCAGCAAATATTTACCCAGGCCCAAAGCAGTCTTGCTGCTTCTTGTTCTGGGAGAGCAGTGATTGATGGATGCAAAAAATCAACATATGCAAGCATGTATAAGGAGGATCTACATGCACTTGGGGATGCCCTTAGGAGAGTCGTATTCAGCGAGGCTTACACCAGCCTGTTCAAATAAAAGGGCCGTTGCCTTCTATCCCCTAACAATGCTGGAATTTGGACTTTGAGCATTTTCCCATTATTCTCTGCAAGTATTTTAAGAAACGGTAACCACAGCTTTGTCATCAGGCTAAGCTGTAATCCCACACCAACATCAAATGAGGTCTTGCCTAGACACAGTCTTGTTTTCCCCGACAATCTCTTTGTTCATAAAACTGTTAAGTTGCCATTGGAGGAATGGAAGTTCTTGGAAACTGAACAAAATAAACCAGAAAGCAGAGGAAACCTCCACAATTAGGAGACACAGGCCTGCTCTTGGAAGTAATGCGCCCAAACTCACCGTGTTGACCAGGTCTCATGTTGGCAACAAGTAAGAAAGATAAATCTGGGCTGAAACCCATGAATCCTTCCCTGGTTCTGAGTGCTTCCTGGGGACATTTGGGTGTGAAGTGTCCTATTGGCCAAATCCCTGCCACTCAGAGAGAATGTCCTTTTCTCAGCCCTGGAGCACTTTCTCCTTCTGTTTGGTATTTCAGTGATGTCATCGTAGTCACAAATTTATTACATCAGAACGTGAGTCCATGGCAGCAGTCATGACAGATGAAGTATTATGGGTCCCCTGTAAGCAAAGTGAAAACTCAGCAGTAGAAAACTCAGATGAAATTTATGAGTCTTCTCTAGGAACCAATGTCAATCCTGGCCTGGGGCCACTGTAGCCTACAAGATTTATGCTGCTTGTTCCATGGGCCTTGCTCTCACGGGATCAGGCTAAGATTAATCCAGCCAAAACCAACACCATGCCACAGAGAAAGTTACTGGGGGGAGCAGGTGAGAAAAATCTGATAGAGGTGAAAGTGCTCTGGGGGAAGTCCAGTGCATTGGAAGTTCTACCAGCTGGTCCGTTTTTACCTGCTACCTGACAAAAAATGCGAAGAATGGAGCCAGTTGCATAGCTGTAAGACACAAAGCTGACGTGTAATGTTTTTCCTTGTCATCTCACTCACTTGATGGACCTTGCTGGTTCTTCAGGCTCATCTATCAGGCATGATGAGCATGCCCATGATTTCATTCTCTGCCCAGTGAAAGTTCAGTAGTGAACTGCCTCTGCTAGCAAGCTGGCAAGCAGGTATGTTGTGTGAGGTATCTTCCGCTTCTCAGTAATCTAGGCTGAATTTCAGCTGATGACTTCTGGATCCCACACTTGCTGTCTTGGGTTGAGCAGACCTTTAAGGTGATCTTGTGTGCCATCTCTGAAGCATGCTCCATCAGCTGCAGGTCAGCAGTGGTGACAAAAGCTGTCCATAAAATATACTCTTCCCCAAAGGGTAAGCCGTGTTTTTCTAGGTTTGCCGACTACCCTTTTACTAGTTTCCATGAAAACAAACTGCAGTTTTCATAAACATAAACTACCATCTGGCCCTGAAACATTGGTAGGTGCTGTTATCTCCTGTCGACAGGATTTGCAAACTGTTGGGGAAAATCCTAGCAGGTGAAAATGGGTAGTTTTAGCACAGCTCCACCGGGCTTCTGCTTCAACCCCAATAACTCATTCTAAGGCCAGGTTTGCTGTTGTGGGTTCAGCTGTCTTGATTTGGTTGAGTGCTACCTAGCACCATCCCAAGAAGGGTTTTTTTCAGAAAAGCTCGTCAGGGCTGCCTTATCCCATTCACCTGAAAAGCACACAAACACACAGACAACATCCTTTAAAGCCATTCTCATGCAAGCTTTTATTCAGTGGTGATTCAGTGCTGGGCGTAAGCGTGGCACCATCTGCCCATAGCCCTGGTATTCACGCCTCAGGAGCAAAGCACCAAGACAAAACTAGCACAGGAGTGGGGTGCACAGTTGCCCATTAGCACAAACCCAGTTCCGTCAACCTAAACCAAGGAAATGCTTCCCCCCCCCCCCAACTTCACTTAACAAAGCCATTAGCACTCTATTAAATATTTAGCTTGACGTGTACTGTTATCCTACCTGCGAGCAAGGAAGGGCAAAGACTGGAGCAGATGGGATGGGATGATTCAGAGCATGGTGTTATGTCCCAGAGCGCTAGCCAGGGAGCTGCTTAAATCAAATCAGGCTTAGTAATGGGAAAGTACATAATTAGATGCTTTAACGATCATGGCTGCCCTGTGTGAGGATTTGCAAGATCTCTACGGGATGTTTTTCAGAGTGAGTCAAGTCTTGGATGAATTCTCTGGAAGGGTTTCTGTAATCGATCTGGGTTGGGGGAGTGGAGGGGACATCTCCAGAATGGTGGGGATTAAAAGAATGGGTTTGTGTGTATGGCAGAGAAATGAAAAGGAGAGAATCTAGCGAAGGTGAGAATTTAGGCAAAGGTATGCCAGCTTTTGGGGTACTGGAGAAGAGAGGCAGTAAGAGATCAGCAAGAGGTCTGATTGCCTTTGGTTTCTGTGTCTGTTCACCAAAGTTAATCAAAGGGTGGCAGTCTGACAACAGAACATAGCTGGCAAGGAAAAATGCATGTCCCTAAAGCTGCCTGGCAATCACAGTGTCCAAAGAGTCTTTATATTCTCTCTTCTGCAAATACCACAGCATTGCTGCAAGTTTGGTGGATGCTGACTAGAGAGTTGACATAGAGGCAGGGGCTTGACCACTCAAGGGCTTGCCTACTTTTAGCAGTGAAGGATGGTGATGAAATTTTTGGCGTTTTTTTTTTTTTTGTATGGTGGTGGAATTTGAGAGTATGGGTCTGATACACGCTCTTGGCAGGCCTAACAACAAAGGTCATGTTGCAAATGCAATCTCCAAACGAAGGTAATTTTTAAAACACCTTCTCCCTGCATTTATACCAGTAAACAGATTCAACCTGTTGATGAGACATTTTCCAAGGTAAAGTCTCCAAAAATATAACAAGTCCTGACATTGCCCAGTGGGCTTAGGAGTGGCTTGGCAAAGCCTTTAAACGCCTAAAAGGCTCCAGCAAGAGGCCTTCAATAGGTCTTTTGTCTGTGCTGAGGCTCCAGTACATCACTGGTGTTAAAAGATGGCCTAGAGCTAAGAAAGGAAGGAAGCTGGCCGGGCGGACACATTTTACAGAACTTTTTTTCTGGTAGAAAATGCTATCCATAGGCCATCTGTCTGGGGTATGGGCAATCATGTTAGAAACCTCTGCCTGATAGTGAGCTGGCAGTAATTAAATATACACGGAGACTCAAGCAGAACAAACAGGCAAAATCCTTCATCTTCTAGGGGAATGCTCGCAACCTGCTTATTGTTTTTCTTAGGCTGGTGTGTGTTTCCTCTCTCTCTCTCAAAAGAATCAAATATTAAATTAAAATGTCTTGGAAGAGAAATCCCCAGATCTCACAATTCATGCAATTCTTGTTTTCTGGCTAGTTCTTATTCCCAGCACAGGATGTTGACATATTCGGATAGGGGTAATTCTGGGGATCTTCAGGACTTCCTTGCATGGTGGGCTTGAAAACAATGTTTAGACATGGCTCAGAATCCACACACATTTCAAAACTGATCAGAAATGGGAAGTGATGCATTCCTTTGTGCTCATATTTTTTCCATCACTCCCTTATCCCTTAATGTGTGTTCTGTCCATCAACAACTGCCTTCCTCCCTCAAATGCAGAAAACCGGAATGAGCCTTCTCACCACCACCCTCGGCCTTGGCTGATCTCTGTGCCCCCTGCTTCTGCAGGGGGTAAGGAGCTAGCACATTTCATCTCCTGCATGTTTGGCATCCCATAGGTAGCATCTTCAGTGTGCAATCAGCTCAAGGAAGAGACCTTTACATCAGTCACTAGGGTCACCTCTATTTTAAAGAGCGTGCAGTGTATTGCACAAATAGTAGGTAAGGGTAAAGAACTTAAGCGTGGCCTGATTTGGGGCTTGCTAAAAAGGACTATAATGTGAATGGTGTCTCAAATTGTTGCAGATGAGAGACAAAAAAAGAAAAAGTATCAGTACAAGTCCCTCCTTGGACACTTCCACTCTGGGCTGCTGTTTCCTTCATAGCTCTTTTCCTCATCTCCGAGACAAACCAGAAGTGCACTTCTATTTAATAATAGGGGAAATTCAAGTGATTTCAATCAATCAGCCTTACTCAGGGTTTCTGGAGGAGTGCAGCTCCAGTTCTCTTTTCCTTCCCCACTGCGTTCAAAAAATACCCAAGAACATTGCATTTGTAGATTGGCAATTAATAAAGGATTCCCATCATTCAGAAAAATAGGTAAATTGTGTTAGAGTCAGACTATGGGCTCGGCTGCTTAGCAATGAAGAAAGCTGTCCAAAGCTGTATTTTACCCTGCTTGGCATTTTTTAAACAAAACATTGTCCATCTCTTTCAAATCCTCTTGGCCAGAAAAAGAAATAAACTTTTTCCACAGGGCAGCCTAGAAAAGCTCTTTATCTCAGCTCTGAGAGGGAAGAGGCTGTAGTTACCTGTGGGAGGATCTGATTGTACCTGAATGGACAGATTTTTTTTATTATCCTCTCCGCTACAAAGTCCATCAAACTCTAGTCTATTGAAATCTATTTCAGCAGCCATCCTTGACTCTGGTGACTGGTTCTTGGGGGTACTCCCATCTACCAGGGGAAGCAGAAATATGTTCCAGACATCTAACGGCAATAGGGAGCTGGTGCAGGGGCTTGAGAAAGAGAGAAAATGAGAAAGCAGAATCTCTTCCTTGCTCTGCTCAACATGCAAAGAAAAAGAAAATCCTCTCCCCTTTAGTAAAAGCCATTAAAGAGAAAGGGAGAAGGAGGAAAGAAGAGGAAAGTCATTGCAAGGCTTTGAATCTGGAGGTCTTTTAAATTTCTTAAACTGAGTGTAGGTTGTCAGCAAAGAAGAAAAGCAGACGCTTTGCTGATTGTGCAGGTACCACTAAAACCTGCTGTGCTCCTAATGAATTCTGACAAAGCACTTTTGGAGAGGAGCAAAAGAAAAACACATCAGCTTCTGGAGTTTGACCTGCGGTGTGGCCTTCATCTGAACCAGGATGCTTTGTAAGGGAGGCTCGATGGTTTCTCACCGCTTGCAGGACTCTCTCGGGGCTGTGAGGAGAGAGGAGCAGTAAAATAGTTGATGAGGTCTTGGGAGCTCTTTGGTAGGCAACAACTACAGTAGACAGCTCCTTTCTTCTTCCATTTGATCTAATAAAGGGGAGATGAGGCGGTTCGGAGGAGTAGGTCCTTATCATGGTTGCATTCAGGAGGAAGCTCCTGAACTTCCAGAGTAAGTCTCTTGAGATTTTGGTGTTCACCAGTGCTTTCTGTAGAGCCTTTCTGAACTCAGCCTCAACACGTCTATGGGTTGCTGGTTTGGTGGAGTGCCAGGTGGAGATGCTGTCATGTGATTACACCTATAGCTATAGGCTCATGGTCTCAGGCTATAAGACCCACTATTGTGGTATGCCTTTTGCACCTCTTCTTTGTGCCCAAGTAATGATTTGACATTATAAGTATCATTTAAGTATCATTTATCAGGTAATCATTTGACAGTGATAAAGAACTTCAAACTCTGGGGTGAGCTCTTTTGCTACCAAGTCAGGCCATAGAGTGAGATGAGCATGTGCATCCTTACCTGCTGCTTTACATCCCAGCTGTGAGCAGATGTGTTTTCTTTATTGATGGTCCCGCAGAGCCTGTCTCCCTGCTGCTGGCTGGGAAAGCAGATATTCTTGCTCACGTTGCAACTGTTGCTTCCAATGTTACCTTCACCAACTGTAGAGGTAACTTTTCCTTTAATGATAATGGGGAAAAAAGAGTAAAGATGGACAAGGAAGGATGACAACAGTGTGAATTAGTAGTCCACACAGCCAAGAGATGTATGTAGTAGCCTCTTTTATGTCTTATTCTCACCCAGGGATACCTTTGTCTTCTGCAGCACAGAAGGATTTTTAATCTTCTTCACAAAGACAATCTTCACAGGTAGGGGAAACAATCAGCTTTTATGGGGCTCTTCACTCCTTTATTTATTTGCAAATTCTCAGCAACAGTCAAATTTGAGCAAAGGGGAAAAAAAAAAGAAGAAACAGTCTAGAAAAGGTGAACTGAAAGATGGGTATTTTTCTTCTTACTGTATCCCACAGAAAAAGAAATGGATGTCTTACACATATATAAATAATAGCCATGTATAACATACCAGTATTGAGATGTAAATGAGGTAACAGTGGGAATTTTATCTCATTCAGGATGAAAAATGAGTCTCCTGTTACAGGGAGTTTAAAGGCATGCTTTGAAGCTGAAGTCACAAACCCTTTGCTGAAGCACAGAGCAGTAAGGGAGGCAGGTGACCTCCAGCAGAGACCCCTCCTGCCATGTGATACCCTCTCATGTTCAGTCTCCAGCAGGGTGACCAGGCTTCTCTCTACCAGAAAAATGGAGGGGAAGAGGAACAGTCATTGTGCTGCTGAATAAAGGGTATGCATTATTTTGCTTGAAGCAGGGGAAGAGGTCAGCCTTAATCTCCTTCCCTCTAAACTGTCCCTGTGAAGCAGCTTATATGGCAGACCTTGATGCCTGCTTCTGGCTGATGCCAGAGAGGCAAGGACACCATGGGATCTCCTCCGGCACCTACACTCTCGAAGCACTGAGACATTTCTCCTCTTGATGCTGGGAGTACCAGACAGCACTCCGTACCCTTCCTTTTCTCTAACTTCCCATCAAAAAAGTTTGTATACAAAGGACTCTTGATGCATACAAGAGTCTTCCTTCTCCATGAGTGTTTTCAGTCCTGGCATACCAATTGCTCAAGAGAGCTCCAGACATCTTATTAACAATTCCAAGGGAGGTTCTATTAAAATGGCACTGTCAAGTTGGTTAGGATCATCTTCCTTTCATCTGTCAAGGAGCCTCCTCTTGATTCTAATTGCTTAAAAAAAAAATAGAAAGAAAAAGAAGGCAGCACCTCAAAACACAAATTCACAGCATCTGCTGGTACAACACAGATTTTAGCTGTTATTTAATGTTGCAGAAGTCACTGTTCATGCAAGGTTAAGCCCACATAGTTAAGAGTTAGAAAATCAAGGTCACAAAGATGAAGATCGATAGTAGTTTGGCTCCCTCTGAGAGTGTTTGTCAGACAGAAGGAGATGGAGGAAAAAACCTACAACAAATAAGATTCCCCTAACACTGTCACATCATTGTTTTTTTGCAAGAGGTTTTTGTTCACAGCTGTATAACTGCAAAGTCTTTCTGGATAAAATAATGTCATGTTGTTGTAAAGATGCTGTTCCTGAAGATCTCAGTGATCTCTACTCCTGAATATATATATATATATACATATAGTCTTTCAGACATTCAAACACAGAAAAACCATTAGATCTTGCAGCTCAGGCTGTGATTGATTACCATACAAATAGCATGTGGGCACAGAGAAAAGGGGTAGCTCCTGAAACACACGGGGTTTATATCAAAGTGTTCATCTACTACTGAATGAACTGAGAAAATCTGTGAAGACATCTGTTCCTTTCTGCATGTTCCCCCGAAGTCATGGCTGAACTCTGCCCTCGCATTCTTAGCTCTAAAACCTGGCCTTGCCTGTAAAACACAGGTTTGGGATTGGATAGATAAACCCTCTAATCTTGGTGCATCATGAACTTGGAGCGTGCAAATTCATTACTCTGCTCCTCACCTGTAGAAAAGGAAATAACAGCATATCTTTCTCCTTGCTGCCTCTCTATGCATTGCCTACCCAAACTGCTTTGGAGAAGTCTTTCACTAATGCATGTGGTTTGTTCACTATCTAGGCTACTGCCTATTCTTTTTAATATCCAGGTGCTACTGTAGAAAATTATAAAGCTATAAATAGTTCACAGGACTCCAATTCAGAAACTGTACATAAGTGCATTAAAAAAAAAAAAAAAGAAAAAGTTAGCTGCTGCTGCATCCTTGATGCAGAGACCCTTGAACTTATCAGAAGGTGTTCCCAGGTCACTCAAGTGTCTGGGGTAGCACTCAGATTAGATTTTGTTCTTTTTTTCTTTGGGTCAAGGGTATGAGTATAGAGGCTAGGCCTTCTTATCTTAGCAGACAGAAAAATTAGTGGAGATCTTAAGAGAGTGGAAGACCAAGAGTCGAGCAGTTTCTGAGGTCTGATAGCCAAGCCTGATGTTGGACGTACTATTTGGGCTGCAGACAAATGATGACCCCCCAGCTTTACCCAGTTTTTTGTTACTGCTCTGCAGATTTACTGGCATTGCTCCTAATGAAGCTCTGCTAGCCAGGATTTACCTTTCATACCAGCTCTTTCATGCTTTGGCTATCCTCCTAAATGTTCCTCAGCATCACAGGGGCCAGAGAAAAACCAATAGGAGAACTTGGAGGAGTAGGTGATTGCAAAGCAGCCCCAGCTTGCTCCCAGACTGTCCCCAGAGCTTTGCTGAAGTCACAGTTGATGCTTGTACCCACACAAGGATGCAATAACTTGTATGGGACTACAGCCCAGGGTGGATCAGCAGACTAAGGTGCTTTATGTGCTGACTTCTACAGTAGTATCACAAAAAGGAGGGTACAAAAATTACATTGAAATAAAGTACTTGACAGTGTCCTTTTCACATTGCTCAGACAATGGCCTTACTTTCCAATGCTTTTGTAGCAATTTGCATGTTATTACCCACAATGCCTTCAGCTTTAATGTTATTACATCTTGGCAGTCTCTCTAACCTAATGATGACAAACACTGCAGTATTCCCTATTTACTCTTTGCCAAAAACCCCCAACATTTATTTTGGGGTGAAAAAGTTATTTTTCTGCTTCCACCCCACCTTTTCCCTCTCTTTTTTTTTTTTTTTTTTTTTAATCTTAAAAAGGCTCTGAAGGAAAAAAAAAGGGAGTCTGATAACTTTAGTACAGGACTGGCCATAATGCCAATTACCAGTTGGAGAACACACTGTTCTTACTGCTGACTTAGCCCTATATCCCACACCTTCCGCAGCCTGATCTCTGTCCCCTTTGCAGCAGTTCTCATACCACCTACTTCTCCTGACATTTTCCCTAATGCTTTTATTGCAAAGTAGCATTTTCTTTCATCCACTTTCATCTTAGCTTTGGGGCAGGGGCTTGTGTTTGGGAGTAATGTTTCCAGGTGGTGGCTTAAGGGCCACCCTCTTGTAGGTCAATGCTGCTCTTCAGGTTTCCTTGCTCTTCCTTTGATAGGAAATACATTATCTGAGTGATGCAATGAGATATTCTGAGTTTTGAACAGAACTTCTGTTTGGGCTGGTGATGCTAAATTGGTGTTCAAACCTAAAACTGAGCCAGCCAGCGGCTTGTTCCACAGCAAGATATCCATAATGTGATTATTGCAGACCTGGGCTTTGTAACATCGTGTTTTGTAGGTGCCTGCCTCCACCAGGGCTGCAAGATTACCTCCCAAGGAGGGCAACTGCCATGCTGAAAGGACAGCCTCTGGAAAGTCAGGGAGATGAGTGCTTGGGCAAGGTGGCAGTGTGGCATTTTCCTTTGTTCCCTGGCACAAACCCAGCTTTTCATTATCTTATTAAAGCAAACAGAATTTGGACAATAAGCTCTGTTTGTCTATTGAGCAGAATTTACTCCCTGCACACAGCCACTGTTGATCCAGCCCAGGTGATGGGTGACCCTGGGTGATGGGGGATGTTCCAGGGATGGGTTCAGGCATCCCAGGAGGTAACGGCACTGAATGAAGAGCTTCATGTTGAGGCTGGCACATGGCTTTCTCCAGCCTGGCCGCCTGAGAAGGGAGAAGCTTTATCCCAGAGAAGGGGGGGTGGCGCAGGGCAACGAGCCGAGCTGGCCTGTCAGCTGCGTTTCTCCAGACAGAAAATGGTAAGAACAAAGCTCATAAAACACCCATAATAGCTCTGGTTTGGCTCCTGCAGAAAGCCTTGCTGCTTTCTCCTCTTCAGTTTGCTTCCTATTAAAACATCCCATGAACTCCCAGGGGACAACAGGGAACACATGCCTGGGATCAGGTTTTCAGCAGGCAAGCATCCACACGCCCATCCTTTATTTTGGGCTCTGGAAGGAAATGGGCTGGGAGTCCAGGGGCAGAACAAGATTTGTTTAGAAACCCTCTCAAAAATAGAGTTGCAGCAGCACATTGAGTGCTTGCTGAAGTGTTGGAGAGGTAACCAGGTTGTCTTGCAAAGCTACCTCTCCCTCCTCCTACTCCTCCTACTCCCTGATTTACTAATTAATCTCTGTTATAATTAATCTGTAACTCTCATTGCTAGAAGGTGTCGGCGTGTTCAGGAGTTTAGCAGGATTAAATATGAGTAGATGTTCCTGGATAATAGGAATGCTGCTGCTCTCTGAGCTCAGGTTTGGTGGCTGACCTGTAAGCTGGGGCTGGAAAAGCGGGGGAGAAAATTCTTGTTCACGTAGTCATGCCCAAACCAGGTAGTTTGGCCCTGTGGAAGGAGTAAAAATATCAAAAAGCTGGTTTTGGTAAGAGAGTTCTCTTTAACCTCGCCTGGTGAGCCTGAGGCTCTGCAGAATAGAATGCAACAGGAGCTGGTGACACAGGAAATGTTACAAACCGAACACGGGTGCTTCATTTGGCTGAGATTAGCAGAAACCAGTATATTTTGTGTGACTCCTTTCCCACCTCTTCTCAGCACTGAGCCTTGCAATGCCACTGCATAGGGGTCCTGGCACCCACTGCCCAAGGAAAGCATCCCATTGGTGGTGGGAGCTGAATGGTTTCATCCCCCTCCTCCTCTGTATGATGGTCCTATATCAATTCTATAGAGAAGCAAAGGCAGCCATGGAGGGTGCTGGCTTATAAAGTGAGCAAACATAATATTTACATCACTGAGACTCCCTGTGTTTGACTAGAAGCTAAACAATTTAAGGGAAGATTGATTTGTTACGTTAAAGGGTAAACCAGGTCAGGGTTATGAAAAGAAGCTTTAAATACCATTCACAAAAGCAACATACTAAATCCCCCTGCTGCTCTTTAAGTGCTGGAAATGTCACAAAAAGATAATTCAAGCAGTGGAGGAGCTGCCACGTGAAAGCAGCTGCGAAGATGTCCACTTTTGAGGGCTTCATACAGTTTGATACATGCAGCTGGATCGGTTGCATTGTGTCGAATATTCAGACCATTTGCTGGTTGTAAGTTGATTATTATTTTTAAACTTAGGTCTAGAAAGCTGTGAATTTCCCATAAAACAAGAAGTCAGAGAGGCAGCTTCTTTAGATAACAATGCAACAACCTAAAAATTTTAAAAAGCGCTCATAAAAGTAAACAAAGCAAGCGTGAGAGAAATTCAAATGGCTCCCTTCCGCCCCTCCAGTCAAACTTTTAATTGCTGGGAATTCAAAGCAGCTGCATTTTCTGCTGGAAAAGTGCTCTGTTGCATTTTTATAGCAGTTTCCTTTACTGTAGGAGCCTCGGGAGCAGGATGGAGCCTTGCTCCGTGGGTCAGATAGGCTGTGTGTGGAGCAGGGTATTTCAGGGAGGGGAGAGGAGAAGCCAAAAAGGCTCTGGATGCCTATTAGGTGTCTAATGATCTTTCATTACTGAAAAAAGAGAGGGTTATTTGGCCCTGAGTCATGCAATGAATGGCCTTTAGCATGTTTTGCCCTTTTTCCCATGAGCAGGCTGTGACTTTTTCCTCCCCAAATGAGCCATGACAAGCCCATATCCAAACAGTAATAATAGTAGTAATAACAGTAATTATCCCAGCAACATTAATCATAAAAACCTCGATTTTTTTTTTAATTTGCTGCTCTCAAGAGCACTAAGTCACAAATGTCAGCTGCCTGCATAAGGGTCCTGCCTGTCCCAGGACCTTCTTGGCTGCGAACATGCTTACCCACAGCTTGTCTGGGTTCTTGATGCTCATAAGCAGTGTGCACCAGGTCCTCTGGGGCAGAATTAGGCCTGTTTTGGACTGATGGATATCTATATGCTCAGTCCCTTTTGCTTTCAGGGATGCCCAGTGAGTCTAGCTCTGTCACGTGGGTGCCTGCTCCTGCACACCAAAGCCCAGCAGCCTTATCAAAGGCAAATTAAATCCTCCTCTGATAGGGCTTGGACTCCATCTCTGTGCTGAAGTCATCTGTAGCCCCAGGTGCTTATCTGTGGCAGCTGCCCTTTTCATTCCCAAAGCTCTTTGGGTGCAGGGGAGATGAGGTGAGACACATGTATAACAGCTGATGAGGCTCATCCGATGTGAAAGGGCAATGGGGTGAATAGCCTCCTGCCTTGATACTCTGCTGCTTGGGAGCCATTTCCTTCTATTCCCTTTCGCAGGGAAGGGGAAAGTGGGAGAGCAAAGTGTCTGTCTTTAGAGGCCTGCTAGTATTTCTCCGTGCAAGCAGATTCGGGTAGCTGTGTCGTGGGCTGCAGCAATAGATGATGCTCTTCCATGGTCAGCTTGTGGAGAGGTACCTAGCAAAGGCCAAGGAAATGCAGTTAGGAAATTAAGAGTCGGGCAAAAAAGGGCTTCATGAGGTTATGACAGATGTGCAGAGCCAGGGAGAAATCCTGACTCTGCTGAAGCCAGTGGGGTCTTTGTGTTGTCTTCCCAGGGGCTGGGAAGTGTCCCATGTCCCAGCACTGGTTTGAGAGAAGTAGGCTGAGCTGCTTGCAGCACCAAGATGGAGCTGGTTCCTACTGTTACTCTGGCCTGGTGCAGGGAGAGGCGGGCAGCCCCTGTCCCCATCTCTACACCGTGCTGGCTGCTTAGCACTGTAGCAATTAATCACTTTGTAAATATCTTCTGCTTTACTACATAAGCAATAAGCACTTTGTCGGAAATTGCATAACTTATAATCCAATTAAACAATAATTACATTGTAATGGGTTTGTAACTACAGCATTAATTAGCTTTTATTGCCCTGTAAATTAAGCGTGGTATTGATACAGAGTTGAGAGCAGACAGCTGGCTCCGACAGTGGCAGGAGAGGGATGGGGAGCCCCAAAAGCTGTTGAGGGGACAGTCAAGGCCTGTGGTCACATTGCCAGCCTCGGTAAGAGAGAGCTTTGTTCGAGTTATGAACACGTCCATGTGTATCCTCTGGGGATGGACCTGGGGAGGTCTCCTAAACCAGGGAAGGGAAGGGTCCTGGTGGCCAAGGGTTCTTGGAGACCAGCTTTGCAGCATTGACGTGGAGCCAGTGGCAGCACTGACAGCTAGCGGAAGAGTGGGTAGCCAGCTGCATGTCAGGAGAGCTTCTGCACTTCTACACGTTGATGCTCATCCCTACTGAGCACCAGATTCACCCACAGCTTGCCAGGTGCTAAAGAAGTGGGAGCTCTGGCCAAGGTCCTCTGAGGTACTCTGATACCTATCACCACTTCTGGTGGGAGGATCTGTGCCTGGGTATTGGGAAATCGCCTTCCTGGAGGAGGTTTCTTAGCTGACAATGGCACTTCAAAGTGCCTGGCCCAGATGACAAGGCGCTCTGCCAGCCTGATTGCTGCCAGCAGGCGGTGCTGTGATAGTGCTTCCTCCCCAGTTAGTAGGGTGAGAAGAGCGTCGGAAGGGCTGGGTGCTTGTCCTGTGCTTGCACAGCCCTCTAATTGGCAAGTCTGGAAGAGAGGTGCCTTTGTCCCTGATGCCCAGACAGTTTTTCAGCTGTCAGCAGGCTTTGTACCACTGGAACATGTGATGGATTGCTTCAGTAGGATCTCCTCCCTGTGGCTCTGTGGGCAGGGAGGCTATTCGTGGGACATGGAGAGCAGAGAGATGTTTGCACAAGGCTTGGGAGGCTGTTGCTTTGTGCACACAGCTTTCCCCCTCCCTGTTTCGGGATGGACATGCTCCCTCATAAACACTTCCAGCCACTTCGGGCTTCTCTGGCCGCAGCCAGCTCTATGCAAGAACTGCAGATCAAGGAATTTAGATCAGAACTGGCAACACCATGGGTGTCCCTCTGCTTTTCAACCCTATCCATCCCAATCCTTAAACCTCCCTTCAGGTCTGCTTTGATGGAGACTGGGACTCCTGGGCAAGCTGCTGCTTGCCCAGTGCAAAAGGGCTGCAAGGGGCAGGATTTTGCAGCAGCTGCTTTGGGAGCAGCCTCCCAGGAGGGAAGGGCAACCAGAAACTTATCTGGGCCATCTACCGCAGGCTTTCAGGCAGAGCGGGGAGGCAAATCCTGTCTCTACTCCTCACCCTCGCTTCAGCTGGGGATTTGGTGACCATATGTGAGTAAGGGCGTTAGCTTGTGCTGGGACTCATCTCTTTGCTGGCTAGAGGTGCTTTATATGGGATGAGTGACTTTTCCCAAGATAGTTCAAGTGGGAAGCCAATAATTACCAAATCAAGATGCCAAACTGACCAGAGAGCTGCTTCATTTGTAGGGAAATCTGCTCTGTGCCGATGCTTCTTGACACCTTGGGAGGCACTGAGCCTGTGGGTGTCAGGGGAAGCATTTACAGACTAAATCTCCAGGTCTTGCAAACTAAATCCCCAGGTCTCACTGGGTTTGCCTCTCCTGCTCCTGAATACACAGCAAGCAGGTCTGATGAAAGATTGGCATTTATTGCCAAGGCTTTAGTAACGTGTTCTTTACACCAAGCTTGCTTGGAAACTAGAAAATCAGCCCAGCCGCTTGGCTTCTCGCATAACCGGTAGAGTGATGCAGATAGGGAAATGTAACAAAAATAATTATCCTTTTGATCTGGCATAATCTCTAAATCTCCTCCCCACCTTCTGAACCTTGTTGAACTACTTCTCGGCTCCCTCCTGGGTTTCTACCTCTCCAGCATCCTCCTGCTTTGCCACGTGTCTGCTCTGAACTCTGCAATCACCCAGGACATGCAAGGAGTATGATTTGGCCATGCCTTGTCCTAGTTTTTTTGTGCTGCTTTTTTTTCTTTGTATGGACATACTCATTTTGCAGAATTGCAGTTTACATGGGCAGGAGACCCATCTCATTTTTGATCTTGCTGGGGCTTGGGTCCTCTCTTGGCAGAGCTGTCAATCCATGGCTGCTGCTGGTGGGTTTGTGAGATCGGGATCACAGCGTATAAAACAGTTATGGAGAACTGCCACCTTGTGGGAGCTGGGAAATGTGGCAGGACCCCCCTTCCCAAGCCCCTCACCCTCTGTGCAGGCTGGGTTTAGGGGCATCTCCAAGCTGAGAAGATGCACCTCCCTGGAGGCAAAGCGCAAGCCTTAGGATAGAAATGGGCAGTGCTTCTCCTCGCCTTGAAAAGAGGGTAGGAGTGAGAGAAATAAGTGAAGAGAGACAGTTGGAGGTGAACTGCTGGGATGGGTGATGGGAATGCCATCCATCATGTTTGCTTTCTCCCGATGGGAATTTCCACTCTCCAGCCTCTGTTCAGGTGCTGTGACTGCAGCATGCATTTCCCCAGTGCCCCATCCCCTCTTCCTGGGTCAATAGTCCATCTTCTCTTGCTTCACTGAGGGCCCATTGCTGCTCCATAGGGCTGTCATTAGGAAGGTGAAGAGCATCTGTGAGTGAAAAAAAAACCAGTGTTTGTGGCACCTTGATTTTTTTCTTATAGAGCTGCTGATCCTGCAAGAGAAGTGGATGTGGAAGTCACTCCCCGGTATTGCTCAGGGCCTTCTCTATTTCTGCGATCACCGCCTTCATATAATTCGGATTTTCCTTTTAATTGAGGGAGTTAGTATTCCTCTCACCTGGATGTCTGTCCTTCCAGCCCTGCTGTCATGACATCCTGCCTTTCTGCAGTGATGGGTTGTGATGTTGCTACAGAGACTACTGAGTTAAGGTGGGTGCTTGGCAGCAGGAGCTAAGGTGCTCCTCAGGCAGAGCAGCCCGATGCACTGTGCAGTTCAGTGGCTGAGGGGAATGAAAAGGGAAGGAAAAAAGATGCAGGAAAAGCATAGAATAAATTAACTGATGCTGTAAATAGTTTTGAGCTGTTAAATGAAATACTTTATATGACTGGTTGTGAAACATCTGTGGGGTTTATCTAATGCCCAGGTTTTTCCATCTGTCCAGCTCTTTTAAGAGACATAATCCATATGCCATCAGTTTGGTCCTCTCACCCTGAAGGCCAAAAGCTTTTGTAATGACAGCTCTCCATGCTCCTCTGGGTAGAGGAGAAGACTCTTATTGTCCAGTGCAGCTGTGCCCACAGATATGCATCCCTGCCTGGCTCCCCGGGCAGGCGGGAAGGCAGCAGCCTGCGGGTGCTCCCCAAAGCAACCCCCCTGTGGTGCCAGGAGCACGTAGGCAGCCTGAGAGTGCCTGGAACTACTCAATGCCTAATCGGAACTGACAGGTCTGAGGAAAGGGAGAAGGGCAAGGGAAGATATGGGGAAAGCAAAGCAATGGTTATTCCTGGCACGTGTCCTTAGGTATCACAAGCATCCCAGGACAGGCCAAGCACAGTAGGAGGGCAGATGGCAGCCCCTCGCCTTGCTTTCCACTTGCAAAGGGGCACCTCTGGCCTGTACCACCCTAGGGCTGTGACTCAGGTGGTGTGTGTGAGTGGAGGCTTGCTGTAGGGGTAAAATGAAGCCCTCTTCTAAGCACGAGGAGGGGACAGGAAAGCAAACCTTCAAGGAGATTTCCTTTCCTTAGAGGAGATATGTCATAGCCCAAATTGCTGTGACATGACAGGAGGAAAAAAACTCAGATGGGGCCAGGCAGGATTCAGGTGTGGGTGCTGGGTGCACTCAGGCTTGAGTGTGATGCAGGCAGGGTAAGAGTTCCGTGTGAGGACTGTCCTTCCAGAAGGACCAAAAAAGCATGGTTATTACTGATTATTCAAGCTTTCTAAGCTGAACCTTATCCCAGTGAAAACTTAAGTCCCATAAAGCCACTGGTTAAATGGGAGTTCATTGAGCATTAAATCTGCCAAAGCCTTTATTTTTTGACTCAGCACGAGCAGGATTTGATAGCTGACACCTCCCGGCTTCCCTGTGGCTGAACAGGCACTTGCAGCAAACCTGAGCACCCTGATCTTCCCTGTGCCAGGTAAAACATTTTGGGATGCCCTCAGTCGCAGGAGGAGTCTGAAACATTTTGCTGGGTTGTGGCACATGTGCTTGCACTTTCAAAAGGAAGGGAAAGGAGGAGGCAGGAAGGGTAATTAATCACCAAAGATACTTAGCTCATTTGTTTTAACAACTGGAGTTCAGCTTAAATTATTTATGCCAAAGCTTCATAATGCACTAGGAAATGCATTGCAACATATGTCATCAAAAGAATGAAGCCTGGGTAATGCGAAACCTCACTCCAGCCCTATTAAACTTGCGTTGAAGTGGGAAGAGGATGACTTTTTTTTTCCCAGCAAATTAATAATGTGTGCTGATTAGCACAAAACAGATTAGCAAGGTTTCTCTCCATGAGCTTTGTTTCGTCAATAGAAAGTTAATTAACAGCCCTCTGCCTTCTCATACCCAGTTATAAGACAACACTCCAGCATTACACAGATCTTAATCTTTAGATTATGAGTTTGTTCATTTTCTTTAATTTTAGCTACCATTAGATCTGAGCTGGTCAGGACGTATGTTTTCATAACAGGCCCAGTTTGGGTTTATTGTAACTTTCCATATTTCAAGGCAATATCGTATGGTTAAAGCATTGAGTCTCTCTTTTCCAGCATCATGTAATTATGAACTAGTTCACAAAAAAAAAAAAAAAAAAGAAAAGGCACCAAAAAGTTATTAAAATGGTATGTAGGCTATGCAGGACATGCTACAGATAGGACAGAAATTATCGTATGGCATGTGAGACAGAGAGGCTCTAAAGCATGTTTAGTAAGAGGGTAAACCTTGGTAAAAATATAACATCACCCTGTTACAGTCCCGTGGACCCAAAAAGACCTGATTATGGAGACTCCCCAAGGTGCAGATACCTAGTGCGAGGTGCGGTGCATTGTCTTGCTGAGCTCAAGGTGAGGAAGTGTCCCCTAATACTGTTATGCTAGATCCAAATTAAAAATTAAATTAAGGCCAAGTTTCTCTGAAGCTTTGGCACCCCAGAATATATTTCACTCCCCCCCAGAAAAGACACATTGTTCATTAGAGGATCCCACTCATGCTTGAAAAATATACGTGTAAAAATAGATGTTACAGCATGGACCTTTGCTCCTACCTTTAGCTAAAGCCATTATTCCTTAAATCCCTGTGCGGTTTATTTTCCCACATTCGCCTCTGTTTTCCCATAATTAGTGTTCTCACTACATTAAAGTTCTGGCAGAGCTGCATGCCCCATCCACATAAAAACTGGCCATCTTCTCCTCCCCAAGGTGAGTATCTGGACCATCAAGTTTTATGCATGGGCATTAGGAAACCTGCCCGAGATGCCCACATGTGGAGTTCAGGCACCACCTAAATTCCTCTTGAAAGGAGAGGAGCCAAAGTCCTGCTCGCAGCTCACCCTCCTGGGCTACAGCCCTCCCCCCCCCCAGCCCAGCATATGCCTCCCCATCCCAACCACCATCCATGGAAAAACCACAAAGAAAAGAGTCTTTTGCCCAAAGACGCTGCCCAAATTAAGGACTAGAAGAGAGCTCCCAGCCTTTGATCTTGTGTGTGGCGATAATAACTCATCTGGCTCACAGCAGCCTCCCCCTCCCCTCTCCTGCCCCCACCCCGTGTAATTAAAGGGAACAAAGAAAAAGTTGCTAATTAAAAGGAACAAGGGAAGGAGGGGGAGAGCATGTGGGAGGGAGGGATGTGGTGACACAGGGCGGTACCCATGGCCGTGCTGGGGACACCAGGATATGCATTCAGGGTTAGGAAGGAGCTGGAGGTAAATCTTTATTGCTCATGTACTGGGTTGCTGCTAAAGCACCCCAACCCTCCTCCAAGCCAAACCCAAGAGCTGGTGAAACCAGCTGTGTGCAGCGTTGTCCTTCCCCGTCTCAGGGCTTGCCTTGCAGAGCCCGCTGAGCTGTGATTTAATCGCAAAGCCGCCTTCTCCCCACCCTCCAGCTGTTCTTTTTAGGATGCAAGGAAGGGTGGCCCATTATTTTGCCTGGGGCCCCACTGGCCCTACCTCTAGTGACTGCCTCCCTGCTTTGTGGCTTATGGCAGTCCCGGTGTGCCGTAAAGGAGGGGTGATTGTGAAAGAGGAATTGAAGTACAGTTACAGAGTAAATTGCAAGCAAATGACTGGTGGTGCTGATGTGTGAAACATTTTTATCTGGAAAGGTCTTCTGGTGGCTTTCAGAGAGAGAAAAAATGTAGCCTGTGAGGCCGAAGACCCCTACTAGCTGTAGTATCCTCTCCTGGCTTTACCAACCACGCCATCTGCTCGTTCCTGGTAAATTTGCAGAGTTTATTCCATCTCAAGGAGAATGACACATACCATCAAGGTTTCCCAGTCAAGGTCACATGCAGGAAAGCCAAACACAGCATGATTCAGCCACAAGGCATTTGATTCCTGCGAAGTTTTGAGTTATGGGCCCTGTGTATGGAGAGCAGGGATGTTCTTCAGAGCAGTATGTGTCACAGACCTTCTCAGCTGCTCCCTGTGCGGCACAACCCCCACCTATGCCAACAGCTCATGCCAGAGCTCATCGTTGCTCTTAAATGATCCATAAGGACTTCTTAAAGGCTCAATAGAACTAGATTTTATTCACAGTTTCACTGTGCAGCTTTCAGTTAATAGCTATCCTGCCACTTCACAGTACAGCGCTTTACAATGCCCTAACATGTGGCTGGGTGGTAAGAGACCCCGCTTCACATGGGCTTCCTCTTTGGCAGGCTCCCACTGAGCAGATCTCCTTCCCTGGCACTGCCTGGGGTCTGTCCCCCCTAATTTAGGATTTGCAGGCAGGGCATCCTTTCTCAGGAGGAAGTCAGCAATGAAGGCAGAACACTTTCAGACCTCACATCTTTCTCTGGTGCCGAAGGAGGCTGTCTGCCCCATGTCTTTCTATTAGGAAGGGTGTGCTAATTTGGGATTGAGGGAGGTCAAAGGAGCATCTCACCTGGGAATATGCCCAAAGGCAAGTGAGGATGCTCAGGGAAAGTGTGGTGAAAAGGACAGGTTAAGAGTTGCTCATGCCAGCATCTTGCAGTCCTCAGCAGAGGTCCATGTATGTCCTCCCATTCCACTCCTTATCCATGTGGTCCCCTAAAGAGCATGTTCTCCTTCAACCTTATGCTGGAGGGCCCTTTCAAAAGCACAAATCAAAGCTGTTTCCATCTTAACCTCCAAGCTGTCTGTGCATAATTCATGTGTTTAGGCAGATGTACCCTCTGTACATAATGCCCCACTCCCACTGAAGTTGTTCCTATCTCTGTTACCATGTGTCTGAATCCTTCTACCTTCTAGGCCAGCAGTATTTTTGGAGATAGACCCTTGAGCAATTCTGCATCCTCTCCAGGAAAGCATCTCAGCTCCTCGGGGGATTTCTTAATTTTTGTTGTTATTATTATTTTCTCCTTGTCTCTCCTGTGAGTTGTCCTTCATTTTCTGGCAACCTGATGTTTTGCTGACAGACAATCTGACCTGACATCACTGGGGTCAATGAAATTTAAAAACCCCAAAGCTTAACAATAAAAATAAGCATCTGAGAATGGCAGAAGGAGAAGAGGAAAAAGTCAGAGAGATGGCTCAGGGAGCTGAGCGGCTGCAAGGAAGCAGAGGGAAAGCAAAAGGGCTGGGGCTAAAAAAGCAATGCAGGGCAGAGATGAGGCAAAAATCTCATGAAAGTCAAGGTAAAAAGGAGACAAAGAGTTTGTGAGGGACTTGGGAAGATTTCACCCACACAGCTTCACCTAGGTGTGCTATCAGTGCAGTGGTTGGTCCTGCTGTAGCTGAGCACTACCCAAATTACTCCAGGCTCTGGAGAAGACACTGCTCACACCTGTTGTTTTGAAAAATGAGTCCTGTTCTACTTGTCTTGTCATTACAAATAGAGGAGCGACAGGAGTCAAGGGAAGCATCAACTTCCATCCAGGAATGACGGGTGAAGCAGGAAGGAGAATGGGAGCAAAGGTGGAGGGACAGCCCATCTCCTTGCCTCCTTAGCTGTAATTAACCCCAGTACTAATGAAGTGCAACCAGACAGCTACCTTCACATGATGGAAAGCTCACAGGGAGCAGCACTGGCTAATGAGGATGTTAGAGGATGATCTCTCCCTTGTCATCCTCCTATTGTTTTAATGTTAGGCTAATTTTACTTTAATGTAGATTAATTGGCACCTTTCTGCCTACAAATTCCTTGGACAGTCAAAAATACCATTATTTTTAAATAAATGATTTCCCACCCAAATAAAATAATTTTCTTGGTTTTGGAGGAGAGTTGGAGGAAAGTAGATATCTCTTTTGAAATCCAGAAACAAGACCCAGATGGAGGCTGAGAAGGAGTTAAAAACATGTTTTGTTATTCAGTGAGCAAATTCATCTCATCCATTCCCTTACTGGGCAAGTGCCATTCCATTTCTGCTCAGTGTAATGGCAAGGCAGACTGAAAGGAGGCTAAATATGGCAAATAATGTGAGGGAAAAGGAGGAGCAAGGGTCATCGAGTGTCTAGCTTTGCAGACTGAAGGAGCCAAACCCACTACTATTTGTATAAATGTCTTTGCTCACTTTCCTCCTGGGGTGAATTTGGCAATTCCTCCATTTCCATGGGGTGAGCAGCCATAATACAAGCCTGCCCATGCTGTCCCACCATAGTGCTGCAAGGCTGGAAAAGGAAGGATCCAGATGTTGGCTGTGTTCAACTAGGGCAAAAGTTAGGAGGCTTGTGGCAACATGGAAATCAGCACCAGCTCGACAGGAGTTACAAGACAAACCTCTAGCTCCTTTTAGAAGGTTGTTGGAGCAAGGCTGGGTGGAAAAGCTAAGGCAGGAAACCACCGCAGTCTTTGAAAGCTGTTTAGCAATGGGACAGCAAACCTTGCACAACAGCAGCCCATCTGTGTGTGCTGTGAGACAGGAAGGGTAATACAGAAAGGGACAAGATTAGAGTGTTTTGCAAATACGCTTCAGGCTCTGTGGACTGCGATGCTGGTGGTACCAGCTAGAATCACGTGGAGCATGGGCTAAATAGACCAAGGCAAAGCTGGTTCGTTTTGTTGGTATATCTAAGTTTTGAAACACATGTAGGTGGGATAAGGAAAAAGTAGTGCACTGGTTATGAGTTTGGCATAGGGTGAACTAAGGGGAAAAAGATGAGAAGTGGTAAGGGACACATGCAGGTGGAATTGGTTGTTTCCCAGACTGCCTTGTTAATCCATTCTTGGATTGAGCTCGCTAGGGTGTCCTTCATCAGGAGCATATGTTGCTGTGGGTGAACACATGTGTTTCCATCCAGCCTGCTACTCTGTCTCAGAAGATAACGTCTCCATTAGTCGCAGCTAGATGCTTGTGTTCAACCCCTGAACTCACCCAGTGTCCACACTGCCCATGTGTTTCCTCCTTGTCTGGCTGGAGTGACTCAGGTGGCTGGCCAGTCAAGGAAGCCCAACCATGAGGAGCAATGACTGGTTTGGTCACCAACATCATTGTCATAGGCAATATGAATATGCCTGAGATCTGCCAGTGGGTCAGACAGACTCAAGTTCAGCTGGTGAAGGCTGTAATAGCTTAACCGGGACTTAAGGATCAATGATTTTCTGCTGCAAGAAATGTTTTCCACCCCCAAGCATGTAATTTTGAAGTAATTCCCTCTAATAGGGGAAAAACCAGGTATCTGCAACCTTGGAAGTTCTTCATATTACTCATTACTGGTATCCTAATCATCTCTCCAGAAAAAAAGCAAGATCCGTTTACACCTGACTAATTCTGCTGCTGTTACTCAGTGCTGCTTTCACACCACTTCCCAAGCTTGCCAAGACACCCTTGAACCTGTTTAGAAAAGGTTAGGATGCTAATTAAGAAAAGCTATTTTCTGCCCCCCCTAACCTGAGGGAGAAATGTAAAAAGGTGCACAAGCTGGGGTTGGATCTATTATTATTCTTTTGTGTGTGTGTGTGTGTTATGAAATGTATGTCCCACTTTTCCCCAGGGGAATAAGCCTCTCCTGCAGGTTCCGTGTGCCAGCGTGAATATGGGACAAGAGGTTAATTTGTAGCCCTGTGATGCACGAGCTTTCCCTTTGCACAAATATTGATCTAAGGCTGTTCAAATACCCATCCTGACCATAATAGCAGCAGTGTGATATTGCTGCTGGAGATATGCAAGGACATTGGAGGGAAAGGGAAGAGAGAAAGAAATGAGAGATGGGTAGGAGCTGCAGGTTGGGCATCTGTGTTCTCTTCTTCTCTCCTCCCTTCTCAACTTAAATATCTTCTTATTGACATTTCTCTCACGGGCCTGACCGATCTTTAAAGAAGAGGAAAGCAGCAGCTTTGTTCCACCCTGGGCATTCATTATGCGATACTGTTTCACCACTTGAGTTGTCTGAGCTGCCCAGGAAGTGTTTAGGAGAAGGTTAAATATAGCTGTTGAATCCTAAGCAAATACATCTCCCTTTGCCAGTTCAAGCCATAACAGAGGAGACCCTCCGCTCTCCTGCCCCTTTCCCTGAAGAAGAGCAGTTGGCAGGCAGCAGGCATAGCTCCTTTGCTGAAGGAGCACATGTGAGGCTGGTTGCATCCTTCAGCAGTGCAAAGCCAGACAGCCTGAGAAGACGTGGAGTTTTTAACCGACTCCACTGAGTTTTGAACATGCTCTGCTCTAGGCAAAACTCCCATTCCCTCTGCCTGGTGGGCTACACCTCGCCCCACACCAAAGTTCTCCAGAATTCTTTCTCTGTGAATAATGAAAAACCGTTGTAAATTAGCTGATTAGTCAGCTCCCCTAATTAGCTAATTACTTCACTCCGCTTTCACTTGTGCTTTCCTGTCGTTTTCCCAACCTCAGGTTGAAGGAATGAGCACGCACGTGGCTGCGCTGCGATCTTATCCTGCTTTGAAGACTTTAAACTTGCATGATTCAGCTGTGTAAGGCTGACATGCAGCCGACCTTACACAACTTCTCTTTTTAAACTCTTTTGCATTGAGTGATGTACCTGCCTCCTGTGCCAGGGACCAGTGTCTCCAGCGATGGCTTATGCAACCCTCCCCTCCTCCATCCCCACTGCCAGCCTCTATACCCGTTAAACTCCATCCATCTTCCTGTTTCATGTGACATCTTGCTGTTGCCTACATACCCTGCAGGTTTTCCCCAAAGCTGTAGGAGAGGGGATGTATTGTCTCTCAAGCTGTGTCCTGGAACTAGTGAGACATGAAGGCAGCTAGCTACAGGTACTAGGACGTGACAACAGTTTTGCAAGGTCAGACCAGGTGTCCTGCAAATATGAGATCCTGCCTCTCATGTGGACAATAGTGTGTGCTTGGAAACCTGTGTAGGTTCAGGGTGAACAGTAGTGGTAATGCTCCAGAATGCTTTCCCAGCTCCCGTGGTTTGAAGGTCAGAGGCCTCCTCACCCGTAAGAGGTGTGTTTGTACAGAGTAGCTTCTGCAGACAAGAGCTCATCAGAAAAAAGCCCTCTTTTTTCTTTTTTTGTCTCAACCCTCATGAGCTTTTAGAAGCCACACATCCTCTGTTGAAGACTCCCATGGCACAGAGACACAGCAGGTATAAAGATAGCTCACTTTGTTTGTTCTGAACCTGTGAGTTTCCTCTGATGCTCTAGTCCTTGCTCCAGGAGAGGTGGAAACAGCTTTTCTTGCGATTCTCAAATCTATGCAGTAACCCTTTTCAAGGCTGAGGAGCCCTTACCTAGCTAACGTTCCTAGTTCCTTTGATCATCTGGTTGCCAGCCTCCAAAGTTGTTATTCTCTGAATCCATGATAGTTACCCTATAACCTTCAGCTAGGGAGAAGAAGAGCACAGCTTCATGGAGAGCTCAAGGCTGGGCCAAAGCTTTCTGCTTTGTTCTTTGCTCTTCCTCCTCTGCAAGTCTTTTCCTTGATCCTCCAGTGAAATTCAAGAGAATGGTAGGAACCTAAGAGGGTCAAGGAGAGGATTTTGTCTTAGTCAGGGAGCCCAAGGAGGGAGATTGCAGGAGGAAAATGGATGCATTGTGGAAGAGAGAAAGAAGCATCAAAGGGAGGGAAAGCCAGAAAACAGAAAAAAAAAAAATCACAATGAATCTTCAGGTGGACATTTTATATGTGGCTTTGGTTGGTTTACATACTGTACAGTTACTGCCCCTTCTGCAAGGAAGGGGCAGAAGGTGAGCAGTCATTGTGGATCACACCATGGCAGAGACCTAATGAGTCATGCATTTACTGTCTTGTTACACAGGAGTTTTTTATATGAGAAAGCAAAACTTCAAAGTACTTCAAAGTCCAAAGTATTTTTATTCTGTTAGCATATTGGACCCTCTTCTGAGGTATTTCAGGGTGACTATGAGTGTTATTATCTGTACGTGGCATACAGAAGTTGGTTAAGCAGGGAACTTCCTTACCCCATCCTTAATGTTGGCTTTGAGAGAGCATTAAATTGACTTTACTCTTTTGCCGCTGCCGCATGATTCTTAAGAAAGGCTCAGTAAGTGGTCGAGAGATGATCCCATCTGTAGTCAAGGGCAGGAATCTCCCCCTTCCTCTTGCCTTTCCCATTTACAGATAGAAATGAAGTCTGTGGTACGGACCCTTAAGCTGGTTAGACACTTGAGACTTGAAAATCCTTGAGCACATTAGCAGCTGGAGGTCCATTATTATTCATTGAATCTCTCCAGGGCCAATTGGAATCCTCCTTTTAATTGTCTGCATTCCCCTCTGTCCTTTTATCACAGAAGAAGGAAAGAAAGAGGGCGAGAGACACAGCAATCGGGTTATCTCATTACCCATCCTGGCCCTGGAACAGGACGAAGGCTTGAATTTGCTCTTCCCCTCCAGCGAAAGGAGGGAGCATCATCCATTTTACATATTAATGGCAAAATAACAGGCTACCCTCCTTCCCCCCATATCTCCTTTAGCACGCTGCAGTTAATAATTCACATTTCATTAGCACGTCTGTGTGGCCTTATAGTTTTTCCCTTCTGTCGATGAAGAGATACTTCATGGGAAGGCTTAGAGGAGTGGGAATTGGGCAGGACAAGCCAAAACAGCTGCTGAGGTCAGTCGAGTTAGGTTTGAAGCAAATGAGCTTTTAGAGTAGGGGACTTTAGGACACTCCTCTGCATATTTATCATGCCAGCCAGCATACAGCAAAGGTGCTCGAGCCGTAGCTCCTCAACAGCTTGTAAAGAAGCAGAGAAGATTCCCATAGATTGACCACCAGCAGGACAAAGCCTGATAATATCAACCCTGGCCAAGCAGGTTGGGTAGGAGGACTGCTGTGGACCATCAGACTAAGGGCAATCCTCTGCCTGTCTGTAGCAACGCGCTACCGAAGGAAGGGAGCTGGGTAGATGATGACACCAAAGTCCATCTGAGCAGCCATCATAGGGAAGCTCTGTTACTGTATTGCACAGCCCTATTGGAGAGCATGATTGCCCCACACCTGTAAGTCAAGCATTGAACTAGCACACTCATGAAGCACCAAGCCACCAGCAGGAGCAATTTTGGAGGGGGTTAAATGAAATACACCCTTGGAGAAGTTGCCCATACAAGTCCTACTGCCAGCTTAAAGAATTTAATACCAGGAAACTTGTCTCTTGAGCTTGGTTTTCCACACACTGAAACATTAATCAACTTTTGAATCATGTACTGTATGAAATATTCATCTTTTTTTCTTGTGAAAAACAAACCAGAAACCCCAGCTATCTTCAAAGCTGTCTCGTTGCATTCCATGCTCTGATCCTTTAGGAATTGCTGTGTCATTTCCAGCTAAGTTTAAACTGTGGTTGCTGGAGAGCAAGTGAGCTAAAAAGCACTTCTAGAGTGATTTACCAGTGTGCCTAGGCTTGAGGGACAAATGGTTTTTGGATTGGAATTTGCTGGCTAGGCCCAGACTGGCTGTTTCCTTTAAGGAGAGAAAAGGGGTTTAACGCCATTTTCAAACCTAATTTCATGGGTAGCCAATTCATGCTGTGATCCAGTGGCAGGTGATTTCTTTATTAAAATGTTTTAAGAGAAAGCAGCTTAGATCAGCCATCCTTGAAAGGGGAAAGTCCATTCTGCCGGTCCTTTAAACACTGATGGAAAACCCTTCCCCAATGGGCATTGTCTTTCAGGAAAGTCAAGGACTGTGAGACTTGCAGGGGTGGTCTTTCCTTTCACAAAGTTGGACAAATCTATCCTTATCATGGATCCTCTGAAACTTATTAAACTATGTGCACTTGAAAAAGAGCCCTGATAAATAACTGTAAAAAAAAAAAAGTAAAATAAAAAAAAATCATACATAAAATATATCTTCTATTAGAAGATCTTAAGGCATTTTCAGAAATGTTGAATGAATGAAGCCTCTTCCTTGCCCTGTCTGGGGTAAACAAATCCATCCTGTCCTTCAGATTGATCTTGCAGTAATGTCATAATCCCACCTTTATTACATCACTGTTGTCATGGAAATAACTGTGATTTCATAAAGTCTCTGTAATGACTTTACCACAAGATCCATTAGGATGGGAAGATAGATTGTGAAGGCTAGAAAAATGCTTTCTTTAAGCAATCGTATACTGGATAATTAGCAAATGCAGCAAAGGGAAAGAATGGAAATTTGATGGAAAAAAAAATAAATGGATCCATAGAATCATAGAATCATGGAAGAGTTAGGGTTGGAAAGGACCTTAAGATCATGGCTATTTATGAATGCTTTCTTTGATTTGGTTTCAAATGGCATAAAGGCACTATTATAATACTCCCAATCGAGTCTAAGAATCCCATACTTCAGGGCATAATCAGCATGTGTTGAACAGAAAGCTGGTCCCTGCCCTAGCTTCATCCCTCTTAAGTCCCTCAGGCTTTGAAATAAATTTTTGGGCTTTCACTGGTGGCCCAAGAATGTCCCAGTTTACTGTGGGACCATTTGCTTAGCTGAATGGAGGAGCAGGTTGGGCATATGCTGAAGATGAGGAACCTGGGGATCATTTGACCAGAAAGCCTTTTATATCTCAGCATAAACCCAGCTGATCAGTTTACCTTGGAAACCCTGCCATCGTAAGGAAAGGTACTTGGATTTGCCTGAACTAGGGAGCCTTCAGTAGGCAACCCCTCCAAGGCCAAGAAGCATTGGATGCTGAGGTGTTGGGCATCTAGAGCAGGCAGATGATGGAAGTAAACCTTGAGTGAGCAGGAGCTGTCAGGAGTCTGGCTATAAAGTGGCAAAGAAAGTGCTTTAGCTTGTGCCTCCTGACAAGGTGTTAAAGGAAGAGGGCTGCATCAGCTTCCTAAAAGTGTTTGGAGGTGAGATGCTTAATGCAATTCCTAGGTGGAATTGCATTCATATTTTTCATAGGAAATCCTCAAAATGCAAGCAAGTGGTTTCTGCCCATTTCCCCACAAAGAGACACAAGCAGGTGATTAAAGGCTTGATGGAATATCAGTGCTACCTGAATGGGAGTCTTGCATCTTTGAGCACACCAGGCATCAAAGTGACCTTGCACTAACAGTTAATGCATGAAGTGATTTTGATGTTAGTTTCTTCTCTCCGAGAGCAGTCTGATGCTGCCAGCTTATTCCTGTGTCTTTCTGCTTCCCTTAGGAGCAGATGTCCTATTGACATGTATTCATTTTTAATTTCCGGAGAAAAATAGGGTATTTGTGATGGTGAGGCACACACTGCTCGCTGAATATCCTGGCCCAGGCTGACAGAGAATGCTGAAAAGACTGCAAAGAGTGCTGGCATAGGATTTCTGCTCTGACCTGTGCAATCTCTTCTGTCTCAGTGCCCTTGTGCCATGGCTGGCAGCACCACATGTAGCCAGCTCCCCAGAGATGCTCACAGCTCAGGCAGCAAGGAGGACCAGGGCACTGGAGTTCAGAGAGAAGGTGTGGGAACACGATGTATGGGAAATGTGCAGGCTCTGGACAGAAATGCTGAATTGAGATCTGCTGGCCCAATGCTAGAACACCTTTCTGTGAGCAAAAGGCTGCTTGTGCCGCCGTTCCCTTGAAAGCTTCTGTATCTCTCCAGCTTTGCCAAATATTCCTGGCCCAGGAGTAGGGATGTAGAAAACCACTCCTGAGCTAATTGAAGTGGTCACATCCTAGCCAGGAGCATTTCCCATGTTAGCCAAATTTGATTTAAAACTAATCTCCTAGTCAAGACAAATCTCTCCTCTTCAATCCTCTTATTATATTTACATATTAAAATCCACAGGCAGTTACTGAATGGGGCCATGGTGAGACTTGAGGGGACGGCTTGTGGCACTGCTGGCTCCTGGCACTGCTGGGTGGAGAGGGTATGAGGCACTAGTGACACCTGCATTCCTCAGATCACTGTCCCCTCTAAAGAGCTATGAGGAGCTGGGTAGCTGGAGCCCAGTTCAGAAATTTAAAGTAGTCTTAAGCTGATAATCTGACTGTTCCTCCTGGTATGTGAAAAATATCAGCTAAGGAAAAAAACCTCTGGTAGGACTTGATACAGATACATGATGATCAGAAAATGTTATCTTGTTAATTGGAGGGTCTTGCCTAACTTTAATTGCCAGTGCTGTTAACTGACTGATGTAAAATCCATGATGGAAGCATAATGTGAATTTGTTTTCAGAAATAACAACTTTTTGTGATTAATTATTGCTGCTGGTCAAGTGCAGTCTCTAATGATCACCTGGGGTGTTTGGCTGAAGCAGGAGGAGAAGGTACTACTCACTTGTGCCAGCTGGGCTCCAGTTTTGGCTGTGATGATTGGCCAGACAAAATCCATACCACACCATCAGCCACCCATCATGATGTTCCTCACTTCATTCTGGCAGATACAGAGCAGGGCAACGCGTGGTCTGAAACACTTGTTGCAGAGGCAGATTATTCCTATTCTGCCATATGCGTAGTAAAGCGGGTGACTATTGCTGCTAAGAGGGGATGGAAGATCTTGGCCCAGCCAGAACGGGAACCACCTTGCCCCTTCCACATAAATAGCTGAGCCACCTATAAACTGGCTCTTGGACACATCCCAGATTGCCTTAAAGTGCTTTGCTGTAAAGCAGCAGTACCTCAGTGCTGACTCACCATTAGCTTCACCCTCTGTGGACCAAGGATGGTGGCCACATCCTGTCATGCAAACCCCAGTGCTACTTCCACTCCTGCTCCTTCTGCAGGCTGCTGAGGTTATTTTTGGGCTCACGACTGTGGGGCCATAGAGTTTTAGCACAGAGGAGCATCTTGGCTTCTAAGCACATTTGCCAACTACAGTGGTCAAGAGAGAGGTTGGGTGGTTTTTTCCCCAGGTTTTGGGTCTGAGCTCAGAAACAGGGCCCCAGTGAAGAAAGTAACCTGTTTTTTTTTTATTTCTTCACTTAAAAAAATTGTTCAGAAAAATTGTTCAAGAAAAAAAATGAAAACCAAAACACTGAAAACAGAAATTAAACTACGCATTTTGGGTGAAATGAAGCATTTTCATTCAACTTGAAATGAATCTCTTGACCACCAAACCATCAGTTTTGAGGTGTGATTTTTCAGTTGGACTGGTGAACCAGGAGACCTGTTACTCACACTGGTCTGCTAATGAGGTCCTCTGGTCTGAAGGATAGGTACTATATTGACACCTCATTCCTTTTTTGTCTCTGATCCAAGCTCTGCAAAAGTCAGTGGAAAAAAAATGCTTTTAATAGGAGTTAGAGCAAGCCTCTAATGCCATGTTTTGCTTGGGCCTGGTTGAAGGTCTAGGCAATCTGTTAGGATACATTATGAACAGAATCCTATTTTGACAAACAGTGCCATCCTTTTGCTTTCCTGAAGTGTATTCTTAGGCAGCTCTCAAAAAACACCGATTTATTCTGATAGACTGCTCAGGGCTGCAAGTTCTGCCTATTTATTATATGCTGGTTTTGATGAGGTCTGTAAGGAGTGCTACTTTTGTGAATGTGGTGATTGTCTCATATAATAGCCAAATAGCAGCAGGACAAGACTTAGCTAATTTTCTTGCTGCCCATGCTGTTCAGAAGGAAAAATCCTTCTACTGTGAGAGATGTCCCTGCACCATCAAGTGCGTGTGTCACTTATTTACATACTTGCTCATGTTATTAGCAATAAGAAATAAACCTTTTGGCAGATTGAGATTTAGGAGCTCCTCCCTGCTAGAACTGGGGTTGAAAAATGTTTGAAACCAGTTTCTGATATTGGACTTATCCTGTGATCATTTCAGAGCAGCTAATCACTTGTGAGACAAATACTGTATCTGCAAATACTGTATAATTCTCTCTCTGCTGAGAACAGTTAGGTATCACTCATTCGTGGCTCCTGTGGATGCAGCTGAGCTGACTGCTTTCTCCTTATGCTTAAAGGGACATGAACCATGCAATTTGAAAAAAATACCCCTTAGAAAGAAGTAAGATATTCCTGGCACAGATGTCCAAGAATCACTATCTTTTTTCCTTAGGTATGTAGTTGTCTTCATGCTCCTCAGTGCCTCCATAAAGGACACCATAGGTCACACAGAGTTCAGAAAAGGGTGTGGATGGAGAAAGGAGAGTGTAGACACTTTTTTTTCCCTGCATAGAAAGAAGTTAGGAAAGGTTTAACTTGTCTTTTTGCCAGCTAAAAGCATCCAGCTGCTGAGATGATTTTTGCTATTAAAGCCTCTCTTCTAGGTAAGGAAAACAACTGATACCCCTCCAACTCCCTCTTCTCTCTGCCTCCTCATCTAAATGGAGGAGATACCTGGCTCAGTGTTAACCCTCACCTGCCAAAGACATTGTACCTCTGTGAATGCACTCGTGTATCAGCCTTTCAGGATGATGGTCCTAATTTGCTGTGATGTTGTACTTCTATTTGCCCTATTCTTTGGTTTTCCAAGGAGCGTTTCTGCAATTCTGAATCCCTACATCTGCTCTGAGCAGATGCAATCAACCCCCTGTCTTGCCCTGTATAGAGGCTGCAAATGGAAGGAGCAGATCACGGACATTTCAAGTGCAGATCCCAGCTTGTGCAGCAAATAGGCCAGGCAGGGGGTCAGCCCCATGGATCTGAACAGCCACTTCTGACCTAAACCTCAGGCCGGGCTGCAAAACCAGCTGAGACTTGTTCCTACAGCACTGCAGGCTTGAAAATCAAAGCTGAGCTCTAGGGGGAATATAGGCTGCTTTTGGAGAGTCAAGAAGAGTCTGACTAGGTGGTAGATCTGATTAGCCTGACATGCTGCTGAGCCTCTCACCCTGCCATCGCCAGTGGGGAAGAATGTGGGATTCCTCCATCCCTTAATATGCCACCCTCCTGCCACTCCAGTGGTCTAATCACTGCCTTGACACAAGCGCTCAAGAAGCATCACCTTGATTTATGCTGGGAAAAGGGTGAGGAGGAACTCACAGGCTTTATTTTTCCTCTGCTGCTTCTCTGCAGAGGGACAGCTCTGAATTTGAAAAGCTTAAGAGCTTTCTCCACAGCTGGGCTGAGCTGCTCTGTCTGGGTTTTGGAGCCATCGCAGACATTCGGACAACAATCCTTTCCTTCTTTACTTTTCTATTTTCATTTCATCACCATGTTCAGGACTGAGTGGTAACAAGCAGCTTCCCAAATAACCCAGCCTTTAGCGACATCGTTGCATTTCCAGTGCAATGGAGAAGGCAATATTTCTAGCATAGGTTTTTCCCATGAGTGGCTTGCATGCCCCCATGAGAGCTGTGGGCTGTTTCTAGTGGTCTGGGGAAGGGGATTGAGTAGTACAAGCCCATTGCCAACAGGTCTGGATTCACCTCAATGTGGTTCACAGCCGCACTGGAAAATCCCTAAAGCTCCACAAATCACAAGGTTGAAAAATTCCTGGCCTGAAGTCCTGAGTGCTGTAAAAAGGCCTGGGGATACACAGCCAGTGATTTGTGTGAAGGAGGATTTCTCTGAGAAATAAGACTTCAGACAAACTTGCAGAAGTGAAAGTGCATCTTAACAGCAGAGCTGGGTTCATTTGTCAAGCTTCTTTCTGCTTCTGTACTTAGGAGAGTGAAGTAATAATTGGGAGCAAAGCTTAGGTTAATCTACACTGAGAACATGACATTCAGTAGCTTTATTAAAAGAAGGGGTGTGGGGTAAAGGCGTCGCTTCTTGGACTCATTTTATTTTTCAGCTTCATCTTTGGTGCTCGCTGGTGTTTGAAAATAACCTACTTCTTCACTGAGCAAAATGCTGTGCAAGGAATAAATCTCAGCTGAAAAAATGGAGAAGTTGCTCCCTTTCAGACCAGCCTCCTAATTGTGAAAGTGCCATTAGACAGCTTTTGAAATAAGCCTCCTAGGTGTGAAAGCTGCCTTCCCTTTGTGGGCTGAAAAGGCCACCATGGCATTTGCAAAGCCCTAGTGAGCATCACTGGTGTGAAATTTCCCTCTGTCCCTTTTTTAAATCCAGCTCCCAGCCAAGTTATCCCCAAGTATCTTGGGTTTTCTTCCCGCTGCAAGCCACAAGAAACCCAGCTTCTCTGTCTTGTTGGCTCTCTCGGCTGGCTGCTTATTCCAGCACAGACATCCACTGAACCTGACAGTGGCTTTTCCACTGGTTTGGTTCATGTGACCAGCCTCGCGTGATCCAGGATGCTTTGCCGCATCACTGTTCATCCAAGAGGGGAAATAAATCCCAGTATCTTCCAAGTCAGGTTATATTATTGAAGTAGAAGTTGAAGAGATTATATCAGAAGAGTAAGAAAGGCTGCAGGGAGAGAGGAAATCCCCTTCCCCCCAGTCTGGTAGCTAGATCCTCTCCATTCTAAGCTAAGGTTGCTGGGAGACTGGGCTGTTCTTGCACTGAGCTGATGAAGGGCTTCTTAGGCATTAGGTAATGACTCGGGATGTCCCTGAGACCCCTCAAAAGAATTATGGGGCCATAACTCACAGCTGCTGCTATCTGAACCTCCATACATACAAGAGGCTGTCAAGAATTTATTACTAATGTATTTTTGTATCACCCTTTATAATAAGTAAAGAAAGACACCAGTTGCCTCTAGTGACCTTTTAATCACCTAGGGATGCATTCAGTTAAAAGCACTACACCTGAGGTGACAAACACCCACCCCATTAATTGGGGCCACTTTGCTTGATGTGTTTATGTGAGCTGCATTGCTTATTCTATAGCAACTCACCTCTCATAGAAAGGAGAAACAGCTGTCTATCCTTTATGATCATAAAGAAATCCTTTCTGGAGTGTAACTGGTGCACTTGTGTCTTTTGGAGTCAGCTCAGAAAGCAAGCAGTCATGGTTCATTTAAAGCATCTTAGGTAGGTATTTGGGTGTCAGGTTTGTCAGCTAATGTGAGGGCAAAGCATGAAGGAAGGCAGGCTGCCTGCAGTAATGGTGTTGGAGGATGAGTCTTCCCTTCTTTACAGCTAGGAAAAATCATTTTGGCTTTATCAGCTAACTATGCTACCGAAGGAGCAGAGAGGGATCAGTCCATTCAGAAAAATGCCTTTGTTTTAGCAGCACTGTTTTTCAATGCGGTTAATTGCAACGGTTACATCTCTTTGCAGGCTTTCAAAGGAGACTCTGCAGGACTTCAAAGTTGAAACACACCAAGTTAAGATACTCTAACAGACAGCCAGACTGCAAAGGCTTCCCTGCTCAGCATCAGTCAAAACAACAGAGCTGTAGCAGTTTGCTCCAGATAAGTACCTTAAGAGCCTCAAACTTTTGTTCTCAATGTTACACAGGGAAATGCAGCTGTCCTTACCAGGTTGCCTGGAAGCGTAAAGAACAGAAGTAGAACAGAGATAAAGAAGAGCATGGTACTATAGAAGCCAAATACATATTTTGGCTTCTTCCAGTTTTTGACAGTCTCTGTAAGCATACAGAGAGATAAAGGTGTAGGAGGTCCTGAAATGGTCTCATGGGTTTTGAAAGGAAAAAAGAAAAAATTGTTTGTTTGAGTCCCACATTCACTGGTAAAATAAACTTTCAACTTCTCTAGTGCTGTCTTCCCAGATTCCTACTTGTTGAAGAGAGACAAAGACTTCGTGTTAGTCAGGCTTCTCCTCTAAAAAGATGGGAAGGTAGAAAAGCAATGGGATGGAAATGGGACAGAAAGAGTAAGCTGCTGGGCAGTGATGACCCCTAAACTCTCCTAGTGTGGTTGCACAGCTAGCCCATTAATAATTTTAAACTTGCTGTTGCCCATCCAAGGTGCAAACACCACTGTTTGGTACATCTAGATGGAAACTGCTAAGCCAACTTCATGTGTTTGTGTGAAATCAGTTTAGCAAAGGCATCCTTCTTGCCGAGGAAGGACTTCCCATGTGGATTTACTAGCATTACTACTTACATGGGCTTACGATTCATGTATTTTAGAAACCAAAGCAAGTACCGCCATGCAGGGTTGAACTGTCTAATGAACAACTGCTGGGAGGGTAGGTTTAGGGAATTAATGCTCTTTTCTTGCTGTATTCCTATTCTCTTTACCAAGGTGTTTGCTGATGAGCATACCTGCGGAGGAGATAAGTTGGATGGACCTTGGATATGACACCAAGCAGCCATGCTGACGTTCCTATGGTATGCACACATGGTGACAGTATTGCCAACAAGATGTGTAAACCCCTGTGACATTTTGGCTCACAAAGTTGATCTTGCTTGACCATGCCCTGTTTTTTTTTCACTCCAAAGACAACGGTTTTAGAGGGCAGCTCTGAGAGCTGTCTCCCATCTGACCCTTTTTCCTAGCCTCTGTAAGAAGTCCATGCAGATTTCTTGTGTAAACCCTCCCCCTAGGTTTCGTTCCTCCATCAAAGAGCTCCTAGGAGCTCTCTGCTCAGCTGAGAGCCAGGTTAAATTCAGTTTTCCTAGGAAATGTCTCTTGATATATTTTATGGCTTAATATTTGTCCTCTGTGACATCTCCCTTTCATGCTAAATGTGCACCTATGATATGCCTGGTTTATTTGCAGATTCCTAGAGGAGGCTGGAGGCTCTGTCTGCTATAGCATAGAGGAATGCATCTCTCCAGCACATATCAAGCAAGGAAGCTCCAACTTTAAGTGACTCAACCTGGGACCTTAGGGGCTGGGTTTCTCCCATGCCTCCTGGAGGACTTGGTTAGAGACTATGTATGCAGGCTTCTCCTAGGTACAGGCTACAAGCATTAGCAAGTTCAAGGCCAGAAAAACATTCTGGAAGAGCAATGTGTTGTTTTTTTCACTTGCTGGGGAAAGCATTTATCTTTGGATTTGTAGAAGTAACCTCCTGCAGTCATTCTGTGGATTTGGGAATCTTATCCCACTGTCAGTAATTTTTACTGAGCTGTAAGAGCTTGATTTTTTCACTCTAAAGCTTGGCTTACTATACATGTTTGTCTTCAGCTCTGGGTTCCTGCTAAAAGAAGACCAAAAAACCCTCAACCAAACCTACCCTGTAGGTCTCAGATTTTTACTTTGCCAATAATAGTTTGGGGTGGACTTAGGATTTTATTGAAAAGCTTCTCTAGTCCTCCTGAATTTCAGTGCGAGCTGTGTTCCCAACCTCCCTCCCCTCCTGCTGATACCGTAACACTCAACCAGGGTTTTCATTTGGTTTATTCTGAAGATGGAGCATTTTGCAGGGAACTCATTAGAATGTATAAGTGGACGTAGACAGTGCTGAGAGGCTGGTGGTCTTGCCTGGGTTCCCATGCTTCCTGCAGCATCTGCAGAGGGGTTTGCAGGATTGAGGCATGCTCATGTCACCGCGGCTCTGCACACAGCAGGCGAGGGAGGCAGCACGTAGTCATTCTCCGTTCTGATCAAGCCTCCTGCCGGCAGCAGTGCGAGTTTCAAACGCTAAATTAAATGAACCAGGAATGTTGTTGTTTTAAAAACAACTGGCCACAGTGACTGGCGCTGACACACATCCTAAGGCTGATGGGTCCCTGAGGAATAAAGAAGAGGGAAGGGAGAGATTCTGGAAGAATAAAAATACATCACTGGAAAGCAAATCTGATCTTGGAAGAGTATGAACAAGAAGGACCTTTACTCCTTTAGTAAAACTGCTGTGTGAAGAACCGCCTACTGAGAGAGAATCCATTTCAAAACATCATCTTGCACAGAACAAGCTCTTCAGTTCACTTCACTGGAGAAATACCTTTTCCTGTGGTGATGTTTGCATTTCTGAATTTGCTTCTTTGGGTACTGGCAGCATCTGAAAAAAGAGGAGAAAAACAGGAGTTAATTTGAAAAAATCAGTCCCTGTGTCCATGTTCCCCATTTTTTCTTGACAAGAATCTGACCATATAGAATTGATGATCTCCTTTTCTCCTGGGAAGCTGGAAAGCCCAGAGAAAGTTCCCAGGAGAAAAAAGAGGTACAAGTTCATGGTGGGAATCTCTTCTCATTCTGAGCTGCTAAGCAGTGGAGATGAGGGCATCGGTTCAGCATCCGGGTGGCCCAGCAGCATGCCCTGTGCAGACCAGTCCTGACCATGATGGACTCGTGGGAAAGTGCAGGGCAAGTTGCTTTCCCTTGCTGCTCATTTGGGACTTGCAAGACAAATGTCGGATTTGAATGACTAGACTGTGGGCAGCCAGTGCAGAAAATCAATTAAAATACCAAGCAGCTTAGAAACAGGAGCTTTAATTACTCCACCGACAGGTCTTTAAAAGGGAAAGAAGCCATCATTGCTGAGAAAGACCTCTTCTACCCTTGTGCTTTTTATCCCAGGGGTCTCAGCACATCTCTCTGGCGCATTTTCTGCACATCAGGAATAGGTGGCTGGATCTCCTTTGTGCTGAGCAAAGTATGGGCACAGGGCTCGCATCTTGTTTTGTGGTGTGTGAGTGTAGTCACCTCAGGACATGGGCTGCATGGGGTCCCTCCAGTGCAGGTTATAGGGGTCTGATGGTGGCTGGGCTCTAGTAGCTTGGCTGTGGTGAGGGATAAAACTGCTTGGCAGACAGCGTGGCAGGCTGGCTGCTCTTCTGTGACTAAGGCTTAGGCTTTTCACCTAAAGTAGAGGTGGCATTCTGTACGACCTGCTGCTCAGCAAGCACTTTGTTTATCAGTGGATTGGGTCTTCAAGCCTGGGAGACAAAAGATGCCCTTGTGCACACAGATTTGCTGACAAAGTGATGGGCATTAGAGAAAAAAATAGTGCTTTTCTCAGAGAACACCAGGCTATAGAGCCTGTTTATCCTGTCTGCCTGTTTATTTGCTTTCTGCTGACTTACTGTAATATATCCAGCATGGGCCTTCTGTAATTGCAGGAACCACAGGGATTTCAGTGGGTTTTCAGTGGCAGCGACTGGCCCGCAGGGGCCCATCTCCTCCTCCCTCTTCAAAGCAGCCCAGTGTTGTTTGTTGCGCTGTTGCACAACCAAACCAGCATGTTAATAATACCCTAAGCATGGAAACTACAGAACAAAACAAAGCATTGATGAAACTCTTGTAGGCTTTCCAGATGCCTGTCCACATCAGTGTCCTGCTGGGAAGTACACAGAGTGAAATAGGGCTCAGTGGGAGCCAGACAGGGAACGATCTGTGTTTCTCCTCCTTTCCCAGCCTGGTGGAGGAGTCTCAGGACACAGGGCTGCTCTGCAGGATGTGCTCCTGGCTGCCAAGAGAATGAGGGAGCCTGGTTTTATTTTTATGTAACTTTCAGGGGAAAAGGGAAAAGAAAGACAAGCCTTGCTTTATGTTCTTCATCAAAAGTGTGGATGCACGAAGTTTCAGCTTTTCTGACTGCCTGCAACAAGCAGTTCCAAGTCTTCCTGGGCTTTGCCACCCAACTGTCATTCCCCCACCCCAAAAGGAGGCAGGAGGATTTGGGATATAAACTCCTCATCTAAAGGAAAATAACAATAACAATAAAAAAGGAATCTGCCTGGAAAGAGCAGAGGAGACTTCTGCCTGCCTGCAGGCAGGAAGGGATTTAAAAATATTCCCTGCTGACAGAGAGATGAGTTATTGCAATCTCTGAGCAGCCTGGATGGGGCAGAGCTAAAAGACTGTGCTATGCAGTGAGGGAGTTATTGGGGGTCTGAAAAAAGGGGGCTCACACCATTGGCCACTGTTTTTTGGCAGGGCCCTGCTCCTGGCCCAGTTTGCAGTAATAATGCTCTTGGATCTCAGATAGCTCAGTGTCCACGGTCCATGCTATCTCGGTAGGTGTCTTCTAGTGGGTGATGGAGCCAGAATGATGGAGCTGGAAGGGACGCATACTCTTGTCTGCTATGCTGCCAGCTCTTACTGTTCTTGAGAGAGCCTTGCAGCATCTAGTGTTGTTTCCTGTAACTAGCTGCATGGCTCTGTGATGTTCTCTGCTTTCACTTTTCCTTTTTAAAAATTTCCAGGTCCAAGGCTGCCCAAATCATCTTGAAGGCAAAGAGGTGAGCTTACCCCAGGGCTTACGAACAGGAAAGAAGAGCAGTGAGAATCCATCGCTGCAAATCTCTTCTTCCTGGGTACAGGGAAAGGACCTAATGTTCCTTCTGGATTGTTGGGCTAGAGTTGGTGCTGCCTTGGGATAAGGGGAACAGGACAGGGTCCCCTCCTGAGTCTCTTCCATGTATGCATCAGGGACTTGGAGTGTGCAATACCCTGAGTGAATCCATGCTCCTGACTGATGTGTCCAGCTCTCTTGCAGCTGAGACCTTTGGAGGGTGTTGCTTGGGCACCAGGCAGCCATGTGCCATACCTTTGCTCCTCATCTGAGGCCAGACCACTTCAGACTGCCCCCAGTACCACAGGGACTGGTTGTTTGTTGCCTCTCCTGTGCAGCACCCAGGACATGCAGCCCCATTGGAGTGTGGCTGTGTTGCGTAAACACCAGCTAACGAAGGTTACCCCATGCTGAAGCCAAGAGATGACATTGCAGAAACAGTCTAGGTCAAAATAAATTGCTTTCTGGCATTCTGAGATTATCTAAACCCTTCCTTTTCCCAGGATGAAAGGGAACACAAATGCTCTTGCCTGCTCAGGAAAGAGCCTGGAATACCGTTTCTGTGAGCCATAAGAGCTTATTAGGGGCGAGGGTAAACAAAGAGATTTGGGGTTAATTTACTCGGGAGGGGGAGGAGGGAAGAACAAGATGCTGTTTTTAAAAGCCTGCCATTTCTTCTGTCAATAACAGCAGGTTGCTGGTTTGGGTTGTCGCAGGCAGCAGTGTCTTTTCAGCGTATTGACTGGCAGCCCTCGGTGGTTTCTCTAATGGCACATTGATTTTACATGGACTCTCTTCTAGCTCAGCAGCTGCCCAGTTGATTAAAGTGGTGGCAGTGCTACTGTGTCACTTCTGATGGGGTGAAGGGGATTGTGAGTCAGCCCCGGTTGCCAGGGGGAGCTTTTTTTCCTGCACGGGGAGCCCTGTGGCCTTTTTCCACTCAAAGGCTGTAGTGGTGCTGTGTTCCCCACTCACCCTCCCATCACATCTTCCTCCACTCCTACCGTCTGTTCAGCAGCAGATGCCTGTGCACCCTTTGAGGCAGAGGATGCTGGGTACTCTCAGTGCTGGCAGGTTCCAAGTCTGCTGGCAAATCCCCTTCCTGGGTGAATACAGCTGTTGGTAGCAGGTAGGAGCTGCTGGAAGCTGTTGATACATAAGCAGCTCTGATGGTGAGACTGGTCTCAGCTCCCAGTGCTGACCCCATTCTCAACACACAGTGCTCTTCTCCTGAGGCAGCAGCTGCTTGCTGAGCAACAAAACTGAGCAGAAGAAGCAACTAGTAAACCTGGGTGTGGATTAAAAGAAACTGTAAAAGCTATTTCTTTGCTTAGCAAAAGGACTTCAACATGTGATTGACTTTGGCGATGTCTCTTCTGGCTTAGGTGTGCATGGCAAAGAAAAGTCTTTTCCAGAGCAGCATGCTGAGACTCCATAGCTGGGGATTTTCTCTAAAGTTTTGTAAGATCCTAATTTTTTCATGCCTCTGGCTATTGGAGCCATGTTACTGATAAGCTTCCTTGTTGTTCTAGCATAGAGAAGTTTGCTGCAACGGGTTTGGAAAAGGCAAGGACATAAAGAGAGAAACCCAAATATTTTTTTTTTAATGCTATGTATTTTAAATGCTTGAAAACTTGCCACAGTGGAAGTCTTTCTTTTCAAAAGGCATGTAGTTCCACATTAATGCTGTCCATGGAGAGCATGGCATGAAGGGAGAATTCCTTGCTCTAAGCTTCCAAGTGGACTGAATAAAATCCCTCTTCGTTCCCCTGCCCCAACTTACTTTAGTGAGTGCTTTTCTCCTGCTGGGAAAGAAAAGAGGTAGGTCTGTATTTTAAAGCCAAATCTTTAGGTCTCTTAGCAAAACCAGTTCTTGCTGGGGTCCTGGCAAGAGCAGCTTGGAGGGTGCTCATGTCAGTTGGAGAAGGGCAGATCTGACTTTCCCCCGGCATGGAAACTTTCAGAGGAAATTATAATTCTCATCTGATGCAAAATTGAGAGCACTTTGATTTATCGATGGAAAATACCTTGTTTTAGCAAAGAAAAATCTAAAAACTTTAATTTTCTCTTCCCCTGCCTCACACACACACACACACACACACACACACACACACAATTTGTAGTAGCACAGCAGATTTGTCTGTTGGTTCAGTGTCTTCCAGCTGCCCGTAGAACTCCTTAGAAGGAAAGGCCATGCTTCCTACCTTATGATGTAGACCTGTGAATACCCATGTACCTTTGTTTAAGAGCAAGTACCTGCAGCTTCCCCCTCTTCTATGGCAGAGCTGTATCCTTCATGTCAGCAGCATCACAGACCAGGCATCTGATTTGCCTGGTCCCTTGCCAGGTAAGTTGGCAATGAACTGCACATCACTCCTTTAAATCCTCTGTGGGGTCTGATGAACGTTTGCTGCTCAAAACATTATGGTTCTGCTTAATTGTCAGTTTTGATGAGCAGCCACTTGGGCAGGAGGTTCCCGCCTTCTACTAGTGAATTCCCAAGGCTGGCAGGAGCAGTAGAGGACATTTAGGAACAATCTCTTGAGTTTTCTACTCTTGCATTTTGTATTTGGGGCAAATTCTTCCATGTAGGCTGAACTTAAAAGCATCATCACTTGTTTATCATCATTGAACGGCAAAACTTGGCTCCCCCCACCCTCTATCTCAGGCAAACAAAGCCCTATGAAAAGCAACCCCCTTTTTTTGTCCACCACTGCATGAAAACAAAAACCTGCTGTGGGACTGAAAAGTTGAAAGTCACTTCTCTGGGTGGATTCAGAGCTTCCAGAGAGAATCCCAGCTCTCATCCAAAGCTAACAGAGATAAAATTTCCCTAGGAAATATTGGCATGGGCCGGAGAGCATTAAACTGGAACTTTACGCCAATTAATAGCCATATAATTACAACTCATCCCCTCCTACTTGCTGCTGACTTCCTCGTGTAATTTTCTTCTAATTTTTGCCTAATAGGCACGCAAGAAAGATTATTTACTTGGTGTGCTGCTCAAATTTGACATGTAATAGGCTCAGTGGTAAGGAAAACTTAGAGCTGCTCTACCCATCCTGGGCCAGCCCAAACTAGAGCAGAGCAACACAGACTGTCAGAGCAAGGAGTGTGCTAGAGACACTGATGTTGCTTCTCAGCTCTTCAAGAGGTCAGGAAGCTTAAAGAAATGGAGGTAAAAACCAGGTCAAGGCTGGACAGAAAAGGCTAAACAGTGAGTAGAGGTGGTTGCTGGCTTGTAACAGGATTATGGTTTTACCTCACCCTTCCTCCAGCCCCTTGCTCTGATCTGGTTTGTGTCTGCTGTAGTGCCTAGCACCCTTCATGCTCATTTTCCCATGTGGAGTATAAAAATGGCATCCTCCATCAGCCAGAAGAGTCCTCTTCTCTGGCAGAGGGAAGAGTCCTTCCATGCTAGCCCTGGTGCAAAAGGCAGAGAAACTTCCTCCAGCCATGCTCTGCTATATCAGTTCCGAGGAAGAAGGAAAAAAAAAGCGCAAACCCAAAACAAAAGTCAGAATCGTAGACTTTTACAAGCATTAAATTAAAACAGTGTGCAGGCCCTGTTTTGGTTCCCAGGCATGAGCACCTTATCAACTCTCCACTCTGCCTGCTGTCTGATAACAGCACCCACTGGCAAGGCTCAGCCTGTGGTATGCAAAAAAGAAGGAAAACAATAAAAAGCAGCAGCTTCTTGTAGCCTGGCAAATGTAATTTCAGGTGGCTTGGCTTCTCCTGTTACTCCTGTTCCCTGGCTCTCAAGTAATTACTTCTGCAGAACGAATACCCCAAATGTCTGATTGAGTCGCATTAACCTGGAAATGGTGGGCAGTGGCAGCTGGGACCTGTTTGTCCTGCATGCTTAGCAACCTCACCTGTGTTTCTCAATGGGTCCTGCACAGGGAGCAGTGATTTGACCCAGAGCAGGTGACAGTGCTCAGCCGGAGACACAGAGCAAGGCTGTGGAGGTGTACTGGGGACTGAGGGAAGGTGAGAGCTCCTTCTGGGGACATCCCTTAATGATGAGTGGAAATGCGGCTGTGAAGTGTCTCTCCATCCACCTTCCCTGCTCAGCACAGGGAGGTTTGTTCACAGTATCACAGTATGCCAGAGATTGGAAGGGACCTCAAAAGATCATCTAGTCCAATCCCCCTGCCGGAGCAGGAACACCTAGATAATGTTACACAGGAATGTCTCCAGGGAAGGAGACTCCACAACCTCCCTGGGCAGCCTGTTCCAGTGTTCCGTCACCCTCACCGAGAAGAAGTTTCTTCTCAAGTTTAAGTGGAACCTCTTGTGTTCCAGTTTGTACCCATTACCCCTTGTCCTATCATTGTTTGCCACTGAGTAGAGCCTGGCTCCATCCTCGTGACACTCCCCCTTTATATATTTATATACACTTATAAGGTCACCCCTCAGTCTCCTCTTCTCCAAACTATAGAGACCCAGCTCCCTCAGTCTTTCCTCATAAGGGAGATGCTCCACTCCCTTAATCATCTTCGTTGCCCTAGTTTGTTGTGTGCTCAGCCCCTTGAAGGTGTAGGTCCCAGGCCCAGTACGAGCCATAACACGCAGGTTTGGTGCAGCCCCTTTTCCCACCTCCCGTTGCTACCTGCTGCTTGGCCGGGTTTAATGCCTAGCAGGGTTTGCACACAAACTGCCTGAAGACGCTGCTTCTCAGCGGTGTCACCCTTTGCAGGGCCTCTCCCTCATGCACTTGAGAGGTAATTAGATAACCACTGCCAACAAATACGTGCATTTAATAAGTATGCTAATTGGTATTGACCAACATGTGGCAAGCACTTTGTCACGTGCCAATTAGGAGTGCCTAAGAACTGCTGGAGATACAAGAGGCCGGTGATTAGACCTCAGATGGGGATCTGAGTAAGATACTGGCTGCTAACTTGGCTGTGCCAGGCTTGTGTCTGAGCAGGAGCCCGCAGGCCTGTCAGAGAGGGAGGGCAGGGATGGGATGAGCGCAGGGGTGTGCAAGGGCCTGCTTATGAATCCCATAAGCGTGCAGGGGCTTGCTGGTGATAAATTAATCTGATCAGTATCAACCGTGCGAAGTGTTTTTATTTGTGCCCCTGAAGATGTAGGAGGTGAGATAAAACAGTTCAATAAAAAGGACCTGCTTTGCCTGCGTACATAAGGCAGGGCAGACCAAATGGGACCACGTCTGTGGTAGAATCCTTTGAGTAGAGTCTTCATGTGGTGGCAGAGCTTGCACTGAGCCTAGAAGAGGGGGATAGATGGTTGTCCCTGGAATGCTGTGTGCTGGCCCATGTTCCTTCTGCAGTCCGGTTTCACCCACTGTATTCAAAAAGTGAGTGTTAGCTCTCCCTTCCCTTTGTCTAGCAGGTTTATTCCTCCATCAGGCATGCACTACAAAAGGCTCTCCTTTCCCTATTTTTTCCTCTATCATGTTCCCAGGAAAAATTATCTAACCAGCTCTCTTTTCCAGGTATAAATTACAGAGGGCACATGCTGCTGGATAACCAGGCAGAGCAGTCAAAAATCCCCTTTCCCACCCATAGCAGTAGGCACTGACTAGATGTTGTACAGTCAGTAGCTCCAGTGGTCTCCCTCAAACACATAGGCACTACCAGCTAATATTTCAGCCCGAACTATTAGCATGGCAGAGTACTTCATCCACCCAAAATTACAAGTGTGTATCTCAGCTACCTCCCTTCAACAGAGGCATCATGAGGGTGAGGTCCTGAGATGCTCATGGATGGTATCACCTCAGTGCTGGTGTTGCCTAACCCTGGTATTCAGTCAGAGCTGCTTCCTGGGGTGCCTCACTGTCCTGCTGCCACCTATGTTTGCAGGTGTTTAGCTACAGAGTGTTCATCACCCCGACATGAGTCCTGCTCCCATACAAACTACTTCCCGCTGTGTGCTTGCGGCAGCCTCCCAGGAGTGGGTCTGATGCTCTTATTTGCCTGGATTGGTTTATTTATTGCCACCATTCATTAACTTTGGGTAGGAAGGACAGGTCCCCTGAGACTGTCTGTGAGCTGGAGACCATTACTGCATTGGTGTCTGAAAGCTTCAGCGCACAAAAACCCCTTGCTGCTGTCAGCCTGGCACAATTAATCAACTGGCACCATTCAGAAGCTGCAGCCCAGTGTGTCTCTATTGTATAACAAGGCTGGCCCTAGGACATCTTTACTTAAAGCTTCACTTGGGGTAAAAGTGGCTTGGCTCAGAGGCATGGCTACTGGTAGCACCCTAAAGCTACACCAAACACATCATCTTTTCCTAAGAAGGGGCCCAGGAATTGCATGGAAAGGTGGAGAGGGCTTCTACCTCCGTTCTGATGGAGGACCTTCTGCTGTGTGATGGCTTCTGGGGCTGGAAGTTTAGCTGAAAAGCCAAAGCAGAAGTGTGTGATGGTCTTTCTTGACTTGGCCCAAATTCAGCCTCTGCATCCTTTTTATAAGAGCAGAAGAGAACAACCTTGCTATCTCTAGGCTGTGCCACATCTTGGCACATGTAGCTGGTCCTGGAGCACAACAGCAAGTGAAAAGGAGAAGAGCTGGCTGGTTTTATATGCTATCAGGAGCACATTTCTCAGTAATAGTGACCTAATCTCACTCTTATTGATTTTGAGCTATATATATACAAGCAGACACATGGGGAGAGGCATGCACTGATGAAAATACAAAATCATGAACTCCTGGAAGGGCAAAAATTGTTTCCTCCAGGTTTGTTTTCAAGCCCAAAGAAATAAATGAGCAGACAGAGGGCCTGGCCCAGCTCTTGATGGCTCTGTGGAATGGGAACTACTGCAGGAACATAGTACACGTATTTAAACAGGTGCTCCATCCCCAAGCTTGAGCCATCCCAGAACATTGCTTTCTGTTATTACTGCTTCCCTCGCTGGAATATGCAAAGTGGAAAGAGAAAAGCCCCAGCAAATTAGGCAGAGAAGTTTATCTGACAGGCCAGCACTCTCTCAGATAAAGGAACAAACAGAGTTTGTCTTGTGGTCAGGGTGACATTTTGCCACAAAAGAAGAGCAGGGAGAAGTTAATTAAACTCTAAAGAAGCCATTTATTAGAAAAGGAAAGTAAGACATGGCTTTTCTTCAATACTGGAGAAAGGTTCATTATAGAAGGAAACCATTCTTTAGCAGTTAATAAACTGTTTTCTACCACCTGGCTTTGAGGAATGGCTAATGGAGCGTCCATGGCTCATTTTAATGTGCAGTTTTGTAAGGTGTCCATGGCCCATTGGCTACAATGGTTTAGAAAACAGCTGTCTCTGAGAGAACTGGAGAGCTTGGCAGGTCCATAAATGAAGGCAGAGCCTCCGGTGCATCATTTTCCATTTGCCCTGAATACCCAGCTGCCACACAGTCCCTACACTGCTCCATTCCTGCTGGGGCATGCTGGTGGCATGCGCTGTCACTGGGAAGAAAGGACCTTTCTCTGTCCGTACCTACAGCAAAAGACAGGAGTTGCATGCAGACCAGAGGCTCTCATCAAGCAGGCTTGATACCAGCTGGAGCACATCTGGAATACTTATTTCAGATGTGCTGGCAGAGACAGCCTTTTCCTGCTGCAGGCTGACACTTTAAAGAACTGATTGCCACTGTTTATATTTTAAAAACAAAAAACCCAACCAAACATTATTTTAGATGACATGGACCCAGCTTCTGGAGCCAGACACTCAAACAGCAAATAATACAAAGCCCCAGCACTTTCATGCTGAGACGCCATTTAAATCTTGAATCTCTGTTTGCACCCAGCTGTATTTGATTTACCCTGATAACTCTCTTCTGTTAGGATAGGATACCCTCTTGTTTTCCTCAGAGTAGCTGGTAAATATCAGTTACAACTCCAGAGAAGAACTTAAAAGCATTGGAAAAGACTTTTTATTTTAGAGAAGTTTTTCTCATTTCAGCTTGTTAGCTATGCTGAAATTTAACAACCTTGTAAAGCAAATGTACATGGTGGTAGATTTGACTACCACCTGCATCCTGCTACCCTGTAGAGAATGCTGCCTTGAGAAGATGCTTATGCACTTGCTGAGGGTATAGCATTGACATGCATTTCATTGTGTATTGGTTCAGCTGCATCTTCTTGAATCTGGGGAGTCCAAGCAGGTCTGGGGAAAAAGATGAAATAACAATATTTGCTGGCAATGCTGAGTTAATACCAGAAAGATTAAAATACATCCAATGTCCAAGAATGGGGAAAAGGACCTTATGATACTTAGTGAGTGGATAATAAAACAGCAGATGAAATTCAAGGTTGCTAAATGAAAAACAACGCACAGGGGAAAAATCATTCTAACTTTACACATACAGTGATGGGCTCTGAACTGGCTATTACTGCTCAGGAAGGAGAACTGAGAGTTATGCTAGAAGTATCTATCAAAATGACACTTCTGCTCCATACAGTAGTCCAGAAACCAAATATAATGATAGGAGTTACAGGGAGGTAAGAGAGAGTGAAATGGTGAAATGTTACTGTGCTGCCTAATGAATGTCTGGTATAACCCACCTTGAATAATTTGTGAGGAGCTCTAGTTTTCCCATCACAAAAAATTGATGGGAAGAAGCCTAGAAAATTATCCACTGATCACAAGGATTGATAAAGGCAGGGCCAGAAATGAAATCATTTGCATTTTAGAGCTGAAGAATTAATCAGCAATGATTGCTCAGTTCAAGAAACACTTGGTATCAGGAGCATCATAGAATCATAGAATAGTTTGAGTTGGAAGGGACCGAGGAAGATGATCTAGTTCTGGCCTTGAACACTTCTAGAAATCGGGCCTCCATAATTTCTTTGGGCAAACTGTCCCAGGTTCTCACCACAAGGAATTTCTTCCTTGTATCTAATTTAAATCTACTCTCTTTCAGTTTAAAGCCACTCCCCCTTGTCTTATCACTACCAGCACCCCCAAGTCCTTCTCCTCAGGACTGCTCTCAGTCCGGTCTCTCCACAGCCTGTTTTGGGCTTGGGATTGTCATGACCCAGCTTCAGGACTTTGCATTTGGCCTTGTTGAACTTCATGAAGTTTGCGTGGGCACACATCTCAAGCCTGTCAGGGTGTCTCTGGATGGTATCCCTTTCCTTCTAGGTGTAGGGAATATCTAGAGAAGTTCCAAGAAACAAAAGCAAACTGTTTACTTAACACCCAGTTAAAAAGGAGAAATCACAGCCATGGGAAATTATGGGTGCTGAAAGCTTACATAAAGTGGTTAAATGTTTTCACAGGGGAAAAAAGGTGCTGCTGTGTGTGATTAAATGGTTGTTTCTCCCCATTCTGCTGCAGAGTGGCTGCAGGGTTTAACAAACAAAAGGAGCTTTGCTGGCAGCTCACTAGGACTTGCCCTGTGCCACTCTCAAGAGCCAATGGTCCCATTCAGCTGGTGGTTTCAGCTTTCTGAATTTTCCACCTCTGTCCAGACCTGCTGAGCTCATTTCAGAGGCCGAGTGGCTCCCAAACACCTTTTCTGAAATGCTTTCACTTGGCCAAGTGCAGAATTCAATTCAATTGTTATTTTTATTGTATTTAAAGAACATACTGAAGGTGTTTGTGGTGTTTTCCCTCTATTGAAAATACATGGGGAGCATCCCTGCAGCCTGCCCGGCTACATTTACCCTCCCACAGGGTATACAGGATCTGGCTCTTCTTCCCTGCTGCAGATCTGGGGCAAGCAAAGCCCAAGCAGGATTTCACAGACACAGTAGTCCTGAGACCTGGGAGTTGACGCTTCTTTCCTGGGCAGAGTTCAGCTGCTGGAAATAATCTGCCCAATGGTCCACTTTATAGCCGGGTAGACAGGCTGAAATTCATAGCCACCACTTACCAAAGAATAATGAAACATTTCCTGAGACAGCAATAAATATCTCCTGCCATGACAACACTTACCAGTGCCTCTTCGATCCAGCAAAATGTTTTAGAACTCAGCAGAGCGGGATTTTTTTAATGCCTCTCTGCTTGCTGGTTGCAGTTACCCTGGCCGCTCCTGGTCAGGGGCGGCCTGATGTGGTTCATGGCTCCCTGGGGAGCTCTAGTTGTGGCCCAAAAGTAGGTGCTGGTGGGGTAACCTCCTTTCTGGGCTACCCAGGTAGCTGTGCACCGTCCTCCTCCTCCCATCCTTGGCTGCCACCAAATGCCCTGCTACTGATTAAAACAACATGAGCGAGTAGCTTATCAGTTACAAAGGATCAATAACCCCTGGCTTGTGTTCTTCAATCTAAAAAAAGTCTGAATAACATGGGGCAGGGGGGATCTGAGTAGTCATCACCAATCGATAGCTCTCCCATGTGAGCATGCAGTGCGTCACTGAGTGAGGGTCATTTATCAATGCCACCCTCTACCTCCTTCCCTAGCATCACTCCACATTGTCCTCAGTGGCTGCAGTTAATCCATCCCTGTAACACAGAGCGAAGCAAAGCCTGCTTGCTCACCTCCACTCTGCCTGTGCTGTGTCTGAACAGCATCACCTCTAATTAGCGGTGCTTAATGACAAACAAGGGAGCCGGATGGGTGTATGCAATGGAAAACAAGCGAGCCGGATGGGTGTATGCACGTGCTTATGTGTCTGCCTGGGTGTCAAGGAAAGAAAGCTTTGTTTGAAAGATGTCCTGGAGTCAGGAAGATGACCTGGAGGAAAATGTCTCCCCAGGCTGATGGAAAGAGAGAGGTTTGCAGTCGCTGCTCCCTGCCAAGGGACTTCAGTCTGGTCCAGAGCAGCTATTTCACACTGTTAGGAGAGACTGTTGGTACGGTTCATGCCAGGGTCTGCTGGAAATACTCTGCACGCTCAACACAGCCAGGTTGGCTCCTTTCACCCCAGGACAGTTTCCAGCACTGGGGGTGCATAGCGTGGCTTCTTGGTGCTGGGCTGATGCAGATTGCAAATAAAAACAGCCAAATAGCAAAAATTATCTCTAAGGGCCTCCAGACCATAACATGAGGCTCAGGGGAGCCCAGCAGAATGTGGTCGAGTCCCATTTAGGCAGAGGCAAACTAACCTGCACTGGTTTCCCCAAAGGGCTGGGCTCCCTCCAGTCCACAAAGACAGAATTGCCACTCATCCTGCCTCTCCCCACGCTGAGGATAACCAGCTCAGAGTCCAGGCACAGTGGCTACACTCAATGCACCCGTGCACAGAGCAAGGGTGAAACCAGGAGGAGATGGGGATGCACCAGTCTGCACCAGGGTCAGCCCAGGGCTGGAGGGGTTTTGCCACCTCTGAGCTGGATGAGAGCCTAGGGATGGCTGTCATGGGAAGAAATGCTTTTAGCAGCCCTAGCCACAGAGGGAAAAGGAGGTGTTTGGTAGCAGAAGAAAAGCTGATGGTGGAAAAAGCTTGGGGAAGCGATAGATTTTTACAGCCCAACCAGTGAATCAGTCTCATTGCTGCGGTCACTTTGAAATGGATCAGCAGAAATAAAGTGGGTTTAAATCTATAGGAGCTTGGGGAAGCCTGAGCAGTAAAACGAAGCTGGCAGTGTGATGACTTGTTTGTGAGCCAGTTGGGGTGCAGCATGCTAGCATGCCTTGGCTGGGAAATCCATCAAAATTCTGCTCCATGGCACATCTAGCACACAGCAGAGCAGTGTTATGCCCCATGCACTGATGCCCAGCAGAGCAGACAACATCCCAGCATAGCCTGCACCATAATGTTTCAGTCCCCCGCATCTTCCTGCCTGCCTCAGAGACCATAAGAACTAGGAGCAGCCCAAGAAGAGGAGTGCAAACATGCAGCAGTGAGTGGTAGGGAAAAGGGAGACATCAGGTGGCAGTAACCAACAGAGAAGATTGACTTAACGGGATCAGCCGTCATTTTGTTCTTATTATCAGCACCTTGGGAGTGCAGCTTCTCTAATTAATTCCTTTGGTCTCTAGACCAAAGAAGCATGCAGCTAGAGCATGCAGCTGAGGTCTGTGTCCCATCAGTGACTGTTGTGCTAGTGCTTGTGGATTGGGGCAGATAGGGAAGCATGGAAGTCCTTATAGGGTCAGTCAGTACCAGGTATCTCTCTACAAATCTTTTGTTAAGCAGTTTGCTTCTCCTTTGGAGGAGAAAAAGGACTTAATGGGATTTAATTACTCAGGAGTGAGGATTTTTCTTCTGATGTTATCATGGGGAGTTTTTTGTTAGTTTTTTGGATTGTTTTACAATCCATTTGTGATGTTATTCAGTTCAAGTTATGGTGGGTTGGGAGTAGCTGTTTCCAGAAGAGCTTTTCTTAATCCTTCTTGGGAAAGACCTCTTCCACAAGGCACTAGCACCTTCAAAATACGGGTGTGCATTTTGAAAGTGTTCAATTGTAAAGTGGAATTTTCTTCCTGGCTGCGTAAGTACCCGGTGTGCTGAAATCCAGTCAAGCCTGGGTTTCCCTGCCATTGTGTAGCCACTGATTCACTGGCTCAAGGGAAAAAGTGTTTCTCTTGGTCTCTGCTGATGGTTCACTGGGTTTTTAATGTGAAGTGGGAAGAAAGGAAGGGCTCAGTTTATGCTTTTGGTATCACTCAGCATTTTATGTGCCTTCGGTAAAGTTGTGATTGTTATCAAGGCTAGCAAAATCTCCAGGGTCTGAAAATCAAGGTGAAAGTTTGCTTTCATGGATTATTTCCATTCACTTTTCTTCTGGCTCTGCTAAAAATAACACAGGAATAGCTTTCTTTGAACTTTCCTATTCCCTCCTGACTGGAATGGAGAAGGTCAGGTGGATGAAAGTGAAAAAAAGAGTAGGGGGGAAGGAGTCATGGCATACTCTTCGCATATACGGGTTTAGGTGAGATTGCTGTTTTGTTTGTTTTTTTTTTTTCTTTGATCTAAACCTGATTAGCTTTCTTCCTGCTTTTCTTTCCTTCAGCCAATGCAATTGTGAAGACTGGGTGTTTCAGTCCTTCTGGAGCAGAAAACTTGCCACTTTTAACCATTTCCTTTTGAAAGTTCATTAGAAACATCCCCAAATCTAGAGGATGGTCAGATAATATTGCTCCCCTATATTGTAGAACTTTTATCCAACATCTTGGGATGATGTTAAGTTACACATCTTGTGTGAGGATAACTGACTTGCTTTCCCTTGCAATGGCTATGGGTTTTGTTAATTATCAGATTGCTGCCTAAATTTGCTGCCACATTTTAGTCTGAAGTGTTTCCATATGATCTAACAGGAGATAATGGTACCACAGGAGATGGTCAAGGTGTTATCTCAAGGTGCATGTCAAGGAGAGAACCCCCTTATGCCACTCAGAAATGAAAGAATAGTGGAAAAAGGGAAAAATAAGAAGCCTGGTGCTAACCACAAGTGTAAAGGGATTGCATCTGAGAAATCCTCATATGGCAGAGATTTCAGCTTGTTACTGAACTACTTCAGTCAGCTGCAGGTTTCTGAACTGTGATATTTTTCAAGCCAGGGGATAATACGATGTTGTTTTCTTCAGCTGTTCATTAGTGGTGTAAATAACAGTGGATCATCAGGTACCCTTTACCACCCATAAGCTCATGCTGATTTTAATATCCTTTCTTAAAAAAGGAAGATGGACAGTCCAGTGTCACTCTTGAGAGAAGGAGCCTTTGCAAGACAGATGTTTGTTCTTGACCCTGGCCACCATAAAAGCTCCACTCAGTCTCATTATTCTTTCCTGCCCACTTCACTTCAGGGACATGTCACTCCTCTGCAAGGAGATAAGGTGAAGGGTCCGTCCTGGCTCCACTTCCGAGGGGACTTCGCTTTCTCCTGTGAGTCAGCCTCTGATGGATGCCTTCCTGCCCACAGGAGCAAAGGGAAAGTTGTTTCCTCATCTGTGGCTTTTCCAACAGTTCCCTTTTCACCTTTTCCTGTCTATTCTCTTTATAACTTGATATTGTAATCCAAGCCTAAAAAGCTGCCTTTGCCTTTCCCTGCTGCCCTTCACAGCTGCTGCCAGCTGCAGTAGGAGATCACACTGAAACACAGCCTGCGCAGGAATTTCTGCTGTGGCTTGGCTAATGAGAGCCTAACTGTATCACCTGAATGTACCTTGGGTTAATTAGAGGTGGAAGCAGCCTTTTATTTTCAGTTGAAACACATTCCCTGCGGTTTTGCTGCTTGCCCTGAGCTGACACAGCAGCACTGCACACGGAAGCAAACGGTCTGCGGGAACTTGCATGGGATCTCAGCTGTCTTTCACCCAAATTTCTGTTTCTGGGGTGCTCCAGGGGCACCCAAAGACCTGCGTCCCCACATAGAAGAGGTGCCCCCACAATAAGTTGGTGGCAGGTTGGCCCCTGTGGAGTCAAGACAACCCTGCTGGTCCCATGGGGAAGAGGTCATGGAGGCTCCCTTGGATTGGTGGCACTAGCAAGTTCCACTAGCTTCTTTGGTCATGGGTTATTGGTACTATTTTCAGTAGGGGAGGCATTTGATTCTCCAAAGCTTGAGATGCAAAACCCTAACATGGTGAAGGATTTGCTGGAAAAGACATTACAGGCTATTTCCAGCTTTCTAAAGGGGGCAAAGCCAGAGTTTTCTCCACTGCTCCTGCACTGGTGTAAATGGTGCAAGGATCAATCAGGTCCTGCAGAGATCAGATGCGTAAGACAAGAGGGTCATTAAAGATGACAGAAATGATCCCAGGAGAGACTGGAAGAAACCTACATGGTCCTGAGACAATGGTAAACCCTTCAGCCAGTGTCCTGGAAGGCACCAGGACATAAACGAGCACAGAGCCAGCACTGTGGGAGAACACCCCAAGTCAGCCTGGGATATCAGGTGGGATGCCTGGGGACTAGCAGCCACCTGAGGGACCAGTTGAGGCAATGCCAGGTGCCAGTCACAGTTGCAGGGACAATGGCCAGATGAGAAAGCTGTGGGCCTCTTTCAGCAGTTTCACCCTATTTCACTTAGGGAATTAAATAATACTGTATTTATTAAAATTTGTTCTGCCATGCCATGCACTGAAAGCAGCAGATACATAGCAGCTCAGGTAGACCTTAAAAAAGACAAACAAAAGCAAAGGAGGAAATACATATATTTATATGTGCATATACATACAGTCCATCAGCTCCAGAGAGAAAGGGAAGATGACCAACAGTACACCTGGCAGGTAACATAAAGGTAATGTGACACTGCATCTTGGGGGGATGAAGCATTGCCATGGTGAAGCTGCAGGTGAAGGTGCAACTGTACAGTATGCTCCCAAAGATGAGAACCAGGCAGGCCCTTACAGGAGACACAGACATCAGCGGAGCAGGGGGCCAGACCACTTGGCCCCTTATCTCTCAGTAACTCAGTACCACTTATTTATAAAAGCATATTAGGGCAGAAGTTGATGTCCGTGCCTCTTTCCCATGGATGCAAAAGTGAGTTTAGAGCAGCATTGATCAGATCTCGTCTAGCTGCTCCTCTTGCTGCTTCTGCTGGCAGGGCTCTGCTGTTGTTTCCCAGTTGTACAATGGGGCTCTTCCAGATTTCTTTGGATGGGTTTGCAATGACATAAGAGAAGCTTGGGTTGTATAAGGGGGGTGGAAGAAAGGCAATAAAATGAAATAGCATCATCTTGTGATACAGTGATTTACTTTATTCTTAGACAAGGAAACATTATCTTCAGAATGATTTTTTTTTATGTCATTCTAGAGTGCAGGAGAGTTCTTTTATATTTACACATTTTCTTCTCGTCTCCTAAGCAACATGCTGGCAGGCATACGATGAACTGTGGCTCTGATCCAGAAGCACGTGGTTATACCATGAGTATGTAAAGTAATCCACAGGCATTGGTGGGTTTGCTAAAGGCTTGGTGTTAAGGATGGGCTTAAGTGGGTGTTCAGACTGAGATCCTATTCATGGCACAGAAGTGGTCACTGAGCATCTTGTGCTAGCCATCGCTAGCTCATGGATCATCTCATGTGCTCACTCCAGCTGTTTATTATTCCTTATTGGTAGTGTGTGACTGATCACTGAAATTATCCACTGTTGCTTCTGCACTGATTAGATTCCTGCAATTTTGGAAGAAGTGGGATAATAAATAACAAATTATGAGGAGTGAATAACAAGTGCCTCTGTTTGTCCTGAGGTGTCCTTCTTTGCATGCTGAAATGGGGATTTATCCGCTGTTGCTCTCCTCTGCCCACTATTTTTTTATTAGTGCAATGAGTTTAGGTGTCTTTTTCCCCAGCAACAATTTAGGTTTTGCTGAAGCAAAGAGCTCTTTGCAACCAGAACGTGCATTAGCCAGGGGAGCTGGCAGAATTTGGCCAACTCTGAATCCAATGAAAAATCTTTAAGACAAGGAGAAGGGGAAAAAATACAAAGCTGGGGGGGGGGGGAAGAACCCAACTCTAATGCTTTTTGTTCCAGCAGCTTTCTGCCACCAGTTAAATAGAGGATCAAATATGATCAGCCAGGTAGAAAAATGAAATAAAGACTGGGTTTGCTTGAGGTTATTGCTTTCTTTGGCTGCATTTTTCTCCTGGAGCACGTGGACTGCCACTGCTGACATAGTACTGGCCATGTCAGCAAAAGCTAGGAATATTTATATATTTATTTTCTCATCTGGTGCTCTCTGCTTGCTGCTGTCAGCTGCTCAGAGTCACCTTCCTGCATCACCTCTGCTTCAGTGTTCTTTGAAAGTTGGCAATAAATCTAAAGCTCTTCTACGGCTTTGTTGGAACGCTGTGGAAAAGTGGCAGTAAAGGTAAAGTCGACTAGGCGGGGAGACAAATTGCCTTCACCTGCCCATCAAAAGAAACATCTCTTCTCTGCATGGATGGGAAAGGTATTCCACACACCCCACACCCCCCCATTTCTCCTGGTTTTTCCTCCTCTGTGCTGTCTGCTGTCTTCAAAGAGAAGGTAGATTCCTGCAGAGAGATCCTTGCACCTTGTGAAGCATGCTGCTGGTCTCCACAATTCCAGCAGGAGCTTTGCTGTCAGCATGTGACAAGGCCAGGATGCCACGCTTAGGGTTTTGTTGTGGCTGCAGCCAGATGTGCCTTTCTACTGCTGTCTGCAGCACTAAGCACAGCACATGTGTTTGCAAGGGCAAGGCTAGAGGTAGCAGTAATGCTCGTGCAAGCAGCTCCATGAAAGGAAAAGCCATCCCCAGCATCTTTTCTCTCAGGAGTGAGTTAAAGTGCTTGCAAAACCAGTCTCTTGCTTTTGGCTCTGTGCACTATAGCAGCATTGCAGGCTCTTTCTCCCTCTTATTTGGTGTTTTTTTTCTTATTATTTTCCCTAAGGACTTTTGCTTTTGAAATATTCTGTTGATTTTTTGATCTCCTCTGCTTTTGAAAAGGCCGCCAGAAAGGTCTTGTCAGCAATTTAATGGGAAGATAAAAGAAGAAGGGGATTGTTAACAGAGGGATAGTGCCTGACATCTGGACAGGGCTAACGTGTGATAAAACAGGAGGCTTGTAGGCAAATCTGCTGTGCTTGATCTCTTGCCAAGGCAAGGTTTGGACCCAATGGCTTTAAAGCATGCCCGTGTGGATGGAGCCTGAGTTGCCCAAATCCCTGTCGATGCCTGCAGATCAGGTATGAGGAGGCCTGGGGTCCCCGCTCAGATGCTCACTGAAGTTAAAAGTCTTTCAGTTGACTTCAAAGGGATCTAAGCCCAGATTATCTACTCTGACCATTTTGACTGGGGGAGATAAAAAAAAGTAAATGAAAAAGAAGCTGCTGCTTCAAACTTGGATTCCCAGGAGATGGAGGATGCTTGTAGGATGTGAAGTTAGCAGCCAGGAGTTTGGGGTTGCTGATGTCCTTCCCAAAGGCTTTGTGCCATGCAGAGCTCCTAGGCGATCCACCCAAACCTCCATGTGGAGGTGGTTGGAGCAGTCACTGGGAAGAGCGATTACTGGCTTGTCAGTTATTTAGTTTATGAATTATTTGGTTAATCTTGGTGCTTTTTCATTCTTCTAATGACTTAGAGCTGGAGTAACTGGTTTTCAATAAAAACCAGGAAAAAAAATAGAAGGATATGTATAGATGCTGGATTGAGACTCTTCAGGGGCTTCAAACACCCTTTGGCTCCAGTGGAATTAAGAGCTAGTGCTTTTATATATCGGTTTTGTGGGAGACTGCATCCACCACCTTGTCCCAACCTGTGCGCAGACCTGGGGGGCAGCTCAGGCTCAGTTTTGCCACTCAGGCCCCATTTCTGGTTTCTGCTGGTCTCCTCCAACAAGTTTTACACTGTGCCAGGTGGCAAAGCTCAGCATTTAGGAAAGGACTTTTCCCATGAGTGCAGAAGTCCGTGCACAAAGAGAGGTTCAAGCAAAGAAACTGATGTTGAATGCGCACTACACTCCTCTTTTTTGGTCCATAGCTAGGAAACAAAAGACAAGTGTTTTGGTTTTGTTCTGCTTTTAGGGGCAGAGAAGGCAGCAGTGAGCCATGAAAATAATTTTGGCTGCTGCCTGTATCAGAGATAACTCTCCATAAGAGATGCTGGCTCAGATGCTTCTTTCTTTCCATCCACAGGTGAAAACGACTGTAAAACTTAAATCCAATATATAAAGGCAGAGAGGGAAATGTTTAGTTGTCCTGACTCTGTTGCAGGCTGATAAGCTTGGATTGATTTTCTGTACTGAAGTCTCCAGAGTGTACGTGTTGGTGTGTGTGCATGTACGTGCGTGAATGTTTCTTGCTCCTTGGGTATTTCTAGTTTCCCATTGAGTGGTGAGAGCTCAATGCTTCCTCCAGAAAATGGTAATTTACAGCACAAGTGGGTTTTGGTATTTGTTTTTTTTTTGTTGTTAGTTTGGATTTTGCTTGTTTATTTGTTTACTTGTTTGTTTTCTCCTCCTTTTCCTCCTTTCTATTGGCTTCCTACAAGCTTTCCAGCAGAGTGGGGAGAGAGGTCTCAGGGAAGATGTCCCTTCCTTAATGCATATCCCTCAATCTGAAGCTCAAAGACAGGTTCGTATTCATGTAATTTAGAACCATCCTGTTGAGGGGTGTAATCCCTGCCTATATATGCTTGTAAATTCAGAGGGAATAATACAATTAAAGGCAATACTCAATGGGTCTTTTTCAATAGCTTGATCTATTTTGTACCAGAGAAGCGCAGAAGCTGCAAGAAAGGATTGTCCAGCAAGTTTTATAGCTCATATCTGAAGCCTACAAGCTCCGAAAGATTTTGGATGCTTAGCAGGAACCTTGCTGTTTATCTCACCTGAGCCTGCAAACCCACCGAGATTTGTTTCTCAATGCTAATTATAAAAAATATTTGTTTGTCTGCAGTGTTAGAGAAATGTCCAGAGGAGCTAAAAAGGAGACAAACAGCATTCAAATGGGGGGGAGGAGGGGGCATGTTGGAAAACGAGAAAACACCAGCCTCCCTGGAGATGTAATAGGCTTAGTAGGCCTGCTTGACACATGTCGGGTAAAATGAAAAAAACCCAAAACAATGTTTATAAGAAGATTAGCTTGAATATGGCGAAATTTCTCTAGGGATTGTCCGTGGCTGAAGCTCAAACCAAGAACTCCCAGGGCCTTATCAGAGTAATGAATTTCCACCACTTTGGGCCATTACAAATCCTCCCCTGGCCCCTTTCTTCACCCGAAACATCTTTGATTTGGGGCGCATCTGCTGGGAATGGTTCAATTTGTGCTGTCGCCCTCCTTGGTGGGACGGAGGTGCAACGTTGGGAGTTAACTCACTGGAAATAATGTGTTGTGACTATCTAATTTATGGCTGCCACCCCTCCGGGAAAAAGACCTGTATCTGGCCAGTAGATAATCCTTGGGCTCATTACAGCATTGTTCCGAAACAAATCCCCCAGGCTTCTGCCTGCAATCACTTTTACATACGTGTAGGCAAATGTCTCTCCATCCATGCTCGCCACATTGCAGGTGGAGACTGAGCCAGTAGACAGGGGGCTGGAATCTTTATCTGGTTGGCTGGAGTTTGGAATTTTTTTTAGGAAAGCAACTAAACAGAAAACGTTCAGAGACCAGCCTTGAAAAAATTCTGCTGAAATTCTCAGCAGTATAATGTGGGAGAGTAGAGAGGTTAACTCGTACTTTCTTTGGCTATTTTTGCCCCATCCAGCAGTGCCATGTAGCTGCTCCAGTGGTTTCAGGGTTGGTCTCTGCAAGCCTTGTCCCAGAGCTGCATGCCACAGTGTTTCTTCTGCCCCTGCCACTGCATGAGTGCTCTTCTGCCAAAACCTGTTTTTAACTCACATACTTTGGTGAATCAGTACAAACACACTTCCTCTTCAATATCCACCTAACGGTGGGAAGTGCTGAAGACTTTGGAGAATAGCTCTGGGGCGCATGTCAGAAGTTGGCGGGGTTGGGGGGATCTGCAGCACATAGCTGTGAGATGTTTCAAAAATGTGTGGTGGCAATATTTGTGGGGTATCATGAGAGCACCTTGTGATATTTGGGACGTTTCTGATACACAATAGCCACTTGTGGTACCAAATGGAATTTTGGTGGGATGTGTGCTGTTTGGGCTTTCACATTTGGGAGGTCTGAAAGAGCTTGTAGTTTTGGGGGGTGTTGTTGTGTGGGGGTTTTTAACCCCTTGAGATGGCTTCAGGAGCTCCAATATTGGCGGCTAATTTTCAAAACTATCAATGGCCAGCTCCAGCCAGGTTTATTTATCCTGACGCATCAAAATGCACCTGCCTGTTTTCTCTCTTTTAGCCGGCTGCAGCAACATGTAAGCCCTCGATTAGCAGTTGCTTTACAGCGACCTGAGAGGAGCTTGGGGCTTGCTCAAGAGCCTGCGCTTTCAACTGCCTGCATGACTAATGCTGCCAGAAGCTGTCTAGAGACAGAGGCCAAGGTTTGAAGCCATCAGTGTTTTTTCCAGTGTATGAAATACCCAGATCCAGTCTGGAGCAGCTGGCAGGGGAAGGACCCTGTGCTGGCAGCCAGAACTTGTATCGCCAAACCTGTACTCGTCCTGGCATGGTTTGGCACACTTGCCCATCCCTGGCAGCCTGCTCCTGCAGGATTACAAGTGATTAAGCAGGCATGAAAACACAGCAACCCTTCCTTATCATGCAGAGGCAAGAGCAAAGGTGTAGATCCCCCTTCTCCCTCCTTCCCACCCCTTTCCCTGCTCTCCTGGACATCCAGGGCATACGCTTCCTGCTGGCCCTACGAATTCCCATGGGAAAAGCCAGACAAAAGGATCTGGAGAAGCCCTTGCTTTAAAAATTGCTTTTGCAAGACTTTGCTATGCCAAGATTGCCTTTGCTATAGTAGAAAGTCCTCTTGGGGTTTACACAGTGCACTTTGAGAAACTCCCCAAGTGCTGGGAAATCTCTGCCTTTTCTGCCTTTTCCTCCTTTCCATGAGTTACGATCCTCCTCTGGTCATCCCCTGGTCCACCATGGCAAGGAAATCATTTATCTGGGAGGGGAGGGACTGTTAAGGAGATAGATTATGCATTTGTGTTTGAAATAAATGGGAAAGGGAGAAAAGATTCTTCTTCCTTCTCCCCTTCCACCCTGTCTCCCTTGGTGGTCTTGGTGCTACATCCTGTATTTTCATTCAAATGGAATGGTATATTTTTATCTGTTTAGGAAAATAACCATTAAAAGCTACAAGATGGATTGCCCGCATGCAGATCTTCAAGGGCTGGAGGGAAAGACTGGGGGGGGGGGGGGGGGGGATAGCGACCAAGAGGAGGCTGAAAGAATAAGTCAGTAGTACATGTGGAACTGAAAGCTGGCTGGACCATTCATTCCCGTTATGAAGAGGTGCACTACCATTAATAATCGTTTTAACAAGAGCTGGCCTGAGCTAACAGGTCTGGGCTGCATTTCTGGAGAGTGAATTTTTATTTAATAATAATAAAAAAAATACCATGCATCCAAATGAAAAGGTACATTGGGCTCACTTCTCCTACCTGATATTTATTACTGCTTCACCTGCCTTGAAATAGGAACATTTATTTGGCTAACACATATTAAAAGGGCTGTGCATGTCATATTTCCTTTCCTACAGCACTCAAACCCAAGAATGCTTTGACTTAAAGCTCCAAAAGTGCTGGTTTCTCAGCAGCTATAACCTTTCCAAGGAGGAAAGGACTGCATCGCCTGGATGAAAGCATCTCACCATCAGAAATCCCGTGTTTCTAAGGTAGGTTGTACAAGTCTCAGAGGCTGCACAGTAAGACTGGAGTTTGCCAAAACCTCTGATTTTGCTCAGGTGGGTTTTTGTAGCCCTGGCTTGTTGAGAAAATCAGTGGAGCGCAGGTTCAGGAGATGGAGCTTTGCTGAAGATTTTATCCATAAAACCATATCTTTTAAAATAGATAACACATTCCTTTTAAAAGGAATAAATGAGTAAAAACCTTTGAGTCCTTTATGAAGCAGCCATCAGGAAGAAAGCATTTAATTTTGCTGATTTAAACTGTTAACCAATCCCTCCTCATCTACTTGATTTCTGGGAAAAAAAAAGCAGCAAGGCAAAAAGCCAAACTTGAGACAGGGGTGTTTGGGCTGCAGGCTAGAAGCTAACTGAGGCTGACTGGTACAATCACTGCTTCAGCCATGTTGCCCAAGGCTGTGGGAATGTGGGCACAGAGAGGCATGGGAGGTCTCCGTGCTCTTATATGTGCCAAAAGCATCCATGCACCAGAATATAAGCACCTTTCTCACTGTGTACCAGCGTTTGTGTCCACACATGCAGGACAGCAGGCATAAAATCAGCTATGTGTGAAGCAAGTCCTACTGGTGGGGGCAGGCTGTGACACCTTGAAAAGATTCAAAAGGGCAGAAAGGAGAGAGAATGGGCAACTCTAAGCTAAGGTGTTCACTTAGATGTGAATGTTGCAGGTGAAATACCTCTGACAGTGAGGAAAGGATAGGCAAACTCTGGAGAAGAACCACTCCAGGGAACTTCTTATGCCATGGTGGTATCAGAGCAGTCTTAGTCTCCTGGCACCTGATACGGCATCCTGCAGGTTGGGATGCTCTACAGGCAGGCTCTTCTCTATAGACAGACCTATTGATACATTGTGGTACTCAGATTTGGACACAGTTCAGATCTAACAATTCTGCAGGCCGTCCCTGTTTGTTTTATGCTGCTGGTGATGTGATTCCAAAGTGAACTTAGCCGGTTTGTCCTCAGGAAAGTGTTATTTTTTTAATTAATGAAGAAAAAAAAAAGAAAAGAGTGAGAACACAATATCAGCTGGGCTCCTGCTATGTCTGACACCTTCATCATCCCCTCCTGATGCTGCTTGGCCAGACTGTCTGTAAACATATTTGATGTTTCCTTCTCTAGATGTGCTGGGATAATTGATGCTTGCCTCCTGCCAAGTGCAGGGTGCCACACCTGGGAAAGCATGGCACAGGAGCCACATGCTGGGCACCAATAGCAACCCCCTTATTTTGGGTAAATAAGTCTCTTTTTCTGGCAACACAGCTCATTTCCCTCTTTGGATCCCATTACTGGAGTATTGCACTTCCAGAGGGGACTCACCATTGCAAGGACAATGTTCAATCCAGCTGGAGAGATGAGCATTTTGAGTAGTGCCAGGCATCTGTTCTTTGGAAATGAAGGTGATCCTAAGTGCTAAGGGACAGAGACAGCTTGCTTTCATTAGTCACTGTTAGGATCTCAGTTCCCCTATCTCACAAAGGCCAGGAGAGGTTGAGGATTTGCTATTTTCACAGTGTCACAGCAGTGGATGCTACAAGCTCAATATCTGATGGGAAGAGGAGAGTGGAGGAGCTATCTCCCTGAAGGAAAGAAGGAGATGGGGAATTACCTTCTCCTCATTTAACCGACTTGTGATTTCCTGCCTTTAAGTGAGCCACTTCAACCATCTTTGAAATAGACCCTTTCCTGTGGTAGAACCTTTGTTTTGCCTTTAGAGGGGGATATACAGAAATTCCCTCTTGCAGTGTTTGCCCCAAATTTTGGGGGATTTGCTACTTTAAGAGTCCAAACCTAATGGCAGGGGACAGGCAGACAGGTGCTGATGTATGAACACTGAGCCAGATCCCACATGCCTTTTCTGCTTAGGAAATAAGAAAAAACTTAAATTACTGAGATTTCAGTTTCCTCTCTGATGATCCACAGCCCTGCCATCTCCATACCCCCACCTTCTGCCTCATACCTGCTCTTTCCATCCCAGAGATTTTGGAAATTTGGATCCATCTGCTTCTTTCTGATAGAAAGATAGTGTATCGCAGGCAACGCAGGCAGGGCTCTGGCGGAGCTGCAGCATTAATTAATGGTAATCCCTTAATCCTAGGGTGATGGGAGAGACGGCGCTGGCCAGTTTGTCCTCTCGTGAGCGTGGAGAAGTGTCAGACCTGTAACAAGACTGCCTGCCCAATGCTGCACCAGGCACAAGAGGTGGGATTTTTAACTCTGATTATCTGTATTGGAATAACTAGTTACTATCATGGGGCTTCCCCCCTCCGCCCGCTGTCATATCTGGTGAGACCACATTTGCCACAAAAAAAAAAAAAAAGAGAAAAAAGCTATTTATTTTGCAATTTTAAGGGGAATTAGGAGTGGAGTTTGCTGGGGCAGGTTTTCTTCCCTTCTGTCCTTCCCTCCGGCATCAACATTTTTATTCAGAAAGGAGCTCCAATTGCCAAAAAGCACCATTTCACTTGGACAACTTACTGTGCTTGATCTGGAATTTTCCTGAATGCTTTCATCCCGTCGATCAAAACCATTCAGCTCTCAGCTACCTTACACAAAAATATCTTCTTTCTTTTCTTTTAATTTTGCATATTTCAGTTCTTCAATACCAGTGAGAGGCAACAGGAGAAAACCTCAGGATCATGTATTTCCCACAGAAAATTGCATTTGGATGAAAGAGGTTTTTGCTTTTCCCCCCAGAATGGTAGTTCGAATAAAATTTAAAAAAACAACATTGGCCAGTTCTCCTTCTGATGGTGTCTGTGTTTCCTTCTCCAAAAGGAAAGCACCCAGTCCCAGCACATACCAGGAGGCACAATTGGGCCATGAATATTAAGGCCACAGTGACACAACCTACATCCTTACCTCTCCTATTTCCCACAGGCAAACTTTGAGCTTTCAAAATCATGCAGTAGGAAACAACAGGGCAGTGTTTTGATGGCCTAAATTTCATCTGAGTCACCTTAGCTGTGCCTTTCTTCTCTTTAATTTACTCCTGTTTTCTTATAGTGCCTGCTACTGCACTTCCCATTGTAACTCAGTCTTGGGTCAAGGCCAGCCTTAAGCATGCTTGAGACTCCAAAGGATCTTGTTGACATTTTGTGTTGGGTTCTGGCACAGGGTTGAATTTTATCCCTGGATCATGCTGACCTGGAATTCAGGCGGCCAGAAGATTTTTCAGCTGCAGTGTGATGCAGCTCTGCCCAGGCTGCATGCTCACATCATTCGGGGCTGTGATGAAGTCAAGACTAGCAAACCAGAGCACACAAAGGAGGGTAATGTTATCTTACGATTTGAAACTCCTTGGAGTGTCTCACACCCCCTCCGAGGACACTCGATGCTTCCTCTTGTACTGCCTTCACCATGGTGGTCTGAGTCCTCCTCCCAGCACCCCTTGCCCCTTCCCTATGCTCCTTGGGAGGGGAGGATTTACTATGGGTTTGCCTGGGTGTAACATTTAGGAGGGCTTTCACTTTTTCCAAGAATCAGCAGAGTTGTAGAAAAACTAATACCTGGGCTTCAAATTAAAAATTAAGACTAATAACGTTCCTATATGTGTCATTAAAAAACTCCTGAGTTAAACAAATATGGCACATTTCCACACACCCAAGAGTGCTATTCGGGGTCTGATGAAACTTCTTCCTCTAATGCAGAAAAGTATGAATACTTCTCCAAAGCACTCTCTTTAATAAATTCATCTCTGCTATAAACACCATCCGTTTCTGAGGGTCCCTAAGCAGCTGCTGTTGGGGTCAGTCCTGTCTCCAACATTCATTTGCTGCTCAGCTGCACAGAGGCAAGCCAGGATGGGTTAACAGGTGAGATGCAATTCCAGCTAAGGCCATTTAATTGAGTGGACCTTGCTGCTGGAGGATAAAAGGGGAAGACCTCAGCAGTAGTATGTTAGTGATGTGCTGCTGGGATGCTGAGGGCTCTTCTTTGTTGGGTTTCTGTTATGAGGCTTCTCCAGAAATAACCCCAGTCTGTATTTAAGGTTAGTGTTTACTACCCTCCTGAGTTTTAATTTTTCCTTTATTTTGAGAGCTAAAAAGCTTTCTGTCTGTGCTTTCTGCACCTTTTCTTTAGTAACACAAGAGAAGGTTTTGAGGAGGTAGAGCCTGTCTTTTCATCAGCTGTTAATATAGCCAAGGGCACTGGCTTTTCTTTCATTCTGGTGCTTGAATTCCCTTTCCTTGTAGTGTTTGGAGCAGTCTTCTGGTGTATGAAAGCTGCACACAGAATGAGTGGGAAGTCAGGAAAGATGCATGTTTCTGTGTAGTAATAGGAGCAATCCTCCATAATGGAGGAGCATAGGTGGTGTTATATGTGCTGGGATGTGGGTAAAACCCCAGCTGTGTTTAGCCTTAGTTTTATATTACTTTGGATGGATGAACCAGAAAAGGAAAGAAATGAAAAAAGGAGCCAAACATGCATAAAAGTTAGAGATGGAAAAGACCTAGGTCATCTACTCAATACCACCCTGCCACCAGATGATTGTTCCTGAACTGAAATCTCTGCTTGGAGTTGTGGCTGAGAATACATTAACCTTTAAAACAATAGTATTAAAATGTTATATATTTTCTTTAACCCAGATGCTGGAAACCTGGTAAATGTGAAGTGCAAGTTGTGCCTGAGCAAGTGGTCCCTCAGGAAATATTGGGGGGGTTCTTTGTGAAGGAACACTTAGCCTGCTGTAGTTGTCTTGAAGCTGGTGTTGACCTGGAGCTCAGATGGCCAGCTCCTGACCTAAGGAACTGTGCTGTGTCCTGTCAGGGCTTTGTGAGAACCAATGCAGCAAAGTCAAAGCCATCAGGGTCCCTGCAGCAGCAACCCTGTGATTGCACTGGCCCTGCTGTACCCAGGGCTGCTCTCTGGTCCATCTAGAGAACAGATCATGAGAGTACAAGGAGAGGAGAAAGTGTTGCCTTGCAGGTATGTGGTTATTTTTTTTAACCTCTCATGCATGGTAATTAAATGATACTCTGGAGCTGAACTGTAGAGGTCCTGGGTAATTTCAGCTTCTGCTTCTGTGGCTGTTTCCTGGAGGTGGAGGGCAGGGAAATCTTTCTTTACCTTGCCTCATTTCAAAGCAGCATAGAAACAATCAAGGGAATGTGTCTCCTTGAGTTTGGTCAGTGCCAAGGAAGGCACATCATTAACGGTGGTTGCCTATGGCTTTCAAAGGGGTGCTCTCAAACTTCTGTCAGTGTTTTTGATTACGTTTCATAGGCAGGAGGACTGGGACACATCTACTGTATCTAGTAGACAGTGCCTTATCTACTGAGTTTTTCTTCCCTTCCTCTGCTGCTGATATGGTGCTTCAGTTTTAGGTGGCTGAAAACTTTTTTCTACAGGCAACAGATTGGTAGACCAAGTCCAATTTGGAAACCAGTCTTTTTTTTTTTTAAATTATTTTTTTAATCTTCTGTTTGGACTGTTGTCTGCTTCATTTCTGAGTTGTTCAGGAAGTTACAACACAAAGAGAGATGTACTATTATTATTGGTGGTTGTTGTTCCTAAGTCTTTATTGATTTTTTATGAAAGGAATAATAACAGTGTGCATGAGGTATCCAGCTAACAAAAGAGGTCCTGCAGTACTCATCTCGAATTAAATATATAGAAGCAGAATCCAACTGGGATATTGACAGGCAAATACAAAGCTTTGTGATTCAGTGTAGTGCTGGAGTGAAAGCAAGACTTTGCCTTGCCACAGCCCACCTTGATGGGGAGAGAGACAGCATTGTTCTTCTCTGCTGCTCATTGAGAGACATGTCCAAAACATCTTTGCTTGTGGCCAGAAATAAGTATGTTACCAGTAGGAGGGAGCTGCTACCTGAGGCTTGACGTTGGGCAGACTCATGCTAGCTTAGAGGGGGTGGGGTTGGGAAATCTGGGATGCCCTCATGGCAACAGAGTGGGGTTTGACCTATCCCTTGTAATGCAAGAAGGTAACTCAATCAAATTGCTGTGCTTGAGCTTGCCCTGCAAGAAGAGCAGGTGAGCATGCCTGTTTCTGTAGAGGGTTTCTGACAGACATTTGTTGTTTGTCTGGGTTTCTGGTATGCCTCAGTTCAGGACATCCTGCCTTTCAGCAATAAAAAGGCCATTAGGAGAGAAAATGTGTAAATCTGCTCCTCATGGTTGTGTTTTTGTTTGGGTTTGTTTCTTTTCAGCCTGCTGTATCAACCTGCCAACTCTTAGTTGGTGGTTGATGTTTCCAAAGCAGGGATGGATCAGTAGGGAAGGATGTGAGGAACCAACTTTGACATTACAGCTGCTCTGAACCCCTTCCACTTTAAGCTGACCCTAACAGAGGGGTTAGAAAAGCTCATTCTCCTTTTTTCCTTTTTTTCCCCTTACTTCCGCATGTTCTCATGTGGGCCAGAATGTAATCAACAAAAAAGATCATGTTTCTGCTGTTCCACCTGGGAGCAGAAGCTATCAGATGCAACATGAAAAGGTGTCACAGTCTTTGTAGGTTTGTTGCCTGATCATCACTCAAAAAAGACTCAAAGAAATTCAAACAAGGCTCAAGTAACGGTGTAATGTCAGAGTTTGTCTCTCTTTTGACTTTACAAGGAATTCCCGAGCATGACATTGAATCACAACCATCTCTGCTCTTAAATCATTTCCTCTAGCAAAACATCACCCCATAGAAGAAGTCCCTTCAGCAAAGACAAAAATGAAAGCACTTATTGGTTTGAAAAGATCCCTCTGTGCCAGAATCAGTGAGAGAGAGAATGGAAGTGTTAGTGCCTCCGGCAATGCCTTCTTCGCAAGGCTGTTTGTCATCCCAGCACAAGAAGAAGCTGAGCACACACAAATATTAAACTAATATTTTTGGTGCTTGGTGAATTTTGATTGTCGGTTCATACTGCCTGAGGCAGCAAACAAGAATGAGATGTGGTATCCTTAAGCTTTGTGTTCATGGCTGAATGGATGCTCCTTTTATATTTATTTATAAGTATGTATGACTCTTAGCACTGCTATTTATCTGTTGTGAGAGAGAGAGAGATGCTAATGGTAGCCAATAGCAGGATCCAACCAAGACTGCCAGGTCAGGAAGCAAAACAGCAAAATAAAGTGGTTTTGGTCCTCCAGATGCTGATGACATAGCAATTTTCTGCTCAGTTGTGAAAGGAGAGGGGGCTGAGGGTGTAAAGGCAGGTTCACAGGAGACTCCACGTTTCCCAGATCTCTGCAGTTTTGTGTTAAAATCCTTCATCCTACCCAGATGTGGAGCTAAAAAAAAAACCAAAAAACCAAACAAAAAACAAACAAAAAGAAAAACACAAACAAAAAACCCAACCAAAAAAAAAAGGGAAAGGAAAGCTGAGAGCTGGTTAATCACCAGAAGGTCAAGGCTGGTCCTGAGGCTTTTGCACAGGTGATGGATGGAAACCTGCCTTCTTCCTCTAGATTTGCTCTGAGCTGGTGCTACCAGACTTGACTTTGAGGAGAGGGGATGTGTTTTTTTTCCTTGGACAAACACTGAGGAAAACAAACGAGGCTGTCAACCTATGACCCTTCTGAAAAGATGAGGCCACCCTTTGTGCTCCAAATAGCCACACTGTTGGTTGAGATGTACTTTGCAGAGAGTGTACCAATTATGTGGGCTTTTTCAGAGCCTGTGAGTAGTGTGAGCTGTTATTTTCTTGAGTGAACAAGGAAGAGGCTGGGAGGTACGAAAGGTGATAGACAGCTTTGCAAGGAAACTGCAGTTAACCCAAAGTTAAATTTAAATCCCTGGGAACATCAGGAGCCCAAAACAAGTCTTGTGCATTGCAGCACATGAGGACAAGCACCCTCCCAGCTTACCACATGTGGCTTCATAGGGGGAATTTGTCCAGCTGTGTGTTTATTCAGCTCCAAGCTCCTTATGGGGAGATAGAAGAAAATTCCTGTGTTGTGCTTAATGCTCGAACCTGGGAAAAAAATGATCTGAATGATGAAGAGAAAGGATAAGAGATTCTCTTTTTGTTTCTCTTTTCAGCCATTTTGAGGATCCAAATTCCTGGCAATTTCTCTCAATGACCAGCAGCTCTGTCTTGTGTTGCTGATTCATAAACTGCTGCATGCTTCTTTGGCTGAATTCAGAGGAAGGAAAATGTATGCATTGGCTTTGATCATGCAAGAAGTACTTTTATAGAGGGCAAGGGGCAGCCCAAGAGAGGGGAGAAGCAAAAGATGTAGTGAGGAAGAAGTAAAGATGAATGCAAAAGAGGTAAAACCCAAGAAAGAAATGTGTATTTTGGGCAATGGGGAGAAAAACAATCATCTGATCCAAGCCAAACAAATGAACAGCATGATGAATGATGCAAAACTATGCACTGCGGTTGATTTCTTATTGTGGCAGTGATATTAGCAATAAAATCAATATCAATAGTTAGCTAGGCTAATAACTACACAGATCAGATCAGATTAGATTGATATTACTCCTCCTAATAACCTGCTATTGTTGCTATTGCACACTAGGTAGGAAAAGATATCATGTCTTTTAATTAAAACAGAGACTTCAGCAATTTTATTCACTTGTAGTCATAACTGGAGATGGCTAGTCCATACCCCAGCAATTAAATCTGTCCTGAAGGCTCTTATAAATGAAAATAAAGAGAGAATCCATTGAAAATCCTCTACTTGACAGCCTGGCACTACGTGCATGTGTGACAACCAGATGAAAAGCATAGAAAATTGAGGCAATTAAAACCGGGGCTTCCCTCAGCTTTGGACCACTCAAAAGCCCCAAATTAGGCTTTGCAGCAATTTTTGAGGTTCTGACATCAACTTTCATGGCTGCATTTCATGCTGGAGCACAACCAAAGCCCTTCAGGTGATTGTTGAAGAAGGTTGTGTTGAAATGTCTGCCTCCAGATGAGACAGGTCAGGTTGTGGGTCACCACCTCCCCCTCACTTGAGGTGACCACTGTGCCCAGCATCTCACCTCAGAAACCTCTCTGGTGAACTCCTGGCCCCAATCAATGCGCTTCCATGAAAAAACGCCATCTTAGAGAAAACAGCATATTTAAAAGCAAAAGGCATGCTGAGTTTTATTGAATTTGTTCCAAATGGTTCTACATTCAATCACCCAGAAACTGTCTCCCTGCAGGCAACAATATCTTTTACTAACGAGTGTTTGCTGTGCAAAATAGCTCACCTTGTATTTCACAAGTTCTTTGCTCTGACTCTGCACCTGCCCTGTGTTAGGGCTCCTTCCTGCTTTTCTTGTCTTTTGGGGCTTCCTCATGTTAACAAAACTGTCTGCAAAAGGGGGATGATGTAAGGAAGGAAAAAAGAAAAGAAGGCATGAGGTCACTTCAGGTCTGAAATGGGGTGAGAAATGTGTTGTGTTCCTCTCAGATCTTGGCCCTGGGGGCTGGAGAAAGACCCTTTGGGTTGTTCTCCTGACCTCTAAATAGAGCAAGTCCTAGTGCAGCATTTCTGCTGAATTACAGCCTTGGTGTAGCCTCATGTGCTGTGCTGCAAGGATGCTTTTGGCTCTGTGGAGTCTGTACGTGTATTTGCCACACCAAATCAGTGTGAAGGGTGCTTTGACTTGCTCACACCTGATGCTCTGCTCCCACCAGCTTTATTCTGGTGGCTCTGCAGTGCAGTAAGGGTGCTATGGAGGAGCAGGCTGCTCAGCACCAAGGCATTGCAGCCCATATGACTGCCTTTGACCTTCTTCCACTGGTTGTCTCCTTGGTTTGGGTTTTTTCTTTTGGTTTGGTTTGTTTTGCCTTTCGGGGTTTTTGTCTGTTTGTTTTTGTTGTTTTTAAGCAACTATTTTTTGAGCATGAAACTTGCTCCCCTCTGTCTCTCCTCCCCTGTTGTTTCCCTCCCTAGTTGTGGCCACATTCTCTAGTGTTGCACCCAGGGGACTGCTGAATGTCCCTCCTGCACTGGGGCAGGGATTTAAATCCAGCACTGAGGAAACTTTGCCAAAGCGAGATTGAAAACCTGACCAATCAATTTGGTGTGCTGAGCATGTATTAAGTGAGATGTCTGCCTTGTATCTGTCAGGTGACAAACATCTGCAAAGGGGAGAGCTGGAGGAGCAGGCTGCCCCTCTTCCAGCCCCTTTCATGCCTGTGTTTTCGGAAACAGGAGCTTTGGAGTTTGTGTATCTCACAGAGCTGGAAGAGGATAAAACTCTCCAGGTGTCCAGGAGGGAAAAGAGAGAGAGAGTCTTTGAATTTCTTCCCTTAAATCATAAGTCACTCTAATTGCTTTCTTCTTCCATTTTCTCCTTTTTCTTTCTCTCACTGCCTCCCTTTGAATCAAGGTTTTATCTTCATTGGTGCATGTATGCAGGGCTACTGCAGACAGTGTTGTCTAGTAAAACACCTGCTGAGTGAGTAGGTGCTGATGCTGCTGCCAAGCCACCCTCCGCACCTCCGGGACCCTCCCTTCCCACCTGTGCCCTGTGCAAAACAGTATCTCCCACCTCACTCCTATCAATCAAGGTGCAAGATTTTATTAGCAAAGCTGCTCAGACAAGCAAGAAGGATGGAGCAAGGGGGATAAAAACACCCTGAAGAGACTGGGAGGCAGGAGTCAACTAACCTAAAGTGAAGGAGGAAAGCCTGCAGGATTCCCAGTGTAAGTTCTGGGGGGCTGTACTAATGTCCTGTCTTGACTGCATCCCAAGGTGGGATGCTGAAGGACAGCACACATGAAACAAGACAGATCATACTCCAAGGTCAGCTAGCAGCCATGGCTGGATTTTAAAATTAAATATCCCCAAACTTTCCCTGTCCTGCCATACCCAGGTGTAGGTGCTGTCCCAGCACAGCCAGTGCCCCAAAACCTTCAGGGTGTGGGTGAAGGAATGCTCAGAAAGCATCTGCATGGGCACTCACCTTTGAATCTACTCTCACATTTTTACCAAAGTGGTAACTCTGCCCTGTGCAGGGACACAGGTACCCCGCAGCTTGCCCCCTCCCCATGCAGCCATCCCTGCTGTATTGCTGCTGCCTCGTTTCAGCAGCCTGGTGACTGTTGGCAGTGCATCCAGCCTAAAAATAAAAAGACAGATTGTCCACTTCAGCTGTAATTACCGACTGAAAAGACCCAGTGGGAAAAGAAGGGACGGGGGTGTAGCAGGGAGGGCAGAGAAGGAAAAGAAAGAAAGAAGAAAACAAGAAAGAAACTCATCCTTGAACAGGTTGCATCAATCATCCAGCTTGCTGCCTGTGCAAGGTCCCTCTCTGGTTCCCGGGAGGGATAACTGCATTCTGCACTGGGAAAGCATCAGCTGGACCCATGGCTTCCTTGGGGAGCAGAGAGAGGGGTTCCACCCTGACTTATCCATCCACCCCAAATTATTTGTCCCCCCTATCCCTGCCATTCCCTCGCAAGCAAGGCTGGCTGGGTTCGCTTACCCTTGCCCTGTGGCCAGGCAGGCTCTTTTTCAGGCACCCTCAGCCCTGTCCTGTACCTATGTGCAAAGCTGTTGGCAAGTGCACATGGAGGGGAGTATTTCTTCTTATCAGGAACCTAGACTAAAATACACATGAATACTAGATCCACAAGAAATTTTGTTTGGGCTTTTTTTGCCACCCTTCCCACCCCATATGTATCAAATTTGCTGTCTCCATTTCTCTGGAGTCTTTAAATGTCATCCTCCCCACCAACTGGGTCCTATTTGTAGAGCTGTGGTTTGGCTTATATTTGTTTCTTTGGCTTTAAGTGTATCTGCCTCAACAACTGGAGAAGCTGATGCTCTTTCACCGCACAGAACCAGAGGGAACTGCAATGCCAGTGTTCCCAGCAGTGCTACCAGCCTGTGCTTTCCTTTTGCGCCAGCCCTGGTGAGTAATGATGAATCTTGGGTGTCAGAGGCAGAGAGTGATGAAAGCAGTTTGGGTGGTGTTCTGGTCACTGACATTTCTTGGCACTGCAGTAAGGTGTCAGAGGCAAGGATGGATCCTAGAGGAATGGTAGCATGGGTCACACAAAGGGTCAGCCTGGAGAAAGCAGTGATGGCCCATGGTAAGGGAAGTCTTGGGGTTGCAACACTGGGACTCCCATGCTGCCGCAAGATGGGTATGGTGGAACTGCTCCTGCAGGGCCCCATGAGCCAGGGGGATGGTCATCTTGCCAGCTTCTGGTTTCCCACTCCCTCAAGCCTCCAGCACCCAGCAAGGCTTGAGAGACCATGTAGGAGTCACTCCCTCAGAGACCTGGCAAGCACTACAGCTGACCAGAGACAGCATGCATACCCCAAGCCTGTAGCTCAGGCTATAGTCTGTGTGCTGCCTGTCTTTAAAATGCCAGCAATGTCCTGTCGTTATCAGCTAATGCCCTCTAATGGGCCCATTAAACAGCTCTGTCTTTGCCTTGGCTTCTAATTCCCCCTCCCCTACTCATAATCAGGCAGCATTACCTGCTTCAGGAGATACGATTACACTACTTAATTCTTTCTAAATGACAGCGCTGAGCCAGCAGCAGAGAGCCATTCACCTTTATTTGGCCAAGCAAGACCCCTGGATGCTGGACAGAGGCTGGCAGTGGCAGGGAGAGACCCAGCTCTCACACCCAGTTTTCCCCTTCACTGCTGCAGCAGCAGGATGGGTGTCCCTGAGGGCATCTGCCTGTAATTATAGCAGATGTACAGCAAGTAGTTCCTCCATCCCTGCGAAGCAAAGGGCTCTTTGCTTTATCCCTATCTAAAGCAAGTCTTAGAAACTGCTGTTGACCACAAGGCTTGCTGTCCCTCCAGCCTTGCCAGCCCAGATCTTTGCTCAATGTTGGGACAAAATCTGTGAAAACGAGCAGGACAGCCGTGTGTCTATCAGTGGCCCTGTGTGCCTCTCCATATAAATGTCTCTTAAAACACTTGAGGAACAGGGATTGGAGTGTTGGAGTGACTAAAAATCGACTGCTTTTTGCTCAGTGCTTGGTTGGCTTTATCTGGAGTTTGGGGAAATTTTTAATAGCACTGACTATTGATAATATGTCACTGGGAATTTGCTTAGCATTTCATGGCACAAATGCTAAAAATATAAGGTCCTGATCCCCAGAGTGCTTGGAAACATTGAGAGAAAGCAAACTCGGAGAAGTGGTAAGGTCCTGGAGAGATGTGGAGGTTTCAGGGGCACAGCCAAATGAGAAGGCTGCTGGAGAATGGGCCTGAGCAGGGCTTCTGGGGACTGAGAAGATTAAAAAGGAGAGAAATGTGGGTCTGCCTGCACTGAAAGGCTGACGGAGCATCGTTGTTTTGAGATCCACCCACCACCTCATTTGCTTTTTTCCACTACCCTTTCCCTGAAGATGGGGAAAACATGGCTCTGAGGCTCTTTCTGCAGGTAGAACCTGTGGTGATAGTAATTTTGGTTATTCAGAGGAAGGCTAAAGGAGGATGTAGACAAGAGGAGCCACAGACCTGAGAGACGGTGAAAGGTGTGCAGTGCTCTGTGCCCTATAGCAAAGGGTTATTTGTAGCATGAGACAATGACAGAAATAGCCTTTAAGAGAGGATGTTCCTTCCAGAAAACTTACTGTGCATTTTAGTCTGTTTTCTGTGTCAGTTTGTTTCCTAATGACCTCTGATATGGCAGGTGGGCCTTCATCTTCTCCACTTTGTGCTGGGCTGTACAGTCCTTGAGGTTTGTTTTCTTTCCTTTCCATGTTGCTCTGTTATATCATGCTGAGCTGCTAAACCCAGCTGCAGTTTTGACAGATGATGATGCATGATGATTTGACATTTTCATGAGCACTAAACACACATGCTTACCAATTTTAAAAGGAGAAAGAACCCTCCACTTCCACTCTCTCCTGGCTTGTTTGCTTTGTTTGGCTTAATTTTGATGAAAGATGCCATGTTAATGGCTCTTGAAACGGAAACCCTCTATTTACCTGCTGAACAAGTGGGGCAAGGGAGCTGACCATGCATGCTGCTTCTATGCTGCTTCTGCAGCAGGCTTCACTGCAATGGCAGTGCTGTCCCCAGCACACTCACACTGTCACTTTCTGCCTCAGCTGGTGCAACAGTGCCGCTCAGAAGGCATCATCTGTGCCATTAGCCTCTATCTCATTGCTCTGTGGCTCTGGATTTAGCACTTGAAGCTTTAAATTTTTCAGGGCCATGCTGCTAGATGCAGCAACTCCTTCTTTGAAGCCAAGGCAGTGTTGCTCAATAATTTCAGAGAAGTGATCCTCTAGAGGATAGGAGGAATGGTTGACCCCAGAAGGAAGCCTATACTTGAAGCCTAGTCTCCTGGCAGAGAAAGGGTAGAGAAAAAGGTAGGAATACATTTTAAATAGTCAGCTCTTATATTCTGGGAGCTTTCATGCTGCAGTAGGAGAAGCCAAAGGGAGTTTTTCCTTCTGTGTTGGATGGAAGTGGAATCAGGCTATTTACCCTTGATGAATTGCCAAGGAATGGTTGATTGTGTTTAGAAATAGTGAAAAGGTATAATAAATAGTGCTTCCTGCTCCAAGACAGGACAAGAAGTGATAGTGAGGAGACCAGACCTGGTAACCATCAGCACACATCCTTTTTTGTTCTGTAACTGATGTGACTCCAGTATCCACAGTGGATCTTGGGCTAGAGAAGAAAAATACTGAGGTCCATCAAACTTTCTGCCATCTGAAGAGCTAACTAACTGTGCATTGGGATACTACAAAATGAGGAGTACTCTGGCATGGCAGACTGTAGATGTCCCATTTCCGTAGGGTTGCTCTGGATAACGCAGAGGGAGATGCTGCCAGTCAGTTATTGTACAGAAGAAAGGCAACCCTAATTCTGGGGCTGGTGGGGCTTGCCTAACCTTGGAAAGCCAGCTATGAAGGAGGTCTTCAAACTCCAATCAAGAAAGAGGCGAACTCCAGGCTGCTATTTCTTGTGTGAAAATGCCATGAACAGAAGGCAGCAAGGGTTTGCTGTGCCATCAATTTTCAAATCAAGGGCAGCTGAAGGAAGAAGAAGGAGGACCTCAACACATACAGGGGAAATCCATCTGAGTCTACTCGGCACTTTCCCAGCTTCTGTCTAATGAAGTGCTGATCCTATTACTGGTGGATCTGACGCAGTGTGAGATTTAAGTGGCTATTGTAGACAACCATGAAGTTGCCAATGTGAGGGCTCGGTTAAATCCTCTGGTGGGCTGCATCCAGTTGCATGGTGTTGGGGCTGCAGCTGTTATGGAGAAGATGGCATTTTGGTCGTCTCCTGGCATCTCACAAAAGTTTAGTCTTCAAGAACAGCAGGCACAGTATGGAAACTTTCCTCTTCCCTGTTTTTTTGTGGGTCTTTTTTTTTGTTGTTGGTTTTGGGTTTTTTTTTTTTGTAATTAAACCCCAAATAGTTGAAAAAGAAACCTTTCAGGGAAAGCAGATGCTTTCTCGCAACACATTAATTTTAAATGCAGGGGGGAAATTTATTTTTTATTTTCCATTTTATTTTTATTTTCCATTTTCTTTTGGGACCATTGCCAACCCATCACAGTTACACTTCATCAACTGTGCTTTGTTCAGGCTGTAAGCTCCTCGGGACAGGACTGCCTCTGGTACACAAACCAAGGGTGTCATTAAATGTACACCCCTGTACATTTATGTAAATAAAATAAAGCCTTGTAGAAGTAGTCGCTAGTTTTGTGCTGCTTCAGGCTCTTGTGGAAAGGAAAGGTTTCTCACCGTGGGTCTGCTCTCCACCAGCTGGCATGCACCTCAAGGAAAAGGAAGGTGCATCGTTCACTCATTAATATTTTGCATTAAAAATTGGAAGTGCCATGTAAATCCTAAATTAATTATTGTCTTATGCTTTTTTATTATTATAACAGAGCAAGAGGAGCAGCAGCAAGTGGGAGCAGCACACCATGCCCATTCACAGCCATCATGGCATCTCATTGAGAAGATGGTCTTGCCTATGCTTGCCACTCACTTTTGCTTGTATGGGAAACACTGACCTATGACATTGCGATGAGTGAGAAAGGACAGGAGGGAGACCAGGTGTGAGAAAAGCATGCACAAGCAATCAGGTAGTATTTTCCTTTACTAGTCACAGAAATTAATGCTGTCTGAGGCATGAAAGGGAAAAACCCAGAGGATTTGATCTTGCCTGCCACTTACATCTTTTCCCAAGCACAGCATTCCCCTCCACCTCTTGGACCCTCAGCAGTTGGACACCACCTCGATGTCCATTTCTCCACACTGGGCCTTGGGGCAGGAGCCAATGGTGCATTGTATGACTGTGTTTGAATGTCAACCCAGGGGAAAATGATGGGCATGAAGGAGCAGGAGCAAAAGTCCTTGAGTAGAGAAAAAGTGAGCTGCTGCTGGAGACAGCAGTTCTGATGGTCTGGAAGAAGACAGTACAACAAAAGGGGAAGATTTTTGCAGGCAACCTGACTATGCTTTTATCAGGGCCCTCTTCATCTCGATCCTATGTTCTCTGATGAAAAGAGCTGTCGGGTGACTCTGACACACACCCTCCTGCTCCATGGGAAGAACACACCTTAATTAGTATCAGGGCTGAATGGATGGGCAAACTCCATTGCCAGAGGAGTGCCCACCCTTACACCCCTCTGAGGTTTTCCAGTCAGCAGTTTGTGGTGAAACTCTCCTTTTTATTTCAAAACCAGGACAGAGCATGGCTGGGCACCAGCAGGAGAGGTGGCCAAATGGGAGCCCATTCGGGTAGGCGGCAGAGGGCAAAGATGTGGCCATTCATTTCCCACAGAGGCATCCTGCCAGTTGCACACAGGAGCCCTTTGCATGGGAAAATTATCAGGGAGCAAACCTTGCTCCTAATTTGCTCCTCAGGGCACTCCCAAGCCCCCTCAGCACAAGTGATGCGAGGGGGAACACCAGAGGTGCTGGCCCTGCATCAAGCAACCAGCAAAGGACACAGGTAGGTAACAGCTACCCAAATGATGCCTCCATATTATTTTTTTAGCCCTGGTGATCTGGGGGCAATGCATTTGTTTGGGAGATTTGAACAGAAGTGGCAACAGATGCACTGTGTAATAAAAATGTGAAAGCCACTATTATGCTTTCAGGAAGAGAAAAGCAAAGAGAAAAACTGCAGGCATCAGAGATAAACACACGCAAAATTGTGGAAAGGCAATATTTAATAGCTCACCAATCACATTCTCATTTCCAAGGTACATTACCTCTAGAGCTGAATTAACTATAGAATCTTTAAAAAGAAAAAAGAAAAGGAACAAAACCAAGCACCTACCACCACCAAAAAAGGAAATACTGGCTGCTGCCCCTCTGTTAGGAGAGCTCTCCTAATGCATCCCCCCTTTTAGGCATCGTGGGGCAGTTCTTGTTCAGCATCACCTGGCAGTCTCTTCCTGATGGCTGTGCCCTCAGTCACTCTGCTGCTTGCAAGGGCTATGCTGCATGCCTGGAAAGCGAAGTTGGGCAGTGTGTTTTTGGAGCCTATCAATAAGGGCTGTTTTACCCTTCCCATCTGACTGTTTTCGCTAGCACAACCCAGAATCTAGAGAAACTCACAGAACTTGATGGAGGGTGGGAAGAGGCAATAGTAAAGGGGAAAGTTATGGGAGCTTCTTACACCAGCTTCATTTGTAAAGGCTGTAATAGGGTGAAATCAAGCTCCAACTAGACCAGTATGTTTTCTTCCACAGTTGCTATAGGCATATTTTTAGAGAACCAAGCAGGCTGATGTGACTGGTCCTAATCTGCTCATCTTCACATCACAGTGCCATCACTTGTTATCTCCTTCAGCAGTGGAGGTTATTCCCTTTCCCCTGTGCGTGAGACAGAGAAGCCAGTTCCCTCAGCAACAGACAAGGTTGGCATTGATGTGCTAAGGCTGCTATGGATCAGCTGGACCACAAGTCTCATTCTCCCCTGGCTATCAGTATCTAGCTGGTGGGTCTTTTACAGCTGCGTTGTGGGACCCTTGTGTTCTGCACTAATATCCCACTAAGTACAATAGGACTTGTGAACAGGCCTTTTAGGCACTGCATTAATACCACAAATAAAGAAAGAATAACCATCCCTAAATGGAATAGCTCTTTCAAGGAGGTGAGGTATTACCTTTAATCATTTTTAAATTCATGTAAGGCAACCTGGAATTACCTACAAAGAACTCTCTATAAAGCCAGATTGTATTGCATTTAATACCTATGCTTTTAGCCCTCTCTTTCCTTATTTTCTTGTACTTAGATAGACTTTCCTTTAGAGGACTTGATTTTTTTTTATCATTTCCAAGTGTCTGCGCTGGCTCAAAAGTGACTCAGTACTTGGTCAATACCTCTGGTGGCTGTTGGTACAGCCACTGATGGGAAACCAGCAGAGAATTATTCAGGTGAAAGCCTCCCTGAAAAATCAGTCAGAAGAAGGCCAGTTAGTTGGCTAGTTTTAAATCTCCATTGTTTTCAGAAATGGGGGGAAACCAGAGGGACAGACAGAAAATAGATCGTGGAGAATGCCAGAAGTATTTAAATACCCAATGGAGGGAGGCAGGAGCTTATAGCAACGAAGCACATTACCAGTACAACACAAAAAGGCAGATTTCCAATACCACTGCACTTTGAAGTAGGAAAAAGCCTGCAAAAACATAAAAAAAGCCTTTCTGGTTCAGCTGAATGGTGCATCTGTACTTACCATGAAGGCTGTCCTGACCTCCAACTGTTTTCCTCTCTGGGGAATCTGGAGTCTGATGTGATTTCTCGGCCTAGTAACACCCAACAGATTTCCCTCCCTGCCTTCACTCCATCCACTCCTGAGCCTACACAAACATCTTCCAAAGATGTTAGAGGTGCAGAGCAATGGTGTCAAAGTTTGTAGATAGGCATGCAGTGGAGAGAAAAAACTCCTTACAGGGTCAAATTTCCTTGTAGCCTTTTATCTTGATAAGTACTGCTGTCCTGTTCTCCAGCGCAGCACCTCCAGCTTGGAGTGAGCAGGAGGACCCTCCCTGCCTTTCCCCTCTTGGCCTCGAGAATGAAGTTTATTCCTGATGCTTACAGGATGTTAACCCCCCTCTCTCCTCCAAAGCATCTTCTGATGCCAAGTGATGCAGTCCCATAGAACTCTGAAAAAATGCTGCTTTCCACTTGGGACTGAACCAGGTAACACCACTCTGCAGAACCTTTGATGCTCTGCTCAGGCACTTTCCCCAGGCACTTTCTGCTACATCAGAGCATCCTGACCTTGCAGCACTGAAGATACTTGAGAAAAGACCTGCATCACTTCTGTGTCTGGTTTTGAGCAGCTGAAAAGCAGTTTCCTTAGTGCCCAGCAGACAACTCTGCTTGGGAAATCCAGCTTCTACTGGCAATGTCTTTTTCCATGAGTCTTGCTTTCCTTCCCTCTCACTCCAACCCTGTGCAATGAATGCTGTGTTACACACCACATGTGCCGTTCATCTTTCCAACCATGTGCTATCACATCTTCAAGAAAAGGGCAGATTGACAAATTGATTTGGAAGGGGTTTCGTCATTAAAGGGAAACCGGTTTGGTGGGGCAATGGCAGCCTGTGTCCCTCACCAGTCTCCGAGCACCTACAGGTGAAGCTAGTACTCAGGCAAAAAACATGTGAGGAGGCTGAACTTCAGGAAGCCCCTTGTTAAAGCATTTGCAGCACATCGCTGCATCAGCCTGTGAAAATGCGACTGTCACCCCCAGGCTAAGCCCAGCACTGAGAAACCTGACAGCCTCAGTGAAACCAGCCACAAGTGACTTCTACCATCCTCCTTGGGAGGGAAGATAAATGTCGTAAGTCATCAGCCATCACAGCTTATACAAGGCTCATTTTTCTCTCCCTGGTGCTGAGAAACCGCTGTGGATGAAGGGAGGGTGAAGGGAAAACATCGGAAGGGCAAGTGGCAAAGGGGAGTTGTGAATCCTGCTAAGCTTCCCATGTCCCTTGGGTGGGACCATCAGCACTGATAGAAAAATGCGTGTGTAAAAATGAGGGAAACAAGGTATGCAACCACACAAGCACTGCAAAGGCAGCCAAAGCAGGTAGGCAGGTTGGTGTCTAGATGGGCAGGCATCTGTGCAACACCAAATCCTGCAGAGATTGTGCACAAACTGAGCACCTGCCCCCTTGCTGGACAAATGTTTTTTCAGCAAGCCACTGCTGAATGCAAGCAGTGGTGGACCCCAGGGGTCAGGACCAGCTAGAGGGGCTAAAAGTCCTCCCACTTCGCAGAAGCTGCCTGCTCATTTTTGGCATAGGTATATTTGCTGAACCAGCCCATGCTTCACCAGTCTACTTTCTTGGATGAAGTTGCACCTTAACAGCCCATCAGGTGGGCACCCATCTTAACAACCATCGACCGCAGCCCGAAAGCCATGGACCATGTTCTTCTCTCCATGCAAGGGATGAGTGCAAGGAAAGCTTTAGTACTGAAAAGTCCATTTTCTTCCCTTTTGCTGTCTTTAGGAAAATCATGTACCCCAGTAGACCCTCCTTATTCTGGGCACAGAGGAGAAGGCTCTGATTTTACAGAGCAAAAATCATGCCAGCAGCTCATGAGCAAAGTAGGTGTAAGAAAGCAGTGGGCTGGAAAGGGTTAGAGCAAGGGGAGGAGGTACATCAGGAAGCCCAGCTTCCCTTCCAGCTTCCAGGTAGTTTAAACTTAATGGTGAGTAACAATTCCTGTAAAACCAGACAATTTCACATTGAAAAGGCCAAGAAAATATTTTCAGCACAGCAGGCAGTGCTGTGCTACACAGGTGGGCAGGTGCAGGCAGCAATGGGGATATTCATCCCAAGAGGCAGGTGTGTTTTCTGTAAGCCAGATTCTGATTTGAGTGATTTCCTCCTTGTCCCAAATTTGGATGGGGATGAAACTGTGGTCTTCTTTTTCCTTAACCACTGGTTGCTGCTCCTCTGTTTCACCCATCAGGGTGAGAGGCAATTCTCATCATCAGCCCAGGGCAGGTGCTTTCTTTGGGGATACCTTGAGCCAAATACAACTTATGTGTATTTAACAATCTGTAGCAGAGCCTTACCCATTGTCTTGTCTCTCCTGGAACCTATGCAACATATTGGCATTCGTGGCATCCTATAGGATGCAGTCGCACACTCCAACACTACCTCCATTGTATGAAAATCACTTAAACTCTTCTGACAGCATCCCCATGTGATGGACTCTGCCAAAATACCTCCACCCTGGTCAAGGACTCGCAAGGACAAATCTTGCTGAACAAGTATGACTTTGGATCATGCAGACAAAATTCAGCCACCAAAATTTGCTGGGTGATGAGTATAGCCTGGCAAATAATTCCACGCAAATAGCTTGCTAAATGCATTGAGCTTCTCTCGCCTCTCACAAACCACCCATGACCACGCTGTGACCCACGATGTCCTCAGGTAAACCAGTTATTGGAAATCATTCCCCACTCAAAATTTGTTCTTGGGCTTATGGCGCTCAATAAGTGAGCTGTGCAGATTGGCAGCGGCTGGTCACATAAATCAGGAGTCATTTTCTCCTCCATCCTAAACATGCCAGAAGTCAGTGGGCTGAGATGCATCCTGGAGAGAGACCATGGACACATAGGATTACCAAATTTTGGAACATTTCAAACCTTTGCCTCCCTAAGCAATTAAGCTTTGTGTAACACATCACTCCAAGGGAAAATGGGCCCTTGCAGAGAACATAGTTCAGATTTAATCTTGCTGTATTGCGTTCACACATAAATAATTACCTGTGAACTTGTTTCTTCAATCTACCCCACTGACCAGCCTCTGTTGAGGCCTGGGAAATTCTTTTTCGTTAGATGTTTTGCATAAGACGAGCCAGAGAAGAGGTGCCAAGGGGAGGAATGAGTTTTTAATGTGAACACATCAGGCAGCATTTGCAACATTTACCCAGAGGATATTCAGTCCTGCTATCCCTATTTTTGCGGTGTCTCTTCGCAATGATTAATTTAAAGTGCCAGCATCAGGAATCATGGGAACATATGAGAAACCCAATTTTTCTGTTAAAATACAAGTAAGTTTCTTTCTTGAAGTTACAGGAAAAAGATGGGAAAAGGTCATCATTAAAGAAATGTAAAACACTGCTCTGCTTCTCATCTAATCTCTTTTTTTTTTCATTCCATTTCTTAATTTGGAGAAGGAACCCTCTCATTTGGAGTGCACCATATGGTTGCAGATCACCAAAATGGAAAAGTTGATATCATCCGACCTTTAGAAGCAGATGCCCTGGTTTCCCACAGGCAGGGTGCTCAACAGGCACACAGCAACTACCTTACGTACATCTTTCAAGAGCTTTCATGACAAAATTGGGCTTGTGCTTCCCAAAGCAGTACGCAAGGTATGCGGGCTGGGGATGATGACTCTGTGTATAAACTGAATCTTCACCCTTCCCACCTAGCAGTCCCTCCTGGTCACTGCTCTGGCCCCATGCAAGGAGGAGAATTGCTACCAGCCATTGTCTGGGGTGCCTTGTCTATGCATTATTTGCCTACCTTGATGATACACCCTATTTCTTCAGGATATCTGACAATGCCACTTTTTAGGGACCTTCACCATGGCCACGAGCTTGTCTTTTCTTACACTTCATAGCTTTTGGCCTCTTCACATCTCCTGTGTAGTGCTGAGAAATGCATGGCCTTTGGTTGGGTATGTGGAGGAGTCTCCCTGTGCCTATCAGATTGGACCTCTTAACTGCGGGTCTATTTTTTGTTGTTATTTTCTCCAGTCTTACACTTTGAAGCAACATGTTATTGCTTGGTAAGGCCAAGAAAGCCTTTCCTGTAAATTTGCAGTCTGCTTCCCTGCAGCTGTACTTTAAGTGCGACCGCAACACTCCCCTCCCCTTCCCATGCATACACTTCCCCATTCCCATTGCAGGTGGCTCTGTGAGCACTTCTTGTCCCACTGCTTCCTAATGGCATGTGCTGTATCAGCCTGGGCTCCCAGTGTTACAGCAGCTCTCAGTCAGAAGAAAGCCAAGCTTCCTCAGAACCAACCTTGGACATGGGGGTAAAGCCACTCAGGCATTCAAGTGGATCAGATTTGATACAGCAGACCAAGTGTGCTGCAGTGCAGAGCATCTGGCTGGATGTAGAGCCACTGCTTTGCCTAACACGCCAGGTCACCTTCATGCCAGATCTTCCCCATCTGAGTATCTTCCTATAGAAGCAGTGGGCCAGATGATGCTGGGCAACAGGAGGGGGTCATACCCATTTAGGGTGAGGCATCTCACCCACTAGCTGGAGTTAAGATTTTTGAAACATTTCTGCCATATCCCTAACCCCAAACCCATCCACTTCTGCGGATGTTGCACACAGGTGCACTCTGCTTCATCCCCAGTGAACCTTCCCTACCTCAACAATTCACTGAACAAGTCATGTCCTCGTGTCCCTACACCTAGGCTCCTCTGTCTTCATCTGTTGTAGCAGCCTGTCTTTATTATGCCCTATGCTTCTCTCCCTTCTCTTTCTGTCCCCTTGTGTTAGGCACCATGGGGTGAATCCCATCCCTTAGGCAAACCCCTTACCTTTAACAAGCAGAGGGCTCTCAGTTATTTACCAGGGAAAGGGTAAGCCACAGCATTTATATAAAACATATTAATAATTTTGCCCTTTCCCTCCACATTTACCAAATTGATTTTTGAACTGCTAGCAGTCGTATTGCAATAAATATAGTTGAAATCCATTGCACGTAATGGTTTATAAATTGTGAATCATAATTCAGCGGGAGCCTTGGGTTTGGTTTGCTGGCTTCTGTTGGTGCGTGCACGCGTGCCTGTGTTTTCCTTTCTCCAGCCCTTAAGCCTGCACAACTCTCCAGTGGAGTAATAAATTGGGAATAATAGAAGCTCTGCTAACGAAATTTCACTTGTCAGTTGGAAGATCTCATGCTGTGTGTTCAGTTCTTGCAAATAGTGCAAGGTAAAAAATAAAAACAAAATACGCCCATCCCCCAGGTCTCTGGTCTGTACTGTCAGCGGGATGTCCCCGGCTGGGAGGAGAGTTCACATTTCCCACTCCCAGCAGCGGCATTGGTTCGAAACTGGCCCCTTGTACCAACTTCAGTGCTGCAGGAGGGTGTAAACTTGCAGCTATTTTGTGATGGGGTCCTCTTGCAAGGGCACCACCAGCCCCCTTCCAAGGCAGAGATGGAGAGGTGGGATCAGCAGGGGACTGAGTGCTGCCCCAGGACACAGTAGCAGCAACATCAGGTTATATATTCAGTTCACAGCACGGGGTCCTTCCTACCAACCATGTTTGGCTGTTGTCTGAGGCAACTGTTTACAGTAATACTGGTTTTAGTACATCCCTGGGGATGAGGATGTTCAGGGGAATGTTTTGGCGTCAAGCATGGAAGATCCCTGGAGTGGAGAAGGCCTAGGTGGTAGCAGCTTTGCCCTGGCTAATCTCCCAGAAGTCTGTTCGCAGTAAAGAAGAGATGCTTGGGAAGAAGGAGCATCTAACAGTGGAGGACAGCGCTCACTGCTCTTCCACAAAAACCACCTTTGCACAACCACACACAAGATACTGTCCCTGCTGCCACCATCCCCAAAAACACAGTTGCAAAGGTGACAGGCAGGGGAAGCAGGAGAGTTTTGTGCAGGCAGTGAGATCCCCCCAGGGTATAGAGCCCAAGCTGGAGCTCGGTGCAGCAGTCAGGCAGGAAAATCCATATCTGCTGCAGATTTATTATCTGTTGGGAGAAATGTAGCACAGATATTTTTAAAACGTGGGTCCATTAAGCTCTCCAAATGGGCCGGCTCACCTGCTATTTTAACAACACGTTGTGACACCATCTTCTTTTATAAGTATTCCTTTCGGACTTATTAAATCTAAGCTGTCGTATCCCATTTTGAGGGAGGAAAATGCCATCGAAATGACCATTCCAGTCGCACTGAAACTGCTTAATGAGTTTTTATGGGGTGCAGAAAATTTAGGCGCCAGTCCAGGACTTTGGGGAGGAAAAAGATGGATCAATTAGGAATGGTAGTATTTACACTGCTTTTCATTTTCACACTCTTTTCTCTTTGTGGCTGTTGTGGGTTTTGCCCAGCTGGTAACTCAGAACAATGCAGCTGCTTATTCACTTCCCTACTCTCTCCCCTCTCCCCTCCAGCTGGGATGGGGAGGAGAATCAAAATAAAGTAAACTCCATGGGTTGAAATAAGAACCTGTCTTATAATAACTGTTATTTAGTCCAATAACTAAAGTATAATATAAAACTACTACTACTAGTAATAATGATAAGGGAAATAACAAAGGTAGAGAATATAAAAGTAATAAGTAAAAGGGAAAAAAAAACCAATAGTAAACACAGGTTATGTACAGCTCAATTGCTCACCACCCACTGACCAATACCCAGCCTGACCCAAGCAGTGATCTGGGCCTTCCGAGTTAACTCCCCCCAGTTTCTATACTGGACATGACGTGCTGTGGTATGGAATATCCCTTTGGCTTGTTTGGGTCAGGTGTCCTGTCTCTGCTTCCTCCTGGCTTCCCGTGCCTCTCCTCACTGTCAAAGCATGAGACTGAAAAGTCCTTGGTCAGAGTAAACATTACTGAGCAACAGCTAAAAACATCGGTGTTATCAGTGTTGCTCTCAGACTGCACCAGCTGTTAAGGAGAAAAATAACTTTTACAGCTGAACCCAGGACAGTGGCCTTGTGTTTATTGTGGGATGGGTGCATGAGAGCCTGGGAACTTCATCTGAGACCCAGGAATTAAGAGGATGGGAATAGTTAAGTGTCATCCCAGCAACATGAAGTGTCTGCAATAGTGGCACATCCCTGGGCACAGACCCTTCTTTCTGCCAAAAACTGCTTCTCCTGTAAAAATATGCCTGGGTGCTGCCAGTGGCCGGTGCATGTCCTTGGGCGAGGAGAGAGGCATTGCCAAGAGAAACGGAGGTGATGTCATGGACAAGGGAAAACAAACTACGTCTTGTGTCTGGGAATCAGCTGCCAGTGCAGAAGAAGGGTGGAAAAAGGGACTTTGCAGCTTCCCAGCCTTCTGGCAGAAGAGGGCTCAGGGCAGCTTTGTGAATGGGGAAGGGGCTGGATGCTCAGGTCTGCAGTCCCAGACTGTTTTGCCCACAGTTTATTGCCTGAGTTTACTTAAAAGAAAAAAAAAAAAAAAGGAAAAAATATCTTTGGAGGAAAACACATCCTGTAATGAGATGCCAGGAAGCTGGCAAGTTTGGGGGATGCTTGAAGCACTGCTGCTCCACCATGCTCAGTGGAGCAGCGTGTAGACAGGAGGCTGACACAGAGAGCTGCCACTTGGTGTGGGACTGTGAGCCCCCTCCAAGCCCTGCTCTCCATGTGCAAAGCAAACTGGAGGGGTGCGAACAGGGCTTGGCCATGCTATGCCCTTGATGCACACACTGTGCACCCCTATGCCAAGGCAGGGTGGGAGTCTCGGGGCTCACTTTCCAGCACCAGCCCATTACCCCTTCCCTGGAGTGCAGCTTTCCAGCAGGAACCAAGCGCTGGCACCCACAGTCAGAAGAACAAGCCAAGTAGAAGCATGACACATCCCAGAAACACAGCAAAGAAATTACTTCAAGGAGCCAGATTTGGAGACAAGGAATGACAGCATTTAACCCTTGGCAGTACTTGCTGCTCTCTAAGACAGTATATGGGATGGAAAAATAGCCAGGTGCTGAAGAGAGACAGTGGCAGCTCCCCATCCCTGCCTTTTTGTTCTTGTTAGGGATAACTAGGTCCATCTGCAGAGGCTTTAGCAACACCAGGGCTGTAATTCCTTCATCTTATCCTAGCCCTGCTATCAGTTTTAAAGGAGGCTTGTAGATGCTGTTGTTAACTCCAGCGTTTAGTGTCAGATGTGGGTGCTTGGGGTCCCAGAGCTGCTGGGAGAAGCTGTATTGCCTGGGCACTGTGGGATGCACAGGTAGGAGATACGGCAGTTATAGCACGGACATGGGAGTTGAGTGCCTGCCACAAAGAGTTTTGGTTGTTTTTTGTTACAGATAGCCCTTAATAATAAATTGTTGGGTCCCCTGCTCTGCTACCAATGCTGGTAAGGGTGCATGTTTTCCTGTGCTGTTCCCTATCACCCCACCAGTTGAGCTATGTGAGCATCTTCTGGTTATTGCCTTTAGGAACGAAAAGGAAACCTCTCTAAGCTGCCTGTATTCTGCCTTGTTCCCTTTTTTATGTTACAATCACAGCAGAGCTTTGCTTGGAAAATTGAAAAAGTAGCCAAGAAGAATACACACAACTGCCCAGGAGAGATAATCAGTTGTTAAAACATGCCTGCTGTTCTAATTAGAAAGGAAATGAAATTGGGTTTAAAGTGGAATTAACTGAAGGCTCCCTTATCCTGTCTATCTATTGTGCTCTCCTAGGCCTTCTGGACAAATGCAATGGAAAGAAAAAAGAAAGCTGATCCTCTCTGAAGGCTCTATCCCTTAGAAATCCCTCCAAAGCTCTGGACCTGAGCAGTGCCAGAGAGACACCAAGTCCCTTCTGCTCGGCCAAAGCGTACCTTCAGATTCAGCATCACCAGTTATACGGGCTCATGCAGAGCTCATGTTTCACTGCTGTCTTGTGCTAATTTTTGGCATCCAGGGAATAGGCAGAAGTAGATTGCCTGTGTCTAATAGGTAGTTTAAGCTGTTAGAAATGATTTTCTGTTTATTAAATCTTAGTTGGTACCATAGGTATCTTCTACTTCCTCAGGTGAAGGGTTAAAAGCCTGTGTCACTGATGCTAATATAATGACAACAATAGTAACAGACTTTGCCTCTCCTTCTGAAGGAGAAGCACTCTGGCCCTTAAATCTGTCCCCTGTGGAGTAAAGTGTGCAAATAGGTAGACTGTGTTATGCAGTCAACATGCTTTTGTTGTCTGCTTTGTGGTCCTTTCCCTCTTGACAACAGGGTGAGCCATACTTCGGCCTTCTCTGGGAAGGTCCTCTGCCTCCAAACAGCTGTCACAGCTCTCGGCTATTTCTGGTGTGACTCTGGGTTTCCAGCATGTGGCTGAGGATTTCCAGGATGCTAACAGCTCCTAAAAGTGGGTGAAATTAAATATTAGCAATGATAAAAAGAAATTGTAATGTATTGACATGACACTAGTAGCACCTGCAAGAACACTTCTCACAGTGCCTTGTCGCCCTGCCTGACACCTTTTGCAGTAAAACACCTGGGTTTTCACTTGAAATCTGCCTTTGCAGATTTGGAGGAGGGAAAACAAGATGTTAGCACTGCATTAGAAGTTCGCCTGCAACACCAGCAAAGACAGCTTTAAAACTGGCTCAGGGAGGCGATGGGGAACCCCAGGATGGGGACCAGTGGGGATCTCCAGCAGCACACTGTTTCAGTGGGGGAAGCCATTGATCAAAGGGAGTAGATAAAACTGGCCAATGGGAACACTTGCTGACATATATATCTCGTTGAAGTTTGAACAGCAAGTCCCAGCAGGGAAGGCCTTATCTGAATACCAGCTTGCATAACGGTAGCTATGCCAGTCCTTATTCCTTTTGGCTAATTTGAATGTATTTATTGGCAGAAGTCAGTGTTCGGAGATATTTGCCAATTTTGATATTTTTAGGTGAGCTCCTTTGCAGCCATCTTGCTCATGCACCCTTCACCATTACTTCTAAGCCTGAATGCCAAGGGCAAGAAAGACTCTTCCAACCAGACCTCCCAGAGGGAGGCTCTGGTTATACACTGGAGAGATGCTTCACCAGAAGGCTGTGTGCATTTTAAAACCTTGTCTGCTCCTCCTCTTGCCATCATCCTCCCAGTGTCTCCTCCCCGTTAACCTTTGCATTAATACCTGTGCAATTCTAGCAGTTCGCAAGGCAGGTGCAGTTGTGCTAGGGCTGATACGAGGTCCACACATGAAGCCATTAAGGCTAGAGCAAGACAGTGTCATGGGGCACTGCATCCCAAGGCAGTGAATTCCAGCAGTGAATTCCAGCAGTAAATCACACACCACCACTCCCCACAAAAGAAGGCATCTTTTGCCTTTTAAATTTAAATAAAGCTTCCACTCCTATGTGTTTTCATGCTGTTAGAAAGGGGAAATACCTTCTCAAGGCCATTAGTTAGGTCTGTGCTCTATTATGGCCCTCTTATTCAGCTGCTTTCTGAAACTGCCAGTCCCTGACCCATCAATTTCTCCTTGTCTCTGTTGGTTTCTATCACTCACCCGTCTCAGAGCCTCTTATGTTTCTGCCATGTCTTTTCTTGGATTTAAAATGCAGCCATGTATTATATGTCCTCTGAGGAGTTAGGGAATGTGATGAGTGGGCTCTCTGGAAATGCAAATGCCCAGGACTAAGGAGCTGCTGTATACTCAAGTTCATCTTGATGCCACTGCTAGACACATACCAGAGTGTTTTGAAATGACACATCCATAACATATGAGAGATTCTCAGCTGGGCCATGTGCAACGGAAGGAAGCCACTTCTAGCTTTTCCCCTGGATTGAATTCCTATAGATCCCAGCCTTCTGCCTGACTGTCATGGCTCACTCTAAAGAGAGCCTTGCCGATAAATGAGAAAACTGCTGGATGGCTGAAAAATGTGCACTTCTCTGCATCCTCTGTACTTTGTACTGCCACACAGCTGTTTCTGGAAGTGAAATGCAATCAGTGGATCAGACCAGAAGGCTCAAATTTCATCTCTGTACATACTAAAGAGTCAAAGTTTTCTCTTGTTATCTTTTTTTTTTTCCAGTGCCACCAGAGCCCCATCCCATCCCACTCAGATTAAATCTTCAGGTAATTTCATGCTTTTCTACTTTTTGTGTCCTTTCTTTAGATCAAGTTCCTTCCTTGTCCAGAGGGTCAGCAGTTGTGCCATCTAAATCCAGCTGAAATCCTGTTCCCCTGGTTGAGGAATTGGGAAGAATGACCAAGTGGGGTTTATCTGTCATCTAGGTCACCTGGCAGTCCTGGGCACTTTTGCTGAGAAGAACAACCCCGGTGGTTTCTCTCTTTTTTTCCACTCACAACTGCATTGTGGCACTGCTCTCTGATTCAACCCGTAAACTTCAGCTTGTCCCTCCTGCACTTGCCTGCTTAGTTAGGGGGTGGATTGGGACCATGATCTTTGCTCTGAAGGGTTTTGAAGGCATCTAATGTGGTTCAAGTCCAAGATATAGCCCTTTGAGCCAGCATTATGTGTCCCAAGGAAATCTCATTTACCAGGGGGTTTGTCTGCCCCCTTCAACATGCAGAGCTGCAGAAAAGTCCACCACATAGCAGCTGTGAGATGGCTGATCTGCATTGGTTTATATTTTACTTGTTTCTGGGTGTTCTAGTCTGTTGCAATTAGCTAGCAAGCCCTGTTTTCTTTATGACCATTTGTAGTGCTGATTATTTGCCATACATCTTTGGGCCTGAGCCAGAGAGAACAGCAGTCTGGAAACCAGCTGGTACCTGAAGCTAGTCAGAGCACTGGACTAATGCACAGATTATTTTATGATTACTTGTTTTGATTCAGAGCCATGAAGAGATGAATATTTGGTCTTTACCAGCCTGGAGCATCACTCCCCTAAAAACTGAAATCCCCAAAACCTCCACAACCCTTTCCACCCATTAGAAAAAAAAAAAGGAAAAAAAGAAAAAAAAGCCTCTGCTCATTGACTCAAATGTTTGGCTCCTTCAGGTCCAGTTTACGCTGAAAAACTGGAGAAAGACTATTCAGCATGAGTTCAGGAGACTTTATGCTTTATGGTGGTCCACAGAGCTGTAAGTTCTGGGGTTGCTCCATGAGGCTGCCAACTGCAGAAGGAGGAAGGCACCATTGCTTACTCCTGCTGAAGTTACCTGACCGTGCCAGTTCAGAAAAGACTTGCAGGCCAAAGAGTGTAAGAACCTGCTCTCAGAAAATTTGGGAGGAAAAAAAAACCCGAAAGAGTTGAAAGCTGTTTTGCAAATCTGTTGTGTTGCCTGTGGAGCAGAAGTGGATGAATGAGTTAAAAGAGAAATTTGTCTCTGGGAGGTAAAGCATATCCTCAGTGGAACTTGCAGTGTTGTCCGTCTGCAGGAACTGGTGTGACTATGTTAGTGAAGTCTGGATGGTACAGGCATTGCCTGAAACTATTCAGAGGTGGTGGTGTAGAGACACCAGCCTTGCTCTGCATGTTCTCCTGGTCCTGTTTTTTTCTAGGATGCACACAGTCTGAGCCTCTCTTGCTAACTGCATGGCTGACACCAGTCAGGGTACCCCAGCAAACTCTTCCTGCTGCTGTAGACCTACCTGCTTAGGCCCACTTGACTTCCTAGGAGGCCTGACATGCAAGAGACAGGAGCATCATCTACCTGGGCTCCTCAGAGCCCATTTTAATAATAATTTTTAAGTATTAGTAAAAATAATCTGCTATACCTAATATAAGCTCAAAAATCTGCCTCATGTGAGCACTGCCGCTGTTACTGCAGCTATGTCAGGAGATACAGGCAGATGGGGACCAAACAAAAAGGGACTCTATCAGGACCCATCAAATACACACCCATGTCTTTTTACTGATGGCATTGTCCTTCACCACGTTCCTATGCCTGGGCTGCAAGAAAGGAGAAGTTCCCAGGCCGTAACTCTGGTACAGAGGGGAGACTGGGAAGGGTAAGAAGCTTTTGGGTATCCTCAGGATGCTCCTGCCCCTCATGTGCAGCTGTGGGGTGGGGAAACCTTCCCCAGGTCTTTGGGGTGTCTGTCTGGGAGCTGGGGCTGCTCAGCTTTCTTGCTATTGCACAGGGACAGCCTGGGATCACAGGTGCTGCTGGGTTAGAAAGAAATAATAATTCATGTCTCTGTTCCTGGGTCACGCTTGAAATTAATGAATGGCTTTGGAAAAATGGGCAAGTTTCCTTTTATTTTATAGTTTGACTCTTTCTTTGCCTGCAGGTGTCTGGGCACAATTAGGTCATGCTTTCAAACCTTCTTCCAACCTAGAAAATACAAGATACGGAGGTAATCACACAACTCCTGAAGAAGGGTCTTCAGCTGTGGAGGAGTGAGGAAGGAGCAAATGTAGTAAGCAGCCTGTGATAAAATCATGATCTGGTGTGACTGGCACATGTAGATATCCTACAGTAACGGACATAAAAGCCAGCACCATGATTCACAGGGCTGTAATGAAGTCATTGCAAAGCATTCACTGCTGGACAGCTTCCTGGGTCTAGCTTTTAACAGGTCATAATGGGCCAAAAAATGGGAGGCTTCAAGAGGGAGCCTGAAGCAAAGCCCTGATTGCGATGCAGAGCAGTGTAAGTGGTTCAGTGTCCCATCCAAGCACTGAGCTTTTTGTTACAAATGGATTAGAGAAGCAAGAGAAGTGGCGTTTCTCTGAGATCACATTGAAGATGTGCATTTGGCAGGTACGTTGTTAGGATTACTTTGTGGGCAGAGATCCTGAGGAGAAGAATATTAAGGAGAAGTTGCAGATTTTTCTTTTTCTGGAGGATTTTAAGGGATGCATGCATGCTTCTGTAAAAAGGCAAAGCCCCCCAAAAGCTGCTGCAGTTTGAGCATCTATCCTGTGGAGCACAGCCTTCTTGGCATTGGTCACCCTCTGCAGTCCCTTGGGGATCCCAGGCCACCATTCCCTCTCCAGCATCACCCATCTCTCCTTTATCCTGCATTTAGGATGTTAAAATGCTAGTTTGGGTTGTCTGGGGAGGATTTGGATGCTAGGCTGGCTCCCCCTTCCTACTCCAACTACTGCGACGGGCACTGAGGTCTGGGCACTCTGGGGCTGTGTACGTGGTTGGTGGTGACCATAAAACAAGAGGAAAAAAAGAAAACACATGCACAGGAGGGGAAAATAATCAAGCCGAGGGGAAAGGAAAAAAACAACTTGTCCTCTTATAACATAAAAGCCCTCCTCCCCTCGAAAGAAATAAAAGCCAGAGTGAAATGAAGGTAAATGCCAGAGGTTTAAGTACCACACTGCTGAGTGTGTTTTAAAGGTTACCTTTCAGGGGGTTGAAGAGAGAGCGAGCGAGCGACAGAAAGGGAAGGAGTTGGAGCACTTCCCATTGTGAGGACCACTCCAGCTCTTAATGGATTTTTATATCCTTGCCTGCTTTTTGTGACATTATTAAAATTGCTTATTTTTAATTTTTTTCCCTTTCTTCGTCTGTGGGAGGGGGTTGGGGGGCAGGAGGACAAACTCCGTTGCCATGGCAATATCCAGCTACATGATGCACATCTGCATTGCTGATATAGAGCAAAAAAATGAAGTTTTGGGGTAGTTTTTAAAGATGAAAGAAGCTGCGTCTGGGAGTGTGTATATGCACACATGCATGCTCATGCCAGAACAAAAGTCACAGGGTTTAATTACAGGCGTGGGAAGGTGACATTTCCAGTGCTTACCTGACCAGGATAAAGAAATGAGGAGCCTGAAGCAAGGTAAACACCTGTGTATAATGTAAATGCTGTATGGCAGACCTCCCCCCTTTCCTTACATCTAGCAAATATCTCCTAATTTGCTATTTAAAAAGTACACCAACATTTATCTTTGATTTAGGGTATATGCTCATACCTTTGGAAGGTCGTGTATGTGCCTGGCAGACCTGGGAGATATGGGTCACTGTCTTCTAAAAGTGAGGACAAATCTGTTCTTGGATGGCAAGTACCACCTTTCTGCACACTGGGGGGTTCCCATCATCTGCTCCTGTGCAAAGTCAACCTGCTGGGAAAAACCTAGGTACCACAGGTGGTCTCAGCACCTGACAGTCTGGGGTACCAAAGCAAGAGGAGCTGATGGCACAGGGCTGTCAACACACTCACTATTCCACTTGCAGTCTGCAGTGAGCTCCCTGGCGTAAGACCCCTTTGTCTTCCAAGATGGATGGCCACTGAATTGCCCAGACAGACAGTCTTGCAGCGGAAGAGTGTCCCAGCTCCTCGCAGGACAGCTGAGGATGCTCTCTGCCTGCTGGCCAGGCCTTGGTGTGGGATTGCCTCCAGAAGGAAGGTGGTCTGAGGAGCTGCATGGCTCGGAAGTACTCGCCAGCAACCCCAGCATGGCTCTGAGCTACCAAGCAAGCTCCTGTAAGATAGTGCAGCTTTTTCTTCAAGCTCTTGCTCTCCTTGGAAGGATGGTTTCAAAGGCTGCATCAGAGAAGCAAAGGTCTGAGTGGGGGAAGAAGTCTTCTTCCCATCCCACATTCAAGCAGGTGGGGAAAAAAAACATACACTGAAGGTGCCTGCTGTACTTCTGAATCCTGCTTTCTCCTTCCAGTTCCCCAGCCCTTTGATTTGGTTGGTTCCCTTTAATTTTGTTCTCCTGTCAGAAGGCAAAACCAAGCTCTGCACCCAGTGGTGTTCATACTCCATCATGGCCAAATAAGCTCAGAATTACTCAGAATGAGCTACCTGCTCCAAAATCCCCATCTTCCCTGCTTGCCCAGCCGTCAAAGGCAATCCTATTTCAACATAGCTCCTGAGCCTGGTTTTGTTATCTGTCTGGGTAAGCCTGTTGCTCCTTACAACTCAAATGCCTCATCCTCATGACATGCTGGGTGTGAGGAAAGGCATGTTTTAGGTTTCTGCATGGGATAAAGAAGTCAGGTGAGGGCTAAGCTTGGATGCGAACCAGCATTTCTGTTGGTAACCTCCATCTTCCCCTGCACAACTGAGAGATGTCCAAGGCTGCTTGTTGTGATCTGGGTAGTATGACCTGGTGCTTAGAACACGGGTTCATGCCAGGACTGGCTGAGTACAGATGCTCCATTTCCTATAATGCATGGTGGGTATGGAGTGTTGGGGTGTTCAACCTGAAGTACCTTCTTATCCCAGGGATAGAAAAGGTTCTCAGGGTTGCTCAGCCTGCTCTGACTCTTGGGCAAGGGAGATTCCTCCTCTCTGCTGCAGATTTCTCCTCAGGGGGCAAAAGCTCACAGAGCAGAGGGGAGAGTTGATGCAAAGACTGGGATGCATCAGTGCTGGGCTGCTTTGTCATGGTTTGGTGTGGCCTGATGGCATCCATCAGGGCTCAGCCCCTCCTGGCGGAATGAAGGGGTGCAGACCTCTCCAGGAGGGCTCAGCAGGTGGCGTGGAGAGAAAAGTCCCAGCGTGACAGCAATCTCCATCTCTGTGGGCCCCAGCTCCCCTGCTGGGCACCCTGACCAGGCTCTTGCTGGGTGTCAGATGGCCTCTCAAAAACAAATTATCACCTTGGCTGGGGAGGTTGATGTGATTTCATTTACTGCTGCTTTTACCAGCAGTGCTCAGTGCCCAGCAGGACCAAGGCAGCACAGCTGTGCTGGCACCAGGGGAGGTGAGCTGAGATGATAAAGGGTCCCCCCAGGCACCAAGCTCTATTTTAGACACTCTTACATCTCCTGCAGTGCGGGATTTGCTGTCAAGGACAGGAGAGGAGGAAATACCATGGCATGGGCTGCTCTCACGGGGCAGCCAGGCAGAGCAGGGAGTGGGAGATGAAGCCTGCAGAAACCCCATTCCATGTGGCTACCAGTCTTGCCTCCATGGAAAAGGCTTCAGCAGCAATCCCAGCTCCTGGCAGGGGACTAGGAAGGGTGAGAGGAATGGTGGATGCTTATTCTGCTTAACCACCTTCCCGTGGATACATGAGTGGGCTGCATCTGTACCCCACCAAGTGCTATCACAGGGACACAGAGATACAGACCCCCCCTGCATTTAGAGCTCTGTCCTGTGAGCATCACATCAGCCCCTGGCTCTATGCCACCAAGCTGACTCTTGCAGGACTTGCTAACCCACCACCATGCTGAGCTGTCCAGACACATAGCTAGACACTCCAGCGGATGGGTGGGAATGGAAAGAGCTTGATAAAACTTAGCAGCTTCACATCTGAAATCTGTGTTTTGTGGGCAAACAGGTAGTATTTTAGCTCCAAGGGCTCTGGTAACTGCTGCTGTTGCTCTTATTTCTTTTGCTTTTCTTTCACCAGAAAGCCCACAATAAAAATACAGTGGAAACACTCAAAGAACAGTAGTTGCCAAGAAAAGCAGGTATTGGAAATACCTGGGGCTGGGGGGTGACACAGAAGTCAAGCAGCAACCAGGCAGTGCAACCCCACCAGCTCCTGCACCCGGCCGGGCGCATTGGGCAGAGCTCCACAGGGATGACCCTCATCAGGGACAGGCTAAGGCCAGATACTGGTGCTGTGCCAGCCATGACTCTTACTGCAAGGCAGGACTGGAAAGGTATGGAAAGGTATTGGGCTTTTTGTTACTGTTTTTTCTGCAGAGCAGGGTTTAGCATCTGAACTTAAGGAGAGCAGCAGCACCTACTTGTGCTGTGCTCAGACTTGTTTGTGGCAAAGGAGAAAGGATGGGCTGAATAAAAGGGGAGCTGTGCTGTCAGAAACAAATGCACTGGTCAGCCCCTCCTGAAACTATGTGGTGCACGCAGTGTATATATTTAGGTTTTGGTTCATCTTCCTTATCTCCCAACAGCCCCAGCGTGGTGCCCTGGAGACCCAAGCCAGCACTGCAGGGACATGCAGGCGTCCCCAGTGCCCGCGGTGATTGCTTAATGTGGACAACACTTGATTAGAACTTGTGTCTATTGCTCTGGTTGATAATGCCGCTACAATGGAGAGGGGGTTGTGTGCAAAAAAAAAAACATGAAAGCCAGGGAGAGATGGAGATTTAATTGGATAATTCTCACTGAAGCATCTCCTGGTTAACCAGCCAGAACCCCACCTGCATCTTTACATTATTTTGCATGTTAACAAGGTCTGCCTCCTGTGAAGCGGCTGGTGGGGCATGAGGGGTTATTAAACCTAGCAGCGCCACTTCCATTTATCCTCCAGGGTAACTAAAGGATGTAGCTGGATGTCAGTGCTCATCTCCAGCAGCCCTTGGGGAGACAGGTGCCCAGTGGGGTAGCTGGGCTCTTTTTTAGGATGCTCATAACATAGAGCTAGAGCAAAATGCTGCTGTTTAGAAGCTTGGGCAGCTTTAGTATTATTGTGAGCAGACACTATCCACCAGCAGAGAGAGAAATGATGAGACTTTAACATATAACCTCCATCAGGTGAGCAAACAGGACTCCTGCTTTCATTTTGCCCTCTTCCCTGAATCTGGCTGATGAGTGGGAATAGAATCATCGGATCAGGATAGTGGGAGCAGAATCATAGAATCATTCAGGTTGGAAAGGGCTTTTTAAGATCATCAAGTCCAACCCTTAACCTAGCACTGCCAAATCCACCAGTAAACTGTGTCCCTAAGCATCACATCTACACTTTTAAATCCTTCCAGGGACGGTGATTCCACCACTGCCCTGGGCAGCCTGTTCCAGTACTTGACAACCCTTTGGTAAAGAAATTGTTCCTAATATCCAGTCTAAACCCCCCCGGTGCAGCTTGAGGCCGTTACCTCTTGTCCTATCTCTTGTTACTTGGAAGAAGAGACAGACCCCCAGCTCACTGCAACCTCCTTTCAGGCAGTTGCAGAGAGCAATAAGGTCCCCCCTGAGCCTTCTCTTCTCCAAACTAAACAATCCCAGTTCCTTCAGCTGTTCCTCATAAGACTTGTGCTCCAGACCCTTCACCAGCTTCGTTGCCCTTCTTTGGGTCTGCTCCAGTGCTTCAATGTCTGTCTTGCAGTAAAGAATGGAGCAATAAAGACAGCTGAAAATGTCTGGGCTTGTTTATTTTGCTCCCAGTTATCCAAAACAACCTGAGTGGATGGGTTTCTTTCTTCCAAGGCCAGCCGGCAGAGACATTAAGCCAACTGGGTAAAATCTGCAAGAGACTGTCATGGACAAATGCTCAAAAGTATAAATGTATCACTGGAAATTTCTAGAGCTCTTCCCATCCTGGACAACCTGACCTTCATTTTGTTGAACTTCATCTCACGATTTTAATGGTTGTCAGTGCAAACGCAAGCCACTTGTTCCTGGAAGCACTGAGCCATCCCCCAGGCCTCGAGAGAAATTCATGTTGCCCTTGTCATCCCTCCCACAGGAGGATTTTTTCCAAGCACTTTATTTATCTCAGAAGCATCATGCTGTTCTCTGGGAGGTTGCCCTCTGCTCCGACCCTCAGAAAACATGTCCTGAAAGATGTCACTCAGTAGGAAGCAAGGCATAAATGGGTTTGTCTGAAAAGCTGTGGAATCAGGCTGGTGAAACAAACACCAGGAAGGTGGATGAAGATCTCAGTTCTCCTCTCACCAGCATCAGTAATAGTCCTAGCAAAGAGTGGGGAGCCAGGGAGAAAGACGCTGTGAGACCCGATCCTGTCACAGAACCCCCCAGTCTGGATGGTTTTCACATTGGCTTTTAGGGGGAAAAGGATAAGCAGATGATAATCCAAACTTCTCAATTATTGTGGGTAGTAAATTAGCAGCAGCAAGTGGAGGCAGGTGACTCAAACTGACTCATAACGAGTCACAGGAAGCATCCTTCTCCCAGAGTGTGGTCACAGCTTGGCTTGACGCAGCCTTTGACACGTACCCTTTAACCAGAGGGAACCTCTCTGAATGCCATGAAATGTCACCAGATCTGCCCATGTTGGCACCAAGGCCTGCTCCAAAAGGAGATGCTTTTCTGCTAATTAAAACTAATGGGCTCTTACAGCTTGTCTCCATCCATGTTTTCCTAGGTACTAGATGCCATGGGAGGATTGGTCACTGCATGAGCTGCTTCCTGAGCTGCACAGCTCAGACCAAGGAAGGATATTTAAAATCCCCAAGGTCCCCAATCCAGACATAACTTTTAGCCAGGGAACACAGCCGGTAGTAAACATTAGAGGTTCCTCACCAACACCCATCCGCTGCAGAAATATAAACTCCGTTCAAAACCAGGCACCTTTGGCCCTGTTACTCACAGAAAGAGTTGTCAGACTCTGGCAGCCTCCAAAGACTTGTACTTCAGGACTTTGGATGTAGGTCAATATAAGCACAGCGTTAATTTAGCATCAGCAGGAACAGCTCCAGTCCATCAAACCTACTCCTGTTAAACACACACTGCCCTGGTTTTGGGGTGGGAAGCTATGTCTCTACACCAACCAGCAACACGTAGCACCCTCCTCGGTGACTCACCCAGAAGGCTAGTGTTAGCAATACTGAACGTGGTGGATATGCCTGCTGGTGCAGGCAATGGGCACACACTTCCACACCATAAGGAAGCCACAGCTTTGGTGAACTGTTACGGTGTTTTTCCAGATATTGTGATGATCTTCTTTGCTGCCCAGTAAATTTTCACCCAGCTTCTTGGCAAACACAGCAGGAGGCTTTGTGCCAGCCCCTCCTCCAGAGCAATTCCTATTTTCATGTGATGAGCCCAAAATCAAGCAGCCACCATTCTCCTACTCTTCTCCCCCTTACCAAAGAAGGGTTTGGGGTTGTAAATGGGGACCTCAAGCTCCATTTCAGCACGTGAGGATAAAAACAATGAGAACAGCATTTATGGGGAACTGCTTTTTCCCTTAACTTCAGTACCATTCACTTGGTCATGTAGGACGTAACACAAAGCACGCTGGATTGAGCTGCAAGATTCTTACTCATTTGCTTCCATAGCACTGGAAAACCACACTTCATTTCCCTGTCAGCAGAGACCAGGAGTAGTCAACACCACCGAAGATGCATCACAGAGCATCATTCTCAAGCACTGGATTGCTTCAGCCAGCTGGAAGACCAGATGCGATTTGAGGCTTGTCGCAAATGGAAATGCACTAGGACACACGGCTGGAGACCCTAGCCCTTCCACTCCATGCCCTTCCCAGATCTGGTCCATCTGGCGGATACCCCCTGCAGCCCCCTTGATGCTGGTGCTGTTGGCAGGTATATTGCAGGAGGAAGCTGGGCTTTGCCTTGGAGAGCACTGGGTGTCATTCAGCAAAGGATGTTCCCAGCACTGGGCAGTGACACACATTGTTAGCAAGGCCAGGCTGAATCAAGAAAAACAAGTGAGATGACACTCAGCAATCAGTAATTCCTCCCCCTCACTCATAACTCTGTCAGCCCTTTCAGCTGGATTGTCAAAATACGTTTGTCACAGAACAATTCCTACTCTTTTTTTTTTATTATTATTGTTTCCCCCCTTTTTCAGACTCTGGCTGAACTCATCTGTTTCAAACAAAACCCAATATTCATTTCCTCCTGGGCAGCTGATTTTATTATTGGTTCACCTGCTCTTGTGGCTGAAAAGCTATAACACTATCTGGGTCTTCAAAATTGAATTTTGTTGGGTTTTGGGTGGTGGCTCTTTTTTTCCAGCCTCACGTATTCCATGACTGCAGGTTACTGGCAGGGATTTGAAGATGTACTTGGCAAAGGCACTTTCTGTCTGGGATGGCGATGAGCAAAACAGGAAGCCTGCCTCCCTCTAAATCAGCATCTTTCCAAGGGCTCAAATTATTCCAGAGCAGGACAGATCTTGCTTGTGCCTTGCATTATCTTTTGCCAGGGTGAAGTGGAGCTGTGGGCTGTTACTAGAAGTTCCACTGGGCAGATAAGACTAAAATATGTGGGTTACTCTGGGTATTTTTTGGGGAGGGAGGGGTGAGTAGGAAGGCTCCTGCTCAGCCCCAGCCTGGAAGCTGGGAGCCTTGCCAGGCTAGGATGAACTTGGGATGTTGCTTGGCCCGGGGATCCTTCCCAGGCTCCCCAGCCCCTGCCATGGCAGCATGAATTTTGCTGCTTCAGGGACTGTGTTCAGGAGGCCAGGATTAGTTCTGCACTGCACTGCCAGCTTTCCTTATTTTAGTTACTGCTCTTCTCTGCTGGTCTAGCAGAATAAAGATCTTGGGACAGAGAGGGAGGGACATGTGTGTCCCATTGAATCTCTAAGACTGGCCCTCCCACGCTAGACACAAAAAGCTCCATGGGCTGCTCAGAAAGCTGTGTTAAGGGCTTAGAAACTCTGGATTAGCCACTGTTGCATTAAACCCCTCGCCTTTCGGTGGCTAGGTGATGTTATCTTCATTCTGCAGCTGGAGTAGCGAAGCCCAAGGGTAGGAACAAAACCCTAATCTGTGTTGACACTGGCTTTCACCTCCCCAACAATATTCTCTGCCTCACTTGTCCATGCACACGTTTTCCATGCCTGTCTTTTCCGTGGGAATCCTGGCTGAGACATTTGCTCCCTCGGAGTTCCCTGCAAATGCTAAATGAGGTGCCAAAGCCAAAAGCTGACCTCATCGTTTCTCAGCAGGAAGTAAGTTTGCCAACTGGTATTTCAACTGACCTCATATCGTGAAAGATCTGTGTCCTGTCATACCTGGAAATGCCAGCCACAAGACAACGCTGGTAGCAGGAGCCAGCATTTTTACTGGAAGGAATATTTTTAGCCTGGCAAGGCATTGTATTAGGAATCTTATTCCTTCAGACAGGTACCATGGTACCTCCGTCCATCAGAGCAAGCACACAGACTCCCTGGCTGCAGTGCCCAGAGGAGCAGCCTGGCCAGCCGGGGGCTGTGCTGGCACCATCCCTGTGCATCCCCAGCACTGTTGATGAATCCAGACCTGCCCGCCTGCCAGCATAGGTCAAGGCCGGACATGTGTTAGAACATGAAAAGCAATCCCAGCTGAAAATGAGAGGAAGGGGAAGTGTGAAGAAAACCTCGAAGGTGTCAGACAAGCTCCTCCCCGTCCCTGCCCTGAGGGGGCTCTGCATTGGAAAGTGCCTGGGGATGGGGCTGTTCAGCGTGCACACTTGCATTACTGCTCTGCCCCAGGAAATTGGCCTGGGGAATCTGGGTGCTGCTGTGGTGAGTGGCATCGTGCTGAGCTGCTTTCCTCAAGCTGCCAGGCATTCACCCACACCACCATGGCTGCAGAGCATATGAAAATGCATAAATGGGGTTGAGTACCCACGGAGTGAGAAGGGCCATGCACCCACGCTCCCTCTAGCTGGCAAGTCCTCTGTGATCCTCTTGATAGCTTGGGTGCAGGAGGATGGGGAGCAATACACGCTGTCATCTGCTGTACCTCCAGAGTGACTGAAGAGAGGGAAGGAGTTGGCAGACTGCATGTCCTATGTGCCAGGCTGCCCACACGCTTTTCTCCCTCTCAGTTACCAGCTGCAATAAAGAAACAGGCAGGGCCACCCTCATTAGTGGGACTGGGGCTGGGGCTGGGATGGTCTGGGCTGAGTTTCTAGCCTCTTTGTGAGCGGTTCTTCTGTGCCGGCACCACGTAGTAACTTGCAATGCAGACAGAGTGGTTGGAGGAACTTGAGGTAATCCTGCAAGCTGAGAGCTGGCTCTCAAATGGCTGGCTTGAAACCCAGGAGGATAAATCCCACTGGAGTGCAACGCCTGGGTTTTGGAATGAGGGGCACTGTAGGAGGGTTCAAAAGGATGCAAAGCAGGCTGGCTGGCTGGCTGGGGTTTTCCTTCTCCCTGCTTTCACCCCTGACCTAGCATCCGCACCTTCAGGGAGCACCAAGTGAATGCTGCCTTCATGCTCGTCTTCTCCTACCAAGTCCCCATGCACTGTTTCCCTGCTAAATAAAGATCTCTGGCCTCCCAGTAGCATTTTCCCAGGCACTCCTAGGCTCTAACGTGCTCCCCTGAGATCTTGCCTCTGCTGTCGAAGCAGCAGACAGCAGCAGCAGGAGGAGATGGGGTTGCAGGTGAGCTGGGGACCCAGAGTTTGACCGAGTAGGTGATTATTTGGCAGAAGGAGGAAGCGATTGCCATGTGGCACTCCCTGGGTATACCTGGAGGGCACAGCTGATGAACAGGACTGTTTTACTTGCCGCAGGCTGAGCCATGCAAAGCTCAAGAGAGTATTTTCCTGAGCTGCTCCATTAACACAAACAGACAGCAATGCTAGCTGCTGACACCGGGGTTAATTAAATCCATCTCTCCATCAATTCTTATTCAGCTATTATCGATGGTCATTAGATCAGCGACAAAGTGACAAGCAAACAGTAATAGACTCATCTTAACCCTTGCAGTGCTGGAGAAGGGTATGCAGACTATGTGAGTGGGGAGGTGGCTTCTCTGGTGCTCTGCTCAAACTCTACTTGCTGTGCCTTAGAGTATCCCACCTGTATTTGAATTAATCCCCTCAGTAGGGCAGGTCACCAGCACCATTCCTCTGGGAAGCACTCTGTGCCTGTGTCCCTCTCTGTCCCTTTCCAACAGTTTCATGGCCCAAGGTACCCATGGGAGCTGTGCTGCTCCTCAGGGATGCTGGGGAGAGCAAATGCAGTCTGGGTGCAGTGACACATGGACTAAAAGCCGAAAGGTCTCCCTGACACATCCTTCTCACCTTCACAGAGATGGCAAGATGCTCTGGGGCAGCTGTGCCTTAGTGTTGGTCCACTGGGGGAAAAAAAAATCACCCTCATCACAAGGTGGCCCTGAACTGCATGGCAGAGTGATGAGGATGATGCCACCCTCAGAGGAGAGACCCACAGAGCTCCTGTGCACACCTAAGCAACTAAACACACCATGGGAAAACTAATTACTGGAATAACTCTATCTGTGAAAGGACTAACAAGAACAAGCAAAATGAGTGTTTTCAGCTCCTAGAGCCCTTACTTCTTGCAGCAAGGCGGAGTTGCTTTCCACCCCCAACCTGTGCCCTTGTCTTGAAGGCCCCTCCAGGGCCACTCACACTTTTACAGTCAGGCTTGTGGGGGAAGGCTGCCGCTGCTGCTCTCCTTCCTCTGCCCCTCTGATTAACAGCTTAAATGAGAACTGAAGGCTGCCCAAGGGCGGCAATACATTTTCATGCCTCTGCCACCACAGCCAACAAGCTAATGTCCAGCTCCCTTCAAGGTCACTCACAACATTCAAGTCACTTTCTAGTTTGCTTGGGGAATGATGCTTTCATCCCACAGTTTTAACTCGCAGAGCAAGGAGTCTCGCTGGGAGTGCTGGGGCTGGGTCTTGGTGGCGGCTCACATGGGACACACAGTGATGGGTTATGAAATGCCTGCAGTAAAATAAATATGTAATTCTGTGCATATGTGCAGGTAAACAACCAACATCAGATTTTTGCCTCCTTATAGGTGAAACCCTGTGGCAACATTGCCCTTGGTGGTCCATGCAAGTCTTTCTAAAAACCTAGGGTAGTCCTTGGAGGTTTTACATGCAGGTTAAGTAGCCCCTTGGTTAGAAAGGGTGAGTAGGACTACATGATGTGACAGGGCAAAGGCACTGTTGTTTTATTCAGTATTTGCAGGGAGTGCTGCAGCCCAGAACACTCCAGATTTATTTTCTGCATTAGCAAAATTACAAAGTGCCACCAAAGACCTGTCTTCAAACTGGTAGGATGGAGCTTCGGAGCTTGTTGGCTTGCAGCGGAGGCTTGTTATGACTTTTGGCCTAGCATTGTGCAGGGAAACCATTGTAAAAAGTATTTATTACCACTTTTTTGCCTCTTACCATCTTTCTTGTTCTTGTGTTGCTGGAGTTGGGTTGGCCGTGGTGGTAGGGTGTGATTTTCTGGAGAAGCTGCTCAGACTCCGCCTTCCAGCCTCTACGCAGAAGGTTTTGATGTGAAGACAAGATTTTTGAGTGTTAGTACAAGCGCCTCACGATGGCCCATCTGCTCTGCCACAGAAAGTGCATGTTCTTGCAGGATTGCCTGAGGTTTGTGCTTCTGGAAACAGTTAATAGTGACAGTGCTGGTTCATCACTCTTTGGTACACACTGCTGCATCCCTTCAGTGTTCTTGCAGGGTTCAGAGATCTCAGTGTGTGCCACAAATAGCTTTCTTTGTGTAGCTCTTTACAGCAGCTTTTAACACCTGCAGAAGCTACAACATGCTTGAGAGCCGGTGAAGAAACGCTTTATGAGTTGATAAACCCCTCATGTGAGAATCGGGAAATGGACATTCATGAAGCAAATGGCCAGGAAAAAGAAGAGCTAAGGCAGTGCAAGGTGTATGTGTGGCAGACCTCTGTCACAAAACACGGCCTTGCTGCTAGAGAAGGAAGACCCTGGCCTTGCTCAACATTGATCTCTTGCAGGGTCCATGCATGGATGGTGCCTCACTGCCTTCTCGTGCTGCTGAGAACCACAGAGCAGTGATGACAGGTAGTGTCTGCCTGCGATAGGTTAATCCTGGTCTCCTGGTCATCACCCCAGTCCTTTCTTTGGAGAAGGAAGACCTTGGTCGAGGCAGGGAATGGGACACCAGTGAATGGGGAAGAAGAAAAGTAGCTTTCCCACAGTCACCTCTGTAACTGGGATATATGTCTTTAATATGCCCCCTGCGCACATACCCAAGGCAGTATTTTATCTCTGCTCTTCCTCAGTGAAGGGAGACAGGATGGGCATGTTAGTAAATGTCCTCTGCTCCTGAGCTGGGGGAAACAGCATGGAGGGGGAAAGTTGCTTTAGGCTCAAGCGGATTGTCTTAGGCTGAGGGCAGAGCTGCCCTCCTAACTGCAGCCGTCTGCTGCTCCTGTGATCCAGCCAAGTGCCTATGCCTGGCAGGGACTCTCAGCTTTGCTGGAAGGCAGCAAGGCTGAGCTGGGAAAGATAAGAAGTGGCTCCACAGCGGGGTGAGGAGGGGGCAGATGCACTGTATGCAGTGGTCTGCATGCCTGGCTGGTGAGCAAAGACCAAGAGCTGCCCTGTTCCAGGTAGGGAGCACGGCTCTGCTCACAGCTTAAACCTCACACACACCCCTCACTTTTCAAAAAGGAAAATGATTGCCATATTCATTTGAGAGAAATAATTACTTCATTCATGACATGAAGTCAATTTTTGTCCTGAACCGGAGGGAGCCCTGTACTGGCAGAGGGAATTACAGAAAGAGCAAAAGCAGGCCTGGCATTTGTACGCTGCAATTAAAGGCGAGAAGGAGCCAGCGGTGATTTTTAGTTTGCTGTTGGCTTCTCCTCCGTCCCATTCTGTTGGGGTTTTTTTGTTTTGCACATCAAATCAGATAATGGATAAGACGCTCTGGCTCCTCTAGCTCAGGCTGCGGGGAGAGGAAAGGTCTCCCTTAACTTTGTTAGCCGCAATGAAATGCTGCGGTTCAAAAGATGACTGTGGCAAGAGAGTGCTTTCTCCCCCTCTTGCCATGGCGGCTGGGCAAAGACTGATGGGCAAATTGAAGGAACCTGTTGGTCATTTAGGGAAGCCAAGAGAGGCACAGGCAGGCACTTAACACAGGTTAAACAATTTACAGGAATAGAAAAGGAAAATGATGTTTTCAAAAAGGCTAGAAGGCCTTTCTGCCTGTGCCAGAGATGGGGTCAAACCTGAAACCTGGTCCTTAGAAAGATCAAAGGACCAGGCTGGGATTTCTGGGTGAGCAGCACAAATTGCTAATGGACTCTGGGCTTTCACACTGCTGTGCGCAGGCGTGCTTGCTTGGCCACTGGTGTGGGCAGTAGCGGCAGCAGCAGGCTTTCCTCTGTGGGCTGCAAACGGAGCTGAAGTGTTCCCATTGCAGCCAGGGACTGTGCAAGCCCATGCACCCTGCTGTGTGCCTTGCTGCCCTGAGCTGGGGTCCCTGGGGAGCTGGGGCCAGGGTGCCTCTCTGCCATGGGACCCAGTGTCTAGCAGGTGCCCTGGAGAATGGCTGCTGTGCGAACAACGGGGATCCTGGGAGCCCCGAGGCAGGCTGAAAAAGCAGCCTGCATCCTGCCACGGGGCACGTAGGCTCTTCCAGAGAAATTATAAGGCAGAGGCTTTGGCATGGCTTCTCTGCTGCAGGGTTGCTCCTAAGTGCTGAACTCCCAGAGGCTTCCCATGCTGTGTCCAGTTTGTCCACTGCTTGCCTCAGGTGCCCCTTCAGCTCACCTGCTCCTGGAGGGAAGCAGGAAAGATAGGGGTTCACCTAGAGCAGAAGGGAAGGTGATACCCTCATGGGCTAATTGATACTAAATTACACGGCAAAAGAGGAAACTGAAGGTGGGCAGTTCTGTACACATATCTATTTTTCACAATCTGCACCACCATGATTGAAGCTGGTGTCAAGGGTGATATATGATAGAAAATTGATGAAACATTGATGTCGGGATGAATATTTCAGGAGGAGCTGTATACATTGTACAGTGCTTTTCTTAAATCTTTAACCAGTGTTGGATAACCTTGAGAGGGGTTTTTATAAGTTTATTCTGTGATAAGGGGAGCAGGAAGCCTGAGGGGATTTAGGGTATGCTGCCTCAGGGAAGAGGATGATAACCTGTGTGAGGTTCAGCATGTCCCATTGCACAGAGCTATCCAACTAAGCTGCCACCATGAGGAAAATCCTCAAGGCCAGCATGTGCTGAGCCTTTCCTGGCTCCAAAAGCAAGTGCAAGACATAAAGGTCAGCCCCGGCTCCGTCTTCCTTCTTACAGACCTTAGAGCATTCTAGCCTGCAGTTCTACCATGCACTAGCTATAGCTGCTTCCCAGCAGCTTGACCTGATCCTGGCCTCAACATGCCCAAGCACACCACCCTCAGACCAATGGAAAACAGGTTTGCAAGATGCTTTCTCCTCCAGGTTGGCTTTCAAGCACCAGCGCCTGGCTCAGCAGGGAGGTTGTCCTTATTCAGAGGAGAGGGAGAGTAACTGGAGACTTGGGGTCTGGCTGGGGACAGTTAGACCAAGCCGTGAGCAATTACAACACTGGAGAAGCTCAGGGCAGCTCACAGTGTGGTGAGTGGAAAAGTCCTGCTCGTCTGTAGCTATTTTGAGGTAAGGCATTGAGGACCAGAGGGAAAATAATAAAGCCATCCCCAAAATAGAAGCTGTCAAAATGTCATTGCTAGGAGTGAAGCCGAACCCACTTGTTTTTTTTTCCTGTTGCAGAGCCTGTCGGCTTCAAAGCAACTGCGAGGGGGCCCAAGTTTGGGGGTTTTCTTTGCCCCCACAAAACCAAACTTGCCACAAACCAATCTTCCCTGTGCCCAGACCAAGGGCTGGGGAGGCAGTGACAGCTGGGCACATGTTAGGACTAATGTTCTTCAGTGACATTTAGAAGATGCCTTGGGGGCCCTTTGCATTTGCTGCTCCAGAGATTTTCTTGTTTATTTTAGAAATTAGCAGCGTTCAAGCTTTTTTGTTAACAAAACCGCTAAGAAAAGGGCTTTTATCACATGGAGGGAGCATCACTGAGGATGGGGATTCAGTGGAGTTTTGCTTCCAGGGCAGGGAGAGAAGAAAGATTTGCAAGCGGGAGGGGATTTTTAAGCATCAGTTTTGATGTTTGATGTGGAAAACCAGTGTTATTGTAACACTTGGGTGTGCCTTTCCGGGAACAGGACCTCCTGCTGCATCAACTCTGCAGCTCCTGTCTGGGGCTGGTACCTGAGAAGGGTCATCATCCCAACAGGACCGGCGTATGCCCAGCAGCCCCAAATGGAAGCAGAGCTTATCCCTCACACTGCCTCTCCATATACAACATTTCATGTAAAGAAGCAGGATAAGCATGAGTGGGGGAAAAAGGCAGGAAAAAGCCTGCTGCACATGTGTGGTGGCCCTTGGGGGATGTTGGTGCAGCTGGGCAGCGAGCCCTTCCTGCACAGTCCCTTTGGGTTGTGCCAATGCCACAATTCCTGAGACCCCATCAGGAAGAGTGGTTTCCTGACACCGATATTATCTCTTAGCACTTGCCATCTTTCCCACCTCACTCAGAAAGCTGCAAATTGAGACCCTGAGGCATGCATGTAGCACCAAAAAACCTCTTATATATCTTTAAGAGATATACTTTTCATTTTGCAGTGTTCAAACACCATCTGCTGTTTTGTATGGTGGCATTTTCACAGGAGGGGGTCATTTTTAGGTGTAACGTCAGTACCAGAGGCTGAAATGGCTGGGAAAACCCTACAGTGATCACAGAAAGTATCTCAAGCCCAGTCTGTGATGGCCATCCTCATTGTGTGGAGACTTCACTGCATGTCTTCTCACCTGGAAAAGCATATTCCACCTTCAATCTCTTGCAAACCCACGGACAGCTAACAACTGAGGTCCTGCTCCTGAAATACAGGCTGGAAAAAAAAAAGAAATCTCTTATTGTTTGGCTGAATCAAGGCGAAAGGCACTTGGGCTTATAATAATAAACTTAAATGCTGCCTGTGATGTGTAACTTATGGAGGATCGTGGTTATTGGGAGCAATGAGGCACCATTTCAGAGGGATGCAGTTGGCCAGAACCAGGGAAATGTTACAAGCCCCCAGGTTAATCTCCTGGGCATTTGGTCACTATTTCAACGTGAGCAAAGCAACAGCAAATACCTTGCAAGGAAAGCTATTCCCTGATCTGTAGCACTTAAACAAATATGATTAAAATAATTGCTGCAGCTGGGTGGCTGCTCTCCTGTTTCTTGTTATGGAGTGTCACCAGGATGTAATGACTGCAGCAGCGCAGACCCATGCTATTTCAACATTAATTTGGTATCTCATTTCCAGCTATCACCTTATTTATTTTAGAAGCTTTAATTTATGTCAGGCCAGGTATGCCAACCAGCCCAATTATGTGAAGGTCGGGGAGCGGCTCCTGCAAACAGCATGTGAGTCAGAGCTGGGTGCTGCAACAGCCTCTTCCCCTGGGTCTCTTCCTGCTGCACCGGGATGACGCTGCAGGCGCTCCTGCCACGGCTGAGGAGGCTCAGGCACACTCCACAGACCAAGCATCTCCAGCCAAGTACAGGGAAGAATATGTTTTTTCTTGTGATTTTTATTTTTCCTCCCCCTTTTCTATTTTGTCTTGTTTTTTTTTTTTTTTCTCTCTGTTCTAGCATCTTGCTGGCAACAACAGACGTTATATTTTGACGAGTTAATAAACGTCTCCCCTGGGAGTGAAGGAGCTCCAGCATGCTCTGCTTCACTATGTTTTACGTCTGACTAACAGAGTTTGCAGAGCAAGAGGTGTTTTTCTAATCTGAGAACTCAGTGGCTCACGTTTCAGACTTCTCCCTGAAGCTGCTTCGCTTCCCTGTGTCTCAGAGGCTGACACCATGATGCTTTTGTGTTATCTCTTGGGGCCTAACCCATTGCTGCAAATTCCCAAGCCCTTTCTGCCACTCCTTTACTCACTCCACACCCCAAATCATCACTTGAATCTTGTGGTTTTGAGCTGTTTATCAGCCTCGGATGTTAAGATGCTGCTGTATGTTTTGCTCTGTGGCATCCCTGGCACCTGCACACTCCCACGGCACAGGGTTCCCTTGCCAACAGGAATCCCTTCCCTGCTGGAGGGGTCACCAACAAACACCAGGCACTGCTACAGTGAGCTGCTGGTGGATGCCAAGTCTCCGTATCAGGGATGAACCTTGTCTTGCTCCTCCCAAGCACCTCTATCTGTTGCTTTGCTAATACAGAGTCCCATAACCTGTGTTTTTTATCAGCCTTTCAGACCACAAACCAGGAGTTCTTCATTTTTTTTTTTCACCAACAGGTGAGGAATCCCTTGGAAAACAGAAGAGCAGGGACAGATGGACAAGGCTCCAAAACCTGGCACTTCTAGGATGCCCCTCATGGTTGTGTCCTGGAGGTGGCTGCTGCCTTCATGTCTTTTGGCAAGAAATGAGGCCTTGGGCACAAGGCAGGCCCAGGAAGATGGTGCATGGTCCAGGGAGCCAAACAGCCAGTTTGAACTTGTAGAACATTATTGCTCGTGAATTATGGATGGTTATTGCACCTCCTGGATGATAAATTATTGAGCTGACATGCTGGGTGGAGAGTGAGGAGCTGATGCCGTGTTTACAGCAGGCAGATCTGGCACACGGTGTCTTTGCAGGGACCAGGGAATGTTTTTCTCCCATTCCTTCTGAGCAAGAGCATCTCTGCCTGAAGCTGCAGAAACAGCAGGGCTCTGCCCACCACAACGCACTGAATCACCCATAAGGGCAGCTGCAAACAGAAATCCCTGGCAAGGGATCCTGAAGAAGTCTGCTGGGATTCTCCCCAATACCAGAGGTTTTCCTGCTTGCACTTTTGTTGGATTTGCACTCTTACTGGGGTTTGGGAATGAGTAACACTGGTCTGCAAAAGGAAATGAGATGGGTTCCTTTAAAACCAGGTATAGGGATGTTTACCCCAAAGCAGGAAGAAGAGCACCATGCCAGCCCGTCACTATAAACACCAGTCTCTTTCCCCTCCATAGCGCTTCTGGTTTTCCATGCAGAAGACAGAAAACTCTGCTTAGTCTGTTCAGTAGTGTCAGCTGCATAATATTTGTGTTGGAGATGGAAGATAAAGCAAGCCAACCAATTTTGTAAACGCAAGGATGCCTTTCAAACATCATTGCTTATATGCACAGATGCAGGAAACTAGCCAACTAATATCATAGAAGAAGGATTAATGGGGACCGTGGCACACTTTGTCAGCCTGGGCACTCATCTTTGTTACATGAAGGGAGAGGACTCTTTGCAGGAAGCTGCACAATTAGCTCCAGTGCTGGGCTTGAGCATAGCCTGGTGCAAAAGTTTGCCATGGCTCTGCCTAGCCAGCTTGTGCTCCCCTGCTGCCCTTTCTCCACAGAGCAGCTTGCCAGCAGTTTGATGGGGACAGGGGATTTGGTACCTCGCTGAAGTGGTCATTAATCACCCCCACATCTACTTTGGAGAAGGGGGAGGCAGCAGAAGGAGCCACACCGTGGTTTCTGAGCCTGGCCTCAGTTCATCCATGAAGAAGAGCTGTGGGTTGGTCCCAGTGAAGGATGGACAGACACTTTTTTCTCTGCTGCTTCACTCTACAGGGCTGCTCATGCCACTTCAATGCAGCTTTGCAATGCCCATGGATCAGTGCCACCCTGCACTGGGACATAGACATAAACCCTGGTGTTCCCCCACACCCCTCTCTGCCTATGTTGTACCATCGGCCTGGGCACTTCTGAAGTCAAATAACTTCTCCCTTGCTCTAAAGAGGACTTGGGTAACAGTTTATTTAGGTGATGAGACATATTTATTTATCTTCCAGGCTGTGCTGGTCTAGCATCCCTGTCAGGGGATGGCAGGTTTGCTGAGCCTCTTGTCTGACTCCTGGCAGTCCTGGGTTTAGGGGCTCCCTGAGGTGGCTGCTCCATCATGTTTAACAGACCTTGACAGACCTGTGTGCCCCTTGAGTTTTTCTAAATGCTTTTGGGGGCCCATTTAGGCTGTAGGTATCCATAGCATCCTATGGCAATGAGTTCTGTAATTTAATCATGGGTGGCATGGAAAAAGCACTGTCTTTTGTTTGTCCTTAAATCTGCTGCCTGATAACTCAATTTGGACACTCCTAGTTCCTCTTTTGGGAGAAATGGAGAATTATCATTGTCTCTGCACCTGCTCCACAGCACTGGTGCTTTTATAGTGGCCCATTGCAGCTTTTCATTCGCTTCTCCCTCATTCAGATCTCCTGGCAATTTCCAACTCCCCTGACAGCCCAGCCTGGCATCACGTGGAGGATGGAGCTGGAAAGGTCTCTGCTTTGCTTCATAGCTGTGTTGATCTCCACTTTTCTCCTGCTCTCTTCTTTTATAAGTGTGGGAGAGATGCTCGGGAGGCACTGTGTGACTCTGGTCCAGATGTCAACAGGCTCCCTCTGGAGCAAACTTGATTAAAATCCCCAGAGCATTTTCTGGTGATTTGGGGTGCTCGCTCCTGCCCGTTGGGTCCGTATGTGCGCATGTGGACCCTTCCCCAGCCACCCAGTCCAGCCCTTCACTAGCAGAAGGGTTCATAACAGAGGTTATGGCCACCTTGGGAATTACTGATCTCCTAACCAGGCTTTCCTGGCTCTAAGGGAGTGGCTCCCACCTCCATCCACATCCATGGGACAGAAATGCATGAAGCATTACCCAGGATTGAGAAGAGAGGGTCTGAATTGGCGGAGGGGAAGGGGGGGGGTCAGCTTCTCCCCCTGCTGAGCAGGATTTCATCTCAAGCTGAATGCGAAGAGGCTCTGGAGTCAGGAGAAAGTGAAGCGCTTTCCCTAATCGAATCACACGCCAGTGTCACTTGTAAAGCTCTGCAAAGCAGAAAGGACTTGGGAGCCACTGAACCACAAACACCTCCTCCCTCCTCAGCTCCTCCACAGGCATCCTGCTTCTCTTCTCCATCTCTCACCCCTGAACACAGTTTGTGAGGGAGGAAGGGCAAGGGCTCAGAGATCCCACCTTGTGCTGTGTGTCTTGTGCAGGGCCATCACACTAGGCATCCTATGGGCTCAAGGGTTTCGGGAGACCTATATAGTGCTTCATGGCCTTGGTCTTCATCTTGGGGATGTTCTGCCTTCTCTGGTCATTTCTCTGGCAAGGGTGTCTCCTTCCAAGCATGCACTGGGCATGCAGTCATGTCTTGCTAGTTCAGTTGGTCTTCTCCATCCTCAGCTTCCTTGAGGTTACTGCATCTTCTGCTGTGCCTTGTTCAGCCCCTGCATGAGTCCCTGCCAGCCCCCAAGCATGGGATGTGCAGTCTATAGCCACCCTGTTTGAAGATGAGGGGCAGGAGGACAGTCCCTTGCCTTCACTTCCCTGGCATAAGCTGAAGGGGTAACCTAAAGACCACAGGATGCCTTTCTAAGCGTGGGGTGGGAGAGCCTACAAAGCAGTGGAGGGAAGGGTCAGTGCTGGGTATTTCACCCTCAGAGACCACGGGAGCTGCTCGACATTTCTGTAAAAGCCAGATTTTGATGATGCATCAAGCACCAAGTACATCGCTGTCTCCAAGCATCCACATGGAGCTGTGCACAGAGTAAAATTAGCAGGTAGGCTGGCCAATGTTGAACCGAGAGGACAGGCTGGCTCCACTGAGGTGCCCACCAGCAACAGCCTACCCAGCAAAACACACTGGTCTGCCTGTTTTACAGGAAAACCTGCCCTCTCCTCCTCCAGCCCTTTTTCTGCCCTGGCTCTCCTCGTGTTATGGCAAGAAGCAAATTCTCCATCCTTTACATGCAGCAGCTGGGACTTCTCCGTGGCAGTAAAGAGCATCCTTGCAGCAAGTCTGTCAGCGGCAATTTCCGCAGCCTCCTTCAGTGCACCCAAAGCATACAGGTGAGGAAACTGTCAGCAGCAGGGAAGTTAAAAAGCAAACCACCACTAAACTCAGTGTTTACTTCATGCCGGGTCTCTTTTGGTAACAACAAGACCCCTTGAAAAATCTCCCCTTTAAAAAAGCAGGGGGATTTCAGCCCAGCAGGATTCCTGGAGGAGGGAAGTGGCTATTTGCGGAGTGAGAGGAGATGTGGCAGAAGACTGCCGAGCCTCCTGCGGCAGCAGGACTGGCAGATTTCAGTGGCGGCTGCTTTCCCTGAGCTGAAAACATGCAATTTTCTGCATTTGGTCCCTGCTGCTGCGGGTGAGCCAGTGGGGAGCAAATGCCAGAGTGTTCAGGCTGCAGCATCCCAGGGAAAGCAAAACTCTGTCTAACAGTGGCTTTTCTTTGCTGGGGAAGCCCTTCCCAGTGTCTTGATCCCAACGTTATCTGTAGCTTTGCTGCGTTTCCCCTCTTCTTCCCTGCGTGTATGCCTTCAGATGCTCTCTTCTTACTAATGCCTAATTAGGTTGGTGGGACGGTTTGGCCTGATTGATAGCATAGTTATGGATAATGTTATGCAAATTGACTTGAAGACCTATGAACCCCCAAATAGACAAGCACCACTGGCTTCTGCCCATGCTTAGCTGCCTGCAGCCATTCCAGCCAAATAGCAGCAAATAGCATGTGGGAGCTTTAAAGAAAATGTTCTTTAAAAAAACCTAAGAATCATCTATTCCCCCCAGTAGAAAATTCTTTATACCATAAAGATGTCTCGACATCTCAGTGCAACAAAGCACTTATGCCAGAGAGCTGAGATATTTAGTGTGAAGCACAGTCACCATCTGAAAGAAAAAGGCACTTATAGAGGACATTTCAGCTCACCTAAGTTCCACTCTAAAGTTTGGGTTGGAAAAATACCCACCCCTCCCATGACAGTGTGATCACAGCTGAAAGGCGGCCTGACCTCAAAGTCTGAACAAGCGAGTCTTTGTCTCACCTCCTGATTATGCTTTGGGAGTTTTCTCTGTTTATTATTCATCTGATTGCTGTCTTTTTTAACGCTTTAATGCACCCCCGTCCCCTCTGTGCCACAGACCGGAATGCCCAACCCAAGACACGCACCAGAGAGGTCAGAGCTTCATCTGGCCCCATCGCCCTGCCAGTTAGGGCTGTGGCTGGGTGGCTGAGTCCTGTCTAACTCGTCTCACCTCCAGATCAGCTGCAGGGAGTGGTCCCGCTGAGCTGGAGTTTTGATGGACATGTTCACGGCAGGCCATTAGAGGAAAACGAGGGGTAATATGTAAACACCTCGGAGGAAAAACAGCCCTTTGCCTTAATGATAGTTTGTCATGTCATATGTTTCTAAAATTGAGAAATAGTGGTAGCCTAACCATTAATTTGCATTGCTTTAATTCATATTTTGAATACCAGACAATGACTTAAATGCCACTTGATTTAACCCACATATTCTCACTCATTTCTACAAAAATCCCCATGCAAAAGGCACACTGTGCTACCAAAAGCAGACACTCTGAGCGCACAATGGCTTCCTCCACTCCTTAATACCAATACCAATGCCTGCACTGGTTCCAAGCCATCCTTCAGAGCCCCTCCAAGTGCTTTACACGCTGGCCCAAGCGTTATTGGTGTTACTTAATAAAAGAATAAACACCCGCCCAGGCACAGAGTCCTCTCTTGCACAAATGGTCCCTGGGATCTGGTGCAAGTGCCTGGGTTTCAGGGCTGCATGTGGGGCCAGAGCTAAGTGTGGATGCGCACTTGTGTTATGCTGCCATGAACCGCACAAGCCCAGCCTGTGTCCTGATCTGATTGGAAAATAGCCTTTTTCTTCTGGTTTATCTCCCCAGATCTCTCATCCCTAGCCCCTTTTGACTCTGGCACTACTGGGTTTGCATTAGGCACATCCCTGGCCCTTGCTGCCCAGCTCCATTCTTCTCTTACAGCATCACCCCCTTGACAGCAACTGAAAATGAGATTTTTTCTCTCTCTTAAGTCTTTTCCGGCACGTCCCACTGCTCTGTAAATATAGGCTGAAGTGCAGCCGAGTGTGGGATGCTTGAAGTAGCATGCAAAGCAGCTGTATTGCTGGCAATGTGCAGGTGGCCCAAGCAGCATAGCGTGAGTATCCCTTGTTTGTGGTCTGCTGGGATACTCACAGGACTGGCTGAGGGAGGGGTGGGAAAGCTGGGAGAAGGCAACTGGACAGTGGGGAGAGCTTATTATGGCTCTAGAAGATTTCCAAAGGTGGATTTTCATTTTTGTGTGATGCCCAGAAGCCCCATCCCAAGTGCAAAGGCCACCCCTGGTGTTCCTGCATCCCCAGTCAGAGCCCCACGGTGTGCATGCAACACCCCAGGGCAACAACAGAAGCCATCACCCGCCTTCTCCATGTCATCAGGGTTTGCACTACTCCTCTGAAGGCAACAACTGAGCTCAGGCCAAGGAGCAAACCCATGGCTGCAGCAGCACGTTGGGCCTGGAGAGAGCCAGTGCCAAACCCACAGTCCCGGTTCCACCAGGCTGGCGGTGAGACACAGGCTGTAATTACTGCCTGCCTGCCAGGGTTTCTTCGCCCCCACTGCCCTACCCCGGAGGAACTGAGCAGCTGCCAGCAATTAAAAGTAGTTAGCAGTTCCCATGCTATTTTAACCATTTATAGGCAGCAGTGGTAGCTCCTTCTCTCCTAGTGAAAGGGAGAAGTTCATGCTGCCACCCAGCACTTTGCAGCCCTGCTTGTGTGGATGCTGCTGTAGGAGAAGTAGTGCTGTGGCGTGGTGTGGTGCAACTTTGCTGAATTTGGGATTGTTCCAAAAGAGCACAGCTGAGCCCTTTTGCCCCCTAAAGCAAGCAGGGAGGCAAAGGGGGGTTTAAATCCAGCCTGAGGAGAGACTTGCCCATCAGGAAAACTGCAGTCCCACTACTCGCAGCTTGCAAACTTGTAACTTCGTTTTCTGTTCTTTCCAAGAAGAAAGGTGTAGTTATTGATGAGTAGATACGGGATACCTTCCCCAGTGGGTGGATTACATCTTTTTATTATTTTTGTCTATATGTGTGTCTTGAGTTCTTTTATGCTCCTGCGGGTGTATTCTACAGCCTGGGCTTCAACGCCGGTTCTTGGGAGGGAATGTAATAGCCCATTACATGATCCTACAGCAGTCACATCGTTAGCAGCATCGTTAGACACATTGCTTCACGCGTTGAAGTGTTTTTGTCGGCGCGCTTCTTCCCCTCGGCGGGCACAGTGAGAAAGCCACGCCGGGTCCCGGAGTCCCGCTGAGGCACGGGGAGCAGAGCTCGTTGCGGGGCTCCCCCTTGTGCCCGCACGTCCCCACTGCAGAGCTCCGTAAACTTGTTTAACGTGGTTTTTCGTCCGTGCCTCGCAGCTCCATTCCCTTCTTAGCTTTGTGCCCCCCGTCTCCGGCTGCACGGGATGGGGGCAGGAGGTGGTGGTGATGGTGATGACGATGGGGGTGGCTGAGGCCGGTAGCAGCTCATCGCAGGCATGGGGAAGGGGGGGGCTGCACCGCCCCCATCCTGCCCCGCCCCGCCGGTCCGCGCCCGCTCCGCTCCGCCCCGCTCGGCGCCGGGCAGCCCGGCAGTGTGGCGAGGCGGGCGGGCAGGCACCGCCGCTCCGCTCCGCTTCGCTCGGCTCGGTTCGGCTCGGCTCCCGGCCCCGCCGCCATGCCGCCGCCCGGCCCGCGCCGCCCCGCCGCGCTTCTCATTCTGTTGCTGCTGCTGCTCCGCCGGGCGCTGGCCGCCGCAGGTAAGGGGGATCGGGGAGCAGCAGAAGTTTATTGAGGAGGGGGAGAGGCGGTGGGCAGCGTCCCAGGAAAAGGTTCAGTGCGGCTTAGCCCTTCATAGGGGCAGCTCGGGAGCGGGAATCCAGCCTGGGGTCATTTATTTCATTTATTCTGTTTTCTTTAATCTAAAGGTTGACGGATGCGCAGGGGAGCGCAGATTTGAGCGGAGGGAGCTCAGCCGCCCTCCGCTCCGGGGGATGCTGGCTGGCAGCTTCGCTCCCGGCCCGCGCCCGCAGCGCCGCTTGCTTTTTATTATGATGATGATTATTATTATTATTTTCTTGGGAAAAACAAAACAAACGCAGCCCTGTTTGCAGTATCGCCGGCTGTGATTCCCCCGGCGGGCCAAATAAGTAATTATTTCGTCTGGATATGTTTTTTGGTTTTGTTGGCTTTTTTTCTTTTTTTTTTTTTTAATGTGCCCTTTTATAAACAGAGCTATTGATGGCCGGGCAGCTAAGTGGTCTTTTCCTATGGCTCTTCAAAGTTTCCTGTGCGCAACCCAATCTTGTGATTGAGATGCACTTAAATCCAGCCCTTCCGTTGGTAATCCCTGCCACAGACAATAAACAGAGGCACGTCTCTCCTGCTGCCCTCTCTCGTTAGGACTCCTGTGATCAAATTCAGCCTTTCTACTGTATTTCCCACCCACCCTCCAACTCATGGGTAACCTCTGCTTCTCAGGACTTTGTCCTTTGTCATCCTCCGGCGGTGGCAAACCAAAGGTGCTGGTGTTTATCCTCCAGGTATAAAAAGATGTCCTTAAGTATAGAGTCCTATAAAGTTTGATGGCTTTTAGGGACTGGAAGAGACATAGCTGTAACTGTTAGGGCTTCGGTGATGGGCAAGGTCGTTATCCCCGTAGGAACTCTGGAGGACAGCCGATTGCTCGCTTCCCGCAGCTTCTGGCAAGGGGCTGAGGATGCGTTGCGAAGCTGCGCGCAGCACAGATTGGTCTTGTTAGTAGTTAAAAGTATCTCCTGACAAGCTGATTTTCTAGGAAAATGAACCAAGCCTTCTTTTCTGAAGCGCAATTAAGGTGATGAGGAATTTTGGGGAAGGAATTTAATTAGATTAATACTTTTTTCCGCCTCCGCCGCACAAAGATCTAATGTTTTTCTGGAAATGGAAAACAGAAATGGCACTATTGAGTTATTCAATGGCCTGGACGTTGCTGCAGCAGCATCCTTCAGCCAGAAGGAACTCTCCTTTGCTGGAAAGGGGGAGGTTCAAGAGCTGGCAACTGGTGTCTGGCTCTGCCAGGGCAGTGCCGTGTTGTAGAGGGGTGAGCATCAAGGGAACAGAGGCTCAGCATGGCATGTGATGCTGTACGTGGCAGGGGGTTGGGAAGGCTGGACTAGCCAGGCTGCTGCGGGCCAGGGTTTGGCTGTGGCCAAGGCAGCCTGGAGCTCCTGGGGATGCTGGGGGGGAGGCATGTCAGCTGGGTTGGTGGTGCAGGACCCCCGTGACTGCTGTGTCCTATGCCATGCTCTTTATTTTTGCATGCACCAAGTTCATGCAGGGGTTGAATTGAAACTGGCAGGATGGAGGGAGTGAAGAAGAAAAAAAACAAGTTAAACCTGACCAAGCTGGATCAGTTTGAGTCTGGGGAGCTTTCTGAAGGCACACTGCTAATCTGGCATATGTAAACATATATAAAGTTTTTAGCTGTAGAGCTATAATTAGTGCTTCTCCAGGAGTGTTGCATAGAGATTGCATGTAATGATGCAGAGGAGAGAGCAGAGATGGGTGCTCAGCCCTGGTGATAATGCCTTCCCTTCCCACCCTTGCCTGGTTTTAACGAGAGAGAAGGAGGCATCACCCAGAAAATAATTTTCTCTTTTAATAACAGAGATGGTACATACTGTGTTGGGTTTTGCAATGAGGGGCACGGGCAGAAGCGTTGTTTTGGATTGAGGTTTGAAACCCAGAAGCAGTCATCCCACTCATCCCCAGGGCAGGTGCTGTGCTTTGGGGGAAACCCCAGCTCCCACCCACATCCCTGCCTCCCAGTTCTAGAGCTTTGCGTGCCTTGCTGCTCACCATGTTTCATTCTGCTCGTGTGTGCTACCCTCCATAGCAAAACAACTTGATGCAAGGATTTTTGCTTGAGAGCCTTTCCCGACAAAGCTGACTGCACAGAGGTTGCAGAAGTGCTGCTGAAATCAAAGGGTTATAATGGTGGGGGGCTTAGCTGACAAGGGCACTTGCAGGTACTGTGACACTGCCATCCTGGTGAAGTACTGTTCTATTCCTCTGCTGTACCACCTGTATCAGGGAAACACCTGGGGAGGGAGGGAGGGAGGGAGCAGGATATTGGCACTGCTGTCCCCCACTGGCATGGGTCTTGGGCTCCTGCACATCAGTGGCAGGAGGCTGCCTGCCTGCTACTGTCACTGTGAGCAGATAACAGGGGGGAGAGACATGCTCTGAGACCTGTTGCTCATCAGCAAAGCCTGCCCTTGCAGGAGGTGGAGGCTTGCTCACTTGAGGGCAGCGGCGTGTGTGTAAGAATCTGCTCCAGCTTTTTGTCTCCTTCTCCTTCAGCTTCTTGGTTTTGGAGCCCTCTGTCTTAGGAGGGGGTGCTCTCTGTGCATGATAGTGCAAGAGTGAAATAATAGAACAACAACTAACCCCCCCCCCCCCCCCCCCAAAACAGAAAGAAATGCAAAAATACTACTTTAAAACTTTAAAGAGGGCAAAATCTCCTGGGAGTGGTAGTTGGAGGGTAGGGGAGAAATCTAGACTGCATTTTCTCTGCTTAGAAGTCAGAAGTGCGCCACTACTGACCTAGTAAGCAGCTTGGAGGGTCCAGCTGTGTCCTTTATCTCCTCTCCTCTATAAGGTCCCGTGGGTCCTTTTGATGCTGTGTACACTGGATCCCTTTCTGTCCCTGTCCTAGCTGTACAGGAATAATAATAAATTATATTTTGGATCAGTTAAGTGAGCCAAGATGATGCAAGGAATTTGGGTTTGCTTCCATTCTAGCAGCAGTGCTTTCAAGCCCTCAACCCTGTGGTCTTCTCCCTCCCAGCGTGTTTGGGGCTGCAGCTATCAGCCTACCAGCCCTGTAGGTTATGGAGAGAATCCATGAGCTAGGCTGTGCTCGGGAAAAGCCAGGCTTGCAGGCTGGTGCCAGAGAGGCGGCAGGAAGTGCTGGGCTGCGAGGTGAAGACGGAAGGGGCTGTATGAAGTCTGCGAGGAGTTCATTACAGCAGATGTTGGTGCCATAAAGCCACAGGTTCCTGCTGTTTCCTATTCACTTATATCCTCCCAGCTTTAGCAATGATAATGCGAGTGAAAACATTTGCTGGAGCGAGGGGGAGGTTGGGAAAGCATAAATCACCAGCCCATTCCCTCTGCTCTTTCCTGCTATCCCACCCGCATGTCCTGCCTTGGGAAGTGGGGAGATTAATATGGGTGCAAGGGATGCCTAAGCTGCTCGCTGGCTGCCATCAGCTCCACTGTTGCATTTAAAGGCCCACTGCTCTGATCATGTTTTACTTTAATACGTAGAACTGTAATTTGCGGTAATCAGTAGTATTGTGCAAGCCACCCCTGCTTGTGAGTCAGAGCACGGCAGTACCGAGCTGATACAGCCCTGGCCCTTTGGATGCTGGTTTGGGGGGAAAGAGTAGAGTGTGCATCTGTGTCTGGTGGCACGAAGACTCATTCTTCTTGGAGTGATCCTTCCCTGGCTCTGCCAGAGCTGAGGACCTGAGGATAATGTTATGCGAGATGCTTTCCTCCTGATACAGAGCCTTTGTGGTGCACCAGGAGTGCTGAACTGGTAGCTTTTGAGTGATGTGGCTCCTCACAACAGGCTGGGGCACTGGAAAAAATCCTGCATGATCTGCAGTGGGGTTGCACTGGGGCTGGGAAATACAGAGCTTTGACTTGGGAGAGGCAGAAAGCCCCATAAAGCTGCTCTGATGCCTGGTTTCTCTCCCGCCCTCTGAGGGACCTCTCTTGGTGGGAGCCTAGAGGCCCCTAGCTGAATGCAGCACCCTCCCTAACACTCCCTAAATCTCCGTCTCGCTGTCCCCGCAGCCCTGCAGGCTTGGCTGACGCTTGACTTTTTACTGTTGAGGCAGCTTGGGAGTGTGGGTTTTCTTTTAGCTTCACGCTGGGTCCCAGCACGGAGGGTGACGATGTTCTTGAGGGTCCCAGCTGGGTTTTAGTTTAAATCGGTTTTGGCCCCTTTGGGGGGCAAAGCGCTAAAACCAGGGGCTGCAGGGGATCCAGAAGGCAAGCGAAGCATCCCGGCTACACAGAGTATTATTTTTGAAGCCTCCTGGTTTTTCGGAGGCCTGACTCACGACGCAGGAATGCGCTGGGCTGGCAGCCCCGGACCTGCTCCTCGGCGAATTGAAGAGTTGCCTCTCCTCCAGAACCCGTTCCGCCGTCCCTCTCCTCCCAAACCGCTGGGCTGGGCTGGTAGCAGCCGCATGTTTGCTGAGCTTGGATTTTTAGGGGTCTTTTTCCTCTTTCCCCTTGCTCTTTGCTTCTTCACATAGGGGCTGCTGCTTTTTTTTTCCTTTTCTGATGGGGCTGGGGCAGCTTGGCGGGCCGTAGCAGAGCACCTCTGGGTTGCTTTGGCTGCTTGGAGGTGAGAGAAAGGCAGAGCGAGCACCGAGATCAAACAGGAGCCAGGCTGGGAAAGGCTGGGCAAAGCCACGCTGGAAAACGAGGAAAGGGAAGGGAAGCAGGAATCATTTAGCACGGGGCTTGCTCCAGCGTGTCCTGCACACTGCCTTTAATCTCCTGCGGGTCCCTCCCCACAGCAGCCCGGCACAGCCCCGTTCGGCTCTCCTCAGCCCCCTGCTGCCTTCGGTGGCTTCTCCCAAACCTGCTGCTTGGCTCAGTTACTGGGAGGGCTGATCCTCACTGCAGCGGCCCCCCCCGCACCCACATGGGTGTGTTACATCTGGGTTAGGTTTGTAGTGGAACACCTGGGGCAGTGGGTCCTGGTCCTCACCCCCAGCCTGGGGAGCCAGGGGCTGCTACCTGGGGTAACTGGGTGGGTGTTGGAAACTGTAGGCCTTAACCTAGACTTTTGTTTGTTGGTGTAAATCTGGTAAAGGGGCTGTCATAACAAGCTTGGCTCCCTAGGTTTCTCAATGTTGGGCTCCATGGAGAAGTTCAGGTGGGGAAGGGGATAAACATACAAGCAAAGCAAGCCACATGCTGCCACGATGCTCAGCAGCAAGCAGGACGTCTTGCAGCTTAAGAAGAAGAAAGTGTTTTCATCTTTGGTGTGGGCTCTGCTTCCCACCTTTCCTCAACCCAAAGGTCTCTGCCAAATCCCTTGCCTGCCTGGAGGCTGCTGTGTGCTCCTTCCTCCTGCTTCAGCCCTCAGCCCCACTGTAGAGGGGACCGATGCCCAAGCACTCAATGGTTTAAGTGCTGAGAAATAACCCACTTCCAGCTAACACATTGCTGACATTACTTTTTCCTCTGCAGAGGAGGTATTACCAGGTTCCAAGCCTGCAGGGGGGTGGCTGCAGGGCAGCCTTTGGCACATGCATGGGGATCGCAGGCTGTGGGCAGGAGTGGCAGTGGCACAGGGGTCCCTGAACTGCACTGTGTCCATGAGACACTGCTTCCTCCTGGAGCTGGATTTGTGCAGGTGAAATGTGTATGGGGAGTTGCATGCTACTGCCTGCCGCTCAGGGCTCTGGATGGATGGAGCTGACATAGACCCCCAGGATGTAAAAAGCAAGTGTTATGAACTATTCTTTCCCCTTTGGCTTTGCTTGTTTTTTAATTTAAAAGCAGTTCTGGTTTTGGGGGAGATTTTTTTGTTTGTTTGGGTTATTTTTTTTTTTACCCTGGGAGATGAAGGACACAAGTTGAGACACTTTTTAAAGAGTAATATATCCAGTTATACAACAAGCAAACTGAGCAGAGCTCTAGCCTCAAACTCTGAAGCTTTTCTCTGCCTATAGGGACTGTGATGTCCCCTTCTCTGGGAAAATGAGTCCTTTCAGGTAAGGAAGAGGTTCTATATAGATTTGCAGAGCATCTTTGGAGGTCTCCTTCTCTATCTCCATCCCTTTGCCCCACAGATCTCATCAGTAGCAGTCTGTAATACACATATGTAATACACAGACATAGCACAGCTGTCCTTGCTTCTCTCTCCTTTTTATTCCCATGGGATCCAGAAGGACGAAAAGGGCTTGTTTGCCCCATGAGCAATCCTTTCCCTGCCTGAATATGAGGGGCTGTGAGCATGGGCTGTCCTCCTAATGGGTATAAATCCCTCATCAAACCAGACACAAAAGTCAGATCCCAGCATCTCTCACGCTTCCAGGGGGTCCTGCCAGTGTGTTTTCCATAAAAGTCCCATGAGTAACCTTTGCTGCCCCCCGGCTCCCCTCCTTCACAAGGCTACACCAAGTGTGAAAGCTGAGGGATTGTTTCCCTTTGAAAGAGCGTGGAAAATCTCATTTTGAGACGTCTAATGTGTATTAGATCCATCTGCCTTTCGAGCAGAGGCCACCGCAGGAGGAGAGGAGGAGTTCTGAGTGCAGATGCCTGGTGCCCAGTCAGGCTTTGGGGCTCTTCAGGAGTGATGCTGTGGGCAGCATCCTTGACTGAAACATCTGTACAGGTGGATAGCACAGGATGCTAGAAAGAGGTGGGGGTGGGAGGTGGACCCCACAAAAACTTCCACAGAGGTGGAGAAAAGCTGTTGGTATTGATGTCAGTGCATGCAGGTGCAGAATTATTTTGGATGCTTTGGGGCTTACCCTAGGTGTGGGATGCAGCCCACCTTAATATATTGAACCAAATCTGTCAGGTGCAGATATAATGTGTGTGAGAGGGTTTGAGTGCAGGATGGTGCATGGGGAACGCTCCTATAAGGCATGATGACTCTTCTCCCTGCCAGGCATCCCTCCTTGTTGAAATTGTATGGAGACTGACGTGCTAGCTATTGAACGACAGGAGCAAGGGGGAGGCTTGCACTGGGCAGGGAGATGACAGCTTGGAGGGGATGAGAGCATGATTTTTCTCTACTCTGACTTTGTTCTCCTGTTGGTTTGTGAGTCTTCCATTTTGCAGAGCAACTCTCCCCACTAAGACCTGCCACTGGCCTGGAAGTGATTCCTGATTGCCCCCTTCTTGCTATGCTTCCTCCTTGTCTGGCAGCATTTAAATGTCTCTCCATGTCCTCCTGCATGATTTGAACCAGGAGCAGTACGGGCTGTCCATCTCTTGAGTGGACTCCTCGGTGTACCTGCATCTCCTCGGGCGGTGGCAGGCTGGAGGGAGAAGACATTGTAAAACAAACCCAGGCTCCGTGGCTCAGGGAGGCAGGAGGCTATTAAAAGTGTTGCATTGCATTGTATAGCGTGGGAGTTTTCCTGAGGCAGGAGGTTAGAGAGCCCAGAAACTCCTCGGGACAGATTTAAATAGAAGGGACACGCCTGGGATGTGGTGTTGCAGCCTCCTGTCTGAGATGGCTGTCAGTGAGCATCAATGCTTTCTAGGCTGTGAGGTTTTGGGCTTTTTCATGACCAGTGGAACGTATGGGCACACCCAGCTGTGACAGCAGGCACCAGGAAGGTTCTCAGCCGACCTTGCTTCATTGACTGTCCAGTTTCCTGGTGGACAAGTGTGATGTGCTGGGAAGTTGTAGTTCTTCCTTCAGATGATGCTGACCGCTAGCTGGAGAACCAAGAGCAATTGGGGTGGAGGAACAGGGCTTCGAAGAGTTTTATGTAGGTGGGTGAACAGTGCTTCTTCCACTGAGTTGGCTGCCTCTGCCTTTCTGACATCTTTGGGAGGGTGTACCTCATTCACCCCCTTGCATGAGTGGGAGCTGATCTCCACGTGCTTATTACCCCCATGAGACCTCGCCATCCTGCACTGTCACCTGGCTGTGTTATTGGCTCTATCTCTTCTATCTGGCTTGAAGAACAGAAGTAGGGTGTTTTCCAGCAGCCAGAAAGTGGTTGCTATTTAAAACAACCAAAAGAAAAAAAAATAAATGTGGTCTGCTGCTTGCTTTTCATCCAAGGATCCAAACGGAGCCGAACAAGCATCCCCACCCTCACCTGGAGGGGCATCTCTGAAGGCTTTGCAGGGCCTGTAAGTGAAGCTAGTAATTATTGCTGGTCATGAGGGTGGGTCTTGCAATGTGGCCATGCTGTCTGCTGTGGTCTGGCCTGGGGCCATCGCCTTGTTTCGGATGGCCGCTGTCCAGGTGTGGGATCCCAGCAGCCTCCCTCCACCCCTGTTTATCCCAAACAGGCTGGGGATGCTGCTCAGGGTGTGAGTACCTTTGCTTCCCTGCCTGGCTTGGCTGTTTTTACAGTTGTTGGATGGTGGTATGGTGTTTCTGCCCTGGAATATTATTTTGAAGGTTTTTCTTTCCCTCCTGTCAAATGTGAAATGTAAAGAAGTGCGTAAAATGAAAGCACAGTTCCTAAGCCCAATTACACAGCAATTCAAAATTATGAGTCGCTCTCTGGTCTGGGTCACTCCATTGGAGACTAGGCACATTTTCTCTTCCAGCCTATCTTGGAGAAGCTTAAGTGCCTTGTCTCTTCTGCTTTCTGGGACCTGATCAGATGACACCTTCCTAGAGCAGGTCATATATTGATGAAAATCTGCATCAGGCTAGAAGCAAGCTTTTCTCAGGGCTCAGGAGCTCCTCACTGGAGCTGTGGCATCCCTATGTGGCACTGTAGGGACTCCTCTGGGTTGCACTGGTCTGTGTTGGAGACAAGCACTTGGTGACAGTGTCGCTACTAGGTGCATGCCTGGCTCCACCAGCACCTCTGGGGATGCAGGCTAATGCTTTGGTCTGGAAGGAAGAAGAGATGGCAATCTGGGCTCCCCTGTCATTTCCACCCATGCATTTCCACCTGGGTCTGTGGTACCTCTTGTCCTACTCTTGTCTTTAGGAGGAGATGCTTGACTTAGTTGTGCAAACATGTTTTCCTGGAGGACGTGTGTTGTCTGATCCACATCATTTTGGCTGCTTTTCTGCAATGAGAGCCTTGCAAATGCCTCCTTCTGTGCTCTGGCATCTGCTCTAAAGGGATTTGTTTCAGGAGAGGGCATTTGGCTGCACAGCTGTGGAGCACAGAGCTGCTTGGGTGCTTGGGTGACCGGGGTCCAGAGTGGGATGAAGCCAGAGCATGGGCTGCCAAGGGCTATAAAACTTATTTTCTCCTCCTTTGCAGTCCTTCTTTTTTCAGGTCTGTGCTAAACGATTTGCTGCTAGTGAATGACTCGTGTACTTGGGTGAGGCAAGCAAGGCAGGATGGTGTGGCTGTGGAGGTTTTGTACGTTAAAATCCTGTGGTGCTGTAGCCCAGTGATCCCAGCTTTGGACTGCAGGAGTTAAAGCCCCACAGTTAATCCCCGTAGTGGGTACTTCAGCTACGCTCTATATATCTATATAAAACACTGTATTGAGGCATGTATTCAGACTCTAAAGTTTATACACCAAGATAAAAATGCTGGCTCTGCCCAAAGCTGGAAAAGTGAGATCCAAAAGCTGGGAAGAGGGCTGGGCTTTGTTTGGGCTCAACAGTGACTAATGAGAGTTGAGTTTTTAAAACAAATGCTTGGGATAAACTGGTTATGCAAACTGGGGCGAATTGTGTAGGTTCCTTTGTAGTTTAAAACAAAACCCCCGGAGTCTGGGGCGTGTTGGGGCTGGTCCTGCTGGGGATGGAAAAACCCACATGCTGGCTTTGCAGATGGGGTCCCGGCTGATCGGGAAGGCTCTCTGGGGATAAGTGGTAGGGGAAGCCACAGGGTATTGCAGGGCCTCATCTGTCCAGCTGAAACATTGAGTAACTCCAATACTAAAAACACAGTGGGTTAAAAATAGATTTTTTTTTTTTAATGTGTGGTTTTCTAATACCTGCAAAGAGGAATTCATGCTGTGCTCGGCTTCAAGAAACTGTCGGGTTTGCTCATCCTGTGCTGCTGAAAATATATAAATGCAAAGGATCTTTGGGGTTTTTGCTGTGGTGTGGCCACAGCCGGGAGAATGGTGTGGGGTACGCAGGCGCGCCAGCAATGCTCGGTATGCTTTGCAAAGGCAGTCAGGCTTGTGGACCGCAAGGCTTCTGGTTTCTATCACAGCCTGTACTGTTTTGGCCGGGGGCACCCATCCATCCATGCATCCATCCCACAGCCTTCCCAGGCTCCGCAAAGCTCCTCTCGAGTGCGGTGCTTTAAGGACACTAGAAAAAAGAAGCAGGTATGATGGCCTTAGTGAATTTTTAACTTCATTCTGTGATGTGGGCTGGAGGAAGGCAGTGCCTTGCTTGTTGGTTGGACAAAATAATGCTCTGTAAAAAATGCCTCTTGCCATTTCCCCATGGATCTGTTCTCTGGGTTGAACACAAACCGGCTTAGGCTGCTGTTGTCCCTTTGCAAGAAACACCCCGCTGCTGGATGAAGGAGAAAATTAGATGGAAACTGCCTAACAGGAAAATAAAAGATGATTTTTGCACACACGGAGGGGAAAAGAGGAGGTGACATTGCTGTTTTATCCTGCTGGCAGCCGGCGCCTGCCCTTCGAACATCCTCTGACCACTGGCATCCTGCAGTGCCTTGGCATTGCTGTACCCATGTGCTTTCCCTGCGTCCCAAAGGCTTGTTGCTCTTTCCCTTTTCTCATGCTAGTGGAGAGGAATGAGGTTGGAGGCTTGAGCGGGGCAGCTTTTTGGTGGTCCCTGGATGACTGGGGAAGGCAGAGCAGGTTTTTGCTGTGCACATGTTTGTGCTTCCCCCTTTCTGTCTCCATATCTCAACGGCATACTGGCTCTGTTTTCATTAGTATTTACGGACTGGCTATAAGGGGACGCAGCAGATCCAGCCAGGCCGTTAATGACCCCTGCATGAAATAGCAAAGCCCACTTAGCGGTTTTGGCTGAGGGGTTTTACTGCAGCCTCTCCCTGTCTGCCGCTGCGCATCTCCTTCCCTTAGAAAGTGATGGGTAGGGCTGCCAGCACAATTTCTTGCTTAAAGAGGAAAGGGCTTGGATTTGTGTGCCTATGGGAGGCAGGGGAAGGAAAGCGTGTGTGAGTCTATGGAAAGTATAGGGGAGGGAATGCAAACCATATGTTTCTGTGAGGGTCAAGTTGCAGAGCTAAAACCAGCAGGAAAGCAAAAGAAGCTGGAGTCCTGCAGTTTGGCTGCGCTTTGCATCTTGGTAGGTGTTGGGAGGGGGGATCCAGTGTGGCCTCCTGAAGGACAGTTTAAACAAACCCACCCTAAAAGGTGATTTGGGTCCCTGCCTTGGCACTATGTGGTGTCACTGCTGTCCTGTGTATTTAGGGCTGGGGTCCAGGATGGTTTCCAAGCCATTAAGCTCCTGTAAATAAACAGCAGAGATGCTGGGAAGAAGCTTCTCTGGGTTACCCTGAGTTCATAGCGTTTGCAAGTTTGACACGAAGTCAAGGGAAGGAATATTTGCAGGGAAGATAGTGCCTGCAACTTGCTGGAAAAGCAAGGTTGATGCTGTGCCATGCTGTCCTTGTGCTCCCCCAGCTATGGAGAGAAGAGTCAGATGAAAAGATCCATTTTCCCTTCTTGGAGTGGAAAAGTTATGTGCCGGCAGCCGAGAGCGTTGTGTAGACTTCAGACCAAAGTGATACAAGCTGGATTCAAGTGCTTCCAAAAAGAAATCTGAAAATAGGGGAGCAGCGAGGTCCCACAGCCAATTTCAGCTGGGAGACACCTTTTGTTTCCAAAACCAAAGGCATGGAGACAATATCTGATTCCCTGACCGGAGCTGTTTGCAACCTGTCAGCTTGGTAACCATCTGCTCACAGCCCGTGGGGAACATGCTATATATGGGATGCCGGAGAAGAGAGGCATTGCCGTGGCATGCCCCTCCCCAGGAAGGGATCATGGGGCACAGCATCTCCTTGGCCCATGCACCAAGAGGAGCTACTGTGCCTAAGACATCAAAAGTACCAATGGATTTATCTTTTAGCTGTCTGGCTTATTTGGGCTTTTTTGTTTTTTATTTGGGGGACATTTCTTTTTTTAGCTTGATTTCCTAAAAAAATCAAGACTTCTTTTGTTTTTTCCTGTTTGCACTCATGCAGAAGAGAGCACAAAGTGCTGCATGCTGTTTGTGTGTCTTCAGCCCTCCTCCTCTTTGAGTCAGAAGTAGATAATCTTGCAATTAAGCTCCTGCCTGATTAGGAAATTAGCAAAAAAGTTTTTATCTAGGCGAGCTGGTCAGCCAGTGAGAGGGATCTATTAATATCCCACTAAAAAAACCCAACAGCATAACACTTGCCACCTACTATTGGGAAACACAAACACCACATGGATGTGAGTATTTTGAGCAACAGATCTATAGGAAAGCAGGTTTTGTTCTGTCGCTTAAGGGAGCGTGTTTGAGCTGAGATGGGTACCTTGAAATTCGTGAAGGACTGAGGAAAAAACTCAGGCAAGGTGAGAGAAGTGCTGAAGGATGCCTTCAGGTCATGGCAAAAGACACTTATCAGCAGATGACCTTTATTTGTTGTGAAGGAAATGGTCCTTCACTAATGATGGTTGAGTGGCTGAAGGGAAAGCAGGAGGGGAGCATCCTACACTTGGGTCAGCCAGTGAGAGATGGGGAGCGGAGTGTGGGCTTTCTTGTATCCTACACACATGCTTAGGAAGAAATCACTTGGCATGTTGGATGTGGCAATTTCTCAGGGCTCGATTAGCCAGCATGGGTAGAGAAAAAAAAAAGGAGTTAAATAGACATTTATGTAACTGGGGTGTCTAAAGGTTGGAGGAGTTTGGATTATCATAGACTTTTGGGTCAAGGGTATACTGCATCTTTGGCTTTCCACAGTCTCTGACCCGTCCGAAATTAGAGTATTATGGGGAAAGATGAGGTAGAAAAGAGGATCTTCCCGTAGGCATGGTGCCAGCTGCTTATGCAGGTCCTGAGGGTCTCTGCAGGGTTCGATCTGGCTGGCATTTGTCCCTACATAAGTGCCATAATAAGCCTGGCCCTTGCTTTGCTGGCAGGATGGCCTCCTGGCTCACACCAACCAAGCTGCCCAGGAGATGCTTTAAGCCAAGAGGTGCTGAGCCTGGAGAAGGGCTGCTCTGGAGTCAGGTCACTTGGGTGGTGAAATGAGTCCCTTGCCTATTGCAGAATTCCCCAGGTTTTAAACCATGTTATTTTCAGAGGCACTCTCATATTGCAGTGTGGAAGAAGGCTTGAAAAACCATGAAGAGGTGCTCAGGAAGGTGATGAAAATGAGAAACTGGAGTTAAGGAAGCCAAAGTGTGTTTTCTTCCAGTACCAGGATGTTTATTCCAGATAAAACACAGACGCAGAGAGATGGCATCCCTTTTAATTTAAAAAACAAAACAAAACAAAAAACCCCAAACCTCTATGTTGAAGCTGCTGAGAATGTGACTGCCCCTTGTGATGTTTCACAGCTGAGATCATTTCTGGCTGAGTTAAGCCACTCTGGAGGTTTTAGTCTCAATCTGTCTGTATGGGTGAACGCAGAATCTGATTGGTTGTTTAGTTTGGTTTGGTTTTTCTAGGGGGGAAATATCTCAATAGTTTTGGACCAAAATGTAAAATAAAGCTATGAAGAAGAATCAGTGAAAGACTTTCAGGTTTTTGGATGAATTGTGATCTGGAGCTGCTCTGCTGTAATTTTGCACATACAGATAAGTGAAACAAGAAATGCAGAGTGTTTGCTAAAAGAACATCAGCAGGAAGGAATTGCTATTCTTTTCAGAAATAGGTAATAGGCATTATTTTTGGAGTAATTAAGTTTCATAAGTGCTTATTTAGAAAGAAATTTAGTCCATTCAATGTATTACAGACTTCTGGAGAAGATATTAAGTCCGAACCCAGCAGGCTGCCTCTGGGAGCAACTGCGACTCAGAGCAGGGCTTTAATTTCAGCGGTGTATCAGTGTAATAGCATTGTTTATAAGCTTCTCTTGCCACATGAAAGCAACATTGCATTATCCCAGTTGGTCCTAAAAGCAGCGAACCAGCCAGAAGAGGCCTGATTACAGAGCAGCAGGTCTTTCTTCCCATCACTACAAAAGAACAGACAATAGAAACCAGGATCCAGTTTTAGCTCTAGTAATGCAATGTCCTCTTTCTGGTGGTCATGTCACATGCTGCCTGAGTAATTGCCATCCTTGTTCTGCCTGGAAAACCAGCCTCGGAGGGAGAGAGCAATGGTTTCTGCTGGGTGATGGCAGGATGAGGTGCCCTGCTGTGGGTGGAGGCTGGTGGTGATGATGCTGAGGGTGGACCTTGGATGAGACACAGACCTGCAGGTCTAGGAAAGGTGATGGCCTTCAACATTAATACAGACTGGAGTACTGCGGAGCTGATGGGTTGTTGAGTGGGGGGGGTCATTGCCCTTGGAACTGTGGAACAGTTTGGCTGGAGCCTGGGCTTTACTTCGAAGACTGAGCCTGAGGTGTTGAAGGAGGGGCTTGCAAATGCAGCTCTCTGGTCACTACTTGCTCCTGCCATAAGCCTTATTCATGATAGGGAGTACTAAAAAAGGTGATTATATTTTTTCTTCAACAAGAATAACTGACTCAACCTCTGGGTAGGTAGAGGGCATGCAGGGCAGCCAGGAGCTGCAAAGCCTCCCTTCTAGATATGGTTCCTGCAGGTCAGGTTGTTGTACAGCTGCATTATGTTCTGCTTCTTGCCTTTCTAAGGTGATTTGGAAATAGGACAGGGTTCTCTTTCCAGCTTGTTTTGTGTAGCTTGGCTTCCCCAGCCTGGGATCTTCATGGGATTTAACAGGTAAAGGGAGAGCAGGTGATTGCTAAGGAGGAAAAGGGGGACCCCTTTGAGGCTGAGTTGCAAACTCCATCATTGCATAGGGCTCAGAGGAAACTCTGGCAGAGTTGTTTCTTAAAAAGCAGGTACACAGCTGGCTGGCTTTGACCAGGTTTTCCCAAAGAGCTGGATGGGAAACTGGTGGAGAGAGAAACTCGCAGCAGAAACCTCACAGCTCTTTGTGCCTGGGACAAAGAGTTGGTTTGGAGTTACAGAGAAGAAAAGGAGTGAGGCTGGGGGGGAAGGTGTTGTAAGATGGGTATTGGGACTGGGACAAAGTGAGGGAAGCAAAAGGGGATGTAATGAACAAATACATTGTTGGGAATGATTGAGGATGCTGGCTCGGGGGAAATCTTTCACCAGCCTAATGGTGGTCAGGGATGTTTATTTTTCACAATTCTCTGCAGCTTTAGACATGCAGAAAACAAACTTTTCCTGAGTGCCTTGGTGGCAGGATATGGGTGCCCAGCATCAGCATCCTTCTGTGTATCCCCGGGGAGAGTGAACCAGGAATGCTGCCTGTCCTGCAGACAAGACCCAGACTTGCTGCCACCCTCTGGCCTTTAGCCTCTGTGGGTTTTTAACCTTATTTACCCTGCTCATTCAGTTTCCAGTTAGGAATCTTTTTATACACTGAAGACTTATGGCTCAGCCTGAGTATGTTATCAGTGTGGTGTCTGGTAAGTTTTCTGCCTTGAAGCCCTGGGGAAGTGCCTGTTCAGGGTTGCTGCAATAGATTTTCCTCCTCTTTCCCAGCTGCCTCAGAATAGTGCGATTCTTACTTACTCCTTAACTTAACAGAATTACTTTCATCAGTGGAAAGAAAAATGCATGCTCTAGCCAGCGTTGTCCATAAAGGCTTGTAATGCTTCTCCCTGCTTTCATAAATTCATAGATGGGTGTCAGAATGTGCAGTTAAGAAAGAATAAATCTCATGATTATTTGGGTAAGCTTGGACTGTATGAAGAAGGTGGGAGGGGAAGGATGAAGGGTTTGTCTCAGTGGGTTGTGGAGCTGGTAGCTTGATCTTGGATGTGAAGATGATTGAGGGAGTTGGTGGTGGAAAGGCAGGATGATTTTATGTGAATAGCATAAAGGGGGGGCAGTGGAGGGACGAGAACACTGCGTTTGCAAGAGGAGAGATGTTGAAGCATCAGTTTGAACAGGCTTGTGATGTCTTCTGACCCTCCTCTGATAGCTGCAGAAGTGTAATGCCCAAAGAGAAGGGTCTCGCCACTCCCCTTCCCATCCTGCTCCTGGGTCTTGTAGGTGGGATGTGGTTGCAGTGCTGTGATTGAGGGGAGCCTCCCCAGGACCCACTGCATTTGGGGTGTGGGTTGGTCGATCATTTGCTCAGTGATTAAATGACTGTCTGGACCACACACTGGGATGTGCCTGAGTGGCTCAGCAGGGCTTTGTGGGTTAAAATGTTATCAAAGTGGCCATTTGGGGCAACTTTGCTTGGGCAAAGTGAGGATGTTGCACATCTGGAGCAACCCCTGCCCCAACTCATGGCACTTGAGCTAAAACATACATGGTGGGGGATTGTGCCACCCTCCTGTCCCTACGCATAGGGCAATACAGGGGTTCCTGCTGTAGTTTGGTAGGCAGGAGGTGGTACCACGTGGTGTGGGATTCTGAGCATCTATGGAAGAAGCCTTGTGTGCATTAATCAAAGAGCTGCCTGCAGCTCCCCTTTCAAGCTGTAATAGCCAGAGCTGAGAGAGTCAATCCATATGTATTTAAAGCACTTCGATAAATAAAGATACTATATAAAATCACAGTAGCCATGTACTCTCTCCTTGCTTCTAGAATTTCTCTTCCAAAAGGGACAGGGAAGGGATAAGGACTGTTAGGAGTCTCTTAGTTTGGATGGATGACCTACACCTTGCAACAGTGGTCTGGAGCCAGACACCAACTTGTGCCACTGCCTGTGCCTCTAGGAAGCAGCAGCCCTGTCCCATGGGCGTCTGCAGGGTGATAGCAGCGACGGGGCCGGGATGCGCTGATCTCCTTTCATCACCCCAAATAATGACAGTGGAGAGGGGAGGACGCATTTTCTTACGGACCTTTTATTAAAGGCAGTTTCCCTGCCTTCTCTGGCACAGCAAAGAAGCTCCGATGGTGTGTGCGTGCGCGCTGGCTTTTTTCCGTGGCAGGGAGGTGGCAAGTGGGAAGCTGTCTTTGCAATGCAAGCCTTCTGTAATGCTAATAGGAGCTGCAGGTTGGCGCTCCCCTGGAGGTTTTTTTTCTTTTTCTTTTTTTTCCCCCTTCCCAAAGACTAACCAGGGAACACTTGTTGAAGGATAAAATTAAAAAGCCCATGGCGGTTTATTTTGAGGACAGTGTGTTTGCTTTCACATTATGCTGGAGGGAACTGCTCTGCTACTGTCAGCAAATAAATAAAATAAGAGCTTTGTTTTAAATTAGACTTTCTTCTGGTAGCTAATTAGACGAGCTGATACCTGCAGTTGCATTACCTAGGCACCAACTGTACTGTGCATATTTGAGGCATATGGCTGGTGTCGGCAGCTTCTAAACTTCATTAGCCCCTTATTATATTTTTTTAAATATCCCTTTAATTGGATGCAAATCCCTTGGGGCTCTGATGGCATTGACAGAGTCCTTCTTGGGTGGATGCCCATGGAGCCCGTGGCACAGAGCCATGGCAGCTACGGCACCACGTGTGGAGTACAGATTCACCGTGGGTGCTGGTGTGATGCTTTCCAGCCACTGAGGGGAAAGGTCTGGGCTCCTAACTGTGAAAATAACCACTCGAAGCTCTTTTTGACTGCTGGAACATCCAGCCCTGGTACCAGGAGAGAGCTGAGGGAGTGTGGGGCTGGAGCCATGGTTCCTGTCCTGCCCGGCAGCAGGCGGAAGGGAAGCCAGCAGCTTGGCTTTTGCCTCCTCTCCTTCCCCACAGCTATTAGGCTGCTTGAAGATCCTGTCGGTCCTGTTGGTAATGAAGATCAGCCCCCGGGCAGCTGTAGTGCTGGCGTCTGAGCAGAGCCTGTCGCCTCCTCGCTGGGGAGGAAGGCTCTGGGGGCACTGTCCTCCTTTCTCTCACACTCCAAAGGCTGCTCCTGTGTCTGAGGGTCCACAAGCCGAGCCCTGAGGGTCTTGGGCTTCATTGTGGAATGGCTCGCAGGCCTCACCCTGCGTCATTTTGGGTGCCGTTTATGGGTGGGAGGGGAGGGAGCACTGTCTGCCAGCCAGGGTGGGGAAACCAGGCTGTCGCCTCATGTCCCCTGGGCCCATGCCCTGGGCTTTTCCCATCGGGATCAGCCTGGCCCTGGCTCCTCGCTCTGCTTTTTTCGGAGCCAGCCTATCCAGGCCTTGACTTTATGGAGAAATTAAGCAGAGCAGTTACCCCGGGATAATTACACGGCCTTGCACAAGGCAGTGGGTGCTTCCGACCCCTCTGGCCGACCCGGCAGCGGGTGCTAGCGGCTCATGGTCACCTTCCTGGGAGAGAGGGTGTCCATGCCTGCCGCCCCTTCCCCCTCTTGTGTGCAGGGCACAAAGGGAGGGGGGGTTCGCTCCACACCCCTCTACCCCCTTCCTGGAGCTGTTGCAGGGGCTGCCCCCATCCCACATTCCTCTTCTGGAGGAGATAAGGATCCTGTCTGGCGCCGGGGTTTCAAATGTGCTCCCTGATTATCAGCAGGCGCCGGGGCAGAGCCCCAGGCAGCAGATAAAGAGGGAAAGGGGAGTGGGGGCTGCTGGGGAGTGAGGGCTGCCGCCAGCCCTGCCCGTTGTCCATCCGCTCCGCAGCCCCCCGACCTCGCCTTGCGTCAGCACTGCACTTACAGAATTGTTAATCCCACTTGCAAAGATGTTTTAAATATTGTTTCTATTTTTTTTTTTTGCATGCACACGTGGGGCTCCTGGGGCCTCATGGCTGCCAGAGAGGACTTGCAGACAAGGCCTGCGTGTGAATGGAAAGGGATGAGGGAGAAGGTGTCTCAGGCTCAGCAGATTGGTCCATTGCTTTCCATCCTTGCTCAGCAACAGATTGTTTCCCAGCACAGTGCTTTGCCTCCGGCCCATGGCTGTGTGAGGTTTTGGCACCAGAATGGCACTACAAAGCACACACTGATACTCTTTTCCTCTGGAAAGGAGGGCATGCATGTCCAACATCACATGCTATGGTGCAGGAGGCACTGTGTTGCCTGGGACATTGCCATTGGACATTGCTCCTCTGCCAGGTGTTGTATTGCACATCTAGTATTGCATGTCCCTCACCAGTGCCTTGCTTTGTCTGTCTTGACCTTGCAGGTTCCCCCTAGCTCCTCAAACCGGGCTTGGCAAAGATGCTGAGTTTTGAGCAATAGGGCAGGGCCTTTATCAATCAGATGAGTCCACAACAGGACAAAAGCTCTTATCATGCTTGTGTCCCGGCTGTGGCATCTCTGTGTGCAATTAAACCCCATGTGTCTCCTGTCTGCCAAGGAATCTGGAGGCGAAGGAAGAGGCTTATCTTCCTGCTGGTGGCTGGAATGCTCTTGCAGCCCAAAGGCATTTCTCTGCTGTGCTAATGCTGAGATCTGAAGAGAAAAGGCAGGCGAGTTTTACCGTCCCTTTTCACTATTTATAAATAACAGTGCAGCATCCTGGGGAGGGGTGGTGGGGTTCGGTTTTTCTTTTTGCTTAACTTTTTGTTTTTCCTCCAAGTGTAACTCTGTGCTGATATCCCAGGAATGTGATCTCTCCCGCTTGTAAAACCCAGCTTCTGGCATTCTCCTTTCTCCTCCTTCCTTCTTAGGCATTAAAGAGCCAGGCCTTGGGATGAACTGGTGGGATCTTCCATCCACTGGGATGCTCCACGACATATAGGGCCTCTGCTTTCCGGTGTGATCTCTCTGAAGCTTCCTGCATTAATATTTGATGCTCTTCCTTGGAGTGAACATTAAAAAGGAATGACCACTATGACCAAAAATAAAAAAACAAAACCAGTGCTTTTTGTTTTTTAGTGGGGCGAGAGAAAGAAGGAGGGGGGAAAAGCTGAAATGCAATCGTTTTTTATGGCTTCCTGGAATGGCATGGCTGTGGGCTGGACAGCAGCAGGTCAGGAGCAGAAGGAGCAGATAGCCCCATGATCATCTGCCTACTTGCATCTTTCCCTTTCAGGTTGTAAATATAAAACCACTACTTGAAAAACAAAAAGCTCGTTAAGCTGTCAGCAGGCTCCCTGTTGGAAGGTCATAAATGTGTCTCTTAGCAGCGGGTTTCATTCCAGTCTCCACTGGAGCATTGGCACTTGGTCCCCTATGGGGCTGAAGGGAGGTCACTGCTCACAGGGACACCACTAGCTGGTGGGGGGCAGCGCCTGACTGCACTACTGAAGGGAGTAACATACCACCACCACAGGTTTGAGCCTCCGCATCCATTCTTGACCTGTGCCTTGGTCTTCCACATGGACCTTGAAATACCACCTCTAGGTATGGTGGTGCTCCAGCAAAGAGCAAACTCTGCACTCGCTCTGCCTGCTGGTGTGTTGGTGTAGAGTCAGAGTCACCTCTGCTGACCAGGGCCTGTGGAATTTCAGCTTCTCTTATAAAGTGTCTGGCAGGGTGATAAAAGACAATAGAATATTTGAAATCAGATAAATTCTTGTGGTAATGGAGAGCTGGGCATGGGGTGAAGGGGACAGCATCATGATGGAGCATTTCTGCCAAGGATCTGTGAGCATGGTTGGGTTTACAGTTGTGTTGACAGTGATGAGCAGTGGCCCTCGTTGACTGTCCGGTGGCAGGGGCAGGCGCCTCAGGCAAGGGCACAGACTCCTGCCTCTGCAGCACCTCATTGATTTTACTGCAAACAGCTTGGCTCAGCTCCTTACAGCTTGCTGAGGTGGGTGCTAGAGATGATTCAAATAAACAGCCCAGCAAACAGGAGAGAGGAGTAGGAGGAGGTGGTGATGAAGAGCATTCTGTTGCCTTCTTCTAGGAGATGGTCTACTTAGGAGCAGCCAGGAGAGTTGGTTGGCCTTGTGGCTGGTGGTTGATCTAAATGGAGGTTGTTTTGAGATGTGTATTGTTCTGGTGTAGCTTTTCCACTCTCTGGCTGCATTGCAACTAGACAAACATCCTTGCAGATCCAGTGCCTTGGTGAAGGGGTTGAATGTGGGAATGGAGAGGGAAGAGATCTGAAGTAGGTACCATTGTGACCCACCACATCTGTGGGTGCAGAAGCAATACATCTTGGTTTGGAAAGATTATCAATATTTTATGGCCTATTTTTCTTCCAGAGAGATATTTTCCACACTGAGAATAAGTACACCCATCCCTGTGATCTCTTTGTCATTGAGGGCCCTGGTATTTATTCTCTTGGTTACACCATGTGCTCAAAATGCAACTGCTCTCGCATTAACATCTAATTAGCAGCAGCTAAAAAAAAAGGTGCCTGAAACAGGAGGAGAAAGAAAAGGGCAAGGAATCAAAGATTTAGATCATCTGGCTCTTCCTTAGGGATTGTTTTAGTGGTGTTTTGTCCAGTCTTGCTCAGAAGTCTCCAGGGCCATTACTGCTTCCCTTGGAGGCCATTTCATTGTGTATTGAGAGAAACCTTTATAAATGTAAAAGCTTTATACAATTGAGGTAAAAGAAACAGATTGAGTCATTATATTGTTCTTTGTAATCAGCTTTGCTTTTCATTGATTTCCTCCCCAAAGCCTTATTGAGGCCGGGAATTTTAAAGAAAAAGCAGGGAAATGGCACGTGGGAAGGATGGTGGGAACAGGCTGCCTGGCTCCGGTGGGTTCCTGTGCATCACCCTCCTTACCCCGAAGGCCCAGATGTGTTCTGATGTCTTCAGGAGCTGGTCTGCTTGCTAGCTGTGCCGAATTTAGCTGTGATGTTGCACACTGGGGAGCTGTCTGGTGTTCTCGCCACCTCTTGCAATGGTGTCCAGCTTGTCTGGACAGCTGCTTGCTGCTGTAGCCTTTTAATTTAGCTATTTTTAAAGATTATAGTCTAGCACAAGAAAAGGCTACAGGTGAGCATCAGCTGGTGCAAAGATGACCAGAAATCAAGGCGCAAATAGGACTGACTGGGCTTTTGCGGCACCCTTCCTGCTACACTGCCTTGGGGTGTGTGGTGCTTGGGGTCTGGGAGTTGTGCCCTTTGCAGGGCATGCAGTGACATGGGATTAGGCATGCAGCATCCTATTTCTCTGTCCCTGACACAGCGGATGCTTTTCTCTAGTGGTGTGTTCTGGGTGACGCTTCTTTAACTAAGTTTCTATATCCCCCAATGTCCCAGTGTTTTTGCTTTTTTTAAGCTTGCCAGCCTGATGGATAATTTTTTCTTTAAAGTGCCTTGGTTCTCATTTTCCCAAACCACCATCCTTCTTTCTCTGGTATTTTATGCTTTCCTCCTCCCTACTGATCTCTGTGACATCCCCATTCTCATCCTTAATGTCTCCCTTCACTCTCCAAGTCTGCTGCATCTCATCTTGGCTTTCCAAGGGGAGATGCTCCAAATTCAGGCAGGCTGCCAGTACAAAACACCCCAAAACAAATGTCTTTGTTCTTCCAGCTGCATGAGTATTATGGCTGTTGGCCCTCAACAGTCCTATAGGCCAGTGCCCACATGTACATAATGAGAAATGAGCAGCAGACAGCAGATGCTGTGCATCCAGCTGCTGTTTCCTTGCCCATGTGGTCCAGTGCTTGACCAGCTTTAATCCTTCCTGGCGGAAAGCATGAGGTGCTAATCCTGGGTTCTGCCAGAGCAAATGGAATGTACGTCCCTGCTTGCATAGGAAATGCAGAGGAGCTGTTTTGGGGAAACTGAGGTTTGCTTTGGTTTTATCTGGTGAGCAGCTGGTTTTCTTCGAGCAGCTGAGTCAAGCTGATACATCAGAAGTTTGGTACTTTGCCCCATGCCCTGACACAGTTGGTGTAACAGCGGAGGATGCAGCAGAGTTGCTCTGTGGTTGCTGTATTTCCCAGCTGTGCATGCAGCTGGGGGTGTGCCAGGATCACAGAAGTGACTCCTCCTGTGATCCAGACCAGTCCTGAGCATCGCTGCTCTTTCAGTGCAACTCCCCCTTCTATCTAATAGCTCTATAGCTCTGTGGGATTGCTTGCATCCCCGTGCCCCCCTCTTTTCTCACCCCTGGAGCACCCCATTTTCTGTGGGTGGGTGGAGAGGGAAGACATGGGATGGCAGCTTGGGCTCACAGCCATGGGGGAATTCCCCTATGCAGAGGGACTCGGCTGTGAGCCTGCCGAGCCAGCTTTCCTCCTGCGCAGCCAGGCTGGAGCCTGCCCAGGCATCAGGCCCTGCAACCTCCCCAGGCTTCCCGGGTCTGCGCATGGGATAGTGTGCCAGGTGGCTGCTCTTTCTGCAGGGCTTTTGGAGCAGTAAGAGCAGGAGGAGAGAGAAAAGAGAAAATACCATCGGTCCCTCTGTCTGGTGGGCAGGACCTCCTCTCTCCTGAGGAGAAGGATGTGGGGCAACTCACAGTGCTGGGCAAATGTGCCCTGTGCCAGCTGATCGGCATGTCTCTGTCGTGCAATGCTCAGGGCCCTGTACCAGGGTGTTTTGCAATGCTCAGAGCAACCTTCAATGTCAGAGCCCTGCCGAGGGGTGTCTTGTAATGCTTGGAGCCCTGCACAGTCATCCTGCGATGCATGGAGTGTCCTCACCAGCATGTCCTGCTCAGTGGTGACATTGTCCTGAGGCTTTCCTCTTGCCAGCAGTGCTGCCTGTGCATACTGCTGCAGTGGGCTGAGATACCTATGCACTGCTGGGCACCCATGTGGGAATAGCAGAGGGGTTCACTTATTTCATCCACCACAGAGAGGGACGGAAAGCTCAGGAACTGCATTGCGCAGCAGGTGAGACAAGTTGAGTGATGGGCACAATTTTTCCTCAAGAAGTGCCCTTTTGGGAAGGGGAAGGGGTTTGGGGTACCTCTGCTTTGGAACTGCAGGAGCAGGTACCCAGAGCTGTGCTGGGGGCTGGGCTTTCAGAACGTCAGGGCCAGATGTTTCCCAGATGTTACTCACTTCCTGTCTGGCTCCTCTGTGTTTAGCTTTTTATGTACTTGTTTGTTTTGGACTACAAACAAAATATAAAAAGGAGTTCTATAACCCTGTTCCCATGAGGCTGTGAGTTCAGGATATAATCTGAGGTCTATTCACTATTGTCTTGATCCCTCTCCCTGCCCTCGGTGTTGTCCCGAGCACGCACAAACTCACATGCTGCTTTTGTTAAAAATGCTTTTTCCCACATGACGTCTTTTCTCAATGGGCCACAGCACCGGGCATTTTTCCTTAGTACCTCCTCTGTTGCCCAGGGAAGCGGTGGGAAGGTCCTTGGCCAGTTAGGGATGGAGGCAGGAGGAGGAAACACTGTGTTTCTCAGTCTAACCTTCTCCTTGCCATGGGCTGTGCTGTTAGGAGGGTTCTTCTGTACACATCTGAGGATGGGAAACTCATTGTACTGATGGTATCCAGCATCCTGATGGATGACTCTTGTGCCAGAACTTTGCCTTACTGAGGCAGAGGGATGCCTTACTGTTTGGAGAGGGATGGGGGGGGGGGGTGGGGGGGGTGCGGGGGGGACAGGGAAATGCAGAGAAAGAGCCATGTAGACCGCTTTTAAAGAAAAGAGGATTAAAACACTGGATTAAGGTGTTTGTACTTGATCAGGTGAGGCAGGGGTTAAAAAAGAAAAGAAAGTAAGAAAATGTCAGGAGTGATATTACATAAGGGAATACTGTTGGCTTAGGGGTAAGGAGGAGGGAAAAAAACTTGCCTAAAAGCGCTGTATGTTCTGGCATGTCCAGAAGTCCTGGCAATTGCCATAACCAATAGCTGTTACAAAGGCAGCCGTAGAGTTTTCCTCTCCTGGAAAGAATCTGGAGCAGAACTGGTCCTGCTGCTTAGCGGGCTTTTTCAGTGGATGCTCTCCTACCTGTCCCCCTGGGTGTCGGGCATCCACTACGCTACCTGCTGGGCTCAAACAAACATGGGGGAACAAAATAAAGCTGTTAGCATCCCTTTAAAATGTGTATGTTCAGCTCTTTCTGGTCTCTTCTTGGTTCATTTTTTTTCCTGCCCGTTGGGGTTAAGGCCCCTTTTCCTCTTTTCTTTCTCCTTCTCTCTTAATTGCCTGTTAAATAATTTAAATATTTAGGACTAAAGGGCCTCAATTATCCATTAATTTACATTAGTAATTTATATATCAGGCTGAATGGACACACTGTTAGTGTAATGGGTCCCCGCGGACAGGCAGAAGCTGTGCTGCAGTGCGTTTTCCTGGAAGCACAGCCGTTTCTTTACACCTCCCAGCCTTTATTTCAAGCGTGTGGCAGGGAGCCCACTGCCTGCACACATGTGGGGCCAGGCTGCAGTGGAGCCCGGCATGCTCCTGCACGCTTGCAGGTGGCTAATGCAACCCTGTCTTCTTGAGAGAGGGTTGCTTGGGTGTGGGTTGGTTTTGTTTCTTTTACTTTCTCTTTTTTCTTTCTTTTCCAGTTTGAGCTGTGCTTGCAAGAGCCTGGCACTGCCCAGTGCAATACCTGTACTATAGGAAGCAGACCTAAATATCCCCCTCTGATCTCAGCTGCAAGCAAGAATGTTCTTGGCAGGTTCTGGCTTACACTTAACACTAGATTTGAAACTAAACCCTGGCTCTAAATTCAACCAGAACAGCTATATTTGCTGCATGGGTCTGCATTTTATGATTGCTACTTGCTGGCACTGAGGAATCCCAGTTGAGGGCTCCAGTAGGCACCAATCAGCTGAACTGGAGGAGCTCAGCGTGCTTCCAGGAAAACTCATCTATCTAGGAGCAGGAAGAGGCATGTGGGAAGGTGCTGGAGGATCCTCAACCCTGTCTGCCACCTCCTTGATGAGTGCATGTGTTGTAAGCCCCAGTTTAAGCCTCACCTGTAGATGAGGTTGCCTGGCCAGGACTGAATGTGTCACCACCATGGTGGTGGACAGGGCTGCAGGGGCATTCTGAGGCTAAGCCCCTTGGCTGCAGGCTAAAGCCATCCTTGGGGATGATGAGGAAGCAGGGCTCATAGGTGACTGGTGCTTAGCCTTAAAGACTGGTGTCCTCTGGGGGATAACAGCTGTCACCTTCCCTCCTGTCACACTATATCAGGACAGAGATGGAGCAATACCTATTTTCTACATTCAGAAATACCATTTTGGGGGGATTTGGGGGAGTTTTGGGTGCTTGTACGTGGTTGGTTTGAACACAACCTGATCACCACCAGCCCTGGGCTTGCTGGCAGCCATGGTCACCAACTCACAGTACCATGGCATTGCTGGCAGCTTGCAGGCAGCTAGTCCAGCCAGGGCAGGGGCAGCCAGGCATCATCATGATCCGTCCCTGCTGCGGCACACGCATTGGGCAGCATCTAGACTCCCCCACTCCAGGGCAGGAGGGAGGCCATTTACTGATTGGGCTCCAGGGAAGAGCAGATTGGAGCTAAACTCCATCACTGTGGGCCGTTGGGGATGTGGGAGCATGCCCTGCTCAGGGGGATGCTGGCCCATGGCCCTGAGTGCAGGGCTCTGCAGCAGCCCTGCCTGCCCTCCGGGAGCAGAGGTCACTTAATGACTCTGATTACCCACAGCACGGTGGTATTTAAAGCAATTAGTGCAAATCACTTATGGAAATGCAGCTGCTGGGGGACAGAGAGGAGAAGAGGACAGGACTGGGGGGCACTGTGCTCTTTCTCTTTTTATCACGTGCTGTGTGCTTGATGCTCAGTGTGCATGATCCTTTGCCCCTGCTCCCTTAAGAACTTTCTGGATCACTTCTGGTCCCTCCTGCTGCACATCCCTTGGAGGTACCTCTGAGCCCTGCAAGAGTCACTGCTAGCCTGGCTAAGGCTATGCCTTAGGTATCGTACATCCATTCTAGCTACGCTCCAGTTTTGAGGTACGAGATGCTCAGCGTATTTGTCACCCTAATTCACCATCCAGCATTGGGATTTGGTGTCCCAGACTTAATTTGGTAGTGTTGTGCCTTGTTAGCAAGCATTCTACTTTTTTAGGGCAATTTTTATTGATACCTAGCAGTCCTGTAGCAACAAGTGAGAAAGGAAAGAGAGGAAGGCATGGGAGGGAGTGCGATTTGTATGTCGGTGTATCACTGCATGTAGGTCCATACAGATTGCAGCATCAGTGGCATGCTGCCGTATGGGATGGCACAGACTCTCCAAAGCTGGGGCATTTCCAGCTCTGGCATCTCTGGCACCTGTGCTGAGGAGAGGATGCTTGTGGAAAGGCTGGTCTACCTGGGAGCTGGGATTTGGTCCAGGGGGGAGAGCGTGCTGGAGGACAATGGGAGGAAAAAGAAACTCAGCTCTGTGGGAACATGGGTTATGTCCAGAGAAGAAAAGGTGGAAATTCCCAGTGGTGAGAAAGGAAGAAACTGGCTGTGGCGGCTTGGGGTCCCATGGTATTTAAATGCCAGGGACCACAGGAGGGGAGGAGGGTGCCAAACAACACTAGGAAGCTCCTGAAGGCTTCCCACCTGACTGTTGATGGGAATGGGAACATGAGGAAAAAGGCTTTGTTTTTGTAGGGGTTTCCTTCCGCTGGAGCATGGGGTGTCATTCCCCCCCCCCCGGCCCGGTGTGGGTGGGGAGGCAGCGATGCCCAGCAGTGCCAGGTGAAGGTAGGCACTGAAAATAGGCACCCACCATAACCCCCTTCCTCAGACCCTCCCAGTTTTAATGTCCCGTAAAAGCAGGTGTGAGGTGCTAGGAGCCCAGATGGCTTTGGGGTTTAGAGGGAAAGGAATAAAACTAATTAAAGTAGTTGCTAAAATCCTTTTGCAAACAGCCAGAGACCCCTCTCAGTGCTACAATGGGAAAGCCAAGCTCAGGTCTCAGGCACCTGCTTGCCTACCTGCGCTTGGCTGTGGGGATTAAAGTATAACGGAAGCAAGAGGATGGGGAAGCGTCGCCATCTACACCAGTCTTGGTGATTGTTTGGTGTTTTTATTCTTCAAAAGGGATATTGCTGAAAGAGGGGGCAGAGAAAAGTCTTAATATTCAACATCAGCAGGGATTATTTATTTTTTTTCTTAAATCTTTTGCTATCCCTGTTCTTCCCCTCCCCCTTTTTTCCTTCTGTTTGTCCATTATTGTCACAGTAAAATGAGAAGGGAAGTAAAGGGCAGAGAAAGGACAATGAAAATCAAAATATTTCCAGCCTCCATTTGTGGTGATTGGTTGTTGTTGTTTTGTGGGCTTTTTTTCTTATCATAGTAACAAATCTGAAAGATTAAGGGCAACTTTAAAGACTTTAATAAAAGGACCTTAATCAGCCGCTTTTGTGGTGTTCCTCCCCCCACTGAATTAATGGAAAATTTGGGGCATCAAATGGACCTTTTCTTTTGTTGTTTTTTTAATGATTAAAAAATGATGCAATGATTAAAATGATTTAAAATCAGTGCTGCATTGCACCAAGCACCTTCCTGCACTGAATTTGAATGCCTATGGGGTGGGAGATGACCCTGGCTGGTGGGTCTGGTGGTGGCAACCCTGGCATGGGTAGTGGGTAGTGCTCCCAGCCCTGCTACAGGACAAGCTGCAGAAGAGTAGGAAAAGCGTTGGGGAAAAGTAGGGCAGCATCTGGCGAAGGGCCTGCAGAGAGGCTGGCTAGAGGAGGTGGGGAGCATCCTTACAGCCAGCTTTGGCTTCCCAGGGTTTGCAGAGCTGCCTGGGAGGAGAGGTTGTGTGAGAAAAAGACCAAAATGATGGCAAGGGAAAATACTTTCTCCTTTTGCACTTGCATGTCTCCTCTCTGCAGCCAGCTGCATGAACTTCTTGCTTTACCTTATTGGGCTTATATCATCCTTCACTTCTCTGCATCAGCTTTGTTAGGGTGCAACATGCACAGTCCTCCTTCTCTGGATCTTGCCACTCAGGACCATCAAAGATGGTATGGTCAGGTTGTCCCCCCCTCAGTGTTTAGCACCTGGATGCTAAGAGGTGAAACCTGCTCCCCTCCGGCTCATGGCCCTTGTGTGATGTGCGTGTCCAGGGAGGGATGGTTGGAGGTGGCATGCCTGGTGGGCAGCAGAGCATCCTTCTCTTCCCAAGGAGCACTGAGTGGTTCTCAGCCCTGCTTGCTGCCAGTTTAAAGCTGCTTTTCATGCCTGAAGCCAAGGCAGTCGCCTCCGGATTTGCATGTTGAGGGAAGTAAAAAAACAACCAACATTGCAAAACAGCCTCTTGGAAATTGCACTCTCAAGGGGAATGCTGGAGAATTTACATTTTTAAATATGTATGTAATTTGGGTGAAGGGGAAATGGCTTTCTGTCTGCGATACCGGCAACTTTCTTTCTCACAGAGTTAGCATTTTAAAACTGCATTGCTCATTTGAACGGGAGACCCTTTCCTCCCCTTCCCCCCCAGGGAGAGGTTGCATCTTGCACTTGATTTACCACAGTTTGAATGATAATTAATAATTCCTCGGACTTTCTAGCGTTAACTGGGGCAACAAGTCCCTGTTTGTTCCTTGTTTTCTTTTCCCTTCTCTCTTTTCTTGTTGAAATTGTTATTCTTTTCAAAACAGAAACACACTACACGCCATACATGTGAATAAACAGCGTATTACCGCATTATCCGCTGCTGGCTTTTTTTCTTTTATAAGCCAAAGCAAATAAATATAAGTTCACATAATTATTGTATCCATTAAAAATAATGCTGCAGCTCAGTAAACAGAACAAACTATACAACAATACTGTGACAATGGAATTAAAATAGCACAAAGAAAAGTGACTGTGCCCATAACAAGAACCAGCTTTAGATGAAATGTGGAGATATTTTTCAAACGTAACTGCTTCCCCGAAGGAAATGTATAAAATAGCACAAAAGAAGTAAGCACAATAGAGTGTAACAGGGCTTTGCTACATAGTTCCTCCTCCTTTTTTCTTTTTTTTTTCTTCCTTAATTCATTCTCCTTTCTGTAGGTATTTCCTGGGATGTGTGAGGCGTGCAGCTCTGCCCTGTTAAAAACTAGAAATGAGGAACAATTTCCTCCAATCTGCCTGTGCCCTGTTATAAATCTATATAATGAAAAAATGAAGAGGGTTTGTACCATAAGGGATCTCAGCTGTTTACACTTCTCAGGAGGCTTCGCCTTTGATTATCATAATCATAAAGATAAACAAAAGAGTAGTGGCTCCATAAATACTCCAGCATAATGCATAGTCAACGAGATAAATTTCTCTCCTCTGAACTCCCAGAAAGGGAAGTTGCAGCCAGAGACTGGGTGCTTCCTCCTGGGGAATTGGGATGGTTGTGATTTGGGCTGGACTTTTAGCCGTGGTTTGCAGTGTCATTGGGTTGCACAGGGACACTGTGGTGGGGCACCCCATGCAAGGGTTTTCCCTTGCTTTTAGTTTTCCTCTCAGGCTGCTTTGCAAAAGCCTAACCTGGGGGTTTAGCTAAAGAGATGATGATTCTATCTATCCATTTATTAATTGATTTTCAGTCAGGTGATGTGATTTTCAGTCAGGTTATTGATCGATAAGGCCATTGCATGCAAAAACATCCTTGGTGCTGCCTGGCTCCTTCTTCCCACCCTTTTCTCAGCAGAAACTGCTTTCTGGTTTTTGTCCTGTGTTCCCCCCACCCCGCTTCCCGTTCAGTCCTAGCTTAATGAAGGTGCACAGCAAGGGAGGCTGGCTGCAGGCTTTTCATTTGGCTGGGAGAGGAATCTGCTTTTTTTTTTTTCCAAGGGTGTAATTAGGGCTGGCTGGGTGCATCCCCTCATTACCCATGCTGGGGAGGAATGCTCTCTAATTATAATGTTTGCCTGCCACCGGGCCAGGGGAAACTGCTAACCCATCTGGGATGCCACTGCGAAATGTCTGTCTGTCCTGGTCTGGGTGGGCTCCAGGAGGAGCTGGAGGTGATGGGGATGGAGGGACAGGGCTTGCGCGGGGCTGGATTTACTCTAGGGTTTGATGGCAGGTTTTGCAGGAAGGGTGTGCATAGGGACTGTAAAACTCCTGGAAGAGGGCAGTTGATGGAGGAAAATGAGCTGGTTTGTCAGACGGAGATGCTTTGGGGAAAAGGTTAAGTGGTTCTTCCCAAATTTAGTGATTAATAAATAAAAGATTGGTGAGAATGGAAAGGCTCTGTTGTGTTGCATAGAGGGGGGACAAGTGGGTTTGCAACCTGCAGTGCTGTGGAAGCAGCATGTTGGTCTGTCCATGTTGCCAGTGAGTCCTGCTGCTCCACGTGGAGGGAGTGTGTGGGGGGTGTGTGTGTTTGCTCCCCAACCACAGCCCATGCAGCCAGGCTTGCAGGAGCTGTCCCGGCTGGCACAAGGGGTGGGCTCTACTTCTCCGGGGGGGGGGCAGAGGGGAAGACCCTATAAATACACAACTCTGAGGTGGAGCAACACCTTCTGTGGACCCCAGAACACTGCTGTTAGTGAGGGCTGAACATAACAGCGTGTTGAATGCTGTGGTTTTGTGGTCCAGCCTTTGCTGAGTTGCTATTGCATGTGCTTGTGGGAGGTGTCAGACGCCACAGGGATGGGCAGACCACGAGCATGTCAATAGCTAGATATCCCGTGGCTTTGCTCCAGGCTGGAGATGAGATGCCAGGTACCAGTGTTCCTCCTCCATACCTATGAAGGCTCCATGCCCAGTTCTTCAGCCTCTGCAGGCAGTTTGTGTCTGTCCCACCCTGTCCCCTGGATCCTTCTGCAGAGGGAGAGGTTAATGAGCGCCAAGCTGAGTTAATGAGGCCAGGGGTTACATCAGCAAGGTGTAGCCCTCGGGACGGTAGTGCTGAGGGGCTGGTACATCCCTGCATCTCACTTTCAGTTCTTCACAGCATGTTTCTGAGCCTGCTTTAAACAATTCAGAGGGTTTATAAGGCATGAGATTTTGTGGGCCCTGTGTAAGGAGGTAGTGGGGAGAGAGCTGAGGAGGAAGCTTCACTCAGTACAAGTGTCTTCAAATCTTCCAAACCCATCCTGAGTGACACCCTTTATTTTGGGTCATCCTCCTTTTTCCCTACTTTGCCTCCCATGGGACGAATCCCTAGAGGAGGCACAGTGGGCCGTGGCTTTGCTTGGCATTTCTTGGCCTCATGGAGACTTTGCCTTTGAAGATGCCACAAGCTGCTGGCATCTTCTCAGCAATGCAGTTTCATGGTGGGGGACCGTGCTGGTGTGCAGGAGACTGAATTTGTGGGATGGGAAGCGGAGCAGGGAGGAGAAGGGGATGCTTGGGGAAGAGAGGATGGTGTTTTGAGGAGAGAAGGTGCTCAGGATGCTTTTAGGAGGAAAAGCTGAGCTATGGTCTACTGCTGGGCCTGAAATTATCTGAGGAGGGCACTCTTTGATGGGAGGCCCTTGGGAGAGGGGCAGGCCTGGACTGGTGATGCCGGCTTCCCCTGAGCCTTAAGACTGCCTGAAATGTGGTGAGATGAAGATTGCATCACATGTAATGATGCCTGCTCAGCGGGGATGCCTTTGCATCCCTCTGAGGGTTGCAGCAGGGATTTCCTCTGTATGGCAGACATTCTGCCATGGGAGTGAGCCATGCCACTGCTCTGGCATGGCAATTTGCTTGATCTTAAATGGCAGCAATGCTAATCCCTAAATGAGTCTGTTCATACATATTCCCTGGAGGCGATAGGAGGGGGGACTTTCAGACTTTCAGACACCTCCTTGAGCCAAGCCGGTGGCTGAAATATCCCCGCCAGCTCGGTCTCTGGAGCCTGAGCTGTCCCCATCCCTGCTGGGGGATTGGAAAGGCAAGCAGCTCTCCTCCTCCAATGCTGGAGATAAGCTGTCTTTTCTATTTGTTTTTAATTTCTACAGGAGGATTTCTACCCACCCCGCAGGCAGGGATGGGTTTAGCTGTTGCCTCTCAGGCCTTTGCATGAAATAGCGCTCACCCTGAGACAGGCATGAATGGGGGGCGATGGAGGTAGAAGGGGTTAAGCGTCCACCACCACTGAAATTTAGTGCCAGAGAAACCCTGCATCCTGACTTAATCCTTACATCAAATTCCTGCCTGCCCAGAGCTGGAGGGATGCGTGGACATGAGTGATGGGCACAGGGCTTCAGCTGCTGTTAATGCTCCTGTAATCTTCCAAATATTTGGAGGGATAACAATTGCAGGAGAGGATTTTAACGCTTTCCTGCAGAGGTTTACTTGGCCATTGCTGCAAGGGGAGCAGCCTTCTGGGCTTGCCATCCCTTGTGCTGTGTTTTTGGGGTGATGGGAGGGGGGTGTCAATGCTCAACCCCAGCTCTGGTGCTGCTGCCCATGCAGGCTGGTGGTATTGGTTGGGGTCATTGATCTTCAACCAAGTTGCAAAAGCTGGCTTCAAGCATCTGCAAGTCACTCTCCGGGGAACAGATGCTGTGGATAATCCAGATCAACCCCATCAGATTAAAATGTGCGATGAGGGATGGGGGAGAGGAGGTTGGAGCGGAAAGAAGTCGTCGGTGCCTATTCCCCTCCTCCCTTTTCTGTCTCACTGCTCCTACTACAGTCATCCTCAGAGCTTCAGGGTTTAGTCCCATGGGTTAGAGCCCTGGAGCTGTCCCCTCTGTGTCTCTCCTCCCCCAGATACAGATACAGTGCTGAAGCCAGTGCTCCAGCCCATCCTGTAACACATTACACTTCAGCACCCAGCCACATGCCCCAAGCAGTGTGAGACTGTGGGATGGTGACAGCCTGGGACTTCCAAAACCCTCAAAAGGGAGCTGGGAAACAGGCACCCACCTCCAGCGGGAAAGAGGAAGGCTGGCAGATGGGAACCCCCTGTAGATGTCTGCTGGGGAGACAATGATTGCAGTCAGTGTAGCACACTCTCAAATATTTATTAGTTTGTCGTTGCTGGGAGCTTTATTGCTTGTCTGATGACAGTACTGGAAATCCCGGCTGCGCAGGGCTCCTTCCTTGGCTCCGCATGCAAAAGTGTTTCTCTTGCATGTGCTGCTCTTGCAGTCAATGGCCAAAACTGTCATCTCAGTGGGGTCAGAGCAGTGTTGGGCAAAGCAGAAGTAGCCAGATGGAGCTGATGGTGCTGCACCACTGGGAAGGTGCTTTTGTGTTCTTTATTTTGCAGTTTCTGCTGGATAGTCAGGGCAGCGGGAGCAGCAGCCATTCCTCCACACGGTGTGAGCAGTCTGCTTTCCCCCTGCCGGCTGTATGTGGAGTTTCTTTGGGGGTCCCCTCGAGCATTAGCAGAGTGAGATGTTTCCCATGCAGCGGGTGGCCAGGCACTGGGAAGGCGGATGAAAGACTGGGTTGATGGCTTATGATAAACATGCCCAGCATGGGTCTCCTCCCTTTTTTCATCCAAAGTCCCTGTTGTTTCTCTGCCTTAATTCTTCCCCAGTGTGCTTAAATACCAGCAACTGTATTGTGCTGGAACCAAACACCCTGCCCAGCTGCAAATGCTTTTTTTCAGCCACGTAAGGCTGTTTTCTGGATTGAGAAATCAGCCTCCCGCTTGCTTTGCTCCCATTCATAAGCAAGCAGGAGCCTGGGGGAGCTGTGGGGATGGGGCTCTGTGACATGGTCATAGTTACAAGCCTGCCACAGAAAAAATACCATTTCCCTGTCTCATGTTAGAGCTGCTTTTTGGCCTCAGATCTCTCTTGGCCAGAAATAAAAGATCTCTCAGCTGTTGTGAGTTTGCAGGATTTAAATTTTCCCAGCAGCCAGGATGCTCCTAGCTTTAAAGGTTTGGGTTTTTTTTTTGTTCAAAACTTAATCCGAACAGGTTTTTATAGCCACCAAAAGCAGATGCTGGATCTGGCCAGGGCTAGGTAGATCATCCTATTCCACCACCCTCATCCCCAAAGTCACTGTGCCCCTTTGGAGAAGAAACCCAAAGTGTTGAGCTTGACACTGCCATCGTGGGTTTGGGAAGACCCCCTGTCAAGGCAGAGGGTTGGATGGGACCCATCACTGCCGGGGTTGGCAGTACCACTGGTGATATTTCAGCCCCAAACACCACCAGTGTGCTGGAGGACCAAGGTTGCTCCCACCACAGCCCAGAACATCACCCATTCTGCTGCAGATGATGGTGGGTGAGTCATGAAACTGTGATTTTCACCGGGACATGACTCATCCCCTCCCAGATCCAAGATCTTCTTGGATGACCTAAAGTCTTGTTTAGCATCACCGAAGTGTCAGTGGGGTGGGAGAAGTGTGTCTTTAGTGTTGGCTGCTGGAGGAAGACCTCACCTTGCCTGCAGTTTTGGCTCAGGGGAGACACATGCGCTTCGGGATGTCACCCCCATAGGGGAAGGTCCTTCTGAAAATTTTTTCAGTGACATTGGGTCTCCTTGCCTGCATCCTGGGGTGTTGCAACTGGCATGGGGAGAAAACAACAAAATAGGAAGGAATAAAGAGAAGAAATAAAAACCTACTGGCATAGATACAGAAATAAAACTTAATGGGGAACCTTAGGCCCACATCACAGCCAAAGATAGTATACTATACACTATCCCACACGACATCCTTGTCTCTAAATTGGAGCAACATCAATTTGATGGATGGACCACTCGGTGGATAAAGAACTGGCTGGATGGCCGCACACACAGAGTTGTGGTCAATGGCTCAATGTCCAGCCGGAGACCAGTAACGAATGGTGTCCCTCAGGGATCGGTGTTGGGACCGGTCTTGTTTAACATCTTCATCGCTGACATTGACAGTGGGATTGAGTGTGCCCTCAGCAAGTTTGCCGATGACACCAAGCTGTGTGGTTCGGTTGATACCCTGGAGGGAAGGAATGCCATCCAGAGGGACCTTGACACGCTTGTGAGGTGGGCTGATGCCAACCTCATGAGGTTTAACCATGCCAAGTGCAAGGTCCTACACCTGGGTAGGAGCAATCCCAGGCACAGCTACTGGTTGGGCACAGAAGAGATTCAGAGCAGCCCTGCAGAGAAGGACTTGGGGGTGTTGGTTGATGAGAAAATGAATATGAGCTGGCTTCAGTGTGTGCTTGCAGCCCAGAAAGCCAACCGTATCCTGGGCTGCATCAAAAGGAACGTGACCAGCAGGTCAAAGGAGGTGATCCTGCCCCTCTACTCTGCTCCTGTGAGACCTCACCTGGAGTATTGTGTGCAGTTCTGGTGTCCTCAACATAAAAAGGACATGGAACTGTTGGAACAAGTCCAGAGAAGGGCCACAAGGATGATCAGGGGACTGGAGCACCTCCGTATGAAGACAGGCTGAGGAAAGTTGGGGCTGTTCAGCCTGGAGAAGAGAAGGCTGCGTGGAGACCTCATAGCAGCCTTCCAGTATCTGAAGGGGGCCTATAGGGGTGCTGGAGAGGGACTCTTCATTAGAGACTGTAGTGACAGGACAAGGGGTAATGGGTTAAAACTTAAACAGGGAAGTTTAGGTTGGGTATAAGAAGGAAATTCTTTCCTGTAAGGGTGGTGAGGCACTGGAATGGGTTGCCCAGGAGGTTGTGAATGCTCCATCCCTGGCAGTGTTCAAGACCAGGTTGGACGAGGCCTTGGGTGATATGATTTAGTATAAGGTGTCCCTGCCCATGGCAGGGTTGTTGGAACTAGATGATCTTAAGGTTCTTTCCAACCCTAACTATTCTATGATTCTATATATTGGAGTGGTTATCATCTCTGCCACTGCCCTCAGCAGTGCCTACAGGAGGCTGGTCCTGGCCTGGGGCAGGGCTGGGAGTTGGGGGTGACTGCTCTGCCAAGAGACTAATGGGCTTCAAGTGTTTACATTACTTATAGCAAGCCTGCCTTATAAACCCACCCGCCTTTACAGTTGTAAAACAGAGCCCAGGAGCTACCCCTGCCCTGGGGATGGTTGGCAAGCAAGCCCCACAGGCATCGCAGGTTTTCTAAGGATGCTTTACAGCATGTGCTACCTGTGCCCTTTCCCAGCAGCAGAGCTCAGGTCCAACTTTGCAGCCTGTGCGCTGCAGGGATGCAAAGAGCATCACTTCAGAGAGGTTTTCAGATGAGTGCATGAGTGAAGTTTTGTTGGCTGCCTCTGATGCCAGCTGGATTGTCTCCTGCCAGCCCCCTTTGCCAGGGAATTTAGATTTGTGGCATCGAAGCAGTTTTTAAAAAAACAACCCCCCCCAAAAAAACAACAAAACAACTCAGTGGGTGCAAAATTGAATAGTAAATGAAAAAAAAGAAAGAGTAAGTGATGTTTGTCACACTGATACAGGTGAGAGGCTGCTTAGCAGAAGAGGGGAGCAGGACCGGTGGCTTGATGTGGGCATAGAAGTGTGGGACCATTTAGGGTGGGGGCTGGCACCTCCTCATGCCCCCATCCCTCTGCCCGTGGCGGAGTGCTGGGAAAATTACAGGTCTGCAAATGAGATAGGGGAGAAAATGGCCGGCAGTGGAGAGGTGGTGGAGAGACAGCCAGAGAGAGAGAAATTAGCCCAGAGTTTAATTCATTGTTTCCAAAAGAGCGGTTAATGGATTATGACAAATGTCCTACCGCTCTCCCTTAGTGCTGTGTTAAATGGAAATGGAAAGTCAATTTTCCTAAATGGATTTTAAACGAGTGACCTCGTGTGTTTTTTTCCCTCACTGATTTTTGCTTGGGAGGCAGCTTGGTCATCTTCTTTTCTTGATGCATCTGATTATTTTTTTGCTGCTTCTCCTTGCATCTTGGGATTCTGATTTTCACCGTGCAGCACTGCTCTTGCCAAGGGTGACAAAGGGAGTGGGCTTCTTTATTCCTTGCCAGCTCTGGAGATGTTATCATGGGGCTGGGGATATTTGCTGTTTTCCTGCACACTGCAGTGCCTGGAATTGAGGATCACAGCTGTCACTCGGGGAAGAGAGGAGGAGGAAAAGCTCATAACACTACTAGGTGTAAAGAAAAGCCTCGTGATGTGACCTGACTGCTAGCGAGATGCCCAGGAACAACAGGTTAAGGAGTAGCATCCCAGTGCATGTATGTGGCTTTTTATCAGTCCTGTGATACTTGGGTTTGATCTTAATGGGCAAATTGTTTGGAAACAGGAAACATTCCTATGCTGGATGCTGCAGATGATCCTCAGTGTTGGTCACAGCATCTTTCCAAGCCAGTGCTGGGGGTGTGAGTCACCTTGAGGCTCCCAATCCTCAGGAATTACCTCCCTGGGTAAGCACTGAGGTGCTTGCCCCTTTTCAGGGCTTTCCTTGGCCTGACCTGAGCAGTCAAGACCTCTTTTTCTAGTAATTTTTGCATTTAGATTGTTTTTGAAAGCAAACAAGCAGGAAGATGGAGATGACCAGGGCAATGACCCAGTCTGTTTTTTTGGGGTGGGATTTTATGAATCCGGATTGCATTTTGGGTGATAGCATTTCTCTGGAGGTGGCTGGGCTGAAGCAATAGCTTACCTGTGATAGGCAGATAGATGGTCCTTGGGGTCTGTGCTGGCAGGGGCTGCTGGTGCCCCTTGTGTTGTGTGATGCTGAGATTCAAGCGTTGGCAGGGGGCTGAGATCCCACACACAATTCCACCAAAGAGCGGGATGTGTGAGATTTATGCTGGGGTTGGGGTCTGCGCTCCCAGCACAAGCCCTACCAGCATTTTACTTGGAGCATGCCCTTGCGTTCCCCAGGGCCTTGGGAGGGAGGCTTGGGAAGGGGGACACCAGCCCTTCTGGAGCCTCTTTATGTCCTCGTCACCTTCCCTGGACTTGGGTTTATTTTCCATTATACCTTGTGGTGTCCTTTAGCGAGATCACCCAGGCTTTGGAGTCAGCCTGGTCTTGGGGTATGGATGGAGGGGCTGGTACCCAGGCAAAACCAGGATGCACTCCACAGCAGCAGCAGGTCTAGCTAGCAGAGAATTGCTTTTTTCTTTTTCTGGGAGACTCCAGCCCTCTTTTGCTTTTCTGAGCATCCTCAGCAAGGGCTGTTGGTGACACCACTGCACACAGGGCAGAGCTGGGAGGGAAGAGCTGACATAGGCAGGAGTTGAGTCCCTGCTGGGGTGGGACTAAGGGCACCTCCTGACCCTCTTGCTCTCCTGACAGGGCTGGAGTACAGCGATGTGCTGCCCGATTCCTTCCCCTCGCCCCCAGCAGAGACCCTGCCTTACTTTCTGCTGGAGCCGCAGGATGCCTACATCGTGAAGAACAAGCCGGTGGAGCTTGTCTGCCGAGCCAACCCCGCCACCCAGATCTACTTCAAGTGCAATGGAGAGTGGGTCAACCAGAACGACCACGTCACCAAGGAGAGCCTGGACGAAGCCACCGGTAAGCAAACCCACCCTGGCATCCCCCTGTCTGTCCTTCCCCTCTCTTCTTTCCAGGCACTTCTGCCCTTTTCTGTCTTGCACATCCATGCTGTAGATGTTTCTCCTTCAAGGAGACCAATAGTTCTGTGATTCATGTTTATCATTCCCCAGGTGATTGCAATCTCATGAGGTCGCTTTTGTATGTTTCCCACTTCCTTGGTCTGTGCACAACTTGTCTCTCCTATATCATCAGTGAACTTTAGTAGAGGAGCTGCCCCTTTCCCAGCCATTGATGAAGGCATGATGATGGTATGGGTCACTGTACCTCATAGAAGCTTGGGGAAGTCAGCCTGTGTGCTTGCACACTTATCTGTTTGCAGGACGTGGGGCTGTTAAATGCAATTTGAAAGAAGCACGTTTAAAATGGATAAAAAAAAGGAAACACTGCTACAAAATGCCTAATCAACATGTAGGAGTCATTGCCACAAGGGGCAGCGAAGGCCGGCAGCTCACTCAAGTTCATAAAGGGATTAGACGTTTAATGGGTAATGAGAACATTTTCAGGTAGGATTTGAAATGCTTTTTAATGGCAGATGAGCTCTTCCCTGCCTCAGAGGACAAGTCAGCTGCTGGCTGTCTGAAACTGGAGGGGTGAGAATGTGGTTTAGGCATTCTAAGAGGTTTCTTATTGCAGGAGATTGGGCTCCACAGATCTTCCTGCCCCATGCTTTGAAATGTCTCGGCATGTGAACAAGATGTGGGATTACATATATCATGTACTAAAGCAGATCTGCTAAAATTGGGATGCTTTAGCTCAGCTCGTGTCTTGTCTGCACCAATTTTGGTACCTGTAGCCAGATCAGGAAGAGGAAGAAAACAGTCACATTTCTCTGCAAATCATTGAACATGCAGCATCCCTCATCTCTAGAGGGCTTTAAACCAACATAGCCTTTTGAACTGCTGTGGTGTTGGCCACAGAAGGCAGGCTGAGCTTAGGAGAGATTTTGTCAGCCTGGAGCACAAGTATTTTTATAGAATCTCCTCTCGTCCCTTTGATTTTTTAACACAGTCTTGCCCTTCCCTGGCACCTCCTCAGCTCTTCATCCAGTGCTGTCTGTGAGCCAGTCTTTGCTTGGGTGCTTCTCTGAACCTGCTCTGGAAAAGGGAAGATCGTTTCTTCTCTCTGTGGCTTTTTGAGTCTTTCTTCCTAACGTTGCTTCATCTGTTCCTGGAGTGTTTTTCCTCCAGAAGATCTCTGTCTGAAGGATGGTCAAACATGCACTGTTTTGGAGTCCATCTCCACCTCCCAGTTCTTGGGGAGGCCAGATTTGAAACCCTCGCTGCTCTAGGGCAAAGCCAGTGCAGATTAGTGACTGGGCAGCCTTCACTGAGGGGTTATTAATTTATTTATAACATGTGGCCACAGTGGGTTGAGCCAGAAGTTTGCACACCCTGCGTGTGGCCATGGTGTGGATGCTTAGAGGAAGAGCACTGAACCAGGACAAGGAGGGAGTGGTGGACCCTGCTCTGTTATCCCCCAGCTTTCTAATGTCTATGATTAAGGGACTCCCTGGTCTGGTGACAATATCTTAGCAGTGTGGTCCAGCCCTGGATGGATTCCCTTCTGTTGATTTGTCTAAATGCTGTTAGGATTCATTTCTCCTCTGGATCATCCCAGCATCCTGTAGCAGGAAGTTTCATGGTTTAGTGATGTGGAAAAGCACTGTATTTCTGGCCCCACCATTTGCTCCACCCCTTGAATGAATACCCCTTTCTGAATAACCTGCTTCACGCAACTCTTGAGTAAAATAGGCTGGAGAAAACAGAGCAGTAAGGGAGCAGAAAGTCTGTGCAGCAGGAGCTTACCCTGTTTTAGTGGGGGACTCATTTGCTTTGGGCCAACGCCTCCCTCTCAGATCCCAGTCTGCAGATGCAGAATGTGTGCCATCAATCTGGGGAGGAAACATTGCACACCTTCTTCAGCCAGGCTTCAAAGATGGTATTGCTGCTATCAGTGAACAAACTGACAGTGCGGAGGTGATGCTGTGCAAGTAAACTCTACCAGCGTGAGCATATCTGCCCAGCAGCTGCCCTAAGAAAAAAGGAGCCAGAACCACAATGGCTTACTGTGCTAAAAACATCTCTGTTTGCAATGCCTGCTGTTTGTAGGGAAAGCTGCCACAAAGGGCATGGGGGAGAGCTGGCCACAAAGTGACGGGTTAACACAATTCGACGTTCGTGGCTTTTTAACTGTCCTTGGTTAAAAGCTTGGAAAAAGGCACCTTAAGAAAGAAAAAGAAAAAAAAAGCAACTTTTAAGATGACGTGTCTTGAATGAGCTGGGCTTAGTAATGCTCTGACTGCATCTGATCCAAAGCGTTTCATGTGGAAGAAAGCTAAAATAGGCCAAGTCAGATAATTCAGCTGGGTGAGAAGGGACAGTCAGTAAGAGCGGCTGTGTTTGGATGCCTGTAAGCCCCCTAAATAGTCAACTCTGTGATCCATAAGCTTGGTCTATAGTATTGGGTAATCTTTGCTTTTGGGGATTACAGAGGTAGCAGGGCATTTGCAGGATGCTCCCCACCTTTCCAGGGCTGCTCAACCCACCCCACCAGTGCTTTCCAGAGAGACAAGATGGTTTTGCGCTATCTCTGTCCTGGGTCCTTCTAAAAGCCCTAAGTTTTCCAAAACTGCTTGGCCCAAAATGCCTCCCCTTCCCCTCCTCTTATTAGTGACAAGGCAAATTGTATTTCCTTGGTGCACGTTTGCCAGCTCTTCTGCGGGAAGGCGGCAGAGAGGTAGTAATCGCTCCTCACAGCACTGAGAATGAGCTAACAGCATCACAGCTGGGGAGCAAGCAGCTCTCTATTGCTGTGAAATTGAGGCCTTTTTATAAATAGAACCTGCAAAAAAAAAAAAAAAAAGGGCAGGTATTGCTTAAAATAAGGAAAAGCAAGTCCCAAGTCCCTCCTGCCCTTGGCGATGCTTTGGACAAGCCTCAGCATCCTGCGGTCCAGGGGACTGTGTCCTGGACGTGGTGGTGCCACCTTTGTCATTGCAACTGCCATGGCCGGGGTGTCCTGGCAAACTTCACAGAGGCGTCTGGGGGTTGATGGAGGTGTGTAACTCTGTTTGGAGTCAGTAGGCGTCAGACGCCACCATCACTGGATTATTTCTTAAGATCTTTTATTTGTCTTGTTCTATTTGTGTTTAAATGGCAGCTGACAAAAGATGGTTCCCTGCAGCAAAGCCTCAGAGGAGGCATCCTTCAAACCCCAGTGAGTGGGAAAGGGTCTGGGCAGGGATGGAGATGTCAGTGCTGGGGGAGAGGGCTGATGGAGGAGGGTGATACCTCTTGAAATGGTCAAAAGGTTCTGGTCCTGCCCAGCCATGCTGGGGAAAAAAGAAAAGAAGACTCCTCCACATCAGCCATTGCCCTGGCTTCAGCTCGAAGTCAAAGGGAGGGAGCAGCCTCCCTGATTTACAGAGGTGCCAAATCAAGATGCCTCTGAGATGCCTCCAGCTCTCTGCATCTGTTAGCCTCTGAGCCCTCTTGGGTGCTGCCTCATTTTACCTCCTCCTGGGTGCTCTTGCCAAGTTGATGCCATCCCTCTGTCCTCTTCTAGGGATGCTGGTGCGGGAGGTACAGATCGAGGTCTCCCGGCAGCAGGTAGAGGAGCTCTTCGGCTTAGAAGATTACTGGTGCCAGTGTGTGGCCTGGAGCTCTGCAGGCACGACAAAGAGCCGCAGGGCATACGTCCGCATAGCATGTAAGTACCCAGCATATATAGTGCTTGCTCAGACACAATGCTCCCAACAGTGCTCCCTGTCCCTCTGCAAGAGCTGCATTTACCTACCTGCACTGCTTCGGCTCACAGTCTACTGATTTAGTTTAAATGAGTCTTTCTTCCACCTTCTTTTCCACTTTGGGGCCCCAAAAGGTTTCCAGAGGGCACAATCCACCAATTTAGAAATTGTTTGCAAAACCTGAGGTGTGACCCTGGATCCCAGGCTGAAAAAGCAATGTGTCAAGCCAGGTGTGCGCTGCTTCTGGCAGCTTTAATAGCAGCCAGGTCATTCATTCCTGGCTTCCCCAAGACACAGTGGGTGCAGTTGAGTGGGGTTGGCTGTCTCCAAAAGTTGGCTCCTTGTTGAAAGCAGTGCTTTTTGATCAGTTGGAGATGACCCATCCTTTCTGGATGGCCCTGGTCTTAGCTCCCCACCCCAGCTTGAGCTTTGCTCAAGGCATTGTCCCTATCTGCCTAGGTAAGAGGCTCTGGCATTACCTGGGTTAACACCGCATTGCCCGTCAGCATGCTCAGCTCTTCCCAGTGCTTTATTATCGTTAATAAACCAACAGTTAGCACCTTGCACACTTTGCCTGAATCAGCGATTCTGTGTCTCTGGAGTCCCTGCTGTCATATGTCACTTCTTTAAGCTGCTGTTTGTGGGTGTCAGCCTGATTAAGGGTGAGTTAATCAGGCTGTTACCCAGCTGAGTTTGCTCTCTTAGCAAATGAGATGGCAAAGCTATAGGAGAACAGTCAGGCTTCCCCAGTCGTAAACAGATTTTGCTATTAGAGGGCTAATAATCCAACATGTTGTTCAAAACGGCGGTGGCTGCTGTATCAGCTATGCTGCTGAAGGACTTAGTCTTAACAGGGGAAGTAAGGTGGTACAGGGATGGCTATGGAGGAAGCTGGTTTGTTCAGCCCCAGCCAAGGGTTTGGTGTTTCTGGGAGCCAAGCAGTTGAGGTGAACCAAGGTTTTGCTGCCCTGCACAAGCAGGAGCTGAAGCCATAGAGGGCTGGGTGCTGTAGTAGAGGATTGCAGCACCATCTAGTGATGCTCCTGCTACTGAAGAAATGAGAGGGTTGAAGAAACAGTGGTTAAGCTGAGATTTAGCCCAAAAGGAGAAGACAAGAGGGGGGTATGAACCTGCAAACACATGAAGGAGGAAAGGCATCGTCCTTGACCACCATGTGCTGTCCTGAATTCATACTGGAAAAGTTACTTCTTCAGATTCTTTCTTCCAGGACATGTTTTGCTGTAGCTGTGCTATGCCAGAGGGATTTCCCTATTTGTGGACCCCTGGAGCCAAGGCAGTGCTGTTCCCCCACAAAGGTTTTGCAGGTTGCCTGGTTTCTGAGGTGGGCTGGTAATACCTGGGTTTTCCTTTCCCTCCCAGACCTACGGAAGAACTTTGACCAGGAGCCGCTGGGCAAGGAGGTCCCGCTGGAGCACGAGGTCCTGCTGCAGTGCCGCCCGCCTGAGGGGGTGCCGCAGGCAGAGGTGAGCATCTCAGCAACCCAAAGGAATGCCCAGTGAGGTGTCCTCTCCCATACTAAGGAGAGACAGGGCATGTCCTTGCAGATGGCTTGCTGCCATGATGGATGGCCTCGTGCCGAGTCCGTCAGCTTTCATTATTCAGCAAATTGTTTATTTTGGGTAGTGGCTCTGTTATTCTGACATCTAATAACATATGTAACCTCAGCACCTGTTCAACCTACCTCTCCCATGCTTCCTGATGTGGTGTTAACCCGTTCCAGGGAAGACCTAACAAGGAGGCATCCCATGACTTGCCTGAAGGGGAGCAGTTAAGAGCCAAGGGCTGGGAAAGTCAGTACAGATGGTCTTCCCTAGCATGGTGGTGGTGCTTTTCTTGCCCACAGCTATATCAGCCCCCAGCAGCTGTGCATTCGTGGTAGCCACAATGTTCCATCCTTGGCCAAAACAGCAGTAGTGCATCCTAGTCAGGCTGGGTTTGGCCCAGCTTCTGGGCAGAAATCAATACAGTCAGAGGCAAGGTTGGCCAATCAGTGGTTGTGGTGCTGAGGATATTGGTGGTCTTGGTAATGAGAATGGGGAGGGCTCTGGGGCAGGTCATAGGCTGGTCTGAGGGGTTTTGCTCTCTGTCAGGGATTGTGAATTCAGCCCCTCCTACCTGATGTTTCTCCTTGCTCATGCCTTCACCCATGCTCAGTGATATTGACTCATGCCCTTTGCAAACAGCCTAGTTAAGCAGTCACATCATAGCTTTCTTGGAGACCCTGGTGGTGGTGAGCACATGGGATGAGCATTTCCACTGAAATTCATTATGAGCTTTTCCTCGCTGAGTGTTTAGTTCTTAATCGGTTTAATCACCATCATTAACCATTCATTCCTTTGCACTACTAGGTGGAGTGGCTGAGGAATGAAGATGTCATCGATCCCACCCAGGACACCAACTTCCTGATCACTATTGATCACAACCTCATCATCAAACAGGCTCGGCTCTTGGACACTGCTAATTACACCTGCATGGCCAAGAACATTGTAGCCAAACGCCGTAGCACCACAGCTGCCGTCATCGTCTACGGTAACTGGCCCTTGCTCTTGGGGAGAGGACCTTTGTTGCTAGCCATGTCCCCAAGCCAAGGGGAAATACAGGCACTTTCTGGGAGTGGTAGGAGTAAACACCACCAGGGTATTTCATTGAATTAGCTAATATCCAATATCTGCAAAACAGGGACCCCTACTAGCTTGCACAGGCTGTTAGGAGAGTTTATTAGGTGTAGGTATTTCCAAGCCTTCTCGTTTGTGTACGAAGGTGGGTAGGGGTTAGACCCAGCTGGAAAGCTGCATTTGGCTAAACTTTCCTATCGCACCAAAGATCTGCTGTGGCCAAATGTAAAATGGAAAAGGGACCAAAGAGGCTTGAGCACCCTGTACATGGGGTGTGTGACATGAGAAGGAGTCTCATGACTTACTTTTCATGGGGGTGAGGTGTTCCAGGGTGTCATGGAAGATGTAAGAACAGAGGACCTGGTGAACCCTAGACTTACCACCAGTCCCTGCTTAAATGGGCTAGGCCTCTGTTGATGTGTTAACGCTGTCCATCTCCTCTTGCAGTGAATGGTGGCTGGTCCACCTGGTCCGAGTGGTCTCCTTGCAACAACCGCTGTGGCCGGGGCTGGCAGAAGCGCACCCGGACGTGCACCAACCCCGCACCGCTGAACGGCGGCTCCTTCTGTGATGGGCAGCCTTTCCAGAAAATCACCTGCACCACCCTCTGCCCAGGTAAGGTGGGTTCAGAAACTGGCTTGCCCACACTGCCTGTCCCCTGGGTTGCACAGTCCGCTTGTGCTCCCGGTGCACCCCAAGGAGACAGGGGCTCAGGAGACCAGTCCAAAGCATCTTTCAGTCTGCTGAGTCTTGAAAGATCTGGAGATATTTGTAGAGGTACAACTTAATTGCCTCAGATAGCAGTGGGGCTTGGTTTGCTGGGATAATGCTCCCTGAAAGTCTCTGGAAGCCCTGAGATGGGCTTCTCCTACTAACAGAGACATTGCAGCTTTGGGGAATGAGCCCCGAAGCCATGCCAAGGGGTTTACTGATGTGCCTGTGTTTTGTGGCCTGCAGTGGATGGTGCATGGACGGAGTGGAGCAAGTGGTCAGCGTGCAGCACCGAATGCACCCACTGGCGCAGCCGTGAGTGTGCCGCCCCGGCTCCCCGCAACGGTGGCAAGGACTGTAGCGGAGTGCTGCTTGACTCCAAAAACTGCACCGATGGGCTCTGCCTACAGAGTGAGTATGTGGGCAGGAGGGCAGGGACCAGCACTGTAGATGATGGTGGGGGCTGTGTTGCCCTGGCACTTGGCCATGTTGTTGTTGGTTGTGCCCCAAAATTGATGGGGCAGGCAGCAGCATTGCTTACACCTGGTTTTTAAATTGTGCCTTTAACAAAGTTTTTTAACCACACTCACCCCTTCAAAACTTAGTTCTCACCTGGTGGCAAGAAAGGTTTGGGGAGTTTTGTGGGATGTAAATGTCCCACCAAGCCTTCTGAAATGGCTCTGTGTTTGGGGTCTGTGCTGAAATAAGGCTGGTTGTGGTTAGTGGGAGCAAGATAGGAGGGTTTCTCAGCCCCACCATAAAAACATCTGACCTGGGTCACTGCTTGGTAGGAGCTCTGCAGCAACAGCTACAAAAAAACTCAGTAATGATGATAATGGTGCTGCTGCGCTGAGTGGGCACACTGAAAGATGAGCAGCTGATGCTGCCATCTGCTGCTGTGTGACACCACTGTCCCCTTTTATGTTGCTATGGCCAGAAATGCCCAAAGTTGTGTTAGTGGGATCGTGCATCCCAGGGGCTGGCTGGGCATGGGCATATCCTCATCACCGCACTTCTACTTGGCTTTCTCCATGCCCCAGGAATGATGCTGCTCTCCACTTCTTTCCCCACTATGCTGAGGCTCCTCATGCTCCCTGGGGTGGCTTCTACCTTCCCAGCCTTCTGTTTCATTTCATCCCCATCACACCATCACCACCTTCACCTTTTGTTTTCTAACTTTTTTTTCCTAACAGATAAGAGAGTTCTAAGCGAACCCAAAAGCCACCGTAAGTGCTCATTTCATGGCCATTTTGTTTCTTTGTGCGGCATTGCTTTGGCTTTATTCTGTTGCATCCATGGTAGGGTTCCTCAGCAGCTACAGAAGCACAGGGTGGGAAGAGGGAGCAACTAAAGGTCACTCCAGAACTCCTGTGTATATTAAATCACATGCTCTGCTTGAAGCTATAAATATGACCCATTTTGCATCCCTGCTCCCATCACTCTTTTGCTGCCTGCAGTTCTTGGGTGCACCACTGTGCAGACAGTGTCATGCCACCAGAGATACTCCAGGCATCGTCACCCCACTATGAGGACTCCCTTCCTTGAGTTGGAGAGCTCCCAGTGTGCATCAGGGTTTCTGTTTCTTGCATCGAGATGGATGAACTCAGGGACAAGGTGACACCTCCCAGAAGTGGCATAGTCCTAACATGCCTGAGATCATCAGGCTTAGGACAGGGCTTCACTCCAGCACAAAACTATAAAAACCAAGATATGTGAACAAACACGGAGGGAAGAAGGAGAGAAGGATGGGTTGTGCATGCTCAGCTCCTGGTGCTGAAGGCTTTACAATGCTCTGCCTTCCTTCTTCATCCCTCTTCTTTCTGAACAAATATATTCAAGCTATGCCAGGCATTTAAACATCAAGAGCCTTGTGGCAGGGGAAGGGAAGGTGGGAAAGCTGAGAGGTGTCTATATAGATACAGTGACACTCAATCATTCCAGTTGGATGCATAGCTCAAGTACATAAATATGAGATGCATTGGATAGGCATTGCATTTACTCCTCAGGGTTTTCTCTGTGTGGGATATGAGGGTTGATAGCTTCACAAATACGAGCTGCACAAACCTAATGGTTCTCTGATTCTTGGTGCTCCGGTAAAGTTTGCATGAGCTGTGGGAAAGTGTCCTCCAAAGGTTTGAGGGGTTCACCTCCATGTCATTCTCTGACATCATCACTCTTGACTTCTGGACTGCTCTTAGGAAACACCCTCTATCCTCCTGCCACAGCTTTTCTAGGCAGGCCCAGTACACATCTTCCCCTTTGTCTTGAGTTAGTGGTAGGGTTGAGGAGCACTGGTGTGTCTTGATGTGCTTTTCTGGTGCTCCTTTTTTCACCTCCATTTTTTTAATCTCTTCCAGTGCTGGAGGCCACAGGCGATGTGGCCCTGTATGCCGGGCTGGTGGTGGCCATTTTTGTCTTCATCGTGATCCTCATGGCTGTGGGGGTGGTGGTGTACCGAAGGAGATGCCGGGATTTTGACACAGACATCACAGACTCATCAGCTGCTCTGACCGGAGGCTTCCACCCTGTCAACTTCAAGACCTCCCGGCATGGTAAGAGCTACATTCCATGCAGGTCCTGCTCACCAGCTCAAGCCCAGGTAGAAAGAAATTTGTGCTGCAAATCACAGTAGGGGGCAGGTCCTCAGCGGACCCCAGCCTGAATTTTCTAAGGGAATATGCTGGTATTTCAAGGCTGAGGACTCCATGGAGGTGGTCAGGTGTCGATGGTGGGAGCCAGGGAAAAGCATCTACAAAGCAAATATGGTAGATATTTACTGTAGGATACTCAGTGTTTCTCACTCAGTCATGATGCTCAGCAGTTCCCTTCCAAGTGGTGAAAGGCAGACAGATGCAGCCAGAAGTTCACCCATTGTACCTCCTGTGTGCACTCTATCGCTTGCTGGGCATGGAGACATCTCTTCCAGTCAAGCAATGCTTTTATGTCCTCTTGTTTCCACTGCCATCTTCATCCTATCTGTGTTTCCTCCTCCCACAGACAACCCTCAGCTGCTGCACCCCTCAATGCAGCCAGACCTGACGGCCAGTGCCGGGGTGTACCGCGGCCCCATGTACGCCCTGCAGGACTCCTCAGACAAGATCCCCATGACCAACTCCCCCCTGCTTGACCCCCTTCCCAACCTTAAGATCAAGGTGTACAACTCCTCCACCACCGCCTCCTCGCCAGGGCTCCATGACGGGACAGACCTGCTTGGAGGGCTGCCCACCACAGGCACCTACCCAGGGGACAGCATCAGGGACAGCCACTTTGCGAACATGCGGAGCAAAGCCCTGGGCTCCCAGCATCTCCTCAGCTTGCCTCGGGAGCATGGCAACAGCACCAGTGGCACATTTGGCTACTTGGGGGGAAGGCTCACCATTCCGGGCACTGGTAAGCCCCAGGCTGGGGAGTAGGGCATGTTTGGCTGCTGAATGATCAAGGAGTTGTTCTTGTCCCAGCAGACTCGCCTGCCATGAGCAACCCCTTGCTGTCCCAAAGCTGGCTCCGGGGAGGCCAGGCTTCCCAAGCCAGGCTTCTCAAGCTGGAGGTCAAAGTCTCTTGGGACTTTGCTGGTTGGCCTTGCCATTGACCCAGGGCCAGTTCTTTGCAAAAAGACGCAACCTGTGGTTTTGCTTCCTATTGCAGTGGTCTGGCTCCTCTGCGTAAGCAGTGCAGCTGAGGAACACCTAGAGGTGTTTCTCCTGGGGCGCTCTGGGCTGCCCTATCTCATTTCTGTACTTGTGCTTGCCAGCTGGGGTAGAGGGGTGGTTTCTCCCTGTTTTTTTCTCCTTTGTTTTGTGACTGATGCCTGTGTGTTTCATGCTAGGGGTGAGCCTGCTGGTGCCCCATGGTGCCATCCCCCAGGGGAAGTTCTACGAGATGTACCTGGTCCTCAACAAGGCAGAGAGTGCCCTGTAAGTCACAACTTGCTGCCCATGCTTCTGCCTTTTGTTGGTTGCTGTGAGGCTTTCTTTCCAACCAGTATCCCCTTTCCCCTCCCCAGCCTGCCCTCCGAAGGCACTCAGACAGTACTGAGCCCAGCAGTGACCTGCGGACCCACTGGCTTGCTCCTGTGTCACCCTGTTGTCCTCACCATTCCCCACTGTGCCGATGTTGGCTCCTCAGATTGGATTTACCAGCTGAAAACGCAGTCCAACCAGGGAAACTGGGAGGTAAGGTGGGAAGCCAGCCCCTGTAGTCAGTAATGACCATGAGCATTGCAGGACACAACCACCAGCATGTTGTGCTGACCCCCATCTTTGGTTTCCCATTTTTCCCTGCAGGAAGTTGTGACCTTGGATGAAGAGACCCTCAATACTCCCTGCTATTGCCAGCTGGAAGCCAAGTCTTGCCACATTTTGCTAGACCAGCTCGGCACCTATGTCTTTGTTGGAGAGTCCTACTCCAGGTCAGCCATCAAGAGGCTCCAGCTGGCGATCTTTGCCCCCACTGTTTGCACTTCCCTGGAGTACAGCCTCAAGGTCTACTGCTTAGAGGACACGCCAGATGCTCTGAAGGTAACCTTACCTTGTGATGCTGGTGCAGGCTGCCCCTGCTTCCCAAAGCTGTTTGTGCTGGTGGCAAGATGCTGCCTGGTGCCTCTCAGGATGGACTGGCCCCAGGGAGCAGACAACCTGATGCAACTGCCTGCAAAGTGACCACAGTGAAGTAATAAGCATGTTTACTGTTTTCCCTGTCCTTCCTCACCCTCTCCGAAGGAAACAATGAGGGTGCTGCTTAGCTCCTATACAGGGCTCCCTTGCTGCAGAGATTACATGAGAGGTTTTGCTGCTGCTGGGTGAGCTTTCCCACGCACCTGAAATGCTGCTGTGGTTTGCATCATTTTTCTATAGATCCTGTTATTCCTGCATGGAGACATGTCTCTCTCCTAGTTGGGAGGTATTTGTGACATAGGTAACATCGAGTGCAAAATGGGAAGCTTGAATTTTGATCCTTAAGTTATATGGACCTCTGGTGCCGTGGCTGTTTAATTCCCTGTGACTTGTTCTGTGGTGTCAGGATTGCTTTAGTGCCTCTAGGTGGAGATGCAGGCAACACTTTGGCTCCTGGATTGAATTTTTCTCCTAAGATCTGATGGTATAATAGTGGGATGGTGTTAAAAACAAATAGGATGGCACTCTTGAAAAGAGTGCCTGACCTTTGTGTTGGACCTTTGCATTGTCTGAGGAGTACAGAGGCTCTCACTCTCACAGGAGTACTGATTCTCACATTATAAACTTCAAGTTGTAGGTGGTGCTGGCACGTGAGATGAGTTGGCAAGTTGTCAGGGTGGCAAAGGCTGCTTTCCTGTGTGGGCTTGTTGCTGCTGCTGGCTCCTCTTGTCAGGAACATACTTAGCTTTGGGTATGGAGGGAGAAGGGGAGCAGCCCCTACTTTTCATATGGTCTCACTCTGCCTGTCATACTGCCTCCAGGAGGTGCTGGAGCTGGAGCGCACACTGGGTGGGTACCTGCTGGAGGAGCCCAAGCCCCTGCCCTTCAAGGACAGCTACCACAACTTGCGTCTCTCCATCCATGACATCCCCCATGCACTATGGAGGAGCAAGCTGCTGGCCAAGTACCAGGTAAGGGGCAGAGGCAAGGCCAGCTGGGGTCCCAGACTGGGGACACCATCCTCAGCCAGGCTCTGTGGGGTTGTGAGTGCCCTGGTCTTGCCTCCAAAGTTGTCTCCCACAGGGATGGAGGAAGTGGGACTGGTTGTCAGGTCTTTTCTGGTGGGATGCTGTCTGTAGGGTCCCTCTGTCCCATCTTATCCGTGTGGGGTGGCTGGAGGGAGTGGGATCTCCCAGGGGATCTCCTGGAGCCTTCACTGAGCTTGTGCTTTGGTGGTCCTCAGGAAATCCCTTTCTATCACATCTGGAGTGGCAGCCAGCGAGCCCTGCATTGCACCTTCACCCTGGAGAGGTACAGCCAGGCCTCCACTGAGCTCACCTGCAAGATCTGCGTCCGGCAGGTGGAAGGGGAAGGGCAGATCTTCCAGCTCCACATCATGCTGGGAGAGGTGAGTGGTGGGGAGGTGGGGGGACAGCACAGGGTCATGCTCAGGAGGCGCTCTGTGCTGCAACATCTCACCCTGTTCTTTGCCTTGCAGCATGCCAGCTCCTTCGACACCCTCCGTTCCCACCACAGTGGTACCAACACCACCACCACCCAGCTGGGACCCTATGCTTTCAAGATCCCCCTCTCCATCCGGCAGAAGATCTGCAACAGCCTGGATGCTCCCAACTCCAGAGGAAATGACTGGAGACTTCTCGCCCAGAAGCTCTCCATGGACAGGTGGGTCTCTGCATGCTTTGCTTTCCCCTCTTGTGCCCTAGGCAGAGGCGCTTCACCCTGCCTTCCCTCCCTGCTGAAGGCATCCAGCTAGGTTATGTCCAGCTATATAGGTCTGCCCATAAATACAGATATAATGTACATAATTATATCCATCTATATCCGTGCATCAATCTGTGCCACTGTCATGGGTTTCTTGTGTAATTTATCTGGGACTATCCTTGTGCTGTTCCTGTCTGGGTTCAACTCCAAGGACCGAAGGAAGGGAGGGTAATTTCAGAAAAACAAAGGTTACATTGCTTTTGCATGAATGCCAGCTCTGTGTAAAAATTGAAGACAGTTTCTCAAGGGCTTTGGCATTTGCATTATGCCATTTCCGTCAGCATTCATCTTGCAAACAGGTTTGCTGCCCCAGCGTGTTCCTTCCTTTCATCCCTGAAGGGCACTGCACCAACCTGGACTTTCTCTCTGCTTCCCCTTTGCAGGTATCTGAACTACTTTGCCACCAAAGCCAGCCCCACCGGGGTGCTCCTGGACTTATGGGAAGCCAAGCACCAAGATGATGGTGATCTCAACACCCTGGCCAGTGCCTTAGAAGAGATGGGCAAGAGTGAGATGCTGGTGGTCATGGCCACAGAGGGAGACTGCTGATGAAGCTCCCCACGGCTGGTGGGCTGGAAGGATGAAACAGGGGGTGAGGGGGGGACCCTTCCCTGACAGCGGGGGGAGGCACATCCATCCCCAGGCAGCAGCTGAGTGAGGAAGGGCCAAGGCCGTCGCTTCTCCCTCCCTTCCCGCATCACTGTCAGCCTTAGAGACCCATCCTCAGCGTTTACAAGGAATTCAAGTGTTACGCAGCATTCCTCTTCCTCCTCTTCCTCCTTCTCCTCATGGCATGGGGAGGAATTAGGGCTTCTCGAGTTGGGATGGGGGCTTTCCTTCTCCTTCTTTGTTTGGGTTACCCTACTCCTCCTTTAATAGCATTTCTGCATTGAAGGGATGAGTACAATCTAGTCTAATGGCTTGCTTCTGGCAAAAGCTTCAGACAGCTTAACAGGCAAACAAGAAAGAAAAAAAGGAAAAAAAAAGTTTCTTAGGAAACGCAAATAATTTATTATCCAGATCTTTGGATGAGTCCTTTTTAAAAAAAAAAGAAAAAATTTAAAAAAAAAAAAGACAGATTTATAAATCTTTTTGTGTGTGTGTGTGAGAGCAAGAGCGTTGCCATGGTTGGGGTGGCAAAGAGATTTAAATGAACACACTTTTCTAGGGAAAATCATGGAGCAACACATGTTTACACGTCCTGGGACCCCTGGGGAGTCCGTAGGGTAAAGTGCCTCTACGCCCCTCTGGTTCAGGGCCAGCTGAGACCCTCCCCAAGACTTTTTCCTTGCAAACTCCCCTTTCCCCAGCAGCAGTGCCTGGAGCAAGGGGTCGTCTCTGCCTGCAAGGATGAGTGAGGGGTTCTGCCCTGCATTTAGGGTTCAGGGGGAAAGTGCATCTGGATATGGGTGTTTTTAATGAATTCTTCCCTGGCATCGTTTGGGGGAGCTTTTTAGGATGACTACACCTTCATTTACATAACTTCAGTACAAACCAAAGATTTCAGTCCTGCACCAACCCACAGGCCAAAGGCCAAATGTTTTAAACCCCCCAGGGTTTTTGTAGTGAGAACCCCGAATCTGGGCTTGGTGGTCAGAAGGAGGTGATGAGCAGGTTGTGCCAGGGGTCCAGGGAGAGCAGAGGGTTGGCAGGCCAGGATGCAGCCCCATGCAAACTGTGTCGGTTTTGGGTCCATGTGCTCACGCCTGTTTTTTGATGCAGTATTTCAGCAGGGATTCAGGGAGGGAGACCTTGGCATCTCCAAGTTGCAAGCCAGGCTGAGCATTTTCATGCGAGGGACAGCCTCATAAGCAGTGATAGGGTTTCCATCCTTCATTGCAGCTCCTTTTTCCCTTGTAATAGACCTTTTATAATGATGGAGAAGTTGTGGGATGAATAGAAAGTCATCAAGGGGTAGGCAGGAACAAGGTGTCTTGCAAAGATACGGTGTTTCAATGAAGGTAAAAATTTAGATTGCTTGCAGATAGAAATAGTTACTCAGCGAGTGCTATATCTTAGAAATGTCCGTTTAAAAATAAATAAATGAATAAAAGGATTAGACTAGATCACATGGCAAGGCTGTGGAATCTCCATCAGTGGAAGTATTAAGAGCAGGGTCTGAGAGCAGGTCCTGCTTTGGGCTGTGATGAGCTGTGTCCTGGCTGCAAAGCCGAGGTATGGTGTTACAGGGTGCATGCAGCATCCTGCAGCACCCTGAGGACTGGAGCAAACTCAGGACTTGGGGAGCCATGCCGTGACTGAGAGCATCACCTTTGAAGGGTGGCTCGGGAGCAGTTTTCAGTATTGCTTAGGCACAGGGATGATTCCTCTCAGCAGCTTTTGAAGCAGTGATCAGATGTGTAGTGCCCTATTGTACTTTGGGGTCTCTGGGATTCCTTTCTTTCTGGGTTTTCAAGGTTGTGGGAGAGAGGGGATCTCTTTCCTCTGTGCTAGATGGAAAGACTTCTGCTGGGTGAGCTCCTGTGTCACGTGGGAAGGGTTTTGTCCTTCCTTTAGGTTGCATTTGACCATCTGATTTCTGACACCCCATGTCTGAGCTGAGGCGGAGTAAGCAAATTTGGAAAGAAGTGAAGAACTGATGGATCAAACCAGCTGCTGGCATTTTATAGGGCTCCTTTCTCAGTGCTGGGGTGCTCTCTGTGAGATGAGATGCTCTTCTTTAGGGTTGTGTCTGAATCTCTCTCGCTTTCATTCCCACTGTCTCTGGTTCATGGATCACTGCGCTGGCATGTGCACCCATCCATCTGTCCGTCCATCCATCCGTCCCATCCGTGGGTGCCTCTGCCTCCATCCCCATCTGTCTGTGTTCGTCTTCCCCTTCTTCTGGCAGGCAGCAGCCTCCTGGATTCACCAACATGTGTGTTTGGGGAGGTTCTCCCCATTTTTCATACCAGGGAACCTGCACTAGAAGCAGAACAGGGGGAGGCAGGGTTTGCTCCTCACCCTGGTCCTCTGAGTGCCTGCTGCCCATCTCCCATGGGAGCCAGCTCCCAGGTGCCCTCCATGCCTCCCTCCGTGACTGAGGGTTTGTATGCCCAGGCATTTTGGCAAAGGCAATCCCATGATCCGTGTCATGCTGGCAGTGTCCGTCTCTTGCTCCGCAATCTGTTTCCATATTTATATGTCCAGGGGATGGGCCTAGTGGCATCCTCTAAAACTGCATCTGTTTATTCTGTAAACTAAAGAACTGTAAATAAAGTTTAGCATTCCTATTGTAACAAATTAATTTTTATGCAATAAATTATATTTCCTAGTCTAATAAAAAAACCCAAAACCCACAAAACCCAATCTGTTCACTTCTCCGTGTTCATCACTCATGAGTTCCTGCTGGGTTTGGCATCTCCAGGAATTTGGATTCAGCTTGAGCAGCAGCTGCAGCATAGGGGTCTCCATGAGCATCCCTTCAACCTGTTTTTGGGTCGGATGCTGCAGGCGTGCCAGTGCCAACAGCAGAGGATGTTGCTGTCAGAGTCCCTAACGGAGGTAAGCTGCAGCAATTGATTTATGGTTTGTTTTGGACTCGCATGGGTGATCACAAGGCAGGGACAAGTGCTACAACCATATCTTATGGGCTAAAGCACCATCTCAAGCAGTTCATTCTCTTCCTTGTGGGATATCCTGCAGAAAGCAATGCCCCTTCCAGGAAGAACTAGGACCAGGGTGCCTAGTTTGAGAGGGGGAAACAGAGTATGGAGCTGCAGTCTGTAACTTGGGCATCCTGTCCTACAAACTTTGCCTTGCTCCTCTGCCTCCTTGCCTTGCCCCATCCCCTCCTTTGGGACCACCTCTGCCATGCTGCTTCCCTGCCTTAGTGCCATCACACTGGCTCTGCCAGAGGAAGCAAAGCCAGAAGGGTTTGCAGGGAGAGGTGAGGTCTTGCTGCCCCTATCCACTCTTCCTGGGCCCACCAGGAGATGACAGTGTTTTTTTCCTATTCCAGGTAGGTGTGGGTATTCTGCAACCAGTGAAAGAAATGGGGAGGAAATTGCTGCCCGGTCACAGCAGCAATTGTACCAGAGCCATGCAAAGATGCAAAACCCTCCCAGCTGGGCTTTCCAGCTCTAAATACGATGCTGAGGCAGACACTTTCTCAGAAGTAATAACCTTTTCTTCTGTTTACATCTTAGTTCATTTAACCTCCATCTTACAAGTTGCTTTCACTGGGCACCTTTTGCACCCATCTTTCCAAAGGCCCAATCTGCGGGTAGCTTTGACCAACTGGTGCCTGATTTCATCTCCTATTGAAATACACAGCTTTCAAATTCAGCATAAAATTAAGCTGGCCCTAGTCTTCTCTGCAGCTGACATATTGAATTCAGTCCCCACAACAGGTTTGTAAGTGACTGCCATGCCATCACTAAGTGCTGACAGATTTATTCTGCTGGATGCCTGGGAGCACTGGAGCAGCCCACACAAGGGTCTCATGAGTTTTCTATTGCATGTTCAGGAAATTTCCTTTAGGCCAGCCCCACTGGATTTTACAGTTCACCTACACCACAAGCTGCTCTGTAGAAGTGTCAAGCTGTACCAAGGAGTGGGAGGACCTCCTCTATAAGTCCCACTTTACAAATTCCAATCTCTTAACCATTATTCACATGCCCCCTGCTCCATTACACCTCCAGCACAGGGAGGGCAAGCAGTGCTATGGGATACCTGGTACTCCTTTAGGATAATCATGAAACCTTCCCTGCTCCTTCACAGCTTGCCATGACTCCGGGCCAGCACAGAACCTGTGGGAGGGGTTGGGGTGGAGGGGAAACAGCCCAAACCCCACTTTGAGCACAGGAGTGTCCCTACAATCTGCACCAAGTGCATGTGGAGGTCTGTGTTGCAGAGGGTCTCTCAAGTAGTATTGACTCAGGGGGTTTCTCATGGCTTCAGTTAAATGTGAACCGTCTTTGTTTCCCCTACTCAGCTGTCACGGTCCCTTGTGTTGATATGATCTGAGTGTTCTCCAGCAGTGGGTTTTTTGACATGATAGCAGCGGGTCAGAAATACCAGGCGAATCTCTCTGAGCTGATGGGTTACTGACTCGGATAGGCTGTGCCATCTCCTCAGGTGCTTTCCCAGACCAGCATGTCAATGCAGATGAAAATCCCAAGCAGAAACCTCTGGAGGGAAAGCCATGTGCTCCCCTCATGCCTTTCCATTTCAGCACATCACCAGTGGGTTGGTCATGTGCTTCTGCTTGTTTTGCTCACAAAAGAACTAAATAAATAGAGCATGCATATGTCTGGGGCTATTTTGACATCTGCGTGTTCAGGGCTGACCGGTATGTTCTCCTTGAAGGCTCAGCAAGGCTGGAGATGGGTGGTGGCTGGTCCTGGCTCCCAGGCGGTGGCCAGCTTTGTGTGCACTGCTGCTGCAGGGAGTTGAGGTATCTGGGTTGTTCTGCATTCGTCCCATAGGCGGTTGTACATGGAAAAAAAATACAGACTAGACCATCTTGGGGCCTTCTGCAAAAAACAGGTACTATTTAGCTTTGGTGAAGAGAAGCTGGATATGTGTGCAATGGAGGAAAAGCATTATCTTAGATACAGCAGACGGGAAGGCTAAAGGTAAACAGCAACATGAAACCTAAGATATAAAACTCCACTAATTGCCAACACAAGTGCAAACAAATAGTGGAAGCACATCTGGTTGTAATGGGGTTGCAGAAAAGCTGGGGTCCCACCAGTTTATAATTTTCCTATGTAGCTGCCCACCTCCCAAGGAGCCAAACCCATCTTTGGTGAAGGAATACAGGAATGAAGGGTGGGGGAGAGGAAAAAAGCTAATGAAGTTTTCCTTCACAGTTCCATGATGCCCTGAAGGTGAGTGTTCAAGTGTCATTCGGAGGAAGTTGAGGGCTTTACAGTGAAATTCATCCTAATGGGCCATTGCAGGAAGTGAAGCGAGTAAAGTGTCCTGGCTCTGGTAAGCAGCACCCCATTCTACAGAAGAATTCCCCATTCCCCACCCTCACATCCTCAGGAGGGGATGATGCACTCGTGCTTTGGTGACTTCCACCAAGAAAACAAGCCCTGACGAATGTTCCTATTGCTACGCCGTAAGCTAGGCAGTGATTAACACTGATTTTGACAGAGCGTTTCTAGTTTAAACCGGAGGGGGGGGGGGGCAGTGCTGCTTGCCGTGCACCTGCAAGAAGTGAAATAAAGTAAAAGATTGTTTTAAAACAAGCGGAAAAAGTGAGAGCGGACGAAAAAAAACTTAAGGGGACAGTTGGGTGCAATTGCGCCCGGGTACCGCCGGGCTGCACCGTGCCCACCTCCCGTCCTCGCCCCACCGCGCCGCGCAGCACCGCCCGCGGGGCCGTGCCGGGGTTACCCCACCCCCGGCGGGGCGGAGCGGGGCAGTCCGGCCCGGCTTGACCCGTCTCCGCTTGGCTCGGCGGGGCCGTGCGGTGCCCCTGTAAGTGCTGCGGCGGGGGGTCCCGGGTGTGCAGGGAGGGATGGGATGGTTAGGTAGGTGGCTGGGCGCGCGGAGGGATGCGGGGCTTCCTCCTCCTGAAATCGACCGCGCTTTGCAAAATCCCTCATTTCCGGCATTATTCTCTTCCCCTGCGCTTGGCTCAGCCCTTGCCGCGGCGCCGCTCTGCAAAGCCTGGCGGTGCTGTAGTCGTTTACGAGTCATTTTGTACAGCCCGGCGTTGCTGCGGGAGTTTATGGTAGTTTACGCACGCCTTGCAAAGCCTGCTGGCGTTGCGTCAGTTCACAAGTCATTTTCCAAAGCCCGGTGGTGTTACGGTAGTTTATGAGTCATTTTACAAAGCCTTGATGATGTTGTATTAGTTTACAAGCCGGTCTGCGGAGCCTGGTGGTGATGCATTAGTTCACAGGTCATTTTCGAAAGCCTGATGGTGTTATTGTAGTTTGCGCGTTTCCCTGCACACCCCCACGGCGTTGGTAGTTTACAACCTAGTTGTTTTGGAGCCTTGCACGAGCTGAGGTTTCCTGCTTTTGCAAAGCCGAAGGGATTGGTTAGTTATTAATTAAGGATGGCAACATGGGTGCTGTGGTGGCAGCGCCTGTCTCTGCCATGTATTAGTTCACTTCTCCCATATCTCCCAGGGGTCCAAACATCCTTGTGCTAAGCTGGTTCAGCATGCTCATCCAGCATTTGCTGGGTGATCACAGGCCAAAGGAGGAGGGAACCGCACATAGTAACTTGCAGGCAACGGTTTGCAACCGTCACGGGTAATATCTCTGTTGGTGATTGTTTTCTGCAGCGTGCCAGCACCATGCACCCCGATGAGGAGCCCCTGACAGAGGAGCCCTTGTTGGGTGGATACAGCCAGCAAAAGCCAAGCGACCGCTTACATGGGGCCTATGTTATTTTTTTCCTCCTGGGCGTCGGGTCACTGCTGCCCTGGAATTTTTTCATCACAGCAAAGCACTACTGGATGTACAAGCTGCAAAACTGCTCGGATCGGGCAGGCCCTGTGGGGCAGCAGGCGTCGGATCTGCAGGTGAGTATGCTGCTTCCAAGGCCTTAAACAAAACTCATCCGCTTCCCCACTTGCTCTTTTTTCCCCTTCCACTTTCCCAGAAGGTGAGTGAATGTCCTCTGGGGTTTTGCCTGCTGCCACCCAGGGGTAGAGGTGTATTTGGGGAGAACAAGATAGATGCTTAAAACCAAAAAGCGTAGCACTTTGTTCTGTCTTTTCCCTGTATTTGAAGTGCTACGTTTAAGGTGCATTTAAAAACTCTGGGTTAACCTGCCCCTTAAGCAAGGCTGCCTTTCATAGGATGATTTCTATGGTGCAAGGTAAAAATCTCTTCTGTTTTTTTTGTTTTAATCTGTCCTTCACGCTTGGTGAGTGCCCAAGCCCCACGGGGCTCTGTGCTTTCTCAGTGGACTCAGCTGCAACTCCCTGCAGGCTGGGAGATGAATTGCTTTTAGCTTCTGGCCCAGCGGCAAGGCATCAAACATGCTTTAGGTGGTTTCTCCCTTGCTCTGGCTGGTGCAGCATGTAATTTATTGGAAACAGCAGCAGGGCTTTGCAGGAACATGAGCCCTGGACCACATGGCTTGTGATAGTCTCAAGTGCCCCTGGATGCTTTACAGCTTTTCCTTCAAGATCTGGCACATGTGACCAGAGTATCTCCTGCAATGATAAACATCTGGCTTTTGACATATGGGATGAGGAGCTTGTCACGGGGTGACTGATGAGCTGGCCTTGGGGTGGCAGGCTTGATGGCCGCTCTTATTTCTCCCCCAAAAAAGCTGCCTTCTCTTGCTCCTCCTGCCATGGCAGGATTATTTCCCTGTGCCCCCCTGACAAAGCAATGGTATTTCTTTGGGGCTGGAAAAAGTATTGGCACGATGAGGCTGCATCATGTCCTCTTCCTGTTGCCAAGCTTGTTCAAGTGGTTTGGGCACATTTTATTTTTATATAAACACAGAGCCAGGTGTGACACCCAGGTTTTCTCTATTATTTTTTTAATATGGTGTCCATGGCTGCTTTTATTTTAATAGTTGTTGAGTCAGCTGTGTTTTTGATGGGGAGGAAGCAAAGTGTCACCAGCGGTAGTTGTACCAGGATGCTGAAGTACCAGTGTGCTGGTGTAAATTGAGATACCGGGTGGATGAAACTGATGGAGAACAAGTGCCTGTGGTGCCCAAAGACCATAAATAGGCTGTCCCTGTGCTAGCAAGGGTACTCAAAAAGGGGGTGAAGGGTGCTCTGCCACCACGTGGCATGATGTCCTTCCACAGTCCCTGCATCCAACCCACTCCTTGTTGCTTCTACATCGTGCTTATGTGAGGCAATTCTTGAAAAACTGGTTTCAAGTAGAGTAAGTATCACAAGGTATTCTTCCTAAAATCTCTTGCACAGCTATATTCCTGGTCAGATCATCACTTCAAAAAGTGTTTGAAGGATACTACTTCACTGAACAGATGTTCCTCCTCTTTCTGCATGGCCAAGGTGCAATGTTTTTTACTTCTCTGGAGACAAGAAACCTGGCTCTTCCATGGCAGTCGAGTCGATCAAAAACAAATCAGTTGGCCCCTGGGATGGCAAGCCATGGTGCTGCGGCAGGAGGGCTTACCTGCAAACCGAGCTCAACTCTGGAAAGATGTGCCTGTGACTGGCAGCCTGCTTTTGGCTCCAGCCTGCTCGCTGCTGCTAATTTCATGCCCTGTGCTCCAGGTAACACTCTGGTGCCTTCAGCTGCCACCATGGGTCTGGATTGCTTTCCCAGCCTGGCGAGAGCCCAGCTGCCAAGTCCAGGCTAGAGCAGAATAAAAACTACTTGGCAACAGTGGGCAGTGCTGGCCACCACTGATGACTAATTTGCCACTGCAGTGCTTTGTTCTTGTTAGTTTTTTCTTTTAAAGTACCAAGTGCACAGCGTGCGTCGTGGCATGTATTTGAAGGTGCTATAGTTAATATAGGGTCAAACACTTCCATTATGTGCCTCAGCTCCATGCCTGAGGTATGTATGACACCTTTACCCATGAGAAGCAGAGGTGGCAGGAAGGCAGCTTTGGGCAAGGAGGAAGATGTCAGGTTGGCTTTCTGGATTATCATTTGTTATTAGCTAGGAAAGCTGTGACAGTCTTTTCAGTGTTTGTGTTTCCCCTCTAAAACCATGTTGCCATAAGGAGCTCGGCCCTTGTGAGCAAGGGATGCCTGGAGGAGATGAGCTGCTCCGTCAGGGAGGGCTCAGGAGAAAGAGAGAACTAGGTATATCTTGCATAGCCAACAGTTTGCTCTGAAAGCACGTCTGTGACGGATGGGAATAACCATGTAGGGAGAAGAGTTACCATTTGAGCTGGATTAACACCTAATGAGCAAGAGCAAAGAGGTGAGATAGGTATGGGGCCTGATACTTTCCATTGCTCTGGTCATGGATTAAATTTGACACTGCCATTCTGCTACTGCATTAAAAATGTGGTGTGAGGACTTTCCTTCTTCACAAAAGTAATGTAGTTGAAACCCTTCTACTTGGCTTTTCTTTTCCAGCAGGGTTTGACTGTAGCTAAGGCAGCATAAAATTTCGCAGTGCGATGCAAGCTCCTCAGTTTCTTAAATACTTCACCAGTTCTCTTCTCACCACTGATGTGAGCACGTTTGCTGGGAATGAATGAAGATCTCCCCGGGGGTGCTTGAAATGCAGCATCTCTGCCAAATTACTTCATGTACACTTCTGCTTTGTGAAAATGTTATAAAGTCGTTTTTCATCCTCAAAAGAAAATTAGCTAGGAAGTATAGTTAATATCCCCAGGCTGGTTTGGTGGTTTGTTTTGAGTAGGTTGGTAAATAAGTAATAGTTTTAGCAGCCAACTTTGCATTTTGCTTTGTCTTTTTTCCTGTAATTCACTGTATGGCGGTAGACCTTTGAGCCTCCTGCTTTGCCAAACTGATGCTGTTAAGTGCAGGCATTTATGTCTCTGTCTATATGGACCCTCTAGAAGGGATTATTAGATTTCTCATTGCTTACAGTAAAGCTCCTAATAGGGAAGACTAAATTAACGTGATTGTAAACTGATTAAATTACTACAATGCAAAGCTGAAAAAAGAGAGTTACAAGCAGAGAAAACGTGCCAAGTGCTTTCTTACGCTCAGATGTGATGTGGCCCCTTCTCTGTAGCTAGGTAACTGGAGAAAAAAGAAAGCCCATTGCAGTGGGGGTGAATATGTAGGTCACCCTCTTTGCGAGCATTGTCTTACCTGCTGGTTGAGATTCCTGCAGAAAAAAAATGAGCAGATTTAGCACCTCAAGGGAGACCGTGGAGCAGACAGGCTTTAACAGCATCATACGTAAAATGGATTGAAAATGTAAGCATTTGGCTGCAGTTTTGGCAAAGAAATCTCTCTCTCTCTGCTGTGGTTATTGCTTTCTGTGTGCCCGGCCTGACCTCTGTGCGAGGTGGGCTGCTGAATATAGACTGATGCTGCAGCCAGCTTGCTTGAATGATACATAAGTCCTTGGAGTAAGTGTGTGTTGAGTCTCAATATAGTTTTTCAATGAGTTTTATGCACACAGAGAGGGAGACCAGGTGTGAAAATAATGTCCTTGTGTCCTCACTTTAGCTGCTTTTGCTCAAGCATGTTCTTGGGCATGGTGTCCTGGTCATGCTGTGTGGAGAGAGATGCACAGGTTTGCTAGACATTGCGGACTTTCAAAGCAGTTAGCTAAAAATATGAATGGTTTCGTGTCCTGATTTATAACAAACAGCCCTCACAGAGAATAGGATAAAATGTTCATGAGGTTTGTCCAGGGTGCTGCAGCCAGCAGGAGAAATTCAGACCTCCTCATTTTCGGTGCTGTCCCATGTGGGCAGTGCGGCAGTAAGACAGGTATTTCCTTCGCCATTATTGCTTCTGAATTTATGTCCCTAATTTCCTGAAATATTCCAGGGCTCTCTGGCTGTTGCAGGATGAGAAAGCCCTGGGGGCCACTTCCTGCTGTTGGCCTGAGCAGTTCTGCAGCATGTGCTAAGATGCAACAAGGTGGACACCTGCATCATAACCCCCCATGCATGCCGTATCATGCTGTATTTAGGAACTGAAATTCATGTGTTGTTCTCCCACACCTTGTTTGTTTGATTTTGGGTTTTGGTTAGTTGGTTGGTTGGTTGATTTTGTTTTGTTTACGTGGCAGGACTTTTTTGAGAGTTACATCTCCATTGCTTCAACTGTGCCCTCGGTGCTGTGCCTGATTGGAAACTTCTTGGTTATCAACAAGTAAGTGCTGCTCTATTCCGAGGTCAGCCATTACCTGTGGCTCTCCCCAGCTTTGCCTGTGTCGCTGCTGCCTTTCTCTGGCTTCAGCTGTGGCTCCCAACTCAGCTTCCCCTTCCCTTGTCAAGGGAAGCTTTGGAGTACACAGGGCATTGTGAGGGCAGCCTTCTTTGTGGCCAAAATCTCCTCATCTGTCCTTGCCTGAATTGCAGCCAGCTGAGATGAAGCAGGGTGAAGCACTGTGCACTGTACCAGCAGCACCCATGCTTGGAGTTGTTTTGAGTTGCACCACTATAAATAAATTTATAATAAATTCCTTGGTTAATTGCTTGGCAAACGTTCTTCCATCTTCAAACTGCCATCGTTTTCATCAGGGGACTGGCTAAGGACTGCTGAGCTCACTCAGGCCAGGAGTAACACCTTGCTCTAGTCCTACCAGTTACTGCACTGATTTAAGAAATGGATCATCTGTGCCACATCGCAAGCTTAACTTCTGTCTAGCATAGCTATATCCATCTGTTTGTATCCTTCTTTATCCCAGATCAAATTGCTGCACATCTGTGGGCAAAGGGGAATGTGTGTGCTCAATCTGTAGATCTCAGCTACTGGTCCAGCTCCCTGCCTCTCTCCCTCTCCCTCTCTCCTCTCTCCTGCCCCCAGGCCAGCCCATACACTCTCCTGGCTAGGTAATAAGCAACTTTCTTGCTCAAACAAGTAATTATCTTGTAGCCGTGCCTGGGATTGCTTTCACCCAGCCCGCTGTGTTTCCCAGGCAGGCTTTATCGCTGCTGCTGTACATTGCTCCGGTGATGGAGACAGGCGCTAATTTCTGGGAGAAATGGCTATTTACAGCTTGGCTGGGCTTATAGACTTAGTCTTGCTGATAGCAAAAGTGTTGACATCTAAAGGCTTCTGAGAAAAATAATTACTTTTTATTCCTCTTCTCCCCTCACTTTTCTTTGATCCTTCTCACAGCAGAGGGTTGGTGTCCTCTCATCACACCTTCACATTATAGTTCTAAACACAGGAGTGTCACCATCCCCTTGTCCCCAGGGTGCCCGCCAGTGTCCGGATCCTGTCCTCCCTCTTTGTCATGCTGGCTGTCTTCCTGGTGATCACGGTGCTGGTGAAGGTCGACACCTCTGCTTGGACCACACGCTTCTTTGCCCTCACAATCAGCTGTGTGGCCATCGTCAGCAGTGCCTCGACTGTCTTCACCAGCAGCATCTTTGGTCTGAGCAGCTGCTTCCCCATGAGGAACTTGCAAGCGCTGATCTCAGGTTCGTGTCCCTCGGCCACGTTGTCCTGGTGGGATTCTGCTCTTTCACAATCCTATGGCTGGGTAGTTGGTTTTCTTTCTCTCCTGCATCTGGTGTTTTGTCACATGGGGTTTATTTTAGAAACATAACTTTGCCTTAAGGATAAAGGGAAGTTGCTGAGGAAGAAACATAATCACATGAGCTGGTGCTTTTGTTTCTGTAAATACCCATAAACCAAAGTGCTGAGGGCTCATCAGAGGGAGGAGAGCAGCGGTCCTTCACCATGCCTGCCTGGGGGGTGAACACCCTACAGCCAGCATGACAGCTTGACCTCATTATTTGTTCTGTGCAGGGAGAAGGGAAGAAGGAGTTGGAGGAATCATCGACTTTGCGTTGTCTCCTCCTTTCTGTTCAGCATTTCCATGTTTCCATCAGTGATGAGAGGCATATTGGGAGCTGTGAGTGATGAGCTCCCTGGAGGTTCGATAACATTATAAATGTGCTGCAGAACGGCTGACAAACTAAGATGGGAAGGGGGGAAACATCAAAATGAAGGAGTTTTCCTGGGGCCAAGACAGGAGTGTTTTAATGAGTGTAGGCCAGTGGGAGAAGTCACTGCATCCCCAAGATGGCATACCTGTTGCTGGTGGCTTCAACTCCTGACTGGGGGAGTGTTTAAGAGGTGTTTATATGTGTGCTGGTGGAAGGCAAGGTTTAGGCTGTGGGCAGGGTTTAGACTTTCTCTGCAGGACTCAGCACATGCAAGCCCAGCAGGTTGGTTCACATCCTGACCCCTGTGTACTGCCATGTTTGCGTTGAAAGGGGGTGCAGGATGGGACCTTGGCTGCGATGTAGTGCCGCAAATAACTGTGTTGCAGCAAGGTATGGAAATGGGGACAGGGTGGTATGTGCAGCTGCATCCTGAGCTAGGTTTGGGACCAGCATGTGGGGCAGGGGTTGAGCTGCTTTTCCTGAGGGGTTTGTGCATACCAGGAGGTATTAATAAGAGGTTGCTGCTGTCTCTCATTTTCCCCTCTGCATTTAACTCCTCCTTACTGGAGGTGCTGTGGGTTGCTCACTGCCACCTCCATGGCTCCCAGCTGTGCTCATCTCAGTCAGGCTGGCTCAGTTATAGGCACTGAGTTCCAGTTCTCTGATCTCTCACACAGGTCAGGCCATGGGTGGCACCATCAGCGCCATTGCCTCTGTGATAGACCTGGCTGCAGCAGACAATGTTACTGACAGTGCCCTGGCCTACTTCCTCACCGCTGACATCTTCATCGTCTTCTGCATCATGATGTACCTCCTCCTTCCCAGGTTGGAGTACTCCAGGTATGTGCACCTGCCTGCCGTGGGCATCCCACATCCCATGGGCTGAGAGTCGATGCCGAGCAGGGTTGCTGGGGGCACCCATGGGGTACCTGCTGTGCCAGTCTCTGCCCCGTCACCCTCCCAGTATCCCATCCTGCATCCTGCATGCTTCAGCTCCAGCGCTGTGCTGCATCAGCCACACTTCCCTGTTTAACCAAAACCACAGACTGAAACTGGGCATCTGGCCCAGCATGTGCTGAGTTTCTGGCAAGCCTCACTGGGGGATAGAGGCTTCTGAAATGCATGAAGTCAGCAGAGCGTCATAGACTGGAAGCAGCTATCTAGGTGGGTCCATGTAGGGCATCTGTATCTACAACATCATGCAACATCATGATGTGCCTGACCCATTGGTCTTGTTTATGTGTGCATTGTCTGAAACCACCTGCCCCCCTCAAATGCCTGCTACAGTGGGTCCTCTTTGTGAACTACTGGGGGTGGAAAGGGATACAACAGTGGGGAAGAGGGGATGGTGGATCCCTGAGTGTCACCTCCCCTTACAAGGTGAGAGCTGGATGTGTGATAGGGGTCACTGCAATTACCTTCACTGGGTCCAGCAGACATCCCTGCGTAGCCAGCTTCTCTCCTGCTCTCTCCAAATCTCAGTTTGTATTCCTCCCACATGCACTTGGCTAATAATCTCCTTCCTTCTCTTTCTCCAGGTATTACATGAACAGCCAGGAGGAGAGCCCTTCCCTGGCCACTGTGCCACCTGACAGCTCTATGGAAGATGAGGCAGAGCCAGAAGGCACCACAAGTACCTCCTTCCTTGCAAAAAGCACAGGCATCCCACCGCTCTGCCCCATCCTGCAGAAGACCGCTCTCCTTGGCTTCTGCCTCTTCTACATCTTCTTCATCTCCATCATCATCTTCCCTTCTCTCTCATCCAACATTGAGTCGGTCAGCAAGTCCTCAGGAAGCCCATGGAGCACTAAGTACTTTGCTCCACTCACCAGTTTCCTCCTGTACAACTTTGCTGACTGGTGTGGGAGACAGATCACTGCCTGGATACAGATGCCTGGTCCTAAGAGCAAGCTGCTGCCTACCCTTGTCCTCCTCAGGACCATCTTCCTCCCTCTCTTTATCCTCAGCAACTACCAGCCCCGGGCTCAGATACAGATGGTAGTCTTCAACCAAGATATTTACCCAGTGGTCTTCACAGTGCTGCTGGGGCTGAGCAATGGCTACCTGGGGACACTGGTCATCATCTATGGCCCCAAGATCGTGCCAAAAGAGCTGGCTGAGGCGGCAGGGGTGGTGATGACATTTTACCTCATGGTGGGGCTGGCTGTGGGGTCTGCCTTCTCTGTTCTCATTGTCCACCTCATTTAGAGGAGCAGCTGGGGGGAAAGCCCTCGTTTTGTGGTAACATTGTCGGGTATTTAGGACTTTTTCCCCCAAAAGCCAGGCCCACCACGCTGCCTGTCTTGCTGAGGGGAAGAAGGGGTTTGCATCCAAGAGGAAAGTCCTCCTTCTGGGAAGGGGTGTCCTCTGTGCCTGGGAGGTACTGTCAAACATTTGTCATTCTCCATCTTGACTGGAGCAAATGGACCAAAAAAGCCTTGTCCTCCCCAAGGAGCTCAGGAAAGCACAGGGGGCACAGGGAAACCTGGCCCTCGCCCCAGTGCCAGTGGGTAAGGGTGGCTAGCTGGTGCCACCACGCTGGTTTTAAACTGAAGCCAAGGCTTTTGATGGCACTTTGGGACTTGCTGCCTTATCGTTTTGAGTTTACCCCTGCAGTGTTTTGGTGATCTCAGGGGGATCCCCCTTCATCAAACTCGGGTGCTGAACTTAAGGGAATTTGAGCCCTGGAGCACCTTCAAGGAAGCTCTGAGGGCAGATAGCAGCCACACCAGGGAGCAGGGCACAATTTCGGGTGTATTTATTTCACACATTCATGCCACAAAAAGGGAAACCTTTCCATTTGGACTTGTGCTTGCTTTAATTTTTTAAGATTGAATTGAGGGATCATCTACTCCCAGCACAGTGCTAGTAGTGCCAGGGCTGTGTGTCATGGCCAACCCAAGATCATTTCTTCAGCTGTGACTGTGGTGTGATGGTTGTGGACACCAACTTACCTGTCTGCAGCTGAACCCCAAGGAAAGTGCAATGGTAAGTGGCCCTAACCCAGGGTTTTTAAGGTGCCTTTAGTCTGCGTTGAGAAAGGTCTATAAAAGCCAGGGAGAAGTATGAGGCGTTGATGTGATGTTCACAGCAGAAAGCCGATCAATTTACCTAGGAGGTATATGGTCTTCAGATGTTTTCAGAGGGCTGAGATACTGTGACACCCAAAAATATGGCCCACACAAAGAGGTCTGGCTTTTAAAGTAACTTCCATGCAAATACGCCTGGACAATTATTGTATTTATTTTCTCAAATGATGTAGATTTGTGGTCTAGGAGAGGTGAAGTGGGAAGCAAGGATGTAATGGCATAACTTGGCATTGCCTATGATGCCTCAGGGATGCTATCTATGGAAAATACTTCCTTTAAGACTGGGTTATTAGCAGATGTTCTGTTAATGGGATGCTCTCAGCATCTTCTGCTTGACAGAATAGCAGTGAAGCTGCTGGTCTGAGTTGCCAGGCTGTCTCTATGCTGTGCTGGATGTGGTAGGTACAGGAAGGATGCAGGGCTGGTGCCTTTCCACCTGCGCCTGCCCTGGCCCTGCTGGGCAAACAGCAGGGACCAGTGGTGATTGTTGCCATGGGGTGATGTGTAGGCTTGATGTGTGCTTTTATATAAATCCCTTCCAGTGTTTAGTTTGGTAGCTCGTTGGCATACAGACACAGTTTTGCTTTATGGCTTATTTTTATTTAAACATAAAATACAGACACGAGTAGAAAATTTACAGGGTGTGCAGTACCGAGGAGCAGCTTTACAGCAATGACTTTGAACGTGTGGGCTTCTAATCCTGTTGCTCCAACAGGTTTGTAGCCCTTCAGCCCCTGACACTTGGCCAGGGGCTGCTTTGGCAAAGTGTTGATCCAGGTGAAGGTCCACATCATCTTGAAGGGCTGAGGGTGGTGATGCTGGCCCGCCAGCTAGGTGCTGCTCATGGGGGTAAGCACCCCCATCACCTCTGTGGGTGGTGGAGCATTACTTGGAGTAATGCAGTACTTTGCTGTGCCTGAAAAGCCCAAGCCAGCCTCTTGCTGGCAACAGAAACATCTCTCTGTGGCCTTCAGTGCTTCCCACTTGAGAGCCTGCCATGTGGTCTGCTCTCCTCAACTTAAACATTTTACCCCCGGTCCCAGGTGTGATGAGATTCTGCTTGTTTGCTGACTGCTTTGCACCTCTGCTGATCCTTTCCTTCATGTTACAGACCAAATACCTCTTGAGACAGAACTTAATTATGCAATACCACTGCCAATAAAGTTAATTCTTGATACTGTCAGCTGCTGGTGTCTGGAGTGATTTCTCTTCAAGACAGCGCTGATGCGTGAAGTTTTAGCGTCCATTTTTCCTTCTGGTCATCCTTCTGTCCCAGCTTGGGCTGTAAACTGAGAAATCACTGACAGGGGCCAGGTGAAGAAGCCCTGACAGAATTGCCTGGTTATTCTGATTTAATATTTCCAAATGACCTGCAGGTAAGTGTGGAGAGCATACTTACTGCATCTACAGGGGGAAGCAAGCAAAAAGGGAATATATTCTTTGTCTTTGATAGTATTCAGCTAAGTAGAGAAATGAGGGGAAGAAAAAACAGTACAGGTTCAAATTGAGCAAGAATCAGGTCAGGATACAAAGCAGGGACCACTGGTGGAGTACAAGGATGGATGGTGACAGGCAGCCATGAGTGTGTGGGTGATCCCCCTGCAAAATAGGATGGGTAGTTTATAGGATGTTGCATATAAGAGCATGTAACAGGGAAGTAATTACTGCCATATACTGCCTGGGTGAAGATGCATCTTATGCATCTTCCTGCATGTAAGAAAATGCAGAATGACAAGAGAAACAGTAGTTGCAAGGCAGAATGAAATATGCTGTATCTTGGATGTGTTAGTTGAAATGCAATGACAGTTTATTTCTTGATGGCTTTAAATAATGTATCTTTGGTAAGGAATGCAGCCATCGACCCCAGTTTCCAGTTCAGGAATGATGCATGCTACATGCTCTACACCAGAATCAAGATGGGACAGCCAGCAGAAATGCTGTGGGGGTCAAAACCTACTTCATGATATTTAGCTAGGAGTTTACATTTTTCCTTCTAGGTCTCGATGAGCTTTACAAGAGGGAGTTGCTCCCCAGGTCTTTCTTTGGACCAGGGACACTTGAGATCCAGAGGAAGACCTCAGCTATGCACAGGGCTGGGAGCTGAGCTGGATCCATTGATCTTCATCACCCGTCCACATTGCCAGGTTTTATTGATTTAATTAACACCATCCCCTCACCTGTTTAAGACAGCCTAGCAGGGTTGTAAATGTTTACACCGTCTTTCAGCCAAGGAAAATGTGTTGTGAAGTGCCTGGGAGAGGAAGGACCATGTACTGCAGGGCTTGGCCTTGTCTCACCAGTGGGTATAAAATGATGCAGGCACTTGAGGGTGGGCCCACAAAGTAAAACTAAATAAAAGATGGTCATGAATCCCTGCATGGTGCCAAGTAGCAGAGCTGCCATTTGCCCAGCGTTTGAGGCCAGCACCACTGGCAAAATGAGCCAAAGGATGGAGAGCCACTGCGCTCTCCCAGCTCTGTGGAGAGCTGGCAGCCTGTCATGGTGAGGATGCTGCTTCTGCCCCATGTTGGGTTCTCCAATGGGCTTTGTTGTTAAATCCAGTTGGTGGTAGGGAGACAAAAGCTGTGAACTGGCAAAGCAGCACCAGCAAGACAGGAGGGCATGGGGAGCAGGAGGTGGTTGGATGAAAGGGCAGAAACCAGAGGAGATGCATCTGTTGCAGCTTCTGCTCAAAGGAGGCTAAGTGAGCATACGCCCAACCTTTTCTTTTGTCTTCTTTCTCAGCTTAGTGGTGCAGCTAGTCCTCCCTCTTTTGGAGCTGAAGCATTTAAGTGTAGGTATTTGGGCTTTAAAGCCAACAAACACACACTCTAGGAGGAAAGGAAACTGTTGTTACAGAGTGATTCTCATCTCCCATCAGCTGCAAGTGACTTTCCTTCTTTCTCTCTGAACTCCAAAGCCTTTCTGGCCTGTGCCCACTCAGTGGAGTACCCCATAGGGTAGAAATGCTGCCACCTCTCCATCTGTGATACCAGCCTTTGCATCATAGAGGCTTTGGCATAGCACTATTGCCCTTGGGAGGGGGAAGCATCTTTAAAACAACCTCATTATCCTTCAGCATCGCCCTGGTGATGACCAGAGAAGCTCTGCTGCCTCTCAGGAGCTCCACTGTGTGTTTTGGGGCAGCAGTCACCCTTTCAGCGTTTTGCTGTGATGCATTGCAGGTCAAAAACCTAGAGAGCTGGAGTAGGATTGCCTTTGGTGGCTTGACTGTGGGAGCAGGGGCTGTTAGAGTGGTGGTACATGGTACCAGGTATTCCGACGAAACTCCTGATGGGCCCATGGCCAGTCAGGAGCCAGTGTGCATGACCGTGTTCTTGATTACCACCCTATGGCAGCTTCATTTCTATGGGCAGCAGGGTCCCTGAGCAATATCCTGTTCTGCATGGTAGTTTGGGCAGCATGCGGAGAGCCTTCACCCCATCACAGATGAGGTGATGTTCTCTGATACCTACCCCTTCAAAAGGCTGCTGCCTTCCTCTCTGCAGCCATGGAAAGGTATTTTCTAGGTATTCATGCTTTTATACACAGGGTTGAAGCTTGCCAACCTTCGTGGCTTTGTGGTAAGCATCCTTCTGAAAAGAGAGGTGCAAGTCAAAGGTTTGAAGTGCCACTGGTCATCACCTCTGCTGGGGGCTTGGGGAGGGCCACAGTACACAGCAAAGGAGCCAAGCTGATCCTGCCCCTTCATAGGTGCCCCAGAGAAAAACCTCAGCTTTGAAACCTCACCAGCCAGCTGCAGGCTTGCCCGGCTGCTGTTCTCATTTTACATGTTTTATGTAGTAATTTGTACTATATTTACACAACGGTGATAAACAGTTTTTAAAATGGAAGCGAAGAAAACGCTGTTGAATGAATTGTTACAAAAAAGCCCCATTTGCCATTCCAGCAGGGGGAAAAAAAGGGATAAAAATCACTATCCTAGGGACATGCTGTTCGTCAGATCTGGGTATTTTTTCCCTTGATTTGTGTGCCTAATGTGAGAAGAAGAAGTCGCAGATGCATGCTGAATTCTGCGGGGAACATATGCATGCATTTAAATCATTTACAGCATTTACTGGTGCAATTGTAAAGCACATTATTTTTCTGCATTTGTAATTAGGCTCTAAACAGATGGTGAAGGACTGTAGCTTCTGATTAGACAGGCTTGTGCTCTGTTGGACGGCACTGTGAGAACAAACTGAGAAGAGAAAGTTTTCCTTCTAATTTATCATGCCATGGAGTGTGGGGGGTAGAGTATCTGGGGCTGGCTGAGTGCAAATTCCAGTGTGCCTGTAGCAGGCTGGGCAAAGCTGAGCAAGCCGGCGGGTCTGCTCCCTTTGCCATCCAGCTTGCTGATTCATGGGGTGAACATACACACACCCCCCCTCCAGCTCAGCTTTGCTTCCAGATTTTGTAACCCCCCTCTCACTCTGTGCTGCACAGCTTTGGCTACCCAACAGCGCATGTTGCAGCGTCTTCTTTGACAAATGATTTTAATATGAAGCAGAAAGCTTGGGTTTGAGAAGGACCTTTAAAGCAGGAGCAAGTGCCAGGCTTGCGGCTGTGTACGAGGAGCCAGCATGTGTGCCTGGTGTTAGCTCTGCTCTTCAGCATCGCCTTTTCTTCTGCTACACTGGCAAGCCCTCAGCTTGGTGAGATGGGTAGAGCTTTCCTGCATCTCTAGTGGGGGAACCTCAGGAGTTTTGACAGCAATGTGTGGTTGGCCTGTTGGACCTTCATCTCTAGGTCCTGGCTCCCTTTTTGAATACATCACCTCAGAGATCTGTAGCCTTATTTTTGACCTTAGCAGCAGCAGCTCTTCACAGCCAAAGTATAAGCACTTCCGTGTTGAGCCTGCATTCCCTTGCATGCCCCCTAACTCCATCTGATCAGGAGTCATTCTTTACTGTCCTGTAGTTACACAGAAGAGAACTTGTTAGGGGCTGTTTGTCCTTCTTCCTATGGTTTCTTATTTTCCTCATTAAATTACAGGCATGTGAACCCAGCCGCAATGGACTAAATGAAAGGCAACTGGAAGAGCAAAGAACACAAAAAAGGAGCAGCTCAGGTAGACCCGTGGGGCTGGAATTTGGACTGCTGGGCAAGCAGCATCGGTGCCCTCCAGGTTTTTTCCCTGAGGCAACAGTGTGATCAAATTTATCCTGTGACCTGCTTGCTCATTCCTTTGCAGCTGTACAAATGGTGATCACCTTCCCTTGTGCTTTCGTCTTGCTCTCCTGGGTTACCATCAAGGTTGCACACAGGAGTCCCCAAGTCTTCTACCTGACACAGCTCTCTGGGAAGTCCCTGATCCCAAAAAGTGAACAACCGGGACAAGCAGCTCCGAGCCCTCATTGCAGGGAAGGGGACCCAGCGCAGGGTCTGGTGGCATGACAGGAGAGCGCGTCCAGCCCGGCCCGGGCAGCGGAGACCCAGAGGCTGTAGTGCGGATGCTGTGCCTGTAGATGGCACCTTCTACTCTGCTGAGGAGGAAATCGGAACTGAGGGTTGGGGAAAAGCGGCTGCTCAGGTAGGGCTCAGAGCTGAGAGGTGGTGGCACGAAGTGACTCATGGCAGTCATCCCTGGGGAGTAAAGGACCCGGCTCCCAAAGCTGACCCTCTCACTGTGACAGCTCTTGCTTAAGACTGCCGGTCGCAATCATCACCGAACCATCGCTACTCTATGGATTTGTTAACATTCCCTATCAATGGGAAATCACTCCAAGGGCTGTTTCAAAAGCCAGTGAAAAGCACCTCCAGCTGCTCAGGGAGTTGCTATGAAGGAGTTCGTTCCTCATTCATCTCTTCAGGATCTAACAAGCCCAGGCAGGGGCCACAGGGTGCACTCAGTATCTGTAGCAGGAGACATGGCCTAACTTCTTCCAGCTTGGCTTACAAAGGGAGACAATGTGTTTTGCAAGCAGGCTGTTCTGGAGTCTGCAAAGGGCAGAGCTTCAGGGTTTAAACCAGGTCTGTTTGGAGAGGTCCTGTAAGGCTTTTTGGAACTCACACCTTGATTTTTCTCGCTGCGTGTTATCACCATGCTGCAGCTCTGGCTATCTCGTTGAATATAAGGAAGAAGTTCTTTACTGCAAGGGTGGTGAAGCACTGGAACAGGTTGCCCACAGCAGTGGTGAATGTTTCATCCCTGACGGTGTTCAAGGCCAGGTTGGATGGAGCCTTGGGTGACATGATCTAGGGTAAGGTGTTGGGGGGTTGGAATTAGATGATATTAAAGTCGTTTCCAACCCTAACCATTCTATGATGCTACCTAGCCCCTGTTGCCCTGGCCCAGCTGGGGATGCTTGGTCCAGGGGTAGCTCACCTGGATCCATCTGTAAACATGAGCTGGTGGACCCTCAGTGAAGGGTGCCATGTGAATTGAACATGTGCTGCAAATGTGTGCCCAGCTTCTGCCCTTCCCACTATCTTTAAACACAGTTGCTTCACTCTCCATAAGGACTATTAACTTTCAAAGACATAATTTGAAACACAGTACTTCTGTGCTTCTAAAGGAAAAAAGGGAACCAGCTGCTCTTTCAGTACTTTTCTTCTATAGAAACACGAGCAATCCCTTAACTTTGCTGAGATTCCTCTCCAGCATCCTTCACTTACAAATTCCTAAACAAACAACGTGATCCTAATATTGGCCTTAAAATTCTGTGTGAAATGGACCTGGAAATTAATTTCACACCAGAAAACCTGTCTCACTGTCAGCCACAGCACAGGTGGTCAAAAAGAAAACCCTGCCACTGCTGTACAAATTAATTCTGTGACTCAGGTGAGAGGGCAGGACAGTGGGGGAGCTGCTTCCCTTGTGCTGCTGTCCCAACCCACCCCTCAATGTGGGGTGCTGGAAAGCAGTGGGACATAGAGGATACCATCATCCCCAAGGGGCTTGTGGTGTGGGGGGACAAAATCACCAAGTCCAACAAGAAGTGAAAGCGGGGCACAGAGGCTGCTTCCTCCTGAACAAAAATCTCTCCTGCACCTTTGCACAGGTTTTATTTACTAAAAAAAGGATGTGTCTGGGGAAGGATATCAAGGGATCCTTGTGGGAGACTCCTAGGAAAAGGAGGCATGAAAAAATGACTGATGGTACAATATTGCATGCGCTGGCTGTCAGGCAGCTGGTATCTGTGCATACCCTGGGGTCCATGGCAGTACATGGTCCACAGCAAACAGAGGTAATTCAGTACCTTAGTTGGGAAGGGTTTTTCATGCACCTACGTTTTACCAGCTTTCCATTTTCATCTATTTAAGATTTAGAGACGAATGGAAATCCCACCTCTTACAGCAGAAGGGCCAGGGAAGGCAGAGAGAGGAGTGACGCACCATAGGGATAGTTGGATGGAGAAATGTTCTGTGGTTAGATAGAAAATGAGAGGGGGAGAAGCCCTGCAGTACAATTTCAAGGTTGGGTGAGTGGTGCCAGGAGGCTGCAAAGGCTCTGTCTACCTGCTCTGCTTTCACAGGCAGGGCAGAGAGGTGACGGAATCTGGCTCAAAAAAAACATAAGGTTTCCCAGTACTGATCCTGGTGGAGAAAGGCTGGGGTAGCTGGGAGGTTATCTGAGCCCTCCTGCTAACCACCACTCTCCCTGCCTTGTAGGGCTGGCACTAATTGTGGTAGCCTCTAATCGCAATCGCAACTGGGAGTATGCCCCTGCTCGCAGTGCATCATTAGTTCCTTTTTTCCCAGCTATGAACTTGTTAAAAAGGCAATTGTGATGGCACATCCCCCATGGGCTGCATCACAGAGCAACATTGCTTTTTTCACACAGGAGCTTGGGAATGCCAACTAGATAAGTTGGTTTGAAGTCCAGCCTGTACACAGCTATTGCTGTTGCTGCCTGATTAAACCAAGCTTGACGGGGAGATACAGGTCACAAGATACTGAATTCCTGTGAGTTTTGTGAACCCAGGCAGTGAAATCCCACTAATCTTCCCTCCCAATGGGAAAGGCTGCAACTTGGGCTCAACTGGGAATTGGACCAAGAGTCCAAGCAAGACATACAGGCCAGGAGGAACTCTGCTTCATTAGAGTTGACTTATGTAAAACAGGTGACAGGTCTTCAAGCTGGTCAGGATATGAGCTGAAAGTCAGCTATCCAGCCTGCACACTGAAAGCTGTGGTGTGAAGCCCAGGCATAGGAACCAGACAGCAATTAAGCAGGGGAGAGGTGTGCTTCTATTTAAGTAGAAACACTGACCTGAATTTATCATCAGTTATCAAGATATCACTTGTGCAAAGTCACAGTGGCTACAGATGACAAGCGGGCCTGAAATGTGGCTTCAAGTTACTTAATATATGGTTTTGCTTTGGTCATTCCCCCTCCTGTTGTTTCTTCTCCCAACTAATTTCCTGACTTTATGGATGCAGCTGGGATCCTCACTGTGCAGGTATCCTGACTGCATACACACTGCCTTGCGCTGATGAAGGGGACAAGGGAGAGATGAAGAGCCCAGGAGAGATAAACCACATGGACCTGCACAGGCTTAGCTCAGCAGGGTGCTTGGAGCCCCACACCAGTTATGCCTGCACCATTTGCACTCCTTGTGACCTGCAACTTTAGGACAAGCTCAGGTACCGAGGGCAAATCCTTGGCAAACCCTATACAACCCAGGTGTGCTGCAAGGAGATTACTTCCCAGCACCTTTGTTAACTACAGATAGCTCGTCACACTCAGCTGTTTGTCAGGGACTTTCGTTTTTAACCCCAAAGCAGCTGCAGATTGCCAGGGCTGACTCTGGGATGCAGCATCAGGTCCAGCTCCTGCCTGCACCTTAACCAGGTTTGGTGGATGCCCCTGCCCAGGACAGGGAGAGGATCCCTCATCCTGGGGGAATCCCTGCAGCTGGGGGGCCGCTGCAGAGCCCACTTCCCCAGGGCAAAACTGAGGGCACTAGGAACAGGCCTCTGCCCAATTCTGATCAATCAGCCCAGGAGTTGGGGTAATTGCATAATTAGCAGAAACTGCTCTAGAGAGGCAAGGGCTTAATTGTTCCCTCCTGCTCTTGCAGAAGCATTTGCCCACTGTTCCTCCAGGAGGAGGGATACATAGGTGAGTGGATGGGAAGGGTTCTAGTTTTTCCAGCCAGGGCTCCAGGAGGAGCTTTAGCAGCATGACCTGTACTTGTTCGGTGTTTTAATTAAGGCTGCTCATGATGTGGTCTGGTAGGAAAGTAAAGCTCCTCCAAGTCACAAGTGGTGGGAGACTTGTACCTGTGTGTGCAGCAGGGCAGGACCAAAAGCCCTGGTCCTCCTTGGGTTGAGGGACATGGACTGTTGCTGGGAGCTGCATCACCCCCTTGGTGTAGGGACTGGTGTCACTGCAGGCTGCTTCCTATGGCTTTGTTATTTCCAAGAAGGCAAGAATTGAGATGAAGTGGTGGGATTTGGCTACCGTTCCTAAAGCAGCTTGTAGTGAGAGCTTGGACTGGAGGCAAGGATTTGCCCTGCATTGTCCAGCAGGGCTTAGGAAAGCCGTGAGGACTTGCAGTTGGAGGGATCTGGTGGTAAGAATGTGAAGGATAAGGCGGAAACGTGCAATCATAGCATGCCAAATGCAATGCCGTGTCTGTAGAAACCGCGTGTCCAAGGGAGAGGCACTAGGCAGGAAGAACTGCCATACGGCTCTCTTAGCATGCTTGCGAGCGCGGTGCAGAGGCCAACGGGCTGCCCGTATCGCTTCCCTGCTCATGTATGATTTAGGTGCTCCCGGGCCTGCCAGCTGCTCACGCACAAAGGTCACAAAAATCATGCTAATACTAATAACAACAACAAAAACCACTAAAACCCGTGCGGCTGCGTTAAACTTCATGTGGCCGGCGCCTGCCTCGGGCTGAAGTTGTATTTGAAGAGGCAACCAAGCGCTGCCTCGGGAGTGCCCCCCGCCAGCCCCGGGAGTGATCCCGGGAGCTGGGGACCGGCTGCCGCACCGGGAGTCCCCGGGGGCTCTCGGCGGAGCCGGCGCTGAAATACCCGTTACCTGGGCAAGGGGCGCTGCGCCGCCCGCGTCAGCCGCCGCTCGGGCTCCTTCCCCACCCCTTCCTCCTCCTCCTCCTCCTCCCGCGGCGGCTCACTCGGCTGGCAGGGCGGCGGGGGCCGGCAGCCGCGGGGGGGCATGGGGGACCGCCGCTGACACCGGGCACCGAGACCGCCGCCGCAGGTAATGCCCCGCGGGTTTTCCTTGTTCCGTGTTTATTTCTTTAGGGGTTGCGTGGAGAATGCGCGGAGCCGCTGGCATCTCTCCCTCTTCCCTGGGGGGCGGCTTTACTCGCAGCCCTCCTTCCCAAAGCTTCCACCGCGGGGACAACTTTGGGGTGAGCGCTGCCATCGTTGTTATTATTATTTTTATGATTTTTTTTTTTTTTTTGGGGGGGGGGTCGTTCAAACCGGTGGTTTCAGTGGCAGGAGACGGGAAGCCCAACCTTTCTCCCCTTTAGCAAACATAAAAATAATACTGTGTGTTGGTGCCTGCTGTCCTGTCCCAGAAAGAGCAAGCGCTGTCACCCGCCTTCCCATCCTCGGCTCTAATCCTGAGTTAGGACTGGAAGGAGGAGGCGGTGAGAAGCTGCAAAGTTTTCTCGGGTGAGCCACGGCTGAACTTCTCCGGATGCGCGGAAAGAGGGATGGGGGTCCGGGTCCGGCCCCGGCCAGGAGGGACTGCGTGGCTGCGAAGGAGGTGGGGGGGCTTAATCCCCTCAAAAACATATTAAATGGGAAAACGGCTTTTCAAAACGGCACACTTGTTCTGAACGGGTTGTATTTATTTCTCGAGAAAGCACTTCGAGAATTCACACGCATTGCTTTGCTCGCTCCTCTTTTTCTTAGTATCTCACAAAACCTGGAATCCTCTTCTCTTTAAATAAATGCTTTCCTGATCACTTCAAATACCGACCCCCGCGCACGTCAAACTCGGCATTGGCCGGGCATCTTTAGCTTTGAACTGCCTGGAGTCGTGGCCGAAGCCTTTATTTAAAGAAAATGCTCAAACTTCAAGCGTCTGGTCCCCATTAAAGCCAGCCAGCCAAATTCATTACCCATCCTTTTAACTCACAGAGTTTGAGGTTTGTTAGGTGTGTCTTGGCTGCAGGCTCTTTGTGGCAGGGATAGCTTTTCCCCTCTGGTTTGATCTACCCAGCACCAGTTCCTTTGTTCCGATCCACTATTATTTGGATGCTGCGTGAAGGTAAATAATAGCCCATGCTCCATGCAATTAGAAATACACGTGTGGGGCTTCACTACTGGCAATTAATTGGGAAAATACAAAATCTGTCCTGTTGGTAGTAAAGACCTAATGAAGAAGAAAAAAGAAACTAATAAGGCTGTTGATAGAAAAGGCAACAGTTCATTAAAAAATAATAATTAACAAAAAAGGCTAGCAGGGAAAGCAGAGCAGGGGATAGCTTATTTGACCACGTAAAAGGATGTGGAGGATGGGATGATGAGTCGATTGTCCACGGGTGACTAATGGAGCTGGCTGGGACAAGGATGCAGCCCAGGACTCTCCAACAGGTATCTTGCATGGGAAGGGCAAACCCAAAACCAGTCCCGTGCTAACGATGTCTAGGGGTGCTGCCAGTGCCACTGTTGTTTCCCCAAGCTGTCTTTCCTCTCTTATCTACCAGTATTTTCTGAGGGGAGTGATGCTGAAATGGGAAGTTTTCTATTCTGGTGCATGTTTTCCTGTTGTTGTTTGGTTGGGTTTTTCCTCTGTGCTGGGTGAAAAGCCCTGTTTGGTGGCAGATTCCCTGGCCACGACAGTTGTCGAGGGGTTCAGGAGGGCTGGCAGAGCTGCTGCTTCCTGGTGCCTGCTGTGGTGAGGATGCATGCAGCAAACCTGGCTCCTTCCTGGGGTTTTCCTAGCTGTGGCAGCCTGGCATGCCTCCGTGCATGATGGCACTATGGGATAGAGCTGGTGTTTTGGTGGTTTTGGGTTTTCTTTTTGTTGTTGTTTTTTTTTTGTTTGTTTGTTTTTATGATTTTTTTTTTTGGGGGGGGGGGTTGGTGGTGGGGGAAGGAGGATAAGGTATTCCCATGGGAAACTTGCATTTGCCAAAATCCAGATGGGTGTTTCGAGAGAGGGAGTTTTACCATTATCTCTCTTTTTCCCCTGTCCTGGGGAAGGAGGAGATGAAACCCTTTTACAATTCCACTTTCCTTCTCCACTCCCTTCCCTCCCCAGCACAAAGCTGTCTTTCTTTCAGGAGGCAAACTGCAGGTTTTGTAGCACCAAGTCAAGATTGTGATATGAAAATACAATGTTTTGTTTTAAGACCAAGTTGTGAAATGCTCCCTTTATGGGAAACTGTAAAAATTGATGTTCTCCTCTTTTTTTTTTTCCCACTGATAAGTGGAGACACAATCTTTGCAAGAGGTGGGAGCTGCGCAACATGGCTATTTGCTGTAGCTGGGTTTGGGAAGGGTATCCAGCCCATGTACAAAGGGGCTGCATGTCCCTTCCAGAGGCATCTCCTGAATATAGCAGGGAGGTAGCATCAGAAATGTTTTCTGCTGCTCAGATGCAATAACACCCAGAATAATGTCCATTGTATGGTAGATTCTCTGCTGACTTGATGGAGGTATGCGAAGAAAAAAGGCACCACAATCCTCTTTGGAGCACGCCCCAGGAGTGTTGAGGACATCTCAAAAAGGATTTGATTTATGAAGTTTCTCAGATGTTCTATGCAGATGGTCTTGAGAATGGATTATTTTTAAATTTAAGAAGCTTTAGGATATGGGTTGGCTTGATGAGGGGCTGGCCTGTGGCCTCTCATTACCGTGTAAAATGTCTTGTTAGGGTATAAAAATCTCATTAAGGTGGCAACAGCCTGACTAGCTGGAGGTTTGCTTTGTGAGCATAAATAGTTCAAACTACATCCCAAACACAAACGTCTGTGTGTTTTCCCACTACAATGCCTTGCTTCCTCCAGTATGACTTTTAATAATGTTACAGGAGGATGAAGGTTAGTTTGAGTTTTTTATGGCCCAAAGCCTACAAATGTGGAAATTCATGCCTTCGTGCTTGAGTTGCTATTGGACCCTATTTCAGCATGCAGGTTCTGTAGCTGAAATGTGGAATCCCAGTGGTTAAGACTTTCCCAAATCTTGCAGATGTCATGGATCTTACCTGTAGTTGGCTAATGACCAGGACACTATAGCAGGGGCTGGAATAACGTGTATGCCTGTGCTGTGAGATGCAGCATGCTGAGTTCAAAGCTTTGGTCAACGAGAGCCAGAAATCTTTAGTTATGGAGCCTGGTGGCTTTCAGTCTGTGAAGGTGCTGGCACATGGCTACCGTGGGTGCTTGCTGACTATAGTGTGCTCCATAAATGATCAGAGGGCAATCCCAGGCATATGCTATCTCCCTGCTAGACAGCCTAGAAGAAACATCTACTTAAATCCATGCCCCCGGGCTCAGGACCTTGCTGGATGTGTCTTGCAATGGAAGCTCTGATCTGGCTGGAGGTGGGGGCTGTAGTGTTCCCTTCCCTGCCTCTGCCAGAGTCATGTTGCACTGGGGCTTTCTTCTGTCCTTAGCCTGACTTGCTTTGCACTGATGTGTGCATTTCATGTAACAGCTGCTTTCCAGAGGAGAAAGATGTCCTTCTCTTGGAGTACTATGGGGAGAAAGTGACTGGGATCAAAATCCTGATGGGAATAGGGGGATATGCTGGTGCACAGGCTGCTGCAGCTTTGAAAAGAGCATGTAAGAGAGGGTCTGGACACCTTAGAGGGTGCTCAGCCACAGCTGGGGTCCTGGGAGGGCTTGCATGAACAAGCCTGTCATGAGTAATGAACTACTGTCATTAATCCAAATAACTTCATCTGTGCTGGTAGCCTTTCTTATACGGTTTTACACACTGCTCTCAGGGGTTGCTGTTTGGGATCAAGTGATTGGGGGGGGGGGGGGGGGGTGTAGGTGTTCCTCCTAAGTAGCCCAATCTTCTTTTCCCTCTGCTGTCTCTTCCACTTTGTTTCCCCCCTGCTCCTAAAATTTCAGTTCGTGAGTGATTAGCCACAGCGTGCCCATGGTGTTACTCCATCAGGCATAGCCTTGCTTTTATTAGCTCAAACAGCCAGTGGGCCTTGAAAAGGTCTGTTGCAGCAAAGTGCCTCTTGCTGAAAGTTAAGTGAGCTTCGTGCGAAAGCAGCAAGGACACTTTCTCTTGATTTGGATGAAGCAAGAAATGGCCTGAGAGCTTTTGCAGCTCAGGGCGCTGTGAGCATGATTTTTTTTTGCTTGGGATGTGTTTTGAGTCTTCTCTCCCACCCCAAGCGCCCCTATTTCTCTCTCTTTTTAAGATCTACCTTTCCAGCCTGCAGTTTGAGTTACAAGAGGACTGAATAAATAGCCTTGTTGCTTCTTTTTAGTGATGCGAACATCCAGCCTGGAACTTAGGAGTAGCTGGAGACATAGAGACAGGATGAGATCCTATGTACTTGGGGTCCTGTGCTGATGGGGCTTGGAGTGGCACCTGCTGTGATGAGTGTTTGTCAAGGAAGATGAAGTTATTTAACGCATCTTATCTGGCAGGGCTTTGTAATGTAGTTTGGTTACTGATTGCCAAGAGCTCCTGGTTGTGTGGCTGATGGGTTACTCTTGAAGTTGATGCTGAATTTTTTTTATTGCACTGTTCACACTGTTACGGGTGCACTTCTTAAAGTGAAGCTTACAACGTGTTTCCTCCTCCTGCTGCTGCAAAAAGGTGATGTTCACTTCCAAAGCTGCACCTGAGGGTGGCAAGGAGAGAGGTGTCATGCCAGTCCCTCCCTGTCACCCCAAGTACACAGCCCTGCCAAGAACCCGGCTTCGCTCCCATGCTGTAGGGGCCAGCATGAGCCAGGGGGCTTGAGCTGTCGTCATACACTGCATGTCTGCCGAGTGTGTTTGCTATTCTGTAAATGCAGTGGGCAATATTTAAACGAATGCTTTTAAATTCCTCTTCACAAATGTTCTTTCTTTCTCCCCCCCCTCCCCCCCCTTAAAAAATCCAAACCAAACAGAAGTTGCATGTATGCATCTGAGGCAGTGCAGACAGGACTCCCCCGGATATGCAAGCAACAGGCTGCATGGCAACGTTACAGGCTCACACAGAAATGTGTTAGAGCCTGAGGATGTTGGACACTTCTGCATTGTTTTGATGGTGGTGCTTGGAAGTCCAGCCAAACTGCTGCCTGGCCTTGGTCAGCAGGCAAGACTTCCTTCTTCCAGACAGGGCACAAGAAGGAAGCACCTGGCCTCCCCTTCACCATCAGGCCTTGGGTCAGGCCTTTAGCATCTTTACCTTTGCCACTTTGTCCATAGCGGTTATATTTCAAAGAGGCTGGATAGAGGTTCCTGTCTTGTGAGACCAGACTGTATGTCATTTCATCGATTTCAGCTTTCTACTGCCTCCTAAAGTAGTAATTCTCACCCCTTTTACCCCTTATCTTTTTTTTCCAATAAGCTAAGTTCCATTGCTGTTGGCTGCTTTTCCACCTCTTAATCCCACGTTAACATCACCTGCTCTGCAGCTTTGCTGCGTTACCTCTGTATGCTGGGTTCTGTGCTGGTGCAGACTGAGAACCAGCAGAGCTGGGAGCCTGCCAGCTTCTTCTCCATACCCTATCCCAGTCTGTCTCCTAATTTAGAAGCTGTCATTCCAGTTTAAGTGAGGTTTTGTGTTGGAAAAATGATTGCCAGTCACCATAGGCATCATAGCAACCAGTGCTGCCACAATCTAACCCTCTCCCCCAAGCCCCGAAACAAACAAGTAAAACACCCCCAAAAACCCAGGCCATCTTCTTTTCCACCTACCTAAGAAAGATGCTGCCTTTGCCATGGAGGGATGGGGGGCAGTGACTGCTGCATCAGGGAATGGGGGTCCACCTTCCTGAGGCTCCCATGGTTTTTATAATAGTGCATGAACGAAGAAGTGAATTGGATGCTTGTACTTGTAGCACTAAATGACTTTCCTTGGGGATACCGCAGTTACAGTGGAGGGTTTGCATGTTGCTAATGCAGAGCTGAGCAGTTATCAAGGATTATTTTATGGCAGTTGCAATGACTTGGAAAACCAATTTCACTTCCAATCCAGACAAAGTTTTCCTGCATGTACTGAGAAGCTCAAACGTGACATTTTCCTCTGGTCTCAGGCTTTTGGTTAAGCAATGTGTTAATGCCATCTTGCAGTTAAAACTTGTTACCTATGGGAAAGCAAAGCTCTCACAGCCCCAGACAAGGTGTTTTCACTCCAGTCCTTGTTTTGAAATGGGAGTAAACTGCTGAAAATGTGGGAGACTTTGGTGTTATTTGTTGTTAGCAAGTAACAGCTCTAGCTTTTTCCTTCCTAGAATAAAGGTTTAAATACCACTGATTGGTGCTAGCTGGAAGCACAGCACAGAGAAACTCGGACTTGCTGTTGACTTTGTGGGTATACCATGGGCTGGGTGGGGAGAAAACACCTGTGCCTCCAACCTCAGCTTTGCTTTTGGGGTGAAGAAAGGGGAGAGAGCATCTCTCACTCTTTCTCCTGCCAGCAGTGTCTCAGGGTTTAGGTGGGTTGTGGCAGCCGCCAGCAGCTGTGCCCCTTTGCCCCTGTTTTGTGTGCAGCCATCCACCCGCCTCTGCATAAAAATACACTGGCCTGTATTTATTTAACAAGGAAATTTTTTCCTTCGCTGCGGGGAATAAAAGAAAAAAAGGGCAAATTTTTTCACTGGGAACAAATCTCATTTTCAAGAGTCCTGACAAAATGAGCCATAAAATTACAATATTTCAAAGTGCTTCGTAATTCTAGCACGGACGGCTCTTCATCATGGAATCTGAAAGCTCAGAAAATATAAAACTCATTAGATTAAAATAAACCACCTACCGCATGGAAGAAAAGCTTATTTATCAATATCAATTTACTTCTGATTACCCTGTTCTGCAATTTGTTATTTTTAGGAATTATGATTTGTGTATAGCTCATGCCGATATGTGGAGAAAAAAGAAATAAAAATTAACTTTTACTTTTTTTCCTTTTGAATCCTACTTATTGTAAAGACCTGGCCAAGGAGCAATTATAAGAAGAAAAGGTGAATTTCTAGTGGTGCTTCCATTTGAGGAGCAGAAGCCTGGGAAAATGGGAGCCGCTGTGCCTCTGCAGCCTGCTGTGTTTTGGCGCGAGGGTTGGTGCCACATGATGTGCTTTGTTGAAGAGGATCATGGGGGTGGTTTCTCTGATGCACATTTGGTGATGGCCCCTGTTGGAGCATCCTCCTGGCTGCTCTTCTGAGGTGGCCAATGTGACAGAGGAAGCTGGGGAGGGAGAGAGGGCATGGATGGTGAGCTGGGCGGAAAGGAGTCTTCCAGCTGCTGGCTGGATGCCACAGGTTTGGTGGGATCCTGGCAGCAGCTCATGGCCTTCCACTCTGCCTATGAAAGAGCAAATGCTGCTGGTGGGCAGCTCTGGTTGATGGGCTCTCCTCTTTGGGGGACACAATTCGTGTTGCATCGCTGAAGAAGGGTTTTTTTGGAAAGGAGTGTAGTTTCCTCACATGGAAGCCATTTGGGAGACGCCTTGATTTACACTTTCATTTCTTCTTTATGCTCCTGGAACAGCTCGGAGCAAACAGAGGCTGACACTATAAATTCTGAGGCACAAGTGTTGCGGTGCTGTTTGGGGAAGGGAAGGCCAGGTGGGGGAGAGGGGCGAGGGGTTTGCAGAGCGATTAAAGATGCCAGCAGCAGCTCAAATGTGAAAGCCAGCAAGACAGCCGCCAGAGAACCCACTGCCGTTGCTCTGATGGAGGCAATTGTGTTTTGTATGCATGCAAGCTATTATCATATACAAGTGCCCCAATAGTGCATTTAAAAATAACCAATACAGGTGCAAAGCCTGGAAGCCAATGCTTAAGCACCCCAAGAGCAGTATGTGGCCTGGGCTCAAGAAGCAGGAGCATCTCTACTCCAATGTTTTGCTGAGGTGATAGGCTAGAGGGCTCTTGGAACCTTGCTGCCAACTTCACTTGGATTAACGTGTGCCAAGGACTTGAGCATGCTGTCTGTGTAGCCAAACAGGTGGGACCTTTGCCATATTTAGGGATGCAGCAATGTTGCTTAAGCAGCTAAAAAGCCACCTCCCAGGCTTGTACAGGCTGGGGCAAGTGGGCTGAAAAACCTCTGCTTGACCTGAGCTTGTTCCTAAACTTTCAAGCCCTGGACTTCTTTGCAAAGCAGTGTTTCAGCAGTAGAGGCTCCTCCAGTTCTCATCCATCACCATTTAATGCAGTTCTGTCTGCTGCTTCCCGTGCCTTGGGGAGCGGTTGCCAGTGGACTGGGAAATCTCTGGTTTAACATTAGTGCTTTTGCAGCCAGAAGACAACAGTTAAGTTCCCTGAGATGGCTCGCCCAGAGACATTATTATGCTGGAAACTGCACTGAATGTTTCCTACAAAGAGCCTCTTTGAGGCAGAAGGTGCAATTTAATATGCTCTTAGTCACAATTTTTAAGTTCTCCCTGGAGATTTCTCAATCCCATTCCTAAATTTGCAATATTCGAGTGAACCATCTCAGAGAGCCAGTGAAGAGCTGCAATATTAATGAAGACAGACAAAATCAAAATGACATTTCAGGCAATTACTTACATAATGAAGTGACTGACTTGGAATATACAATATTTAGATTTATCATGACACTCGAAAGGAGATCTGTCAACTGCCTTTATTTCTACATCATGTAAATTGTTTTTCCACTGCCCTGTTGCTTTTTAAACATGGTCTGTGAAGCTGGAAAATAATGTTTCTGCTCACTTGGGCTGATAGTGGTGCTGGTTTAGAAGAAAGTTAGCATCTTCCTCAGTGGCATTTTGGCACAGCAGAAGACAGAGGAATTGCTCAGGCTTGGGCTGCCTTGCTCGTCTCCATCGCATCCATTCTGGCAGCGGCACAGTGAGCTTTGGCTCTGCACCCTGGGCTTGATGCTGGCCTGAAAGGTTGCGGGGGTCTGAAACAGTGGTGTTGTCTATATCTGAGATTTTTTTCCTCCCCCAAAGCCTGTTAAAGCAGAGGAAAACTGAGAGGTTTGGTGGTTTTTGTCATTGGAAGAGTCTATTCTGCTTTTGGCCAAATCTAAAGATTTAAAGGTCCTGATAGGATCCCTGGCTCCTGGGGAAGAGGTAATTTTAGTTTAGAAACTGGGTTTTTGGATGCTCTGCTGATATTGAATGCTCAGAAGTCAGAAACTTGTTGGGAGGTGGAGGATTGAGCTCTCCTGCCCTGTCTGTGTTTTCTGGGGAGATTGGCATGGTACACCTCAAAGTTAAGCAGCGCTGATCCCTAAAGTGTCCTTGGGCTTGTGCTGGATTTCCTGAAGATGCACAAAAAAGGCCACAGCACCATTTTTCTTGCCTAGGTGAAGACCTTTTCCTCCCAGAGACTCTCATGTGGCAAAATAGCTGAAGAAATTAGAATTCAGGGCCCTTTATATGGTGACAGAGTTGTTATGAACTGACTTCGCTGACACACCTATCAGTAAAAATGTGTGTAGCTATTGCTTTGAAGCAACTTTAGGAGCATCCACTCATTCCTGCAGGGATGCAGGCTCCCCTGCAGATGTAAGGACCACCCCATGGGGTGCCCATGCATATCTTAGGGTGGCAGTGGGGTATAAAGCTCTCCACCCTTACCTGGAGTCAGAGCTGCAGCCTGTGCCCAGCACAATGCCAGCTTTAGGGTAACTCTGTTCACTGTCATTGCCTCTAGTGTGTATAGAGCAGGATACTGTAAAGGGCTGAGCTGCTGCTTTGAGGGTTAATGGAGAGTGATGGTGGGTGAAGGTGGCACCTTTGGTTTATGGGTACTCCCCAGGTGGGAATCGCATATCACAGCAGCTTATTCAGGCCTGTTGCTTTAGTGAGCTGTTCTCCAAGTGCTGGGTGAACCAAAACTCACTGTGTATGTGAGCAGTCACAAGTGTAACCAGTCTCTGCTCAGGCTGGTGGATGGAAGATGTGATTTATTACTCGTTTCAGCTCTCATGGCTCAGGTCAGCTTTTGATCTCAAGTGGGAGCTGCTTATGCATTCAACTATGGGTTCATCTCAGTGTTTGCTGTCCAAAAGACTGCCTGTCACGTATGCTCCCTGCCTTTTGTGTCCCTGGGTCTGCTGCTGCATGGAATGTGCTGAGCTGGTATGAAAATGTTGCTGTGCCCCACACCTTTCACAGCACCTGCAGAAATATGGAGAGCTTCAGAGGCAGGTCACTTAGATGTGCTGTCTGCCTCAGGCTCTGTGTGAGCTGCCTGGGGGGTTCTGTTGTGCCTATGTACTGTGTGTAACATACATGATTTATACTTGCCTCTGGGGTGGTGTGTTTTAAAATATCACATGCATAAATTTCCTCATAAAGCGTGACTTTGAGGTTTTGTGGGATTGATTCTGGAAGAGCTTTGTATTTAATGGTCTGAAAACCATGCGAGGATGTAGCCGTGCTAAGCAGCTCTCTGTTACTGTTTTGTTCTGCTGCCTCGCTGCGAGGAGTCATGTACTGTGCTGAATACGAAGCCAGGGAAATTTGAGAGGCAGAGTGGGATGCAGGCACATTTGCAAGCCTGTCTGCTTCCAGTGCCTGTTTTGCAGCTGCCTGGGTGGTTTGAGAGGTTTGAGGGGCTCTGCTTTGTACTCTGAAATCCTGGTGCCTCTTCAGTGATTCTGGGTCAAGCTTCCCATGCAGCCCTGCCAAAACATCTTAAATCCCAGTGCTGATGGCTCACTGCTGTTTTGCTCCTGGGTTGCAGCAGCTCTTTGCTGCCCACAACACCTCACCTGGTGCTTGAGCTGCTTGTCTCAGCTGGGGCTGCTTCTGCTCCAGTCCTGACTGCAAGGGCCACGGTGGCTTATCCCCTGTCATAAGATGAGCAAATATGCTTTAGAAAGTGGAAAATAAAAAAGGATATCACCTACACCAGGTTAATCCTGGTTTGCATTTGGCACTTGCCAAGAGGGTGGTTTGAGCTGCATGAACCAAGGAAAGTAGTCGTGGCAGCATTTCTTGGTGAAGTGCCCTGTATAAAAGGCAAGCGTTGACAAAATGTTGGTATCCTGAGTGTCCCCTTGCGGTGCAGGGTCACTAAGATGCAAGCTGGGGCAGGACTACATCCACAAGTCTGCTCTGGGGAGACAAGGTAATATCCGTAAAGCACCAGACTTGACACTGTCTGTCTTCTTTGTCAGGAGCCATGAAGCGTCACTCTGCTGCCGGCTACTTTCTGCTTCTCTTCTTCCTGGAGCTGGTCTCTGTGGGTAAGTCATCTTACTGCCTGCTCAGTGCTGTGCTCTTCTCTCCCTTCCTCTCCCTGCTTGGGTTTCATGTCTGCAAGGCACAAGGGTACTATTTTATGTGTTTGTGGTTTCCTGATGAATATCTGAAGGCAGAGCAGCATTGTTCCAGTCAAGGGGAGATATGGCTGCTATGGGTAAGCAGATCGCCCAGACCTATCACATGTGGGCCTAGGGGCCTGCATATTGTGCTCCCACGCAGCCACATTTCTTGCAGTCAGTAAAAGGACACATGCCGCATAAGGTGGTCCTTCCTGGGAGAGACAGGGTGGGACTGGAAAGATGCTTGGAGGAGGAGGATGATGCACTGGTGGGGCTAGTTGGTCTGGGTTGACAAAGTCAGAGCTGGTGGTGGACCTAGAGATAGACATGTTGATAGGTCATTTTGTGTCAGTAAAACCTAAAGGAAATTAGTTGGAGCAGATAAAAGGCAAGGATGAAAACCAGAAGCTTGTTAGCTGTTCAGCAGGGATATTACTGTCAGGGTTCTCCCTGTGCTTTCAGCAGCAAAATTACCTGAACTGTGCTTTAATGTATGTTGTATGGGAAATAAGTTCTCTCTGAGCTGCAAAACTTCTGTTCTAATTCTGGCTGGAGGGAAGGGGAGGGCTCTGGGCAGGCAGAGCCTCCATGGTCAGCTTTCCTCCCATTGCCGGGCTCTGCCTGATGCTCTTGGTTGTCCCTGGCTCACTGGCTTTTGACAGTGGGCTTGGGGGGTTCCAGCCCAGCTGCTGGGTGTAAGCTTGTGGGACAACTGCTTTCTGGTGTAGAAAATGTGCCTCTCACACCGGGCTTTGGCATATCACAGGTGAGCTTGTAAATGCACAGCAAAGCTCCATGAAAATCGGGATTGTTACATGAATGAGCTAAAGCCCCTGGGTGCTGGTGGGGGAAGAGGGAGGCCGGAGGATGTGTTCTTGTGTGGCACTTGCTGATAAACAATAGCAAGCATGTGTCCATTTGATAGCACTGTGCCCTTTGGAATAAAGGCAGGGTTTTTCCCCTACTAAAGCCTCAAGATGACTTGCCCAGATTGGCAGCCTGATTAGGCAGTCGAGGGATGACATTAGCTGTGACTGACACGTGCAAGTCAATCTTCCCCGGGTGTCATATTGGATCAAGTATAGCCTCACTAGTTAACTGCCCTGCCATTCCACTGGAAGTGGAAAAATAAGTAAAGAAGACAACCCAGTAAGTCCTTCACCCCAGTCTTGAGACTCCTAAAATTTGCACCCTGCCTTGCCCTCCTGGGTTATTGCTTATGTGACTGGTCCAGTACATCCCATTGAAGTACACTGGGATGGTGGGTTTTGCTTGCCTGACTGGGGACTTGCTCCTTCATCTCTCCCTGTGCAGTTGGTTACAGCACCCATAGCTGGTGTGTTCATGGTCCTGCTCTGAGTGCCTGGCTAGACACAGTGGGTAGGTGATAGCAAGCTGCAAACCCTTCGGAGAGGCGGTGCAGGGAAATGGGGATTTGGAAGCTTGCAGATCAGCAGTGTATCCTAAATCCTGCCCTGCCCAGATTTTGGTTGTCATCTCTCTGAGGAGTGCCTGGCCTTGATAGGCAAGTGCTGGCACAATGTTGAGCCTGGAATTGGGAGAAGTGTGTGGACACCCTGCCGTATGCTTTGGGGACTGCAGGTGATGGAATGCCTCTTCCCAGATGGCTTGGGAAGCTCCTGGTGAAGCAATTAGCGAGGGTAAATGTAGCAATGAAGGCTAAGTGGGCTTGGTGCATTTGGAAGAGGGTTTAGCTCTGGCAGGGCAGTGGAGTCTGCCTGCTCCTACCCAGGTACTGCAGTCACTAGAGATAAGCAAAGACCTTCATAATCTCTTGGCTAGGAGGGACTGAGGGATGCTAACCAGAAAAACAGGTCCATGATTACCATGTTGTTGGATGAGCAGTGGTCAAGGATGTGAGTACTGACTCTGAAGGGCAATGTGGGTGCAGGCTTCACAGGAATAATGTGGAAGAAAATACCCAGCACATTGAAACACCATTGATCATGATCCCTTGGAGCCTGTTGGTAGCATGTGAAGAAGGAATAGAGTGTATGGTGGAAATGATGGTTTTAAGGGGATGGTTTCCATTTGCCATAGTTTGTATCTTTTGACCCACGTTTTTGTATCATTCAGATGCTTTCCCTCCATTGCCTCCCAATGTGCACTGCCCTTCTGAATACTGACGGTCTTGCAGTGGGGTGACAGCCTTGGTCTTTATCCTGAGATTTGCAGCCCGAAGCAGAGTTCTGCCTCTAGACCCTTGTTCAGCTTTCCCCAGCTCTCAGGTGCCAATTGCCCTCTTCTCTTAACATATAGCTTCTCTGTGCTCTCAGACTGGTAGTTTGAATGCCTCCCAGCACCTAATGCAGCTGCTGGATTTGGAAGTTGCAACTGATTTTTAGTATACTGGTAATATTAACAAATGTATTTCGAAATCGAGGGTTTTGCAGAATTGAGTTCCCTGCAGTAAGGCTGCTTGGTGTGTTTTAGCTTCATCTGCCCCCTTCAAAGCCTGCTGGACCTGGCACGGCAGCCAGCTACAAGTGTGCTTCAAAGCCTCCAGAGGTGCCATTAGCTCTAAATAACCCGTTTTGTTGGGGTCCTTCTCATTTTCTTTCCAGGTACTTAACTCCAGAGGCTGAGATTTAAATGTGCCTTTGCAAGAGCACTGCCTCTAGTGCTTTCTCACTTCTCAGGGCGTTTAACAGACCTGGTGCCTTGGGGAGCAGGGCAGTGATGAAAATACCTGTCTTATTACAGAAGGAGCCTGGGAAGACTCCAGGCTGCTACTCCCCTATCCTGTGCCCATGTTCCCCCTAAGGGTGTTTCCTGTGGGTGCTGAGCAGGTTTGTGAGGGAGCAAAGCTGGGACCTGTGCTCAAATGGTGTCAGAAACACGTTCCTCCATTGGGAACTTGGGCAGGCAAAAAGGGTTCTGAAACTTGGTCTGGTTCTTGTTTCTTAAGGTGGGATGCTGAAGAGCAGGGCAGGAGGGTGGTGGCAAACTGTAGTGCCAGCAGGGAAACCTAGACAGCTGATCTCATCTGGGGGTTGCTGTGCCTTTGTCTGAAGTGGTGCCTCCCCATCAGTGGACATGAGCTGTTTTGGCTGGACCAGTTTAATTAAACCTCTGCTTTCCCATGCACAGCCCTGGTTTTGGTCCCTGGCAGCTGAAATGCCTTTCTTAAAAGCCTGCAGGCTTGGCCAGCTCTGGCTGTGTATCAAGGAAAACAAATTCTTTGGACACAGACTGCTCAACACCAAATCTTTTTGGAAAATCATTTTGTTTCTCTCCCACCACTCTTTTTCCAACATCCCTTTAATGGTAAATCTTTCCAGGTTGATTTTTTTTTTCCCAGGTTCAGGCTGTAGTTGTCATTCTCCTACGTGCTCTGCACTTAAGTCTGTTACCTAATGAGGCTGAGGTGGAGGGTGCTGCGGTCCGGGGGCAGGCTCATGAGCTTCCAGCTCTGTAAAAGAGGAAGTAGAAAGAAGTGAGCCTGGTTATTAAAGGTGAAAGGAGGCAATTAGAGGGAAAGGTGATTGGGTGATGAGAGGCACACTGGGTTTTGCAGGGATGGCTGACAAGGCGAAAGGCTCTCAACCGTGGGAATGAAGCAAAGGTATTAATCATGCGCTAAAACAATAATTGGTGTTCCTGGTCCCCAAGCTGTTGGCTTCCCCCTTCCCCTCTGCTTCCACCCTGCAAAAAAAAAAACTATAAAAACAAAGGCTGGCAGAGGGAAGTGTCTCCCCAGCCAGCTTCTACAGGGGACCACACGGTGGTTTCTTTCCTGTTAGCCCTCATCTCACAGCTACTCCTCGCCATCATGATGCCAAGTGGCATGTATATCTCTCTGTGCCCTGAGCCTCTCCCAGCCATGCTGGCCTGTGCATGACATGGCAGGGAAATAACGCCTTGCTTTTGTCCTCTTCCCAGGTTGGGGCAATCGGCTGCCGTACTTCATAAACTACTTCTTTGACACCTACCTGCTGATCAATGAGGATACTCCTGTGGGTAAGTGGGGTGTGCCAATGGAAAGGGGGTCTGCTGCTGCCAACCCTGTGATGGAGAACTTTAAAGAAATGCTTTTCTTTTGATTGACAGATGTACATTACTTTATTTAGCTAGGGATCGGTTTTTAGAAAATGCAGAAATCGACCCGGTCATTCTTGGCTTCTTTCCAGACTCTCAGTCCATTAAACTTGTGGTCTTCAATCAGGGCTTGTGACTGGCTTTTAATGTGGGAGGAATCGATTTGGAGCAGAGGGTGGCTGGGAAGGAGGCTACGGTGGCCCTTTCTTGCATCTATGCCTCTTTCAACTATGCAGCCTGAACAGTAACCTCCTTAAAAAAGGGCTCTTGCCTTACCAAAGTCAACACTGAAGCTTTCAAGGGTTGAGGACTCTGGAGAGGTTTCCTCCAGTGATTGCTTATCTCAGTGAGAGCTTCCAGCTATCTCTTCTTTGGGGATCCCTCAGTTGCACCTTTTGCAGCCTGTGATGTCTGAGCAAGTAGGCAGGATGTGTAGAGTCTTGCTGGTGAGTTTCAGGTGGATGGTGTGGAAGCTCCTGGGTGGTAGCTGAGCTCTGCACAAAGATGCATCCCCAGGAGAAGACTTGCTGGAGCTGCAGCAGTCTGCCTGGGGAGTTCTGTCTTTGGTGATGTTCAGGTTTATTTGCAAAGTGCAATAAGACTGAACGCTGTCGCCTGGGTGCGTTTACTCACGGCAGAAGGCAAACTGCAAACACTGTAAGGAAAGGAAGGACCTGACCTCACTGTAATTTTTTTCTAATTCCATCCCCCATGGCTTCCATCCACATTATTTTTCATGGTGTTTCAGAGCACACACACCCCCCCCCCCCCTTACAAGTTACTTCACACGTGGTTTCTTTGCTTTGTTCTCAGTACGCTCCCTGCCCCTCACTTGCCAGTGACACACTTAGTGTTGGATGTGTCCCGGACAAGTCCCAGGGAAGGAAGCAGCTGTGCAAGAGCAGGAGTGAGAGCTGGTTGGGAGCAGCTTAATGGAGATGTTTCCTCACTGAGTACGTGGTTCTCAAAGCTTGAAATACCTTATGGGAATTGGACTGAACTCCTATTTTGACAGAAAATGGGGGAAGATTTCTGACAGTCTGCTTTCCAGTGAGATATTGTGTGAGTAAAATTGTTCTTGGAATTACTTTGGGGGTTGAATTTTATTTTTTTTAAACTTTGTATTACACTGTACAGAAATGAAATTCACTCTTAAGAATATTGGCACCCTGGGATTTTGTTTCCAAATGTGCCAGAGGGAAATGTCAGCCTTGAAAATGTTGGAAAACAGTGTTTCTGTGTTTTCTGCTGTTGGTAGATGCTTTCTGAGTTAGGCTTATTTTTATTTTTATTTTTTTAAAGCATCATCTGGGAACACCTTTCGTATATTCTGACTGAGGTGTAAGTAGCAGAACAGTATGTGGTGCCTCTTTCCTAGGGGAAAAAAGCCCACCATCTCCTTTTTGGAGATCTGTTAGAAGTGCCCATCACCATGGGACTGACTGAACACCCCCGTGCAGCCCTGTCCTCCCCTCACTAAGGCATCCTGGGAGGCAGCCTCACCTAGCACCAAACCCAGCAGTCCCTGCTTGCTGCCTGCCATGTTGAAAGGAATCTTAAGCAACAATTAAGAGATCATTCCCCCTCTAATCACTTACAAGAGTAAATTAGTCTTGTCAGGAGCCATTAAGACAGAGAGCTCAGAATTCATTAGGCGAGACTGGGCCAAGGGAGCTGCTGGTGCTGCCGCTGGTCCAGGCTGATTAATTTCTCCCAAAACATCATCAATGCCCATCTGTTCGATTTAGGTCTGGGGAGAGCAATTTTCAGGTGGACTGACCCTCTAGTCAGTTATTTCGCCCAGAAGTAATGGAAACACGCACACACACATGCACACACACAAAGGGAACAGGAGACGTGAGCTCGAGGAAGGCAGAAGCAATTGAAGGGGCTCTGAAAGAAATTGCAGGAGAAGCGGGAGATGCTTGGAGAAGAGGAGGAGGGGTAATGACTGGTTGGGCTGTGGTGGCATGAGAGAGATGGGGAACCTGCAGAACCCATATCAGCTGACAGTAGCTAGATCACTGTGTGTTTTACTCTGAAAGGGAGTACTGGCTGGTTAACAGCCCTTATAAAAAGAGTTTGCAGGAGAAGGTCTGTCTGTCTTTATTGTGCTGCTCACTGCTTTTAGCAAAATCATTCCAAGGGCCATTTCATTTAATCCAAAACCTTTGAGGGCTGGGGGTAAGGGAGAGTGGCATGGATACTGACACCAGGTGAGCTGCTGGAGGTCTCTGGCAAAGTGTGATGCTCACTGGTGTGCTGGGGAGGTGGCATTGCTGCAGGTGGGGATGGGCAGGCAGTGCTCTGGGTTTCTCTTGGTTGGGGTTTCCTGTGCTGCAAAAGGAATGTCTTTTTAGCATAATGTAATGACTGGAGTCTAATTGCCCAGCAAATGGATTTGCTGTATGCAGGACAGGAATGGGAAAATGAAGATGATCCATCATGTCGGGTCTGTAACTAGCCTGATAACCACCTAGCTTGGATTCACCCAGTTTCTCTGAAAGTTTTCATGCCTCAACGCCTTGCAAAATGCATGACAAAGGAGGCCATTTAGACGAGTGCAATTCTACTTTCCCTTCATCCTAGTGACAAGTCATAGCATCGCTGGAATAATGTTGTCTTAAAAGAGTGGGAAACGCTTTAATCATTTCTCCAGAGCTGATAACATGCACTTGGCTTTGCTATTGCATGTCAGGGGCATGGCTGCCTGTGTGGTCTGGTGACAATGCTTCCATCCTAACCATCAGATTTTGGTCATGCATGCCCCACTTAAAACTACAGGAGGGGATTTAATCTGGAGGGGAAACCCACCAGGATGTAGTTGCAAAGCTTGACCACTCCCTGGGCAATGCGAGTGTGAGATGATGCTGGTGAAGCTGGGAAAGGTGCCTGGGAGGCACCTGGCAGGTGGTGAGGCTGGGCTCCCCAGGGGCTCCTGCCAAGGCTGCCTGCTATTTGATTCCTCTAGTTATTTCTGGCCAGGAGAGTGTGCAGCTGAGGCTCTGGGCTCTCTGCCTCACCAGCTTGCTATGATGCTCTCCTGTGAGCAGAACCAGAATGACACCTCCACTGCCTGGTGGGATGCCCTGGGTCCCCCAAAGTTGGCTGCCTCAGCATCTTCTCCTGCTTGTTAACTCATGACAGTGTAGGGCTAAGGAGAACCTCTAGCTCAGCAAGTCCTGTGGTCAGGGCTGCTGCTGAGTGATACCCAAGTGGTGCTGGCTCAGCACTCAGAGCGTGGCTGGGTGCAGGGGTTTTGGGCTTACAGGCCTTGTGTGCTCCCTGACTCAGCAGACCAGTGCCACTGTGATGTGGAGAGACGGGTGGCCAGGGGGACACTGAGCTCAGTGCCTGCAAGGAGGTGAGGACATGCACATGACAGGGGGCAGAGGGTAGGCTGAAATCATAAAAGCATGTGTGCAATGTATAGGGCTGTGTTTTCTGCTGACAGCCCCCTTATTCTTTCCCTTCAGCATTATGCCTCTTGCAGGAGGCGTGGGCTGTGCTCTCCATTCTTTGGGTTCACTGTGCTCAGAAAGCAAGGTGGATGACTGATGAATTTTATGGGGTTCTTCTGCCCCTTTTTGTTATATGTAGCTTTTGCTGAGCTGGTAAATGCACCATAAGTAGCTCATGCTTCAGGAACAGGGGGCGGGGAGGGGGCATGCCTCTATGAGCTTACAGAAAAGCCTGCTTGGGGACTTGCAGATGTTGACTTCCAAATGCTGTTGCAGGAATTTTGGTTAAATGCAGTAGAAGAGAGGGTGATTGCTGGAGACGCCCAAATCTCTTGGTGGTATTGACAGTCACAAATTCTGTCGGAAAGCACTCATATGGAAATAGTCTTGCTTGGGCACTTGGCTGTGCTGTTGGATGTTTGAGTATTGCTGTCTGGCTCTTGGCATTGAATAAGAGAGCTTTGCTGTCCAACAAATTTCTGATGGTGTGGTTTGACTTTCTGCAGTGGGGAACTTGGATTAGTTGCCCAGGGCAAGCTGAAGCCCTTCCAGAGCAGGCTATATTAAGCAGACCATCTCCTCCACTTGTAGAAGGTGACACAAATAATTTGGGATGAAAGCTGATTTCACCCCGTGCCTGTCCACCAGGGAAACCCACACCAGCCAAATGGGCTTCGAAGCATATGGATATTTCTCTAGCAAGTTTCGAGGGGCAGAGATGAACCTTACTATTTAGGACATGTCACCAAAATGAGCTGTAGTGGACATTTCCCATGGAGTTGTGGCTCTTACTGGGTCCCTAAGTTGTTGCATCCTAGGAGGGGCCAGGGATAGTGGAGAACCACTGGAATGTAGGTGTATTTTGTTGGCTGGTAGTGATTATTAAAGTAATCAGGTTGGTGTGTGTCACCTCTTGCTTTTCGGGGCCTCCTGGGGCAGAATGTTGTTCTGCAAGAAGACTGGAAGAGGAGCTTGGTATTTAGCAGGTAGTGGCAGGGTGCTCACTGGTAACTGCGCATGGTTCTGAGGCACCATGTCCCTCTGATATTTGTGGATGACTTGATTTTCTATCCTAGGTGATGAGAAGGCTAGAGGGCTTTTCTTCTCTAGGCAGGGAAGGCTGCCATCCTCTGCATGCTGTATCTCTAGTTTCCAAAGCAATCATCTCTTCCCCCACAGCCTTTCACTGCTGTGCTCTGGTCCTGGGCAGCCAGATGATTTGGCACCCGGGTAAGGTCCCTGGGGGTGCAGGGCCATTCAAACTGCTGCTGAAGATATGGTTATCTTTGTATGATTGAGCACGGGCTGTCTCAGCTAAACCCTGCCTGCTTGTTTGATCCCACAGCTGTAGGCATCTGCTGGCCACTGCTGTGGCTGGGCTCCTTCGGAATGGCGCTTGCCTAATGCATCACTGGAAGGACAAAAATAGTGCTGGCTCTCTTATCTCTTCGTATTTCTGGACTGATAAAACTGTTTCAGAGCTGTTTGGGCCAGATATCTATGCATGAAGCTTGTGGGCCATCTGCTGGGGACATCTTTGGGGGGGGGGATTGTCGGGTAAGAGTACAGTGTAGCCATGGGACCCTTTTCCTTTTGGTGTCTGCTGGCCTCTCTCCTCACTTTGCAGGGGCATACAACTATTGCTGGGGAGGCAAGGCTGCTCTAGCATATGCTGTTGTGTCCCTCTTGCTCAAAATTAAATACTAAAGCTAAAAAGAGAAAGTAATTTAAACTGTGTGCACCACGGGGTTAAAAGTCACAGTGGCAAGACCAGAAAGCACTGTGGGCTGTTAATGAGGTGCTAATTGGGTACTAAGGAGGTGTAGCCCAGAAGAGCACTGAGGATAGCTTTAAAGCTTGGGGTTAACCCCTTAAAACCAGCAAAGCACCACAAGATGCATTGGGACCCCAAAGCAATGCAAGAGCCTTTGTGAATGATACAAGATAGGCTGGCTTAAGTAAAATTTGGCAAGTTGGAAGATGCTTCTGGAAGATGTCGTGGCTCCAGTAATAGGATGGATGGCGAGCTTGGGAAAGCCTACCTGTTTGTAAGAAATGTGTGTTAAACAGTATGGGAGCTTCCTTACTGTGGCTCCATACTTGGCTGAATTTGTGGAGGATGGCCTCTGTTTGGTCTAATTAGATACCACCTTTAGAGGTGCTCCATCCAAAGTTGCTGTGATTCACCAGCTCCATCCATGCATTACTGCCCTCCCTGCAGTCAGGGTGAGGGGAACAACTCATCTTCCCAGGGCCAGAAGTAGTTTGCTACCCTTGGTAGGGTGTGGGGAAACATTGCTTTTTCTGCTTTTAAAACTCAGCAAAAAGGCTGTGCTTCCATGGCAGGCGTGCAAAGCCCAGCCATTTTAAATGACCTTTTCTCTGAGCAGCTTTGGGGCTGGTGTTGCAGCATGTGTGTGCTGCCTTTTTTCCATGAGACAACAGGAAGAAGTGTGCCCCCTTGGGCTGATAGCATGAGCATATATGTGTCCATCACCCCAGCGGGGTGCGCGTGTGTGTGCAGCTAGCAGAATTGATTTGGCCTTTTACAAAAAATAATTTCAGAGGAATATGCTAGTCTCTGGCTGTGAGAGAGATTGAGATATTTTTGAATAGGAAACCTGCTTTGCAAGCTTCATTATGGGCATCGCTGAGAGTGGGTGTGAATATTCTCCTTTAGAGATGGAGGCTGTAGGAACATCACCTTAGTCTTCTAGTATTAATTGAAAGTGCTGTTATCATCCAATGGCTACTTACTTTTTAAAACTGAATTTCCAGGCTTCTCGAGTGTTCTGTAAAGGAGCAGCCTTGTTTCTAAGTGTAGTAGCGTCCTTAATGAACAGCAGTATTTGAGGAGTATTTTAAGAAGGGGATTTAAGCTCTCATAACTCAACCCCCTTTTCTGCCATTTGTCATTAGAAGGCTCATTGATGAAATTACTTGTTGAGCTGTAGAAAGTACAGCATCGTTAGTGAAAACTTAAGGCTAGAAAATTAGTTATTCCTAACGTCAGGAAACTTAAGGAAAAAAAGCTCTCCCTTACCCAAACCCTTAACCCTGCATCATTAAATTAATCACTTCATCAATCACTTAAATCTTGTATCTGCTTTGCTAATAGGCAATAATGTTAATGCTTATGTTTAAGAAGGGAAAGAGAGAGAGAGGGAGAAGGAAAAAAGTATATTTGCAATGTGGACTAATTAACATGTCAGGGTAACCTTGCTTTTGGTTACTGCCTCATCAAACCATTTGAAGATTTGATCTCACCACCTTTCATGTTCGAGTGTGTGAGCCCTTGCATGGGGGCTGAGCCCTTTCAAAAGAGATGGAGAAAAATGTACGTTTGTGGTAATGAGCTCTGGGGTGATTCTTATGTCTGAGATGACTTTAGCATTAATTATCTGTACAGCACCGTCTGCAGGAGCTTTGTTTGTGTGCTGGCTTCTTGCTGGATATTGGGTGCTCAACAGAGTACTCCCTGTTACACTGGAGTTTCCAGGCTTGGATGTATGTACTTTCTCAGCTCGGTTAAATTGGACCTTTTTCCTGGCTGATTAGAAACATTAGCACGGGTAATAAACCTGATATAAAGCAAGGATAACAACGTGAGTCGAGCTTAGTAAAGTAAAAAACACAGGGAAGGGGAGAAAGTATATATGCATGTATATGTGTGCATGTATTCTCAAAGTAGAAGGTTGTGTAGATATATATCTTGTGTGGAGGCATTAATATTCTAGAGGAATGTATTATGGGCCAAGAGTATTTCCCTGTACTGTAATGTTTGCATATTCATGCACTCATAACTTTTACTTTTGGTGAGAAAGGTGAGCTGTGCTTTCACTTTGAGTCTATTGGTGGGACCTTTTAGAAAAACTTATGGTTGCAAACAGTGATAAACAAATGTATGCATTTTGCCAGATCAGGAACTTGTTATATTTGGATTATGTGAGCTTAAAAAAAAAAAGGGGGGGGGGGGGGGGGGCTGGCAGAATATACCCCATTTCCTCCTATTTCTGTATTTGCACAACACATTTCAATTTGGGATGTCTGCAGTCTGGATCTGCTTCACTACTCTGCCTAATTGTGATGACTGAGGAGCAAAGCAAGAGAAGAGGAGGCAGGATGATTCCTTTGCATTACACAACGCTCAGGCAAACTTCATGCCGCCTTGGAGGAAAGGGATGAAACATTAAGTGTTACACTCTGTGCCTCAGCATGCTTTGCCATTTAGCCTGGGGCTGCGGTGAAGCCGCAGGAGCGTCGCATGAAGAGTGCTGGGGTTGGATGTTTTTGAGCTGGGCTGGAACCCAGTCACTTGCGCAGTTCAGAGTTTATCAATGAAATGCTGCAGAGGCACATACCCAGCTCCCAAGGCAGCTGGGTGAGGGGGAAAACAACTCCAGACGCTTTGCTGTGCTGCTGGAAAAGGTATCCTGTGGTAGTCTCCATGACTCTTTTTACACAGGTTTCAGATTTCCAACCTTTTGAAAACAAAAAAAGAACTACAGAAAACGTTTAATTAAACTTGGTTGCTGTGGAAGTGCTACTTTGTCTTTAATAAATGAAAGATCCAGACAATTTCCCCACCTCTGTCCATTTGTGGTTGCAGCCTCCTGGTGTAGAAGAAATCCTAAAAAGCCAAAAAACACCACCACCTCCCCCCCCCCCCAAAAGAAAAAAGTTCAGCTTCTTTCCACCCACATCAAAATCATCTGAAACTTACTTAGGTAGCCCTCATTGCAGAAAACCACCACATCGCTATAAGAAAATAAGCAGGTAGGAGACAGCCCTTCTGGAAATGTATATGTGCCATATGACTGAGACTGTGGAATAAAACTCCCACTGTTGGGAAGCATCCATTCAGAAAACTGCTGTTATCCTGGTGAGCACCCCCTGTTTGGGATGAGGATGTTGGCAGGCATTGCGCTGCCCTGACTGTGTTGATTGTGTGGGTGGCCAGACTGCCTCTTGGGAAGCTTGTTTTATCACAGTTACTGCAATTTTGGAGCCCACAGGACACACAGGGTGGTCACCTCTGTGTTGTCACACGAATCCATCCCTCCCCATCTCCTGGCTTTTAAACAGATTTATTGTTGGCGTGTGCTAATGTACCTTTCTGTCTTTGAATATCTTAATGTGCTTGATTGGCAGGAGGAGTTAATAAATTGGTTCCTCCTGTCAAACTGCTCCTGTACATTGATGGCTTTTGAATTAACTGTAACCACTGGGGGGGGGGGGAGCTGGAGACAGCGTTGTTGGACAACTCAATGAAAACATCTGTTCAATTTGCAGCGGTCGTCAGAAGAGTGAATAAGCTCTGTGCGGTCCCTTTCTTAAAGATTTATTAATATTGCTCTTTACACAAGGGGGACAGATTTCAAACACTTGACATTTAATGGTTAGTAACTCAATTTTATTCCATTCATCTGCATGGGTTTGTCAAATGCCTGCACTGTTGAGGCTCTGGTATTGTATTGCGTAGGCTGTCTTTTTACGTGTGTGCAATTAGGAGGGCCATTCGGTACCTGAATACGGAGGAACCTTTTTCTCTTTTCTTTCTAATTGATTAAGAGAGATCGTATTATGGAACATAATACCTTTTCACAAACAGTGATGTGGCTTTGTTTCTTGCTCCACTGTTCAGTTTCAAGCAGTTAATTTGAAAATAGGAGGGGAAAAAGACTTTTAAAATGTAGAAAGTCCAAGGGAGACTAACAATTCGGGATATGGGGAGAAGTGAGGAGAATTCTCACAGGCAGAGATTAATGGTTGTTACTAATGATTTTGGGAAATAGAGGGGAAGAAATAGATATGGCAAGAAGACCATAAAATAAGTAACCGTGCTGCAGAAAACCTTGACTCTTGAAACGTACCTTTTCCCATATGACATCCGCATCGAATTAGACACATCCTCCCAGATAAAACAATATTTCTGTACAGAAAGAGCACTGATGTAAAACTCAGTGTAGTGGGACAGTAAGGCAAGTAAGTGAGGGGATCATGTAGAAAGCAGCATCCTGTGTATACATCTCATCTCACCATCCCTGAAGCGGCTTTCCAAGCAGCGTAAAGGAGAGGGAAAAAAGCATAAAGGAATGTGAAAAAAATCTCCTTCGTTTCTGCAAGTTGTTCTTTGTCCTGGAAAATTTGTTGCAGTCCCATCAGGTATGGCACTGGGAGCGACAGCTCGAAGAAAGGACATTAACCAGAAACTATTACCCATGTACTTTGGTAGTGTAGGGGAAATAGACATAAATTAAGGCTGTGTACTGGAGAGGGCAAGGGAAAAAACCAGCTCCCAAGCTGACATAATCATGCTGCAAGACGATGCTCTCACAGAAACCATATAAATTGGCAGGATGCTCCAAGTTTACACAACCCTGACAGCAAGGGACATAGGAGGGTGAGCCCCATGGGGGCTGGGGTGCTTTGCAGCCATTTTCTGGCAGATGGCAGGTAGAAAAGGTGTCTCCTAGGAGGCAGAGGAGCTGTTGCCTCCCTGGATTTTAAACGACAAGCTTGGGTTTTGCATTCCAATTTGTAAGTTGGAGGTGTGTTTTTTGTTTTACTTCACATGCTTGTTTCACACCTCGAGGAGGAAGAGACAACATATTCTGGTCCTGCTGCAGAGCAAGATTGCAAGGTGCAGAGGGGGAACTTTTTAAATACAACTTGCTGGTTTGCTTTGGTTTTGATGTTGTTAGAAAAATCTGGATTCTTTCAGTTTCACCCCAAAGCATGCCACTGGGGTGTTGGGCTGAGTGGATTATTAGCTGGCTGTGTGATTTCATGTCTCCATTTCCAGCGTTGACCTTTGCTTCATTGTAGCCTTTGGTGCAGCATCTCTGGTTCTTGGGGAACCCCCTCTACATCACCTTGGGATCCTGCTGGGTGGGGGAAAGGGGGCTCTGTCTTCTGCCTTGCTCCTGCTGTGTCTAACCCCCAGCTCATGGCACAGTCTCCTATGTTATGAAGTGGAAAAGGAAACCCTGTGAGGGGCTTGTATGGGACATGTGCAGCAGAGTCTTAAATGCAGTTAATAAATATGAAGAATAATTTTCTTGCTTATAAGACAGCCCTAGACTTTTTTTTTTTAACCTTGTCCTTTATGGCCAAATTTAAAATCCTGGCTGCCTACCCAAGAATGAAAAAGCATGGCAGTAGCAGGTGTGTGGTGCTAAATACAGAAACCTGGTCTACCTTGCCAGGCTGCTGAGCTGGAAAGGCGTATGGGAACTGTACGTAGCCTTGCAGGCTATGCTGACGTGAGGAAGGCTGGCTTGGCCTGCAGTGTAAATTGCATTCAGCATCTCGATGCTCTTGCTGGACTTGCTCCCTAAAATGCTAAAAAAGTCTCTTGGCTCAAAGAGAACTGGGGTATTTTGTATTAGATGGTGTTTCCTGGCACATTGTGTCAACAGCCTGTCTTGGATTTTGCATCCCTCAGGCAGTACCAGGGCAATGATTGGGCTGACAGTGTCAGAGATCTCTTCAGTAAGGACATCTGGAGAGGGTTTCTTTCTCCAAAACTTTCTCCCCTTCTCCCAGCCGCATACCCCCCAAAAATACAACCCACCAAACAAAAAATGAAAAACTTTGCTAGCACAGATCTTCATGCAGCCTCTTTTGAACAAGAAACACCAGTACTTGGCTGCCCTGGCCAGTAGGGTTGTGCAGGGTGGTGACAAGGGAGTTCACTGGGCGAACTGCTTCGCCAGGCATGGTGTCATCCCTATTATCTGTTAAACCCACCACATTGTAAAAGTGGAAGTGGCCCCAGGTGGTTGGATAATGGCATCCTTAATTGTGCTCTGAATGAGATTAACTTCTCATGTGGCAGTTTGACACCTTTATTATTATTAATGTGTGAATAATACAGTGCAGCTTTTTTAAATACACAACTTTGGTAGCAAATGTTTTCCTTTTGTTTAGCAGTGTCTGTTACTCTGCTGGTTGGCCACTTTCAGACTTCCCGGCTTGAAGGGCAGGGATCTCTGATGTCAAGGGGTGCTGCATCTATTTCTTTCTTTATTAAATGGTAATTGCCATTGCGCTGCTGCTATTCTAAATTATTTATGATTTTGAACTGCAAGTGGAGATGGTGGTAAGCAAGGCATCCAGTGAGTCTGGAGCTATTCAGACCAATGGGAGGAGTGATTGGATGGGACATGGGGGCTAGGCACCATCCTTCCCAAAGGGCAGAGAGGAGTAGCAATGTCTGTGGGCAGGAGGGGATGGCTGGCACTGTTCCAGAGAGATGTTTTTATGGCCCTAAAAACTGAGTATAGGTTTGCATCACTTACTATCACCTGGCCGAAAGGGAGAACATTATTCAAAACACTGTTGCCTTACAGTAGAAAAGTGCTAGCCATGGGAAACAGCTGCTGCCAGGGATGGGCACAAGCCATCAGTGGGGGTGCGTGTGCTCTGGCAGGGGCTGTGACTGTCTGTCTGAGCAGCAGGCAAGGGAGATGTGGAGGGTGGGAGGTGGCTGCAATCTGTCGATTCCATGGGAAGTAGTTTCTGTGATGTAACTTGCTATTAAACAGGATAACAAGGTCAATAACGCCTTTGCCTGGGAAAGCTTCAGCCAACACTTCTATCAAAACCAATATTAAATTTCGCTAATTGGGAGCTGCAGCTAATGAATGTCACAGCTAATTTACCTCATCCATAACGAAGAAAAGGAAGGGGTCAGTTGCTTGGGATCAGAGCCTGCAAATCTGCCTACTCTCTCCTCTTCCTTTTTTTCTTGACTGAGCACATGTACATCACCTGGGTGGCTTGCTGTCTGTAGGGACGTGGCCATGTGTGTGGTGCCCCCCTGCCTTCATTATGAGGTGATGCTCTGGGGAGACAAGGAAGGAGGTGTATGGGAAGATGCACTGTGCAGCAGGTGTTGTCTGGTCCAATCTGAAAGGAATGAGCAGGCAAGTGACTGATCAGGTGAGGCAGAAAGGACACAGCATCATGGCATAGCCCAGCTGGCAGCGCTGGGCAGAGCAGGCTGGTGCCAAGGGGGAGGTAGGCAGGTGACCTGCTGGCTCCATGAGAGAGTGCAAGAGTGTTTCTGGAGCTCAGCGCAAAGCAGTGAGGGAGAAAAAAGAGCTTGGAAGGATTTGCAAGGGAAATTTTGGGAAAGAAAATGATGACTGTTGTCCTGAAGAGGAAGTTGCAGTAAAGCATGTTTGCTCTTGGAACTCTAATTTTCAAAGCCTTTACTGTACATTTTATCCATGTTCTCTTCCATACCTTTTATCCAGTGACTGCTGTATGCCAGGGCACACAAACCAGACTGGAAAGCACCCTGTGCAAAATGATGAAGCAGTTTGTTTGTCAACATTAGTACAGTCTTCTTACTCACTTTAGGGAGTTTCTCTGCTAGAGTATTGCTGTGGGTCTTTGATTTTGTGACAAGTTGGACAAAGCATTGAAAAGGACAGGCATGTTTTGGGGATTGAATTTTTTTACTGGGTAGCTTGTGTGCCTTGCAGGTTGGCTTCCTGCACAGGTCACAGGCAGGAGTATTCCATGATGTTCCAACAGTACTAATAGAAAGTGAATTTCTGATTTGGAGTTAGCCCTGTGTGTCCTGTAAACTTGATCTGATGACTTGACCAAGGGAAGAAAGGGTGCGCTGCCTGTTGTATCTTTCTAAAATGGCTCAGGTTTTATAGTCTGTACTTCCTAAACAAGCTGGAGGCTAAAACTTATCCACAAAGATTATTTTTTAAATTAGAATGCACTGGAGAAACTTGTTCATTGTTAGGATGGCCAAAATTGACTGAATAACTGATTCATTGCTTTTGTTTGTGTTGCCCTGACTATAAACCTTGGGAGCCTTCCTTGTCTGGATCTATTCTGCCAGCAAACAGATGAGCAACACAGCGCCATCAGCCCATCTGATGTGCACTTTGAGAACATAAGAGCTGTTGCCTTACCTGAGGCAGCTTGCCTAACAGACATCTTCCTGTTTGGGGGTTCCAGGGCTTTGAGAAAAAGGTTTGGCTTCTAGGCATGCCCTGAGAAACTTGCACAGGAAAGTAATATGCAGAGAAGAGCCTCTCTTAGAAACCATCTCCCTGAGAGCGTCTGGGGGGAGAGGCATCCCATGAGGTTCAGGTGGAAGCTGCTTATGGTCCTGGCTCTCATCTGTATGCAAGGTGGGCTTTGCCTCTGGCAGCCTACCAAGTTGTTTTTGCTGCCAGCCCATACCTAGCTTCCCAGCTAGTCCTGGCTTGGGCCAGTCTATTTGATTTGAATTGTTGGTCTGTGAAATTGCCACCCAGCCCCTGGTAAGTGTTTTGCCTCTACCTGCTCTAAGGCTTGCTGCACCCGCAAACGGTTTGGATTCTTGACTCAGTCCTCATAGATCTTCCTGTGTCTGTTACCAGCCTTGGTGGGGAGAGGAATATAGCAGCAAAAAGGCTGTGAATGATTCCATATCCACGTCATCAACATGCTTAGAAATGATAGAGTTAGTGCTCCTTGTTTTGTCCCAGATAATTTGGTCTATAACAGGAGCAAGGGCAACTTCTGGGTAAGCAAGTCCCAAAAAACTTTATAGCTTGGAAAACAAACTGTGAGCCTGTAGGCTTTCCCGTAGCTTTCTTTACCTCCTTCGTGAAGACATTGACACTGCAGCCAAATCCTTGTTTTCAAAGGAGGTTAGGAAGGAAGAAGAGGTAGCCTATTCCTTGGTGGTGCAGTACTGCTGGTGGGACCTGAGCTTCATGACCAGCTACCTGTGCAAAGTAAGTCTCCATCTAGGTTCTCTGTGTGCTTTTACAGTTTTTGATACACATGTGCAACCTGCCCAGAGGCACATGCAGTCCAGTATTTCCTCTGGCCAGAGTAAACCCAGTGGTTGACAGATCTAAGATCTGCTTGGGAAGTTGGCAACACAAACCTTTGAAGGGCAGAGCAAACCCCCCCATTAACATTTTCTTACCTAAACTGGCTGATCCCTGCAGGTCAGCTCTAATCTGAGGAGCAGTAGTTAGTAACATATTCCTCTGCTGTGTCCACCCTCCTTCAAATAAATCTCCCACCATCACCAAGCCAGCTCTCTGCAGCACTGGTAGCAACAATGACAAAACAGTGTGTACTGTAGATAACAAATGTGGGTAGTTGCTCCACTGATTGACCCTGCTTTGAGCAAAAAGATACAGCTCACTAGCATGTTAGCACCAGAGGTTATGTCTGGGAAATATTAGGAGGAAACCCATCCTAGAGCTTATTTGTGACTGTGCTGTCTTTGGATGATAAATATGTGGGGTTTTGTTAATGTGCTGTATGAAGTGGTATTTTCAAGGTTTACCCCAATTTCTACAACACCTGTTGGCTGTTGGGAGTCGCAGTACCAGTCATGCTACAAAAATAATAGCGTGGTGCTGACAGTGAAATACAAGCAAATAGCAGCATCCATGAACTCTTTGATGGTATTTGTTCATAGAAAGCTGTAGACTCATGCATCAAATGTCTTATGGCAATGGATTCCTGATCCTTGAAAAGAAAGGATTGGAGGGAATTTGCAAACCACTCAGCTGTACGTGAGCAGGCATGACTTATTGTGCTGCATGGATTCTGGGTTTTGTGTACATGTATGTCTACCCAGTACATTGAGGATGTGGAGTTTGGAATGGGGGGGGCTCTCAAACCAGGGTGTACTTTTGCTTCCTGGTGGGAGGAGGCTGCAGTGGGGCTCTGTTGGCATAATTTGCTTTCCCCACCAAGCAGGTGGGATCTTTGGGACTACTTGGGTGGCTGAGACTGAACACAATTCATTTTGGCTGTCCCCCTCCCCTACTCTCCTAGGTACCCTTTGGTGGGGGCCAAGGTGGTTGAGAAAGTTTCTTTGTGCTTTTTGCCTAGGAAAAGTGACCTTCAGGCAGAGTAGTTCTTGGGGAACAAGCTTCCCCAACCATGACAGATTTGACTATAAATCTCCAGTATTAATGCCCAGGTTCCCAAGGTCTGTCATCCTGCATGCCTGTGAGGAACACGAGTTGCTCAAAAAACAACATACAGACTCATCAGTCATTTTGGAGGCATGTCAGAAAGTTGTCACTGCAGGCAGGGAGGTTGAAGGAAGCCTTGAGCATGCTTCTGTGGGGGTACACAGGGCAGATGGGAGAACATCCTCAGCTAGGAGCATACACAAGTATCCCAAAACCTGAGAAGGCTGGGAATATGTCATGTGCAAGAGACCAGCTTGAAAGAGAAGGAAGAGTTTTGCAAGAGGTCTTTAGCTGGTTGAAAATATCTGGGATGAGAAGGTTCAGGTCTGGAGCCCAGCAAGTCTCATCACTGTTGAACTGCTTGATCTTTGTGGCTTGATCCCCGTGGCTTGGCTGCAGCTGCACAGCGGTCCTGAGTCCCACAGCTGCCCAGCATAGATGGTTTCATCTGCTGCCTATCTGTGGTGGATGAAACCAGCAAGTGTCCTCTACTTACTTGGTCTCTCTGTTATACCCCAAATTGCCCTGTGCCTTTTGGGAGCAGGCTGCAGGTACTGCTTGAAGCCATGCATTTTCCTTCACTGTACAGCTGTGCACACCCAAACCAGGTTTGCCTTTGCAAGGGTTGCTGCAGGTTCAATGCCATATTAGTGGTAAATAATGCCAACATCCATCCAGCTGCCACCCGCTGCAGAAGGACAACTCTGTTGCATCTGGTGACATTTTGTTTTTGTTATTTGGTTGGTTGTTTGGTTTTTGTGGCTGTCTTCAAGAATAACTCTGAAAGAAGAAGAGTATCTTAGTACATTTTTTTCCCCATCATGGAAAGAGTCAGGCTGGTTTTAAAATAGACTCAGTGTGAGTATCCTTTATTGGTACAGGTATTAAGTTAGTTATGAATTTCTTGCACTTTGGGTCCTAGGAAAATCCTTCCCTTATTCCTTTTGCTTTCACTCTTGGTTAATAAGGCTTATTAGCAATCTTTAATAATGACAGATATAATCTCAGCTGAAATTTGAGAAAATCTGGGGAGCTACCAGGGCCAGGGTACTCTCTCCATCCTGTCAAGGACAATGGGTAGAATGAAGGACAACCAAAAGAGAATAAGAATGGCTATCCTTTAACAGGAAGGAGGAAAAGTAGTGAATTTCTTGCTGATGGCAAGAAAATGCTTACTGAGCACAAAGAAGCACCATATGTGAGTGTCTGTGGCGTGGTTGAGTGGCAGAGTTTGTGGTTTTATTTGAGGTTTTTAGCTGGATCTCATGCTGTGGAGATTGCCAGAACCTGCCAGCTACTTGTCCTTTCAGGTCTGCTGCACTGACTCGCAACCCCATGAGATCCTTTTGTAGAGCTAAGGGGCCAAATGGCTGGCCATGGACTCACAGTCTTAAATCATAGTTTCAGGTGGAAAGTGAGAAGTAGAGTGGTTTTCTTCATCCAAGAAATAGTCAAATAGCACAGGAAATGTTCAGCTTCAGCAAATAGACTTCCTTGGTTAAAGCCCTTAGCACTGAGCAACCCTGTCCATGCTTCCATTGTAGCCTGGGGACAAAGCAACACAGTGTTTAGATCCAGCTCTTCCTCATGGGAATGCATCACCCAGGAGCAGGTATAGCTTCTAGACTGGGTCCTTGGCCCCTCTAGCATGTGTTTGTGGTGCAGTGCTATTCAGTGCAGTGCTGTGCATAGCCCTTCAAGAAAAGCAAGCTCAATTTGCCTGCAGGAGCTGACAGCATAAGCGTGGAACACCAAGAGGGCACTTGAAACACAGGAGGTTCCTGAGATGCTGTGAAGGGGTTGGTTTTGCATGTGAGTTAGAGGCTGCTGCTGCCAAAGGGGCTGGAAAAGTACTCAGTGTACATGCCGCAGCTGTCAGGGCAGAGGTGGCTGGGACTCGTCTTTGATGTGTACAAGTAGCTGTTGGCAAGTAGATGCTAAATTCAGTGGTCAATAGCTATTTTTCCCTCAATCAGGGCTTTATGGGAAAGCAAAGCATTGAAAGTCTTTACTTTGAGCAATTGAAAGAAAAAAGCCTAAAATTGTGACTTACTGGATCACTTTTCTCTTCATGCATTTCCACTTTTAGAACAGACTATGAAACCTCAGTGATTGCTTTCTTTTTGCCTTCAAACAACCCGGCAGCTGGGTTTTAGCATGGAGTTTTGTTTCCAGTTTGGAGTTTAAGATTTTAGTTGTTTTTACGTATGACTAAGAGAGGTTTTTTTTCTTTGAGGTCTGGCTCATTTGGACACCAGGCAAGGGGTGCATAGACTCCAACACCCCTTGCAGCTCTCACCCAGCTTGCAGAAAGAGCTGTGTCCAGCCAGGCTGTCACAGGTCACTTTGGCCATGGGAAATGTCCCCTTAGGATGGTGTTTCTGCTATGGTGACTGACATGGTGCCTTGGATGGAGCTCTTGGAAAGTCTACTGTTGAACATAGCAGTGCCGTGGAGTAAAGAACCAGAGCACAAAGTTGTCCACTTGGTATCTCTTAATATTAGGTGATCTAGCTGCAATTCTGCATGTCCCTAAAGTGAATGTAGTGCTACAGAGAAATGGGAGCTTGTTAAAGTAAGTGCTGGGTGAAAGTTGAGCTCTTCTGACATCCCCAGTACAGGGTCCTGCCTGATACTGTTCCCCTGCCTCATCCCATGCAGCTTTAGGTCTGCAACATGAGGGTTTTGCAAGCACTGCTGCTTCCCTGGGCAACATTTGCTTCTTTGTTGTCTTAACATGTTGAAAAAGATCACTGAAAAACCTGTTTCACTTGTCCAAAACAAAAATTGACTTGTTCTTAAAAAGTTAAGACTTATTGAAGATGTTGTGTTGCTCCTTACCCTCTGCCAAAATACAGCAACCTCTGGAGCAAAGCTTAGGGGGAAAGCAAGGGAGACAACTGCATTGGAGCAATACTGTGTAGAAGGTTAAAACTGGTTTTGTAGGCGGATTTGTGAATTCAGACATGTCATATGTACTGTATAGGCTACCTGCTAAGGAGGACTCTGGGCTTGTTGCATGCCTGAGGGATTACATCGATCTTGGAAATGGTCCTTCCCTATTTCTTTTCTCACCCAATTTTCTGTTGCCACTGTGATGAAATACCTGCAGCAACCCTCCCTTAAGTTTTGAGACAAAAAGTACTGCAGTAGATAGAATCCTGAATAAGGAGCCACATGGATGCTTGTGGAAGTTACCAAGAGATGTTTTTGCTGGTGTTTTGCATGAAGTCAATTAATTCTGGTAGTCAACTCTGTTCTTGTTCTCTTTGTGACAGCTTCAGTGCAAGTTGTTTTGTGTTTTTCAAGGAAATCCAGGCAAGCTGAGTATTGTATATATGTGTGAGGGTATGTTTTTGTTCAGGTGCTTCCACAGACCCTTGGAAAGCTCTTTCTGGCAGTACATTGCAGTCCGTCAAGATGCAAAGGCATTCCCACCTGACCTGATGTGAGCAGCCAGTTGCCAACACTCAGAACAACAGTTGTAGGAGCATTTAGCAAGAAATCCTTTGTCTGAAATATGTTTTTAATAAACCATTCACTGAATATATTCAAATACCAAATTCCTGCAAATCCAATTGTACTTGCAGGCAACTCACAAACGAGAAAGGCTAAATTAATTGAACACTTTAGTCACTAGGGATAATGGTCCAGCTGTAACGGAAATCTCCAGATGTTTGTTTTCAGAAGAGTATGCTTTCATAGGAAAAGAAAAACACTCGTGTGTATATTAACTCAGAAACAAGTTTACAGCTGTGTGCTTGTGTGCTCTGCCTTGCACTCCCACTAGCCACTGTACAGCTCTGTTCCAAGGTTTCCTCTTGCAATAAACAGCCTCTTTATATCTTATTCATTGTCCTCCTGGCCACGTTTAGACATCTGTGACGTGCAAAGTGAGGTAATGGCCCTCTGAAAATCTCCCAGGCTTCAACAAATATCACCCTTGCCGTGCTTCAGGGTGCACCACGTGTTGCAAGTACAGCTTGCTGCTTCCAGTTTAAGCTGTTGCGGCTTGACTTTTCCCTTTTATTTGGGTGGGTTTGCTGCACAGACCATAGATCAGCAGAACGAGTTGCTGTTGTCTTATGGCTTCTAGGAGTTTGCAGGGACGAGTGGAAGACTGTTGGTGTTTGGAAAGGGGGAATGCTCTCAGTTTAATCCAAAGCCTGAGGCTTGGCCCTACTTCTGCTGAAGGAGCTTGGCTTTATCACTATGTTAGTCATCAGTCCTGTGCACTCCATCCATTTCCCTTGGTCTTATTTTGTTTCTGTTGTTGAGCAGCCCAAGCTGGTTTTGAAGCCCTGTAACTGAGGTGCCCCATTACTCGCAGGCGAGAGGACAATAGAACGTGGGGCTGTTCTTAAATGTCTCTCCACGTCTGCATCATTAATAACTGTAATGCTGGCATCACTTGCTCCTAAATAGCCTCATTTATCAACAAGCAATTTACTGCGGTGCAGTGGTGGGGACTCAGATAAGCTTGTGCCTCAGATACACTGGCACCACCTGCCAAGTCTCTCCACACCTTCTCTGGCATTTGAGAGGGAGGGAGGCGTAGTGGGAAATGCTCCATCCAAGATGTGGCAGTCGTCAGCCCCAAGGTCTTGTGTTGTGTTTGGAGAAAAGCAACTTCAAGGTCAGGACCAGTGGACAGAGGGGTTGATGAGTTGCATGTGTTGTATTTCCCAAGGCTGTCACCTTTGTGGAGAGTCTTCCAAGCATCTTGTTGTTTCTCTTGGTTCCTTTAAAGGTTTTGTTTGCTGTTCAAGGGGTAAGAGGAGCAGGAAATGTAAACTTTCCGAAACTGGCTGCCATGGGCTTCAAATTTCTGGCCCCTTTCTCTAAGTCTTGATTTTATTGCAATCATATCTTGGAGATCAAGAGTTGCTAATTCAACTCCAGAGATATAAATCAAGAAGGGATTTCACTTCATCTTCATTATAACAAGGCAGAATTCATCAACCAGAGCATGTTTTGAAACCTCAGAGAGTTATGGTGACAGCCCGAGGCCAATTTGCTTAGAGATCTGAAGTCTGCAGACAAAAATCTGACCGCTGGTACTATTTCCTTCTGGATTTGGGACTTTGACACACATACCAAAGCACGCTTGTGCTGGAGCAAAATACCCTGCAATATTTGGGCTGAGGTTGGCTATATTTATTTGTTCCCCTGAACCATTCAGAGAGCAGAGCAGCTGGGCCGTAGGCAAGCTGTAGCACTAAAGGTTTTGTATTCCCTGTGAGACTGAGAGCCTAGGGGATGTTTCATCTTTTGTAAGGCACAGATGAGATTTCAAACAAGACGTGAATGAATCCCACTTGTGCTTCACTTGCGCAAGTAAAATTTGCTGACAGGTTTTTTCTTTTCCCCATTCATATTGATCAGCTTCTCAGCTTGACAGGGTTGAGGGTGGAGGAAGGAGCTCTGAGGCAGCAGTGCTTCAGAGGTGGTGCTTTACACTGTGGCTTATCCCTGTTACTGGGGTGCAGCTGGTGTCCTGCTGTTGCACCGCTGATGGAGCAGTTGAGCACTGGTGTTCATGGGACTTCTCTGTTGGCTTTGCTGGTGTCATTGCCTTACTGTTTTGGGGGTGTCTTAATAGGCTTAATGCCAGGACAGTCCTGGGACCTGACCTAGAGGTGTTGTAATTTAACAAGCTTTATCTCTGACCTAATATTAATTGCAGAACAGCTTCTTGTTTCTAATTAACACAAAGCTACGTTACCTTGTCTGGGTAAGATGCAAACTATTGTATGTGCTGTCTTACTCATAAATAATTTACTTACACCAACTGGCAGAGCACCTCATTAAGTAGGTTTCTGGGGTCCTGCTTTTCTTCTGTTTGTCCCTGTGTATTTCTAGAAAGCTTGGTATGGCCAGAGAGAAGACGTGAACTCAAGGATGACAGGTCAGCTGCATCTCCTGATCTTTGCCCTCCTGCTTTCTGCACTGAGAGATAGCAGTGTGCATATATCCCTGTTTTTCTAAGTTGAGGAGAGGGTACTCCCATCTGAACAATCTCAGTGGAGCTCCTATTAGTTTATTGCACCCACTAAGTAGAAGCTAATCCCTGGAGTTGGAATTTGATTTGAGTACTCACTGCTGTCTCAGCTGGAGGAACTGGTTGGTACTCTCTGGACATATGGTAACTCTTGGTCTTCCACCTGCTCTGGACCTTCCTTTCTGGGAGGGATGGCAATATCTTGTCTGTCTTGATGCCACATTTTGGCTTGGTTTATTCCCCTAGGCAAGCATTGTCAAATCATTCTTAGTGAGAGTGCATGGCTTGCTTCAGCTGGCTACCTAGTCTTTATGTCCAACTGGCAGATGCTTCTGAAAACATGGGTGCTCAACATCCCTGCTGCTACTTGGTTTTAGCTGGCAAGGTACCTTTCGGCAGTCAAAAAGGGGGGCCACAACAGGTCACCTACTAAAATTATTTCTTCTGTCCTGTGAAGCTCTTTGCACAGCGTCATGGTTTCTCTGGCAGGAGTGGGAGTCTCTTGTTATCTCTCTTCTTGCCAGCTGGCAGTCAAAATGCCAGCTTGCCTGGTTCCGTTTAGAAAATCAATCCTCTGCCCTTTGGCTCCCCACACAGGGCTGACCCCAGCACTGCGGTGCTGCTTATTTAGTCTGCGCTTCCTCGTACAACTTGTTTGGTCAGTTGGCATAATTTCTTGTTCCTGGGAGCACAGTGACTCTATGCTAACATCAGTCACCGCAGAAATCCCCCAGCCATGTGGCTCTGACATCCATGTTAATTTAGAGTTCATCCCAAGGAGGAGCTTGGAGTGATTGCATTGGAGAATTTTTCCCAAAACCTTATCTCTGTGTCTAGTCAGTAAAACTCCTGGGAGGGAGATCTCCTCACTATATCCCTGAGGACCCTTACCTGTCCCAGAAGAGCTGGGGTGCAACCCTAAGGTGGGACACTCGGCGTTCCTTAGTTCAGCTATTGTTTTCATGAAACTGCAGGAATGCTGTATTTTCTGTGGTGCAAATCCTTCTCTTGTATTTGGCTGTAATTTGCCACGGAGGTTCCTCAGTTACTGAGGAGAGGATGGTCATGGTTATAACTCGTACAGCCTCTGGTGGGTGGGTTCCTGAATTAACTGGATTTCCCACCTACGTACATGCCCATTTTTCAAAGGAAAAAGCTGCCTATCAAGGTGGATGTTGGTACCTCAAAGAGCTGCTTTCAAAATGGCATTTGGGGAAGGGTTAGTGACTCAGTGTGCATATGTGTGAGATTTGTAGGGATGGACGTGTGTGCATCATGGGCCCTTCTGATAAGGTAGGAAAGTCTGAGTGTTAGGGCAGGTTTAGTGGTGAATGTCTCTCCCCAGCATCATGTAAACTCAGTTAAATATCTTACTAGTGGCCAGGTGTCCTGAGTCCCCTCCGTGGTCTCTACCTCCTTCTTAGAGCTTGTCCAGTGCCCAGGCACTGGTGGAAAACCAGAATGAGGGTGAAAGTCTTGCCATTACTGATGGTCTTCTTTTTCTGCCTTTTACTGAGCCATAGTATTCATGCAGAGGAGAACTGGGTGGTGTTTCCCTCCATGCTGTGACAGTTTCCTTTGACGTATGAGTGTTTGTTTAATTAAAACCCAAGCTCTTCTTTTTGGAGGGAGGTTGGGAGAAGGAAGGAAGGAACAAAATAAACATTATTTCTGGGCTGTTTCTTATTTCAAATATTAATTAGAAAAGGATATTCTATGGATTTAGGGTTTAAACTTGGTGTCAGAAATGTTAATCAAGGCTGCGTTAGCTAGACTTTTCTTGAGTAAGGAGGTTTGTTACAGAGTGGGGTGTTTTGAAGAGAGGTACGAGGTGCCATGAAGCAGTGCTCATGATACTTGGCAGCACAGCCATGCAGAGCGAATGGGTTGCCTTCATAGGTGGGGAGCACCTTCCTTCTTGCTTCACAGAGCTGCTAAAATTGGGGTTTGGATCTCTAGTCAGTGCATCTGGGGCTATTCCAGGATCATTTTTGTAGCATCTTTTCTAGGCCAGTTTAAAAGGCCCCAGGTGATGCTGAATCTTTTTGCTATTATTTAACACCTCAGTAGATTTCACTACTGGGATGTTTCTGCTAGCCCCAGATTTATGTTTCTCTTTGCTTTTCAGTTCATCCTTCCTCCTCCCACCCCTATACATATGTCTCATGAATAGTTGTTAGTAGTCGCATGAGGGCAGCTTCAAGGAGGAAGGCTGCATCCAATATTTAGGGTTCTTCAAGAATCCTATTCTCTAGGCTCTTAAGTGAAGCTGTGTGGGTACTGACAAAGATCTCAGTCTGGTTTCCAGTTGGCAGTGCTCGCAAATGAAGGCAATAATCCTGCATTGTTGAACTGGAAATGGTCTTGCCCGCTTTGTATCATCTTGCCTATGCTCTTGAGAATTGAGCTGGTCTTCAGGAAACCTCAGGCTTTGTAAGGCACTACGCTGAGTGCTTTCCTGGGCCAATGGGACATCTTGTGCATTCTTGTCTTTAATTTATAACAGTGTAATTTACAACAGTTCTGTTGTAAAATATCAAGTCAATTTCATGTGATTTCCCCCTTTATAGCCCCATGCTGCTCAGTGCTTATGCTTCCCTTGGGGTTGATTTCCCTCCACCCTTCCCTTGTATCTATTCTCTAAGTTTAGCAAGCATGGACTTTCCACTCTGGAAAGTCTGCTTTAATTTCCCAATTCCCTGCTGCTCCTCTTGTTCTCTGACCCTTCTCAGTCAAAGGCATGTGTGAGCCACCACTTAATTTCCTTTAAAATTAGTTTAAAACTAAGTGCCTTGAATGGTTGGCTCATGTGCAGACTTCATCCTTGTGATGGGCTGCTCTCTTGTGATGATCGCTTGTTCTCTGGGCTCTGCTTGGGAACAGGATCACATCCCAGCTGGAACCAGCTCCTCACCTTCCCCCTCCTATCGTGAGCATGAAGAGAGAAGGACAGATATCAATAAAAGTGAATGAGACTTTTTGACAGAGCAGCTTCTGGGAGGGAACTTTTTTTATGGCACAAACAATGGATGGAGAAGAATTTGCATAAAACTCATTACAAAAAAGTACAAGTTTCATAAATCTTGTGATAAATTAATGCGATATCATTCCGAACATGATGTATTAATTTTAGGATGAAATGAATGGGTCTGTGATCACTGTTGGTAATTATGTGGCTCCCAGGCAGTTTGGAGAGGAAATTATTTTTAAGAGGGCTTTTTAAGTGTGGGAACCATTTTTAGACTGGGAATATCTTAACAGACCCAGACTCCTCCTTTTACAAGTGTTTCTTATCTTACTCTCCTGATTCAGTGTTTTGGGTTTCTTTGTTGGGTTTTCTTTTGTTGTTTTTGGTTTTTTTTTTTATGCAATTATATTTACTTATCTCTTTCATGCTGATACAGAATACTCCTTCTCCCCAAAACAGAAACAAAAATTCTTTCAGTTTTTGCAAACTACCCACCGCAAAGCGCTGTGAATTTTGTAAGAGGGTAGGAATTCCTGGATGCCTGCTCAGGGAGCAAGGACAGGCAGGCACCCCCTGAGCCCACTGCTGTTTGCAGGGGATTGCCCAGGGGTAAGCAGGTTTTTAATCCACTTTTCCCAGGTAGATCTGGAGATGCCACAGTGATACTAAAGTTTATCGGTGATCTCAGTAGCAATGTGCCAGCCTGATTGTAGAGTTTCAGTTGTCTCCAAGCCGAGGAGATGCCAGTGAGTGAGCAAAGGCTGTGACCTCCGTCCACTGCAAAGACACAGCACTGGCATGAAAGCGTACATTTTAAATGGTTTTCAGAGCGCTTGCTTGATATCTGCGTTGCTGTAAAAGCTGCTTGAAGGCTGTTTTCTGAGGGAAATTTCTCTGTCTTAACCATGTTGATGTAAGTGTTATCTTTAATTGGAAAGATGCCACTTCTCTGCCCATGTGCATGCCAGGAGCCGGGTGACTGCATGCACAGCATCTGCCAGGAGAGCCTCAGGTATTCTGTTTACTTTAATGGTAATGCCAAGAAAGTTCAATACACTATTGATTTTTGCATTTCCCCCCCATTTCTCTTGCAAGGTGAACTGAAGTGCTCGGTAAACAGCAAAGCAAACCAAAAAAGCCTTGTGTTATGGCTGCTCTTGGTGTGAACACCTGGCTGCTCTTTACCTGCTGCTGTGCTTTTCCTTTTAAACAGCTTTAAACACCTTTTTAGAAGTCTCTGTGAGAACTGGGGAGAATGAAGGTAGGCAGTGCCTCTTTCTGAAGTTTACCACTGGCTGTCAAGTCGGCTTATGGATTCCGTCTCAACACTGACTGCCCACTTAAAATAACTAAATGCAGCAAAGAAATTACAGGCTCTGTCTCCTGCTCTGGCTTTCAGTATTTGAAGAACTAGGAAAAACTCTCTGCTGTGCCTTTTGCTTGCCAGCTTGATAAACACACAGAAATGGGTTTGACTGCACAGATTTGGTTTTCCTCTTCTGTCACCTCTATGTTTGGCTCCTTTCTCTCATGTACATGACGGGTGATGGCTGTAGTGCACATGATTCCTGGACCAGCTTGTCCTGGGCTTTTTCCCCCATAAAAGGAAAAGTCCTCCTGTTTTCTGATGGTAGAATATGCCCTTTTCTCACTTATTTGTTATGAGACCCTTTTTAAAAGGTGCTAGTGTCTCCCTGCCCTTCTTCATTCTGCATAATAATTGGAGCAAAGGCAGCCTTGGTGTGGGGTAAGTTGATGCTTTCCATTAGCACCTGGAAAGAGAAGCATGTAATGCTGAGCTCAACTTGAATTGTAGGAGTGGAAACTTCCTTTGCTGAGTTGTTCTGGAAAGTTTTGGCTCAAGTGGTTGAGCCCTTTCTGAGAAGGAGACCAGTGGGTATCTGTTCAGGTCGTGTTTAGTAAATGAGCTGGCAGCCACCTGCTTTTAGGTGTATCTGAATGTTGTTGGCCAGGGTTTAATCTCAGCGTGCTTGCCTAGCATGAGTTTTGCTACTGTTGTTCACCCAAGCCATACTCCAGCTGCAAGGAGCAAAGACAAGTGTGCTTTGGTTGCCCTCTTCGTGTCCTGTACTGTGCACACACTTGCATGCTCTTTCATGTCAGGTGGGGTCTCCTGTGTACATTCTGTCCCCAGCTCTCTGGGCTTATTCTCTCTGGGAAGTCCAAACATGGGAGCTGCTCTCACTTGCTGTGGCCTCCTGCTTGAAACTAGGTTTTGCTTTATTTTCCTTGCTAGGGAGTCACTACCCTTCCCTCTTCCTCACATTGCTCAGAGAAATATTTGGCATTTCATCTTTTCCTTAAAAAAAATCTTGGAAAACATCATGGAAGAGCTTTTCTTTTCTGTTTTTTTTTCTTTTTTTTTTTTATTTTCTGTTTTCTTTTTTCTGTTTATTTCTCCTTTTTTAGTTTTCTTTTTTTTTCTTTTTCTTTTTTCCTGAAAGCTGAAAGAGAAAGTGAATTACAGGCAAAGAAAAGGAAGCAGGTGATGAATGAGAAGAACAGGGTTTGAATTTTGAGATCAGGTTCATCAAATCCTGACACCAAGCGCATCAGAGGCTGGCCTGCTGTGATGAACTGGGCTAATTGGAGATGCCTGTGCTTGGGTGACTGGGGTTAGGAAGGCAGGGCTGCTGGCTAGCAGCTAACACAAAGGGTGCTGTATGAGAAGTGAATGGGATGTGATTGTCCCATCTCCCTTCCAGGGAAGAAAGGAGTGGGAACCAAAGAAATCTGATAGCAGCTACTTTGGAGCAAAAGTGTGGCAGTGGCTTTCACATAAGGGGACTCCTTGCTGCAGGGTGTGGATGTTGAAACTATTTTTATGTAAATAAATTTGTGCTGGTTTAAGAAGTTGAACAGCAACTGAGGGCTCTCTGTACCAGCTTGTGACCTTGATTGAGGACCATAGGCACTGCTCTTGGCATAAAGGCTGTCTCCCTGCTGCTTCCCTCCCCAGTGCGCCCAGCGCCTCTGATCCGTTCACTGCTGCTACTTAGAAATTTCTGACTTTTTATTCTGCAACCCCCCCTTGCTGTAAGCCTGTGGTGCTGGCAGGCTCTGGACCACGCTCAGTAGTAGCGGCAGAAGATGAGGAGCCAAGAAGCTACGTGGTGACTCTGCCCACAGATACAATCCAGAGCTTCAGATGGGTAAGAAATGACAAGCCAAGGAGAAACAGGCACTGGCTTTTAAAAGCAGGGATTAAAATGTTTTTAATATTGAAGTGTAGCTGATGACTGAATTCTAGAGCCCAAAAGCCAGCGCAGTCAGCAGAGAGATTCCTATTAACTCCACTTGGGTATGGATCAGACCTTTTAAGAGAGCATCCAGTAGAATAGCATAGCATCTAATTAGAAACCTGCCCCTTCTGTTGGACCCCAGTGCCCTCTATCCCACCCCATTCCTGTGTCAGCATCTTGCTCTGGCAGCTTATTCATCCTCTGGCTCTTTTCCTGGCCCAGGGGCTCAGCACTTCTAAAACTGTTCAGGAGCTCTGGGATCCTCCTGGAGAGTTTGCTTTTTCTCCTTTCTCATCCCCCTCTTGAAAGCAAAACGAAGTGAGAGGAACGGGGAGGGTGCAGTTCTGTTGCCTACTTTCCTCCTTGGCAAAGTGGAAGTACAGGAAAAATATAGATGGCTAGCTACAGTTACAAGGTGAGGCAGGAGTTCCTGCATACAGGGGAAAAAATACACCCCATAAAGCAGCCAAACCAAAAAAAAAAAAAAAAAAAAGAATCCTAGTAGTAACAAAAGAAGCAACAACAACAACTAAAATCCTCTGAGGTCAACTGAAGTTCAAGACTTGGAGAAAGAAGGAAATCTGTGTGAGGAAGAGGGAGAAGTAGGCATGATTGAGAGAAAAGAGGCAAAAGGAGACAAGATAAATAGTGATTATCTGGTGGAATCAAGGCACTTAACTGCCCTGTCTGATTCCTGAGGGGAAACAAATGGAACCTATAACTTTGCGCTGCAGAAGGATAATTTGTCCCTGTTTCCTCAGCCCTCACTGGTCGGCACTTGTGCTTGTGGCGGCTCAAACAGCACCCTTGGTGCAGCTCCGGGGAGAGCCAGGACAGGCTGTTTTTCTTTGCAAGTGCCCTGAGAGGGGTTTCTGTCAGATGTGGTACTCCCTGTCCAAGCAGGACACTTTGCTTTTTTAATGTTTTCCAAGTGATACAGACACACTTATGTGGAGGTGCTAGCATTGCTTTTGCAATCCTTTGGCAATTCCCGTGTTGCTTCCATGAAAGAGAGCGTGGCGTCCAAATGCAGAGCTAATTATCACTGGGTTTGGTGCTTGCCTTCGTCTGGCTTCACCTATTTGTGGGACAATAGTACCCTTCCAGTGATGAGGAAGAAATGGGATTTCTTGTGGTCTGTTGAGTGGTGACTATGGCACAGATGATCCAGCTGTGTGTTTGCTCTGTGCTATCCAGGTAGTCTGCTCCTCTTCCCTTGGTGCAGTAAATTAAGGGGGGGAGATATTGGGGGGGGAAGTGGTATTAAATAAATTTGTGCTAAAGAAATCAGTGGAAGGTAGCTCATACAAACTTTTGTCCTGGTGGTGAAAAAACAAATGACAAAGCAACTGTGAAGTCTCATTTCTTATTTAGGGATCTGTTTCTCATTATATTCTAATTAATTTGTTATTTTGATCTGCATTTTATGCATGGTGGTGTTTTGGTTTTTTTTTTTCTGTAATGGGTATGGACATGCTCTTGAGTTAGGCTTGTGATTACTGACTGATGCACAGGTAAGGGAGTGGGTAAAACAGCTCACAGCCTTTGGTGCCTTACCTGTGAGGATTTGTTTAAAATGGTATTTTCCTGTAACACATTGCTGCTTACAATTTAACATTCTGAGCTGTCCTATCTCTGTCTTAATGAAGTTTCTTGTTGCTAACAAATAAAAGGAAAGAAAAGTTGAGATGGGAATAGGCTTTGAATGTTTCTCTCATGTTTCCCTTTCGTCTTTTCCCTCTTTTCCTTCTAAATCTGTCTTTGATTTTGACATTTTGGGAGAAAAGAGCAGTAGAGCCCAGCATGTTCTGTCACAGAGATCTACCTCTGCACACCTGCAGACTGACCAGAGTGAGAAATGCAGGTGGGATGATGCATTCTGCCCAGAAATGCCATGCCTTCTTCTCCAAGTTATTCTGAATTTAGGAGCTGAATTCCCTGAAGTGGGAAGTAGCTGTAATGCAAAGAGACAGAGAAGAGTTAAATGATCATTTGCTGGGTGATTGTGGGTTTTTTTTTGGTCTGGTTTGGGGTTGTTTTTAGTGTGAGTAGGTTTGCAGCACACAAACCATGAACGTGACTATGAGTAGAAGTGGGTGGGACATGATTTTCCTGTGCAGCAGGATTTTTAAGATCATGTCCCTTCCACTGCAATGCAACTGAGATGTTTTAAAGTATTTGCAATTCTGGAGGGAACTGCAGATACCCTGTGGATCTAGGGCTTTTGAATGAGATGTAGAGGGGGAAAGTCTATTCTGCCAAATTTAATAGGAAAAACAAAGAGGCATGATCCTGGATTTATCTTGTCCTAGTTACTGGCTTTCACTGCCATGGGGACTGTCACAGTCTTGCTTGTTTCCTGAGGCAAAGAAGCCTTTCCTAAGGATGGCTTTGGATGTCCTCCAGATTAAAACCAAGCTAGTAACTTGCTTCATATCAAGCCTCCAACGTTTAAGAAAGTGTAGGGTTACTTTTTATTTCTGGTGTTGGCTTCATTGTAGAGATGGAAACATTGCAGATGAACTGGCTGATCACAGTTTGGGTAAGGTCTCTTGGTTTTGGGTCTTTGTCCAAAATGTCTTTGATTGTGACCTGTCACTCACTTGCACCTGTGTTGGTGGAAGGAAATAATTTCCCAGTAGTTAATTGTAGTTGTGCTTTTTAAAACACCTATTTATTCTCCAAATAGAAATGTGTCTGGGTTTGGGCATTGAGTCTTGCTGTGCTTTCATGCTCTGGAATAGTAATCTATAAGTATTATATTTGGTCCTCCTTATGGATGTGCTTGACATGGCCTGAGTCATAAATGAAGCAGTTCAAGATTTTAAAGCCCTTGTTAAGTGTAAATCATTTTTGCTAGCTCTCAGTCATTTCTGGCTTCCTCTTGCATCCAGTGCTGAAGATGATGTGGCCAACAGAGCAGCTTGCAGAACTGCAGCATTGGCAGAACCAGCTATATAGCCCTAAAGTCACTCCTCCAAGTACCCAAATAGAACTGTGGCTCTGCCAGCTAGGGCATGGAAAGAGCTGCTCTGCGGATGTGGTCCACCAGACTTTTTTGGTCATGAAAACAGATTTTTACCAAACAAGCCCAAATTACCAAGCACTTCACCTGGCTGCTTGATCCTCCCCTTTATTTGCTGTACTGTCACCCGAGTTTGTACTAACAGCAGTTTTATGTCATGCTAGGATCTCCCCCTGACCATGGTTGGTGGCCTTGGAACTTGCCAGGCAGCTGGGTCATCACTCCAGTGTTCTTTGTCAATGTACAGCACTATATTTTTAATCAGAAAGTCACAAAATGCTAAGTCAAATGCCTTGCAAAACTATTATTTCTTTGCAGTTACCTTTATCTGCCAAAATTGTAATCTCATCAAAGAATAAAATCAGGTTTGTTTGACAAGGCCTATTTTCCATAAAATCATGTTGACTGGCATTAATTATGTTCCTATCATTTAATCCTTTATAAATGGAATCTCATATCAGCTTTTTCCATTATTTCCATTGTGATTGATGTCGGGCCAACTGGTTGGTAATTGCCCACATCGCTCTGCTTGCCAAGCTGTGCCACCGCATTTATCCTGGGGTCTCCTGGAGCTTCCCTTCTTTTCCCAGATGGACGGAATTGTGGCTTCTGTTCTCCTCGCCACATGATTTGGAGTCTTGGAGTACTCTCTTACTGCCAAAGATGGCTCACACACAGGATGGTGTGTCCCCTCCCAGTCCTCAAGGGAGGCCAGGTGGCCAAGGGGATCTCCCACCATTATATCTACCCACCAGCTTTTTTCCTCCTATTTTCTCCCCCATCCTGCTGAGAAGAGAACTGAGAGCAGCTGGGTATGTGACAGGGAGCCAGCCATGGTTGACCTGCCACAGCAGACTTCGAATATGCTCAGAGCTGTCATGGAGAAGCCCAAAATGAGAGTTCTTTTGAGGCTGAAATGATGGTGTCCATCCCTTGCTTTTGGAACAGTAGAAGTCATCCTGCTCTGGGAGCTATGTGGATATCGGAAAGAGGACTCATGGTGCCCATGTAACAATTTCAGAGGCTTTGTGTTGCCTCTTGTGTGCCGTTAGGAAGAGACATTTACAACCACATGCCTGAACAAGGTCTTTGTTGTCTGGACTATGCTGCAGGATGCTGCAGAAGATGGTTTTAAATATAATTTGGCAGAAGGTAGTGGTGGATTAGTCCCAGTGCATCTCATTTTCTATGGGTTCCACATATGCTGAGATGACCAGCATTTGCTGGAGCTGCCATGTTTAAAACAAACCCCAGGTCTCTGTCTGGTTCCAGGCCCTACTGAATCCCTGCACCTTGAGGCACCTGTGGGCATCATAGGTTGTTTGCATCAACCCTTGGCACTGGGTTGTTTGCTTTTGACCTGGAAATGTTGTTGTATCTGCTGGTGGCATCCCTTGGCCGGGGAGACTGAGGGAGGCTGGTGGGTGCTTATCCAGAAGAGGCATGGGTTCCTCCACTATCTCTAGCACCCAAGATGGCTATGCTTCTGCTGAGCTAATGTGACTTTCTCTTTTGATAAGGGGGAGGGAGGAGAGGAACTATGGTTTGGTTTATCTATGCTAGAGAGAACAGTAAGACTGTGCAAAGCTTGACTCCCCTTGCTGCTTGAGGCATTATAGTACCACAGGAAAATGGTTTGTGGATGACTTAAGGGAGGAAGGCAAAGACCTGTGTTCTCTGGCAAGCGGAATGTTTTCAGGATTTCTTCCTCTCTGTCCTGTTTTGCTTATGATGTCTTTCCCTTTGGTCTCTCCCAGGTTCCTCAGTGACTCAGCTGCTGGCTCGGGACCTGGACAACGATCCGCTGGTCTTTGGTGTGGTTGGTGAGGAGGCCAGCCGGTTCTTCGCCGTGGAGAGCATGACTGGCGTTGTCTGGCTCCGGCAGCCCTTGGACAGAGAGGTAATGCTGCTTGCTGCTGAGAGCATCCTCAGCTAAGGAGGGGCAGGGAGGAAACATTTCTGCTCAGATGGCTATCCACCCTTTGTGGCAGCTGAAATGATGCCTGGGTGTTACTCCTATGTGGAATCCAGGTGTGTTCCCATCAGGGTCTGTCCCTTGTGTTCACCACCTTCTCACTGGCTCCGCTGAGCTAGGACACAGGGAATAAACAGGGTGCTCTGATTTGATCTGGCCTGTTGGTTTTCCTAGATCCCAGAATAGCATCTGTGAGTCTGGAAGTAAAGAAAATTATAAATGAACATGATTTACCAAAGAGCCAGGATGCTTATTCATTCAAGGAAATCTACAGGTTCCCTTTTTAAATGTTTGTTCTGATTAAATCCTTTACTACTTAGAACAGTGTGTGAAGAGATATGATGTATCCCTGCTTATTCAATCTCATCATGACTTTTCATCATCTTGTGGATTCAGGCTGCTGGATGCTAAATTTGGCAAGATTCTTGCCTTGAATCTCTTTCACACTCCTATTTTCAAGTGTAGCTTTGGTGTGCAAAGATGATATCTCATCCAGGTGCCTGTTTCCAAAAGCCCTGGCCCTTGCTCTGTTCCTGGAGGGAGGAGAAAGGGATGGCACAGGCTCTTGGGCAGGATCTTGGTAAGACTGGGAAAATACTACATGACTTGGGCAATGCAATGTGCTTCATTTCCCCTGTGCTTCTCTTGCCTGTGTTTAGTACTTCCTTGGCCAGGGGCAGTGTGAAGATAAAACTCATTAACACACCTCAGGCACCGGCGATGCTGGTTGGAGCCAGCCAGATATGGGGATCTGGAGGAGCAGGATGGTGGATGCAGCTCAGGCAGGGGCACGGCAAACCCAATTTCACAGTATTAAGAGTGAGACTCTGGAAAAATGAAGCGGTTTTCTTCATCCCTCTCCCCTCCACCTCCCTGTGCCAACAGCTGCTGGCATGACTCATAAATCTTTCCTTATTCAAATATCTACGGTTTCCCAATACTTATGATGCCAGCCTTAAGCCAAGGAGGAAGATCAATAGATTTTAGGTGTCTTCTGGTGGAGGATGGGAAGGGGAGGAGCTGAGCAGAGCTTTCATGCATGGCCAGGCTGAACCAGAAGAGGATCTTGCACCCACCAACTGATCCCAGGCTCTCAAAGTCAGCAATACATGGAAAAGGGTGAAGACAGACACATACATAGCTTGGCATGGATATTGGGAAGGTGGAGGAAGCAGAACAGCATAGGAGGCAAGGGATGGAGGTGGATAGCATGCTGGGAGCAGAGAATGCCGGCCTGGATGTGTGGGATCGAAAAGTCAGGGGAGAGAAAGCCGTACAAGAAAATCAGTGGGAAAGGAAGAGCAAGAGATCAATTCTGGTACAATGGAGAAGAAGAGAGACTTGAAAAGGGAGAGGGAGTCAGAGTAAGGTAAATGACGCAGGAAAAGGGAAAACAGAGAAAAAAGAGGAAGGAGAGAATGTGTGCAGGCAAAAAAAAATTGAAATATTTTTTACTCCCACAAAGATTAGAAGGAAAACAGCTTGTGAGGGTTTTTTTAAAGAAAAGACAGAACCTGAGTTTATAAAATATATGTGCTAACATGAAGGGCGGAGATGGAAATTACCATGCGGCAGCTTTCTCTGATTTATTTTATTGAGTTTTTAGCATTTCAGTACTCAACTGGTTGTTTCTTTTCTCTTGTTTTTCCTTTCTTGCCTACTCCTTTGCTCTCATGGCAGCATAAATGAAGAGGGGGAAACAGGGCTGAAAGACTTTGATGCAGCAGGGTGGGATGTCACAAGAAGAGGCTCTCTTCTCCATCAGTATTTCAGCTCTTCTTTCTGCCTGCAAGCACTGCTGCAAGGCAAGAGCTAGGAAAGACATTCTCAGGTTCAGCTCCCCAGCTGTTCGGAAAGGAACCTGGGATAGGCAGATGTGGGGGCAGGAGGGTGCATGCTCTGGTGAGCTGTCCCCCAGTCCCTTCTCCCAAGATGAACTGCTACCTTGGTGCAAGCAGAGCTCCTGCTCTGGGCAACAGTGGCTGCTGCTTGTCCCTGAGCTGATCTTATTAGGAATAAATCAACCCAATCTACAGCACAAAGAGCCATTTCAGGCTTGCTTTCTAGGCTTTCCTGCATGATGCTTTGGAAACATTGACTTGCTGTGCTCTATCAGTTCAGGCAGGGGCACTGGGAATGGGAAGGGGTGCTGGAGGAGGAAGAGATTGCTGGAACTGGGGGAATTGAAACAGCAGATGGTGCCCAGGTACCAGATAGGTGTGGTGGTCCAAGTCCTGCTGCCCATCCCAGAGTGATTCCTTGGCAAAACATGAGTGAAACAATTGCTGGTTGGAAAGAAAGGTCAGGAAGAGAAAGTCTGCCTCCATTAGCAATATTCCCCTGCCCTGACAGCAAAATAATCCCCTCTTCCCCACTTATCCCTCACCCCAGAACCAATGACTTTAATATATTGCAGTTTAAGACCAAGCTGTTTATTTAGTTAAAGCAATAAGGGTCAGAGAGGACTGCACAGGCATTTTTTTGAATGGGCTTAAAGGATTTCAGGCAGTTCTTAATACAGACCCTGAGTTTATCCTACTGTTCCCAGCAATGTGATATATGAAGGTAAGTTGAGAAAGCAGCAGCAACATTTAGATGTCCTCAGTGAGACTAGGTTCTATTGTCATCTTGAACAAAGGCTAATTACACAGCTTTTTCTTTGGATTTTCTTCTCTTTTTGCATGGTCCCTGTATCTTGCAGTTGGAGATGGCACCGTAGGTGGAAAACTGCTTTTCTCAGCCTTGCGCTTTACTCCGTCTTGCTGATACAAACAGGCAGCCTCTGGCATCGGAGACCGGGCGGGTGTTGGAAGAGAGCTAGGGCACGCTCGCATGCTACAGAAGGTTAAACAGTGGGCTCCTCTCATCTACTTCAGCCTAGTTGTCTGTTTAAAGTGCTCAACTGCTAGTCAGCGGGTCAGTTCCATAGTCCCCGCATCCTCCTGACCCAGAGCAGAGTGGCTCTCTGCGCCTGTAAAATACACTGGAGCCCCACCGGCATTAATATTTCTCAGCATTTTATACTCAATGTAGGTAATTGCACTCAAGCGCCCGTTCTCTTCTTGAAGGTCCTGAAAGCATTTTGCATGTAATAATATTGGCTAAAAGTCCCAAGCCTGCCATCTGCAGATAAACACTACAGTATCTTTAATTATATGTTTTTCTTCTCTTTCCCTTTCAGACTAAGTCAGAATTCACGGTTGAATTTTCTGTCAGTGACAGCCAAGGGGTAAGTGTGATTTCTCATTTCATGGTCTCTGGCATGGGTGGAGAGGAGCAGGGAGGATGAGCACGCGGGTCTCCGGGGGACTTTCTGCATCACCCTGAGGGGTACGGGGAGCAGGGCCATCCTTGGCCATAGCTTGCCAAAAGCCCACATCAGAAAACAACCACAGGCTTGCTTTAGGTTTTAAATCCATGCATAAAGCTGACAACTGCTCTCTGTTGTTTATCTTTGTGACCACAGGTGATCAAAGGGACAGTCAACATCCAAGTGGGAGATGTGAATGACAATGCCCCACGGTTCCATAACCAGCCCTACAGTGTCCGCATTCCAGAGGTAGGGATTGCTGCAGCCTCTCCACACAGCTTGTCTTATGGCTCTTGCTGCAGTGGCCATGCTTGCTGCCTTTGCCACCACAGAGCTGGCTGTGTGAAGGCCACAGGGCTGTCCTCCTGCCCTGGATCTTCACTGAGGTTGGGGGCAGGATTAAACATCTGGAAGTTATTGTTGTCTGAAAATTGGCAGAAGCAAAGTGACTCGTATTTTGGGTGTTGGGAAGGCAGGTGGAAGACGACCTTTGGGACTCAGGGTCTTTGCAGCTTTGATGCTGTCTTTCCTGTAACAAACGTGAACTTTGAAAATAGCTGTAAATGGGATTCTGTTTTTTTTTCCTTCTGAGCTGGGCAGAATTTCTGTGCAGCTCTTGTCACAAAGGCGACCTGAGGCAGGGATAAATGTTTTTCCAAACAGCTGATTTCTGCAGAGTCCTGCCCAAAGGCTTCTGTCTTTGGTGGTGGTTTCCTTTAACATGAGACCATCATTGTCCCATCATGTCCTACGAATAGGCAGGAAAGGACCACCTTTCCCTGCTCTAGTGGCCCAAGCTTCCATTAGAGGAGAGAGAATTTTCATGTTAGATCATGTTGCTCGCAGCTTTATCCAGCCAAGTGTTGAATATTTCCAAGAACAGTTTTCCCAGGCTTCTGCTGCTCTCTCTCCATGCTGGTCCTTGCAAGGAAGGTGATACTAGTCATACCATCAGGGAGAGCTTCTGCACCTAGAGCTCGGCTTGGCAGAAGTACACCAGGACCTTACAGATCTGATGTGAATTTAGGCTTTAAAGATGTCGAGCAAAAGGTGCTTGCTAGTGCTAGGACAACAAGGTCAGGGTATTATATTTGCAATAGGGAATTAGTAGGGGACTTAATGTCATCCAGTGGAGGGAACCTCTCCCTCTTGCACCCTGGTGCCAGGACAGAGCCTGTTTTCCCCAGAGCATGCCTCTTGTGTGCATGAGGTCAAGTGTTCTTCTGTGTGTGTGAAATCAAGCAGTCTACGGTAATTGAGAGGTACAAATGATTGTGTTACAATGGTTTATTTAATATGCTGGCTGCTGATGCCCTGTCATGCTGGGCTTTGATCTTTCCCTTTCCCTCTGCTGTGAGGATGAGGTTTCTTCATTAAGTTGCTTGTGATGTATGAGCCAGAGTTTTAGTCTCATCTTTGCACCAAGTCATCTGAAACCTCCCTTTTAGAATGACACTGGGTCAGAGTCATTTCTTCTCTTTAAAGCATGAGCAGTGCAGAAATGACTTGCCAAAACATCCAGAAGCTGCTCCTTGCTTTTGTCTTTCTGCTTGGAACTCTGGAAGCTGATGGGTGGCTGTCTGGCCTTGCTACTGCTTCTTCTGGTCATGGTCTGTCTGCAGGGGTCTGCAAAGTAAAAGGAATGTCAGTGGGACTGAGGGAGAATGGTCTTCTCTTCCCTGCCCCCAGATTTGGCTATGGTTTTGCTATTTACTGCACCTGGTACAGAGGGTTTCCTTCTCCACATGAAGAGATGGCAAGTGGGGTTTAGCAAGCACGGTGCTTCCCCCAGTGCTTCTGCTTTGCCAATTGGCCTTTAGGGCTGTGCTTTCCTGGAGGCTGGCTTCATGTTAATTATAAGATGCCATGTGCCAGCTTCCAGTTTCTATCTGTGATCTTTAACCAAGGGCACCGATCAAAGAGTAATGAGCCACGAATGCATTGCTCAGCTGGTATCCTCAGCAGGTTCCTCTGCTACGGAGAGAGCCTTTCCTTATCAGGCACTGTGAGAGCAGGGCATGGGGTCCCACTATCTAAAGAGGACCCTCCAAGTGCCCACAGTAGATGTAAGCAATGAACTTATGCATGTGCTGGCATGGCCCTTGAGGAAGAGATGCCCACTTGCTTTGAGAGGTTTTTGGGCCACATGTTTTTCCTGTTGCTTCTTCATAAATACTCAAAGCTGGAGGTAACACAGCATGGAGATGTGCCTTCAGAAGCTGAGGCTCTTGGAGCCAGAGGACAGCTGGGGTGCAGTTGAGGCTGGGGAGCCGTTCATGGGTAGGTGACGACAGTGTCCCTGGATCAACATCCAGATAGCTCAGGCCAGGGTGAGCACCTAGAGTGGGTAGCAAAATCTGCCTCAAAGACTAACCAGCCCAAGCCAAAGAGCCTATGGCTAATGAATAAACAGGGGCTGGAGCTTGGGGACAGGGAAGAGTCTAGCAGAAGTGCTAGTGTGGCTTTGCATAGGCTGGCTCTGTGCAGAATTGGCAGCTAATGAGAGTTTCTCTCTTTTTAATTTTGAGATAAATGGATGTATCGATTTGCAGTTGTCCTAGCTAATGGACCAGCAACAGAAAGGCATTTAAACCTCACTGCTATTGTGTGGCACTGGGAAAGTCAAAAGAAGAGTGTGCATAAATAAATGAAACATGAAGTAAACTGACCTTTAAAAACAATACTGCCTCTAAATACCCATCCTGGCGTTTTACGCAGTCTGCTTGATATGAGAATGGGAATTTATTTGGGCATGGAGACTGCAATTCCTGTCTAGCAGGGGGAGAGGGGAGAGGATGCCCAGTTTAACTGTGGACTCCTCTGCATCACAGCAGGTCCAAATACCCAGACCGGGGATCGTTTGTGTGTTGGGCTGATGCCACTGTTCCTTTGCATTTGTCATGTCTTAGTCACATCCCCAGCACCTGCCTGGTATAGCTGACCAAGGGCCCATGTGTCCAGAGAGGGATATTGCTCCAGTGTAATTGTCCGTCCTGTCTGGGCAAGGGCACCCCGTGATTTGCTTGTCGAAAGGCAACGAGGCAGTGCAGATGCTTTCAAGTCTGTAAAGAAAAGGGGAATCCTGCTAGAATTGGCAACCTAATTCACCAAGCTGGCCTTGACAGAGCTCATTAAGTTCTCGTGTATTCATTTCAGGCTAATGGCTGTCATGCTGACTGCTGTTTGATTTGCTATAATAGACTTTTATGGTTTTCCAGTTTGCTAGGACGTGTGTGCTCGTGTCCCTGCCCTGTGGTGCTGCTGTAGTACATTAGTTAGCTGCTCATGTGCTTGCTACTCTGACCTTCAGGGTTTGTTTTCTTCTTTGTTGGATCCCTTGCACTTCACCTCTTGCACACACTTTTTTTTACCCTCTTCATCCTCACCCAGCCCCAGGCTACCATGTTTCTGGGAGTCTCAGGTTTTGGCTTTCAAACTGGGAGACATATTGCTGAGCCCATGGCAGGCTGTTGTGGCTATGCCTCAGTTTCTGACAAGTCTGATCTGCTTTATCTAATCTATTTTTCCATTTCACTGGATCTGTAGGAAACTCAGTCTTGTTGGATTGTCATGGTTCAGAGCTTTTATGTGAAGCTAGCAAATGAAGTGGAGCCAAGCACCTCACTGGTTTTGTGGCATCTAGTGTGGTGTTGGGATGAAGGTGGACTGTTTTCCCTAGGTGCCTGCTAGGCTTTCCAGTCCTAGCTTCCAGGCATGGGACCTTCTGGGGCACACAGTCCTCTGTTTCACCTTTGAAGTGAACAACTTTTAAGCTTATGGTTAAAAGGCATGGCTCTGCAAGCCTCTCTTCTGCATCTGCTACTTCCAGGTGCTACGCTGTTTACAGAAGCACATCTTGGGTCCTGCAGAGAAGGTTCCTCAAACTTTGAGGCTGTTATGTGGTGTGGTAGCCAAGTCTAGTACCTTCTTGTGAAGAACTGTTTTCCCCCATGACTCCCCAATATCCTGAGCTTGCTGATCAAGTTCGAACTGTCTATAGCCTTCTTCTGGGCCTGGAGCATCATCAGTTTTCACATGCTGGCAGAAAGATCACTTAATTGTTGGTTTCTTCACTGAATGTCCCCTCAGGAGGTTTCCAGTGGGTTTTTTTCTTCTTTGTTGCTCCCTCACCTCATTCCTTCTGTTACATTTAACACAATTATTTATAAAGTAATATGTATTATTGGAGTACATCTTCTAGCAAAAAGCTGTCCTCGGCAGGCTCTGGGCCATAGGCTGCTGTTTAGCACCCTGAACATTCCCGAGATGACAGTTGTACCACACAGAACTACCTGTAACTTGACAGGAGATAGTAATTATAACAGGGTTCTGTTTCTGAAAGACACCCACCGCATCTGCAACCAGAACCATCTGCTTTTGGAATTTGTTCACCTTGAGTTCAAGCAAATGCAAGTAAGAGGCAGAGCTGTGGGAAAGGAGTTTAAAAATAAAAAGAAAAGTTTCTGTGCAGCTCACAACATTGGCTAGGCACCTGTAGCCCAGCTTGCAGATGTTGCATCTCCTGAACTCAACCCTGATTTACCAATTTATTTTAATAGGGGGGCAGCCGGGCACTTAAAATTGACATCAGTCTCTTCTGCTCAGGGAGCAGCCTCTGGGGTTGAGCCTTCGCAAGCTGTTGGTCACAGTTTCCATCCTTAATATGGTGGTGTAGTTGAAATGGTGAATTTTATGGCTTTTTTTAATTGTGCAGAAAAGTGTTTGGCAGGGAGGGAGAAAGAAAAGAGGGAACCGTCACTGCCCTGTTCCATTAAACAGCCTGGAACTAGACCGTGCTAGATGGTGACCAGGGGCAGGGAGGATCAGAGAAAACCCTAAAAGCCCTAGCTGTGATTAAAATTATTATTTTGTTTTAATGGTAATAATGTCTGTAATTACATCAGTTTCCATGCCATCCTGCCCGGGAGTCTTCGGGGGCTCATATAATTCTATTGCGATGGCTCTGAGGCCTGATGCTACGCATATGAAGCAGCTGCAATGAGAGTGAGTTCCTGCTTCAGCTGCTTTAGCCATTCCATTGCATGCTTCCAGACACCTTTAGGGGTTTTTCCGCCCTTCCTTTAAATAAGGAACCTTTACATTGAAGATGATGATAACAGAGCTGATAAGAAAGATGTTCCTGCCATATCGCAAAATGGCCTATAATCATTGCTGGCTGCTCTCCTTTCTCATTTCTTTTCTTTATTCCTTCCTTCCCTCCACCCCCCCTTCTCTCTTTCTCCCCACTCACTGCTTTTCTTCTCTCCCTGAGCTTATGCTTGTGTGTGGATTTTAGAACTGAACAAATAATTTACAATGAATAACTTATCCAGCCTTCCCCTCCTTCCGCCACTTTTGTGCAAACAGAATTTGCAAGCATATTGAACTGCTTTGCAGCACTTCAGATGCAACTTTATTTATTTATGGTGTTTTGGCGTGCTTTTTCAAGAAAAGACTTCCTAGAAAGGCAACAAATTAGTGAATTATTCAAGTTGTGTTCATTAAACACTGTCGGCCAGAAGCAAGCCAGTTCTCTCTCCTGGGTAGGTAGGCAGCTCTGTCTCCTCTCCACCCTGGCATTCCATCAGCATGGCTGGTGCTGGGGACTGAGAGTGATCTCACCTCCTGTGCCTGCTGGAGAAGTGGGAGGTGAGGCTTCAACTGGTGCTTGCTGGAGCTAGAGGGTCTCTATTGCACAGGCATATGGTGATAATCTTCATCATACGAAACATTTATCAGACTTCCTAAGCATCCTCATTTTTAAATGTGTGTATTGTTGCTGGGTTTCATAGCCAGCCTTCATCAGCCCTGATGGAATAGTTGGCTGACAAAATAACAGGTATACTGTCTCTCTGGCTTCAGAGAGCTGGTCATCATGAGATTGTTTTGATACTTTGCCTTTCCATATTTTTTTAATTATTATTTTTTAGCAACCTTTAATTACTTTCCAACTTTGTCCAGCAAACTCATGGAAGCAGAGCGATGTTGTGCCTTCCCTTCAATAGTTTTAAGTGCAGGTATTCTGTCCATCTATTAAAAAGCCACCTCTTAGCTGGATGTGATAATCCTTTTCAGAGGGTTTCATCTGCTCTCTAGTCACTAGGTAGAATATAATATCCCTCAAAGAAATCATGTCTTCTCCCCTCCTCTCTCAACCCCAGCCTGCATGATCTGCCAAGATGGGACTATTTCTATATTCCTCAGGAAGATTGAATGTTAAAACATCTTTACATAGAGAAAATTGCCAAGTCAAGATTTTTCCAGCAGTGCCATTGGGCACCCTTTTTCATCAGTAATCAAGAGGCTGTGCCTGTCTCCTGGCTAGCCCTGGCATGGAAGAGCAAAAAGGAGCTGAGAAAGTAGCAAGTGGATAGGGACTGAGGGATGTGAATAATGCACAAGTCATCAGGCTGAGTTTACTTTGACGGGTGGGATGCCATGTGTGCTGGCACGCTGGGTACGTTTAGCTCTGGGGCGAGTTTGTAAATATTCATAAAGGTCCCCACTTTCCACATGCAAGCAAAACATAAACAGGCTGTTTAAGTGCTGGGAAGTATGGGTGCTGTCTTGGGCATTTGTTCTGGCTTTCGGATGCTGGCAGTTCCTTTGGGCAAGAGCTCGGAAACACATCAGGCGACAGCTGCTATATTCTCCCTGCTCTTTTCTGCCAGCACTGAAGAAAGGCACTTAAACGGAACAGGCTACAGTGCACTGACTAAACACAGTGTTTGGGCTAAAGGGTTTGTACAGGTGAAATCAGAGATGTCCCCATGACTTTAGCTTTTCAGTGGGTGAGGGGCTTATTAATGAGTCATGCTGCATCTGTATGATAAGACATGGAGGATTTGAGTTGCGTGGGTTGGGTATGGGGGTTTGAAGAGGGCTGGAAGGCTTCTGGAGGTTTTTTCCTTTCCTTGCATGGAGGAAGATGTGTGAGGAAGTTAAGTGCTCAGACCTGGAAGCATCCTTCCTTCTTAAGGTCATCTGTGTGCAAATTTTTGCTGTTATTGCTGATGTGTATATAGTGACACCAGGTGGAGAGCATCAGAGGATATTGAGTGATGCCCTGTTGTCCTAGGGAGAAAGAAAGTCTCCACCTCTGGCAGTCCTATCCCTTGTATGGCTTCGCAGGTGAATAGGAGACCCTGGTCCTTTAAAGCACGTGCCTGAGGAGTGAAATGAGAGATGCAACAGAAACTACTGGGGCGGAAAACTCCAAATGGTGTGGAAGTAATGTGTAAAGTGTCCTGGAGATAACAGTCATTTCCACCAGGCAAAACTTTGGCTCTTTCTGGAAGAATACTGCAGGAAGGAGGGGGGACAGCCTGAAAATTAGAAATAGTCGTGCTGTTCTGACCAGCATAATGCTGGGGTAGATATGGGGGACAGGGGAAAGCAGAAAGGGGAGAAAACAGCATATTTAGAGCTGAAAGGAGAGCCGGTATGGGGCATCAAACAATTCGGTGCCTCTCTCAAGGAGCCATCATGCTGGGAAAATAAGACTCTTGGAGGCAAAGAAATATTCTTGGGGCAGAGGAAGAGAAAGTATACAGAAGCATTCTCTAAGCAAAGAACACACAGACAAAGAGAGGAAAGGTACCTTAGACAAATCAGTAATCGTTTATCTTGGAAGAAATGGGGACAAGAGAAAATATCTCACTTGCTGAGCTGAGCAGCCCCAGGACACAGGCATGCTCTTGGGTGCTTTGTAGGAGTTATTTCACTTGGGTGCTGAGGCTCCATGTCTGCCTGTCCCCTGCCGATTTGTTTCAAAGCTCTGAATTTACTGTAGGTATCTGGTTCAGACCCATCCTTGAGGCCAGGATGATGTCTGAGTTCAGGATGGCCAGTGTCAAGTGATGGCTCCTTGGGATCCCCTTGACCCTGCGGGCAGCAAGTGACAGGGTGGCTCTGACAGGACGCGCTTCCTCTGTAGCAGAAGCAGTGGTATGTGGTCCGGCAGCATCTCTTCCTACAGTAGCAATTTAGGTTTGGGCTGGAAGGCTGCTCTTTTCCAGGGGACTGGAAGCACCAGCACCGGCTGTTTGAGCGCAGCCCTTTTGGTATAATTACATTTACACATCTGAGCAGCAGATGGCTTCAAGGTCTCTTCCTTGTCCTGGCAGGAGGAAGGGCTCTCTGCTGCCAGAAACGGGCAGAGGAGCTAATGAATGTGACCTGCTAGCAATTAGTTTTGTTTTATCTTTCTTTCCTCTGGTTACAATATTCTCCCAGAAGCCTGGGATATAACTTATTATCTTGTGCCAGCCAGCAAAAACCTCATCCCCTCCCTTTGAATCCCTGTTTTGTTTACCTCCCTCTCCGTACATCATCTTTTAAGTCAGCAGCAGGAGCATGCCTGGCTGTAGAAGTGTTTATTAACGTGTGCAGGCTGCGAAGGCAATGTGCGGGTAGCGACTGCTCGGTGCAAGGCAGCAAAAGAGCCTTCACTGAAAGTTATTCTTTTTTTTTACCCATATAATCATGCACTTTGTTGGTTTGGGCTCCTTTTTCAATCATGCCACCTAAATTAAGGTATGATTAAGGTCATACTGAAATGCACCGTGCTGGGGGACGGTGCCCCAGCCGCTGCCATTTTAGGATACAGGCTCTTTACTGAAAGAATTGAGCTCAGCAGCAGACCTGTGAGGTGGGCACATACTAGCATCCTCGCTCAGTGCACCTAGGAAAGGGGAAGCTAGAGCTGTCAGAAGACGCTTGTCAAACCATTTTTTTTCAATAAAAATGCCATTTTTAATTAAGATGGAAATACTTGGGAAAAATGTTGCCATTTTGACTGCAAAGCTGAGCAGAAATAGTGTTGCAAAAGAGCAATAAAAAGCACTCTTGCAATGGATTCATTCCAATTTCTTCTTCAGAATTGCATTTTGTGTTTTATTAGTTTGTAATGTGTCAGTGACAGTCATGTATAATAAGCTCTCTACTGCTGGTCATACTTTGTGATAAAATAATAGACTAAATCAGTCTCTCCTGTAAATTTTTAAATATTTATGGGTGAACTGAACTGTTTGTATTGGTTTCAAACTATTTTCATTACAAATGGAAGAAATTTGATCTAGGAGGACGTTTCAATCTGTATTAGGCAGCCATTACTTAATTTCAACCATTAATTGCTATTGCAACTTAAAATATGGTTGATATTTTTTTTGTCAGTGTGAATAATGAAAAGAGCAAGAAAATTGAATATAGGGTTCAAGGCACCTTTGTTTCAAGAAAAAAGACAACACCAAAGTTTTTAAGTTTCAGGATTTGCTTTACAGGAGATTTGAAAAGCATTTTCCTTCTTTATTTTTTTCCCCCTTCCTAAATGAGGATGCAAACCAAACCTGGCTGGGTGTGGGTTTAGACAGCTGATATTGTGCGGGAAGGCTTGACCCAGGAGCAGCATATACTGAGCCATTGGGCATCTATGGAGATCATCTCCACCGCTGCAATGTTGCCATCAGGCCCCCTCCCTTCTGAGCAGCAGAACTGAGCAAATGTGCGGGAAATGAGCTTTGCAAATGCACTTGTGCAATTTTCTTTCCTCCCCACTGCCCTTTTCTGACTCCTGCTGTGTTTCTGCTGCTCTGCCTTGCTCTCCAAATGTCAGGCCCTGCTCTCTTTTCCGGTGTGAGCAGCTCACAAGGTGGTTTTGTGCACACATGTGCTCGCACGTGCATGCAAAGGGTCTCGTCAAAGAGCTGTGCAAGCCAGCTCTGTGTCCTAATGCAGTACATTTCCAAACAACTCAGTGAAGTGTGAAGAGGTGCATGGGTGGAAGGAGGCAGCTAGTGGCTGTCACCCTGTGTAGGATGGTGGTTGTTTGCCCCTCTGTTTCCAGGGATTGATCTTATGCAGAGTGGTCCAGGAGGTCTCACTGGGGTGCCAGTGCAGTGTATTCAGCCGCAGCCTGTCTGTCTCCTCCGAGCTCAAGCAATGGTTATGCTGACAGCCTCTCTGTTTTTCAAACCTGCCTTGATTTTCATTATGTTGATATGTCACTTCCAGCTAGGCTTGGCCCGCAATTGTAAATCAGACTTGAAAGGGAAGGAGGGAAGTGAGGAGATATTAATTAAGTCGGCCACCTCCTGCTCAACCTACATGTCTTGGTTGCTCATATGTGTTTGGAGGCATCTCCTGCTTAGATGACCTGGGGTCTGGCAGTCTGTACCAGGGTGGCCACCAGCTCTACCTTCTTACTGGTATTTAAGGCAGAAAAAATTAGTTTGTAACTGGTAGTTTCATCCAAGGCATGTTTTTTAGCACTTCTCTGTTATCAGGAGTGGAAGAGATAAATATTTTTCTCTAATTAGTAAATCTTTATTTAGAGGGAAGTTGAGAGTGCAGCTCTCTGAGCTTTAGAGAAAGAAGGACCTACTTCTGTTCCATACCATAACCAGACCTTAATGAGCAACCTGAATAAGGCAAGATTTCTGCTGTGTGTGTGATTTGGAGGACCCCAAAGCTACATGGGTAGGGAGCTACTGAGCCAGCACTTGGAAAATCACTCTATTAAAGGTGCTGGGAACACTCAACCAGATGTGCGTGTGCAGATTTCTCAGCATCCCAGGAGAAAAAGCTGCCCTCTCTGAGATGTGCTGCCCATGCTTTGCCTTTGATGTAGGCTGAGAGGGTTAAAGCATAAAGCTGTTCCACTGCAGTGGTTAGCTGATGGCCCATGAAGCATCACAGGGGTTTTCAGCTGGCTGGTGAAATAGCAGGATGGGTGGATATTTTGTTTTCCTATATATAACTTGTGCATTTGGGGAAGGAAATTTTGCAAAGAGGCTGTTTCTTCTGGTATGAGCACTCGAGGACTACAGCACTGCAGCTGACCCCGGTTCTTGCAGTCAACAGGGAAATGGATGTCATGCAAGTGGGGATGTCTCTGCCCTGTGGGACATTGCCTCTGAGCACATCTGCATTGTGTCTGCTCAGGTCTGAGGGCTGCATGAGCTTCACTGGGTTTATTGAGAGAAAGCTGGAAGTCTGCATCCTCCTCCTGAGGGTGGGCCAGCCTGGTATCCCACCACACATCGCAGGGAGCCTTCTCTACAAGTCTTTCTCTTGATCACTTCACTTCTGAGGGCCTTGAACACAAGACCTAGCCCTGTCTGCAGGGCAAATGATACTTTTTCAGCAAGGTTGCTTCTTCAGAGCCTGCGCTTCATCATGAGTCACTCATCGTCATCATCTTAACTGGTGTCTTGCTGTGTGCTCCCACATCATCTTTGATCTGCTCAGATGATGTCAGGAGAAGGTCAGCTCTTCTCTGGAAGACATTAGACTTACTTTTTACTTTTAGTAGTATGAAGCAGTGAATCCTTTTTATGTTCTTAATGTGAGCACCTCTGAGAAAAAGAACAGAAGTAGCCGCCTCTGTCTCTGTGGGGTGTATGGGGATGTTTGGTGGCCCAAACAGCAGTGATGGTGCTTTCTGCTTGCACCTAACATGCACCTTGAAGAAGACTGATCTCTAGGCCTCTGGTGTTTTGGGCTTGGGAGCTCAAGAGGCAAGTGGAGGTTGGAGAAAGAGTAAGAAGGAGTCCAGTCCCTGGTAGGAGGGTGCATGGTGAGGAGAAGGCAGCTTAGAGGAGACCTTCAGGAAAGATGGCTGGAAGGGACAGGAGGAGCCAAGCATTACACTGGCTTCAAGGGCTGCGAGTCGCATCCCTCCTGCGTATTAGCACTTGAGGCTGAGCTGTGGCAGAAATGCTTTCGGGGGGGGGGGGGGTTGGGGAATGAAGGTTGGTTAAAAAGCCTCATCAGAGCATTATGAAACTGGAACGTGAAGGGTAATTGAGCTGAAAGCCATTCTCTTCCTGCAGCCTGTGCTGCAGGACCTTCTGAAGCACCCTCAAATGTCAGCCCTGGAATCCTGCTGGAAGACCAGGATGTGGGGTGAGCAGCCCCTCAGCTGGGTCCTCTCAGCCACCTTCCTGTGCGTAGTGCTTGCAGACAGGGGTAGGAGATGGCCACTATAGGGGTGATGAGGAGGAGCAACCAGAGAGATGAAGGTTTTGTGTGAAACAAGCACAGAAAGGTAAATGGGTTCCTGAGATGCAATCTCCATGCTTGCAGGCATCAGTGCACTCTCTGAATGAGTCCCTGCAGTTTGGGCAGCATCTCCTACATCCATCTGTGGTCATGCCCTCTCACTGCACCCCTTCCCCATGTAGGACATCAGAGCAGAGTCCCATCAGGCAGCCCCACACTCCCTTTCCTTGACACCTGTTGTGCAAATGTCACCTGTAGATGGAGAAATGCTCTGCAGCATTCACTAGCATGGCCAAGCAGGTGATATTTTTTAATAATTGGAACTAGATTAACATTATAAAAGGGAATAAGGCTGGTTGGGATGAATGTAATCATTAAGCATAACTGCGAGATGTTAGTCATCACTCTGGCCCCCTGCCTCTCTAACGGAGGGAGCGTGTAGAAGCGGATGGGGGCTTGGATAGCTGCCGACATGACCTCAAGGAGGGGATTAGCAGAAGACCCCTCAAGTTTGGATTTCTAGCACAGCGACAATGTGAAGTGCACAGCCCTATTGTGTACCTTTCATGTGTTATTGATTGCCAAACAGGCGCAGTTAAGTGCCTCTCATTAATATTTGTTTTGGACTTTTCCCTGAATTCCGATGACTGGAGGAGATGCTTCTTATCTCTCTCCTGCAGGTTTTCTTTCTAGAGGATTCCTCTGGCTGGTGACAAACCTGGGCTGTGTAGCTGCTCATCCCACTTTTGGGAGGAGGGATGAGTTAGTAGCTGGCATGAAATTTTGGAAACTCTGCAGAAAGGAACTGAGAAATCAAAATTAGCACAAAATTAAGAGGTCAAAAATGCTCTGCTCACGTCATGCAGATGAAATATGGACTTCCAGGCATGGCTGCATTTGTGAATCTCTTAAAAAGGGACTCTCTGGGCACATAGGTCATGTTGTCTAAACTTCTAAATGGATGAGCAAGGACAAACGATGTGAGCTGTGGAGCAGTTAGCCAGGGACTGCTTCTCAGTCGTGCTTTTGTAGCTGGTTTTGAGATTTCAAATTAAGAGAAAAGGCTGTGACCAGTGGATGTATCGTGGGTACCTTCTGGGCTGTTGTTGTGACATGGGTCTTTCAGCATCTCCATCATCTAGAAGATGGCCTTCTCTTCTTTTCCATTCATCTTTCTGTTCTGGAAAGCTTGTTCTGGAGGCCTGACTTGTGCATTCCTATGACTGCTGGTCATCTCCCACTTACTGTTTTTGACAAGAGGCTGCATTTTAGCATCATGTTGTGGTGATGCCACTCTGGCATCATGCCTGTTTGTATCAGATGTTGCTTTTGAAGCAGTTGCTATGGCCAAATGTGTTGAGAAGCTGCTTGCAAAAGTTTCTTGCCTTGATTGCTTGGTTTGTTTCTGTGAATAACAACCTGCTTGCAGAGTAAGGCATGAAGGAGATTGTCCTAACTGCTGCATCACACACTGTCTGATGTCCTACGTCTAGAGTGGGTCCTTATTTCTCTCCTCTCTCCCTAATCCTGGTGTGTGGTGGATGACTCTTTGCTATCCGTACCCCTTCTTCCAGGCAGCAGGGGTCTCTAGATGGCTGTGCAGATCTCCGCTGTTGGATTATCGTCAGTGTCTCTCATCAACTAAGACACAAAATGGGTTTCTGAAACCTGACTGTAGCTTAAATAAAGTACTATTTCTTTCTGTCTAGTATAATAATGCCTTGTTTGTCAGGCTTGACTTAACCACAACTAGTCCACCCAAAGCTATTGAAATGATTCTGAGCATCCATTTCTATCTCTTCAGGTTGTGCTCTTAGGCACTTAGGTTCAGCTTGTGAAATGAAAGATTTCTGGTGTGCCCAAAAGCAGTGAAGAGAGCTATTTTAATGTGGCTGCTTCTTTAGCTTTTCAATGGAGAGTTGCGTTCATGTCTGTTATGAAGTGATATTGGAGTCCATGGAGCATGAGAAACTGCATTTGTTTGTGGGTTACAAATGAAGACCTGTCAAAAACCTTTTTAAGCAGTGGCAGAAGTTTTCTTTTTCGTGATACATTTCACTTAAAGGCTTTGCCTCCCAAGGTTTGGCTTTTCTCTTTCTTACCTTCTATGAGTTTGAAAAAGTGCAATTGCCAAAAGCTGCTCTTCTCCTTTTCTTCTATCTCCCCAACCATTTGGTGGGGTGTTTGGATCCTCTAGGGTGCTCTTGATTATGGGGAAAAAAGAGGGTGATGAGCACTGGGTGAGAGGCGGAATGGGACATGGATCCCTCCCTGTGCTTGAAGCAAGCATTTTTACCAGCTTCTTGTGGGGAAAAGGGTGTAGATTATTTCAATTGATTTGGTGTCAAGAGATGTTTTTCAAAGAGTAAATGTGTTTGCAGGATTTCTGTCCTTGTGTTGTAAGAAGTAGGATGTTGTTTCTGGGCATAGGAGTTTGCTAAAAGTATGTCACATCAGTTCTTCATCAACATGTTTCATATTGCAACCCTATTCCTAGGTGTGCTATGCAGGTGGCGTGCAAAACATAGTATTGCTTATTGCCATTCACTACAACTGAACCTTTTATTCCGTGCAGGCTCTGGACAGGCACTGGGAAGCTGGTTTCAGGCACCATGCCTTGATGCGCATGCTCCTGGCTGTGTCCATGGCTTAATGTTTGAGTGGCTGAAACATCTGCCTGGCTGTGGGTTTAAAAATATGATACAACTGGACATGTACAGAATAAAAAGCAGTTGTCAGAGTTGATGGGGTTGTTTTTTCCTATCCCTGTCTCAGTGTAAGATTTGTCTTAAAGCATTTATGGGGAAGGCAAGAAATTGTCACAACCGGTGTTTTCATGCAAGCACTCTTCTTCGACTTGCAGATTAAATACCATGGGAGGATAGGGGATGCTGGGATGTGTGCTGGGGCATTTCAGCCTTAATGCAGGGAGGTCTCTTCTGGTTTAGGTCTTTCTGCAGGAGGATTCACACCTTTATCTTTCTCCTCTTTGCACGCTTTTATTATTACACCTGGGTGAAAATGGTGTAGTTTCTAGACTTCCTGGCATTCCTTTGGCCAATTTTTTGTAGCAATGTCGTACAAATGATGAACAGAGGTGCTTTACAGAAGATGTTCATCTCCAGCCAATCAGCTACCCAGAAAAGTTCCTTGCCTTGAAGGAGGGTATAAACTAACAACATTACTCTGTGCTCCAGCTGAGTGGGTCTCATTGCTAATTAGTAAGGGATCTTTGTTAGGAAGAAGTTTCTTGCCAAGAGCCTCCAACCCTTTATGTGTGTGCCATGCTGCTGCTCCTGGAGTCCCGGGTGCAATCATATCTTCGGTGGGGCTGGCAGGCATCAGAAACCCAGAAAGCTGCTGGGTTGTGCCAGCAAGCACCAACCCTGGCGTGAGGTGAGAAAATAGAGGAGGAAGGAGAGGAGCTGTATGGCATTTATTGAAAACAGTCCACCTGCAAGTACCAAAGGACCTCACTTGCAGAGAAGCAGCACTGTGGTCTTGAGCATTTGGTTTTTTTCAGCAATCTAGTGGGAGGTCTTGGAGGGGAAATATTAGTGGTGACACTAACTAAATGTTAGTGGTTATGGCCTCCAGCTCCCAGAAGATCTGATAGAAGGAGGTTTTAATTAACTTGTACTTTGTGGGTGTTGTGCTACTTTAGTTCATCACAGATCCAGCTGCTCTGCGCTTACTTATGTGACATGTTTGCTAAGTGAAAGAGGGGTCAGCAGCAGGGGAGTTGGATCCTGCCCAGCTGTCCTGGCAAGAGAGTATCTCCTTGGAGAGAAGACTCCAGTTTCTTCTGGTCCATGTAGGACAGTAGGCTGGTGTTAAGGGAAACAATAGCCACAGGTTTGATATTCACAGGCTTATTCAAGATGCTTCTGTGGCTATGTATTTCACAACCTGCAATAAGGTCTGTTTCAGCTGAGCTTGGTGTTCCAGCAGAGGAGTAAGATTTAAAATAACCCAGATAAAATAACACAACAGAAGATGACAGCTCCCTCCAAAATCCTTGGGACTGACTCACAGTCCTGCAGAAAAGTGACTGCAGCCAGGTGAGAAGGAATCAAACCAGATGAAGTAGAAACAGTCTGCATCCCCTTAGCACATCTAACACTTAAATGAATGCTGATTTAACATGAACTTAAACTGGAGCTGGCAGGAAAATCTCACCCAGGTATGTGTCAGCCTCCTTCCTTCATGGTCGCTGTGTGCAAATCTCTGGGATGACTGGCTGGGCTGCTGCCCAGGGCACTTGGGATGACTTAGAGAGAAGATGGTGGTCCTGCATTTCCTTTTGTGTGCTCCCAAATGAACCAGAGTCTTTCCTAAGGAAGCTGCACCATTGAAAAACCAAGAGTATTTGTGTTCCTGCAGCCCCTTAAAGAGAAGGAACTGATAGCTGTTCTGGGTTTGCCTGCTTCATTTTCTATGAAGAGAGACATCTTCTCTCTTCCCCTCTTTTTGCCTTGTGCAAGAGGTGGGCATTCATTGGCTGTGGCGTTGGTGGAGCAGCTCCTGCTGCCCAGCAGCTGTGTGACATTGGAGCAGAGGGGGTGAGGTATGTTCAGAGCTGGCTGGCATGCCCGAGGCAGCAGTTTTACTTGTCTCAAGCTCAGGAAGGTGGAGGAAAGATGGCAAAATGAGTGGAACCTGCTTTCCACCCTCCAGCTGCTGTGAGTACAACTGCTCATAGACCATGCCAGGGACCATGGACTGACTGCTCATGGACCGACTGCTCATGGACCATGCTGCTTTTTGAAAAACTGACCCTTTCTCTGTATATTTTAAATTATTTTTTTTTTCACTCCAATGTCACTTCGCTTCCGATTTCTGAATTACTATAGCAGAATAGATCCCAGCTTGGTGTACTCCTGCCCCCTGTCTCATCCTGGGTAGCTTCTCAGGCTGTCTTTAGTCCACAATCATGGATGATTGCTTCAGAGCCTGTTCCTTGTGGGTGATATCACATTCCATGCTGTAATGATGAATGAAGGACCCCAAACGTTCCCCCCACCCACTTCTTGCTGTCTTTTTCCAGCAGGGATTTCTCTCACAAAGCTTGCCTGTCATGGGCCATATATTCTGGGTTGGCATGCCAGAAGTGCTTTCATTTAACAGATCTCTTATCAGGGTCGATTTTCTATTGTTTTTTCCTTCTGGGTGTGCTTGGAGGAATTTATTCCTTTTAACAGGTTTATCCCAGTGTCAGATACTGGTTTTAAAAGGCTGGAGGGCCCTTTGATTTGATTTCTGGAAAATACATTTGGTTTCTGGTCTCCTCCTGTGGACCAGGAGGGAGGGATGGATAGAAAAGAGGAGGAAATAGCAACCACTTCCACCCATTTAGCAGCAGCTTTCTTATCCTGTGTGTATTTCACACTTGCTTTTCTTCCACTGTCTCCATGAGCTAAGTCCTGCCAGTGGTCCTGCAGGAACCCTAGTGCAGCTAATGCACCAGACATCTCCTTATATACTTTAAGGGGCACATCTCTAATTCTTTCAGGCAACCTATACTGACACAGCTGGTTGTTTGCATGTCTGCTGGCTGCTGTTACTATTTCTGAGGGAGCTGTGCTGGTGTTATCAGCCATAGCAGTATCTGTAGCAATAAGCACTTTTTCAGATCTTGTCTTGAAGGTGTGAAGGCAGTTTTTTAACTCACAGAAAATGTGTGAGCCGAACAAAGTCCCTCAATGAGGACCAGGAGAATAGGGGCATGGAGACAGGATGATTGCTTACCCCCCCGGCCCTGTGCTATTTTGCCTTTATTTCTCCGTTATGTTCCACCAGTCTCAAGTTTTCTTATAAATGCAACTAGAAGCGGGTTTTGGTTTGGTTATTTGGTTAAATTGCTAGGAGGGATTAAATTGAGAAATACCCCCATACATCTCCCTTGCAGCTGAGGGCAAATTTAACCACTGATTCCAGAGCTTCTGAAAATGGCTTTCTCTGAAAATGAATTTTGGCCTCTCAAAGTTCAAACATTTATCCTGAGCCAGAAATATGCACAGATTTGCTCTCTAATTTAATAAAGCCATCCAAATAATATGATTCCTCTCACAACCATCGTTTATGTTTCACAGTGAAATGATAATGAGAAAGTCATTAGAAGTAATAAACAAAACAAAACCCACACAGCAAATCCTTCACTGAGCCTGACTGATGGGAAGAAGAGCAGCATTTGAGTCTTAGGCCACATAATGTTTGCCGGGTGCAGCTGTTTTGAAGTAGATCTGTTCTTGAAACATTATTTTGCTTGTTGCATTTTAATGGGATTTTGCTGGCAAGCAGGTGGGCACCAACAGTGCACAGGCACAGGTCTGCAATTGGGTTAAATACTGCACCAGTGCCAAGTTGGCATTTCTGCTTTCACCTCTTGGGGGTTGGCTACAACTAATGATTATTAGGCACCATTCATTCTCCCAAATCCTCCTCTTTATGAGTTTGATAAGGTGCTTTGTTTTGATTTCCTTGGTGAAGACTTGAACCAAGTGTTGAGTGAATGTGTAGCGATCATGAACTACATCAGAATATCAAAAGTCCCCTCTTTTCCTTTTATGTGTAGCTGTATGTGCACTTTGGGCTGCAACCTACATATTTGTTTCTGGGTTATCCTCATCCAGGTGATTTTTCCTTTGATATAAGTGTTTTGCTTCAGTGGCCATTCTTAGATTTAATAGCTGTTTACCAGTTATAGCATTTATTGTTGCTCTATCTCTCTTCTGTTACCCTTTTGCTACCTGACTGTGGCACTTAGGGTCATGGTTTAGTGGCGAACTTGGCAGTGTTAGGTTTAGGGTTGGACTTAATGACCTTAAGGGTCTATTCCAACCTAAATGATTTTATAATTCTGTGATTTTTCATCACTGTGAAGATGTTCCAGCTGGGACCATGTGAGGTGGCTGGTCTGTCTCACCTTCACATTGGGGTGTTGAGACATCAAAGCAGAGATGGCCAGAGAGATTGGTGTGCTGTTGTTGGGCATCTGCTACCACTCTCTGTGCTGGGGGCTCATGCTGGGTGGTGAAGTCCTGCCTCCAGCACAGCATTTCCAGAACTGACATCACTGTGGTTATTTGGCTGACACTGTTATACCATTCCAGCTCTGGCATTTGTTCTTTTTGGCCCAAAGCAGCCCACATCTGTTGCTGCTAAGTGTTCATTCACTGCCTCTCATCCAGGCTTTGGGGGAGGGCTAGGGTCTCAGGAGCACCTGATATCTGGTGGTTTGTTGGGACTGTTGGGCTTCCATCCTCATTCATTGGCTTTCTGATTCAGGGGCCTTTTGTTGATTTCCATGCTTTCAAAACTCACAGTGAAGGTATGTGGACCTAATACAAGCCTATTTTCTTTTTTCTCTTAATTATAAATTTAAATACTACAGTGTGAGCTGTTCTTCTGGATAGAGTCAAGTTGCTAAGCTGGACATGCTGAGGGTATAGGTAGATCCTATGAAATGCGTGCTTTCTCCAACCATGACCACTGCACCAACTTTTTCTGTCTATTTCTTGTGCATCTGCTCATGGTCAGATGATGCAGAGTATCACAAGCTGTGAATGTCTGTGTAGGTATGAAATGACCCTTCCTTAAAGCTTGTTTTTTTTCCTGCTCCCACTTGAGCTTTCCTTATTTTTAGTTCTAATTTCTGTTTTGTTTTAGTTTGTTGACCCTCCCTAGACACTGGGTAGTTCCTATGTGTGTGTAAAGGTTAAGTCCCATGCCTCTTGTGAAACTCAAAAATGGAAGGGTTGAGTTACCCTTTTTTCTTTGTTCTGCTTTTTTGGTGTCATGATGCTTTTTGCTGTGAAGAATGGTCATTTGTCTAGAAAGCCTGCAGGGAAGGGATGCTGGAAACAGCAAGGTTTAGCAGTGCAAAAAGTTTGGCTCAACCAGCATAAGATGCCAGGAGAGGAGATGGAGGAGTTTTCTTCTGCTGTTCCGCTTTCTAGGCCTCTGCTATTCTCTGTCCCTCATCCTTGTGTTTCACCATCCTTCTAGCCCCCATAGGAGCTCCAGAGGCTGCTTGTGGCACTGAGCTGGGCATTTAAAATCTCCTGCAAGCCGGAAGATGCTTCCTGTCTACTCCTGTCCAAGAGAGATAATGAGTTCTTACCACCTGCCTTCCCTGGCCTGAGCTAAGCACTAGCAAACAGCTCCTCCACGCTAAAAAAAAAAACAAACCACCACCTCATTTTTCATTCCTCCTGTATACATTTAATAGAAAGTAAATAGTAATAGAAGAAACTCTGCTGGCAGAATGTTCCAGGGAACATATCTTATGCATTGCTCTTTTCCTGCTCTATAGCTCCTGTGCAGGCTGATGAACTAAATTGTGCAAAACCAGACACATAACAGCTCTTTTTACCTTCCTTTGAAAAATAAATAGTATATCTAGGCTGTCCCTGGACAAACTCTTGCCTGCTGACGTTTCCCAAATTGCTCTTTTAGGGTCCTCCTGACTCCTTTCTTGCTTGCGCTGTGATCTCCCTCCTCTCTCTTCCTAAAAGAAAATCTTACTTATTTTTTATCTTTGGAAAATGATTTAAGGGAAAAAAAAAACAACCCAAAACATAAACAAAGCAAAACCAGATGTGCACACACCGGAGCTGCATGGTGGTCAGAGAGGAGATAGCTGTTCCGGCTTTTACTCATTTTTCCTATCCAGATATGCTGTGAGCAATTGGCTATCCCCTGAGAAAATGAGACTCCCGGGTCTCCTGGATGCTTTCACCCAGGGGGAACTTTTGTATTTTGAGCGTATTTAACACTAAGTCGAGCACGAGTCTCCCCTAAGCCATTGAGAGCAGCTTGCAGCCTGTGTTTTCAGCAGCCTGCTTTTGGCAGAGAGCTGCTGGGTGTGGGAAACCAGTGCTTGATGAAAAGCTGAAATGCCCAAAGGCATGCTTGTTAAAAATGAGTTCCCTTCTTGTTGGAAGGGCAGATCTTCAGCTGGAGAGGCATGAACTTGTGTTTTCCAAGAGACTGATCCTAAGGATGTTTTTGCAGGTGTACAACTGCTGTATCAGGGAAAAGCAAAGTGATACTTTTGTCTTAGCTGCTAGGATGCTTGTCCGTCCCTGGAGAACGGGATAGCTCATGTGGGTAACAGGCTTTGCTGGGGCTGAAAACGGAAGTAATCATCACTTTGGAGTGCTGGAGGAGATCCTGGTGGCTTCCCATGGCTTATGGAGAACTGTAAAAGAGAGATACTTGTCACTTTCTGGGGATGTCAAAGGCTCTGTAGGATGGACCTTGCCTGTGGCAAGGTGTGGAGGAGTTGAGCAAAGCATGGGAATTGCTATTTAAAAGACGGTAATAGAACATGACTGTCTTTTATGGGAAATAAGGGGAATTGACAAATATGATTTATTTAATAACTGCAGGGATGCTTTGGGTACACTGGTAAAACCAAAATAATTGTAAATCCACATTTTTTTCCTTCTGCTTTTTTTTGTTGTACTTCTGATAGAAATCCCAGCTCATGGGCCAAAGTGCCAGACCCTGGTTTACCTAAAATCATTGTTGGGATATTATCTGGCACCTCCCACCCCGAGAGCAGGGTGCACCCCAGAAAGAGAAGAGCTCCATTTTGTGGCAGGGCGTCTTAATCTTTTCCTGGAAAGGTGCAGGGAAGGTGGTCGGGTGACGGGGCAGCCGTGTGCCATTGCCTGCCTTCGCAACCCTCACAGAGATGTGGCAGTGTACCGAGGCTAAATGCACATCCTCAGAAAGGGCCTAGCATCCCTCCGAAGGCAATTCTCATTCAGCAAACAGTAGTTTGGAAATAGTCAGTCATCAGGCACTTATGGATCTTTCAAGCCCCTTTCTCTCCCTAATAATCCCACCTCTTGGGAGGTATTGATTCTCCGCTGCTGGCTGCCTCTTGGTATTCCGCAGTCCACTTTTGTCTGTGTAAATCGCTGCGCTGTCATTTTCACGCAGCAATTACCTACTCTTGATTTCTTTCATCCTGAGTCCTTTGCCAGAGATCTAAACCCTGTATTGACAAACCACCCTGGAAGAAATAGAGGGGTCGAGGTCTGAGCAGAAGTTTTGCACAACAAAAACTTTGGGGAGCGTTTCCCCTGGGGTGTGGCCATCTCAAAGGTGCTCAGTCTGTCTGCAAATGTGACTTTATGCCTTGCTTTTTGCTCATGCTGAAACCAGGAAGCTCTTTGCCTTGTTGCTGTGCAAAAGATCAGCCTGAAGAGCTAGGGGAAGCAGCTTTTCAGGCTGTCCTCGATCCTCTGCTGAAAAATAAGCAGGCCACAGCTCATGCAGATGGGTGCTATGGAGAGGTACCAGCTACCAGTGTCCAAGCAAGCTGTGCTTTGGGTAGACAAAAACCCAAGGTGCATCATAACAAAGACCGGAATCAGAGCAGCTGTGTCTATCTGAGGGTTTTGGGGCAAAAGCTTCCCCACAGTGTTGCTCTAAAGAGCTTGGGTCCAAACATGGTTGCAGCAGAGCTGGGGTGCTAAAGGAGAAAGCAAGGTGGAAAGTTTAGGAGATGTCTCTGCTTCAACAGAAGCAGTTAGTATCAGCTGGCAGGGGTTTGGGGTTGCTTGCTCTCTCTTGTGATAATGCACTGGTGCCTCATGCATGGAGATGACTCTGGCTGGTCACCTGAGAGAGTGTCTCGGTTTTGGGCACAAAAGATCCCACAAGCACCTGGGTGAGATGTTGCCAGAAGCTGCATATGGGGATGGGTTTTGTCAAGTGTTGAAGGTGTCAGGCTGCGGCTCTACAGGGTGTGCTGGTGTACAGGGGCTGTGCAGCAGTGCACTGGAGAGTCAGTGCTCATGGACCCAACAGCACTGCATGCAAAAAGGGTAGGCAACTTGCAGTCTTTGTGATCTGTTTATGTTTCCAGTCTGAATTACAAGGAAAAAGGCTAAAAATGCCTTTAGAAGATGAAAGCAGAGATTCATGCTGACATTTCTAGGTCCTAAAAGTCACCAGGGAGAGCAGATGTATGCACATACACATTTTGGAGGCCTTTTGTACCACAGCAACTTTTCCTAAAGACATGGACACAGTTGTAGTCAAAAACCAAACCAAACAAACAAAAAAACCAAGCAAACCCAACCAAACAACAAAAATACCGAACTCCAAACAAAACGAAACCCCAACAAACCAAATACAGACCAAGAAAGGTTCAACCTCAAGCCCTTGTGCTGGAATTTCATGGTCTTGGGTAGTTTTGATGGCAGTGAAAGTATTGGTGGAGCGGGTCTAAGCTGCTTCTTACTTTCCGGAAAGTGGTGCTTTGATTCAGGGTTATGGTTGAGCCATGTGGGGAGAGGGGAGATTTAAGAATTGTTTTTAGTTCCAGGTGATTACTTTAATATACAGGTGGATGGAAGTTGAAGGAAATGGTGGTTTACAGCAGTGGGGATTCCTTCAGCCCCATCTGCTGCAGTAGGGGAGCTACAGCGCCCTAAAACTGGCAAGTGCTTTTCTTAGCCTGGCACAAAGTTGCATTTCCAAACATGAAGGCATTTTGTTATTAGAACGGCATGCCTGGCCAGTGAGGGCTCTCACTTGAACAGAATCCCCATCCTAGCAGAGAATAAATAAAAAAGCCAACTGGCCGCGGCTGCCTGAGGAGCGCCGGGCCCAGAGATAGGGCCAGAAGTCAGATAACAAACAGTGTCCAAAATTGCAGCGCCTGGTGCAAGGCGTGAAATTAAAACCTTTTCTGCCTCCTCCTGCATGCTGTAACTAAACAGCTCCTGCCACAGTCTGCCGGCGCTGGGAGCGAAGAGAAGAATAATTAAATACATGGAGATATTTGCGTCTGAGGGAAAAGATGATGCTTCTCTGCTGTGGACCGTGGGGTTCTTTGGTCCTGCAGCCTGGCTAAAATTGGGAGGGTCTGTGGGCTGCCCTGCTAAGCTGCCTTTCAACTGCCTCTGCTACCCAGTGGTAGGAGGAATCTATTGTGTTTTTAATGTTGTTGTTATCTTTTCCTCTGAGTTTCCTTCTCCACCTTCCCTTTTGGGCTCAGCACCAGCCCAGGGATATGTGCTGGTGTCGCATCGGCTCTTCTTTCTCCAGGGTTAGCAGGCTTTCCAAACCTCAGGAAGGACATTTCTCTGGAGTTACCACCCAGGAGTGATGAAGAGGGCAGCACTTTTTAATCAAAGTTACATTAGGTGAAGCTCATATTATTCACTCTGCTTTATTGCAGCTATTTTTACACGGGGGTTAGAAGTTAATACTACCCAACAAGCCTGGTTTGCTGGATTCTGGCAAGCACCAAAATCCATCAGTACATCCAGACAGGGTAGGAAAGAGCCCACGCAAAAAAAATAAACTCAGAAGCTGAACTGAAAAAGCAGTCAAAACCCCAAACCTTTAAAAAAAAAACCCAGACCCTTGATAATAGAGGGTCTGGTCTGGAGGGGCAAAAAACAGCCAGGACCATTAGCTGTAATCAGCAGAAGGGCAGGCTTTTGCAATCAGCATGGAAAGGGGAGTGAGAGACATAGCAGGAGGGCTCAGGAGTCTGTGGTGCTGCAGGGTTATTTTTTTTCCCCTGCCCTGAGAAATTAGCCTGCTCCTCTCCCAGCCCTTGTCCACAGCCACAGTCGATTTGATAATGCTTAGGGTGGTTCTTCCAGAGAGATGTTGGTGCTCAGGAAATGGTTGTTGTCTGCAGCCAGCATCAAAAAGTGAGCAGGTTCAGCAAAGGAGGCTTTGCAGGATTGTGTGAGTTTTGGTTTGTGGGGGTCTTTTTTGCTCCCCCCACTCCTCCTCCCAGTAATACCAAAGGTTTAAGCTCTGCTAATTCCTCAGACCCAGCAAGGATGCTGGCAGAGCTGGGATCTCCTCTGCTGGTTGAAAAAAGGCATGATGAACTGAGAGAGAGGGAAGGAGGATGTTGTCCCTATGCTCCAGAAAAGGGCCATAATGCAGGTTTTTTACTTTCTCCTGGTTTTGGGGCATTTTTGTTTGTTATTTTGTTTGTTGGTTTTTTTCCTTCTCTCTCTCTTTTTCCACCTTTTCCCTGTTCTTTAACATAGAGATCCCTTGCTGGCACATGCTTTCCACACTGGTGCTTTCTAAGCATTTTACTGGTATATTGTCTCTGCAGGAGATGCTATTGGCAAGGCTGTAGGACCCAATTGCCTTGGTTCTTGTGATGCTGCTGGGGGTGTTCAGAGATTGGAGTCCCTTTAAAAAAACACAACCAAACATAAAACCCAATCCTGAGCAGTTTTATAATAAAGCACCAGGTATTTTTAAAAACTAGTTAAGGTATTTTTAAAATCCGCTTGGCACAATTGGTGTCACAGATTGATTGCTTTGATCCCTCTTCAAATGCAGCTTCACAACATGCTTGGTCAGTTCTTCAGGCTGTGTTGGGCTTTGGGCTGTCTCTGGGCTTTCTTAGAAATTAAAGACAAAAACTCTTTGTCTTAGCATATAGTTTATGAGGCCTCAGGCAGATGCACAGAGTTGCAGCAAGCAACATTGTCCCTGGTCCAGCAGCCGATAAGGTAACAGTGAGAGGCTGCAGCTGAGAGGAGGCAGTCAGAGATCATTGGTGCTGAGCAAGAAGCTGGGGGCTCCCATACTGCTTGGGGCTCAGGGCATTCCTGCTTGGCTGAGGGCTGGTTCAGGTTGTATTATAACACGCAAGCAGAGGGCAGTTTGCTTTTGCTACTATCCCTCCCAAAACTGAGGTTAGGGAGTAGTTTGAAGGCAAATTCAGTGGCTTTACAGGCACTCAGGCTTTCTGATGGCTGGGGGGAGTTTGTAAGCCAAACAATGCCAAATGCCTAAGACAGCAGAGGGCAGGACCACTGGAACTGAAGGAGCTTGCAAGGGAGACAGAAGGCTTTAGGAGAGGGCTCTTAAGGCTAGATGCAAGGCTCATGCTGTTCCCCTGGCTGATAACATAAGAGCCTTGAAGGATATCCTCTAGAGCTTTGATGGAGTGTGTTGAAAATTTAGATGGTGTTTAATGTAGCATTACTGAGTTACAGTATTATAAGCACTCAGCCTTGTAAAGGGGTGGTAATGTTATTCCTGAAGTAGATCCAATGCAGGGGTTGTTTGGCTTATCCCCATCTTCAGACCACCCTGCTCTACATGAGCAGAGGTATGATGAGTTGGGTCTATGCTGGCTGAGGGCATTCCTGGTGTAGCAGCATCATGCTGAGAGAGGTATCCTGCCCTTCTCCCCGGGTGCTGCTTTTTGTAGAAATGAATCACCTGAAGGTCTTCAAGGGGTGATGTCTGAAAGCTGAGGTTGATCAGTGCCCGTGCTGATTTTCCTCATTCCTTCAGCTGACTTGAAACTCTGAGAGTTTGTGTGTGCCTGTGATACAGAGCACACACCTTAGATTTGGGCTTTTTGCTTTTGCTATATTGCAGCTTGTCTAGGGTGAAGGGAATGGAGAGAGGAATTTATGTGGGCTTAGAAACTTAAACTCACCTAAGACTGACAGACAGTGGGTTCCTGCCAGACATTGACAATAAGCTTTCGGTGGTGATGACAAGGAAGTGAGTGAAGGTGAGAAACAGCGAAAGAAGAGAGGGGAAACACTGATTTATTTGTAATTGTAAGTTTTGTTTAAGTTTGTAACCTATAAGCCAGTGATGTTAATGAAAGAAAGTTGGGCAAGTAATCCATTTTCTCAGGTGTGAATGAGGGCAAATCTGAGAGAAGAACTGAAGTGACCATATAAAAAGAACAGACTTAACCCCATTCCTCAGGCAATGTTTGAGGGGATTAAGCTGGATTCGTGCTTGTTTCCCACCACGAAGCTGCTGTCCTGGGCTCTGAAGGGTTTTGGCCTAGAGTGAATGAAGAAAATTCCAAAATATTGCTCCTTTAATTCACCCACGTGCCAGTCAATGCAGCCAGTGAGCTGAGTCCTCTGGGAAAATCCTTTTCATTAGGAATCCTGCTAGACCAGGAAACAGCACAAAGTGAACACGATCATCCCAGCTGATGCACTGAGATCCCAGCTGAAATTAAAGAAAAGCAAAGCTGAAACAAAACAACCCAGAAGTTGAATGATTCAAAGGGCTTTATTGCTGTATGTTAGCCCTCTATGATTTAATCACACTTTGAGGGGCATTGCTGACCAGGATAGGAAAGAAATGTACCAGTGATGTGGCTATGCAGCTGCATCTGATGGTTTGAATCCCTTCCGCTTGCTCCAGGAGCTTGGCTGCATCACTGTTGCAGAGCAGCCCCTAACACAGGGTGCTCCTGTAGCGCAGTTTTACCGCTGCAAGGAGATTAGCTGAGAACTGTGAAACAAGGAAGACAGTACCTTGGAAAAATACTTTTCAGAGTTTTCAGCTGCACAGAAACCCTTGGCCTCGCTGAAGGCAGTACTGGGAGCAGATCTGTCCATCCCTTCCTCAGGGTAGTATCTAAAATTTTAATCTGATGCCAAACAAATGGCAGCCTCGGTAAAGTTCCTGGGTGTGTGATGTGAGAAATGGTCTGTAGATAAACTCTTTTCTTGTAGAAGCTCAGGGCAGACACAGCAGTGAAGCAGCTATTTATTAACATTTTTGCAAATCCTGGTGTCCTAGCAAGTAGGCGCACGGCAAAACAGAACTATGATTTATATTTCCTATCCCATCAGCAAGTTCCCTCCCTTGTTTCCCCATTGGTTGGGTACTCCAAGGTTTATGCCTATCCAACGCGTATAATCTACATACTAACTGTCCCGCTTCTGTTTATGTCTCCCCTTACTCAGTTTTGTACACCCCTTCCTCTTATTTATGTATCTCCTTTTAGGGTTCCATTTCATAACTGTCTGGCAGACATGTGGTACCCCAACTTACTGTTTAACCAGCCTGCCCCAGCTTAGTTTCATAGGTTGTACAAAGATAGTTTTCTTTTTAAGCATAGAGTGTGTCTTTCATCCAAAAGACAATATTGTCTTTAATCACAGAGTGTGTCTTTTTAAGTTACGGTATCTCAAACCCTTTGTTTTGTTTCTTTAGTAACTTATCCCCAGCCCAAATATTGCGAAGTCTTAATATCACAAAGCCCCATCCCCAATATGCGAAAACACCACTGTTTCTCTCACATGATGCTTTGTAACTTCCCCACCTGTAGCCAGAGGCAAGGGTTACTTGCCTCTCTCTTTGTCATTGAGAGCTTGATGACTTTATTGGCCTTTTTCACACTAATGTTGCCTTTCCACTAAACAACTGCTGCATGGATCTGCATGGTTAGCATAGTCACTGTAAATTCAGAGCATTAGTCCTTGGTCTGTGCTCAGCATTGAAGGATGCTCTTGTTCCAGAGCTGAACATCAGTGTCTGGTCTGACACAAGGTGGTGCTTCCCTGTACAAACCTTCCTGTACTCCCACTTGCCCCTTTTCCTCTCCTTTTGAAGCAGGTTGGCTTCTGATGCTCCATGCTTGGCAACCTTCTTCTGGGACCAGAAGCTTATGCACCATATACCTCAGAACTCTTGCACAATTTTTCCTGCCAGCTGAGGTCTTTGCCTCTGATCTTACCAGATGGGAAAACCCTACTGTCATAAAGTGTGAAAAAACCTACTGTGCCATGCAGAGTAAGATGAGCATCTTCTGCTTGTAGCAGAGGGCAGGCTCTGTCCTCAGGGTGCCTCATCCTCAATGCAGGTGGGAGGCATCGAGTGTTAACAGCAAGACAAAGCTTCTCTGCATATAGGTTCAGAATGTAACCTCGAAGCAGGGAGTTTTCAGGTCAAGGCAAGTAAAGGTGGGGTGTTTTATATTGATAAACCAGTCTTGTGTGACATGCATGCTAGCAGAAATGAGTTTGAAGCATGCGGTACGTATGCCATTCCTTATGCTGTCACACTGGGATGCTGCGTGAACTGCGGGACTTGATGCTTTTCTTCCCATATCCTCCTCCCTTAGGTTGCTAGGTTCCCTGTCTTTAGTATATGTCTTAATTAGCTTGGTCTAGCTCCTTTACTGGGTTTCACCTCTCTAGCAGTTCAAGGGCAAGTCAGTCTTCATATATTGCATTTAAAAAATATACTTCCCAGACATTCCTTTGTCCCAGGTTTGTAAGTGCTCTTTCTGCCTGTGAGCATTGCTGAGGTGCTGGGAGGCAGCAAACTGGGGTACTAGCTGTCATAGGAGAGTGGTATCCACCCTGCCGGTGTCCCTGCAGGGGAACCATGTCACAACACGGCTCAACAGAAACGCTTTGTGCTGGAGTTCGCTGTTATAGCATGAGTGTTTCTGCAAGAGCAAAGCCCGGTGAGGCCTGAGCCGATCTGTTATCGACCCTTCCTCTGATAATAAAGTCATCTGCGGGAAGATGAGGAAATATTTTTTTGCATCAGCACAGCTGTATGGATTTTGCTTTTGCTCATGTTGAGAGCAATACCTGCTCTCAGGCTGCTGCAGAGGCTGTCGCAGGAGTTTCTTTTTGATGAATCTTTGGGAGCTACAAATCCCAGACTTCAAAGAGAGATTTTTTTTTTTTCCTCCTACTTTTCTGAGGACAAATTACATGCTCCAACTATGGTCAAATATGGGCCACTCTGTGCTGTGAAAGGTGCTTTTAGCTTTTCATAGAATCATAGAATGGTTAGGGTTGGAACAGAAGAGAAACAAGCAATAAAATAAATAAGTTTTTAAAGCAGGTGGGCTTCTGTCTGCCTGGCTAAAATGGTAGCTCAAGAGATGGAGGAAAGGTGAGCCTCTTTACAGGAATACATGTGCTAGATCAGAGGGTCTTTTGAAGGCTTGACATGGTTATTGAGTGCCTGTGGGATAGAAGGAGATAGCAAGAAGTCCTGGTAGTGAGTTGATGTGAAAGCAAGTCCCAGTTTCTCCTTGGCCAGCTGGGCTGGCCACTGGGTCATTGTCCAGGGTGCCTCAAGACAGCTCAAGAGAAAGGGAGGAACAGATACCAGGCTGGCATGGAAAGGAATGTGTGAATAGATAAGCATCCACAGATTGCACGTATGTATTTGCACTATACTGTATAAATGAATGCAATACCTAATGATTCGTGGCTATTATTTGAAGGGCCCCACTGTTACAGATTTATTTGTCATTTCTTATCGTAACAGAAATGATAATGAGTTCATTTGTATTAATGCGGGTGTCCTGGACTTCAGTTGATGTTCCACATTAATTAATGTACCATTAAAAGAAAGTGTCACCCAATTAATATCAAGTGGAAGCAATACTGCCAGTGCCCTGTCATTAGGGTTTCATTTGTAATGCATTGTGTTAGTGCTCTGCCTTAATGGAAGTCATTTGCTATGGGGAGAGTCACCTGATGGGCTGCCACAGGGGTGCCACTCTGTGCTCTTGCAGCAAGGGTTGCCCAGACAAATCCATGGGGACAGGCTGCTGTTAAGAGTAAGCCTTCTTACTGCTTGGGCTCAGGGCATGGCAGCCTACACTGATCCTGTCCTCCCTGGTTCTGACATAGGTGGCTGCTGGAGATTGGTGTGCTGGTTCCAGACATCCTTTGTTACCAGCTTAAAGGCTGGGGTGTTAACTCATGTTCTTGACCTCTGCCTGGACTTAGAAAGTAAAAGTTAGTGTCAGCTGTAAATAAAATGGGATATAAAAAGAACCTGTTCAGTTCATGGTATCAACCCTAAGCAGAAGTCAGAAAAGGGATTTCTTCTCTCACCCCACAATGTGTGTTGGCTGCTAACAGTATATCACACTGGTGGTCTGACTTTGCTACTTAATAGGGAGGGGAGGCACAGTGGAAAATCTCATTGACTGCTGTGGGTCAGGGCTGGCTTTTCTTTCCTGTACAAAAGCTGTCTCTGCTGGTTCCAAGAGCTGAGGCAGGAGCACACACTTTGACTGTTGCCACCTGGATCCACATGGTCCATGCCCACTATCTCTGGCAGGATTACAGCTGAAAGGGTGCAGGACCATCTGGGGTGCATGCCCTTGTAAAGGGGGAGAATGCTCCAGATGCCCTCTTCCAGCCGGAAAATCATACCAGCAGGAGTGAAGTGGTGCCACGGAGGCCAGGAACTCTCTGACTGACAGGTTTTCACATTCTCAGCGTTTGCCTCCGACTTTCAAATATCATGTTAGACCCTCTTGTGTTCCCATCTGCTGTCTCCAAAGCTCAGATTGACATAATAGCAGTCCAGGAGGGCAGCACAGGCTTCCTTCCAGGTCTTGCTTCTGCTCTGCCCTGATCCTTGAAGTCTAGAGATGGACAATGGACAGAAATGGGAGAGAAATGTGGCTTCTCCAACAAAATTTGGCTGCAGGTGCTGAGTTGGTGGTGGCTGGTTCACTGCCTTTTTCTTCTGTCCCATCCCAGGGCAGTGGGAAACAGACTGCTTTACAGGGTGATCCCCCTTCCTTCTTCAGATATAGGACTCTACATTTACATATTGAAAAAAAGAGTATTGGTTCAAACCAGCTGCCAGCCATCTGCCTGATGTCAATGGTCTGTGCCTTTTGTTGCTTACCCATCTATCTCCCAACCTCTGTTTCCATTCTTCCAGGTGATTAGTAAAAGTGTCAAATAATGGGCAGCAAGAATCTGTTTAAAATGCACTTCCTGTTAATATTCCTTTTTTGCAACTGTATTTTAAGGGATACATGTTAGCCAACTGTGTTGATTTTGAATTATTCTCAGTGTTGTCATACAGCACTAAGTCACATGGCTTAGAGAAGATGACGTATGTGATTTTAACCATGTCACCCCATTCAACCAAGATTTTTCTCTGGTAGAAAGATAAGAGAGAACAGAACAGGATCTATTGTCTGTCAGTCTTGTGGGAGGTGTTAATGTTGCTACCTACCTTTAATTCCCTGTTAGCCAAGAGCTACTCTGAGGGTTTCATTATTTTGCCTGGAATTGATGCAGCTGAGAGGTCTGAAGCAACTCTTGTGAAAGAAACCCTGACAGCATGTTGGTTGCTCTGCCTGCTCTAGTGCTGCTTCTCGGCGTTTGCAGGGCTGCTGAACATCATGGTCCAGCAAGCACCATGGCCATCACCTTTAACACTCTTTGGCAGGAGTTACCACACCTGCTGACTGAGATGTGTGAACCTCACCAGATGAGGCTGTGGGTGACCTGAACAAGGCTTCCTCTGTCACTTCCTTATTTCTCAAGCATGGAACAGAAACACCTTTTTTTGATTATTATTGACAATTCTGCCTTTTCTCTCTGAGAGTTGAATAGTGCTATATTTCATGAGGTTTTTATGATTGTTTGGAAACTCGAAAGCTCTTGGCTGGGAATCTGTACCCTTTAATTGCATGAGTTTGTACATGCCTGATAGCTTATGTGCAAGGCAATTTCAGGTAGCCCTTGTCCAGCAGCAGATGTTGCACACTGATGTTCTATTCGCAGATGACCAAGTGTATACTTGCACACCCGCCTGATGGACCTGCATCCTCATATATGCTGTACTGTGAGCAATTTGAGGTTGGGTTTGCAAAGGGCGGCCAGCCCAGCGCTGGCTCATCTGTCATTGTTGCAGATGCTGGTGGCCCTGGCAAAGCAGAAGGGGCCCCAGAGCCTCCAGGCTGCTCCTGTGCAAAGCAGAGACCATGGTGTCTTTTGTGGGGAGGTCTTGGAGGAAAGCACCTTCTGTCTCACCTGCTAAGGGAGGCAGAGTAAATAGTCTGTGAAGAGACCTGGATGAAAAAGGAAAATTAACTTTTTTAAAGGAGTGGTAGAGAATTCAAAATTTGCAGGTTTTCTTTATTTTCTGGCACAGAGGAACCATCCCCTCCACCATCGCCCATTTTAAACAATCTCTGTAAGATTTATATTTCCCTTTAAATGTATTTCTTATAGAAAAAAAAGAGAGACCTTGATTGAAATACCTTGTTTTGACTAATTCCAATTATTCTGGAATTTCACTTATGTCGACCCACAGATGTACATAGAAACACCATAAACGTTTTTAAACAATGGGTCAAAATTATTTTGACTATAAAGTGTTTGTTTGTTGTATTTAAAAAAAAAAAAAAAAGGCTAGAAACAAAAAGGTAGACTGCTTTGTCCTGTCCCCACCTCTTTCCAAAGACAAAATGAGTGACTCCTCCGCCTGGGTTTTCTCGTCTCTCAAACTCTGCTTCTGTGCTTATGACTTTACGCTCCTGTAGCTCCATGTTCGTAATGGTCCATCTCGGTTGCTGGAAAGGTTCCCAAAAGGTTCCCCTGCACAGAGCAATGTAAGTCTGCTGGCATTAGCTTTGCTCCTGATCATTACTTCTCACAGAGCTGTTCGTGCTCTCCTGAGATCTGGGGCAGCAAACACAGGGTGCAGTGTAATAGCCTGAGTTACCTCGAAATAGAGGCTGTCAAAGGAAATGAGCTTTGACAGACAAAGCTGGCTGTCTGCTTAAGCAACCAGTAACAGCATGGGTGGGATGGCTTCTTCAAAGCTGGTGTGGAACTTGCTTTCTTCTCTGTGTTCTGTTTCTTCTGGCTGCTTGTTGGCATGGGCGGTGGGTGGTTGTGCTGAGCAGGGCTGGCTGGGGATGAGGAGAGACCAAGCACAAAGAAGGAGGCAAGGTTTGGAGGAAGGGAAGAGAGAAACAATTCCCTGTCTCTAGTGGTTTGGCTGTGGATGACGGACATCTTGGTGCAGCCCAAGCCCAAGCCTTGTGTTTGCTGTGGTCTAGCGCAGGCAGCTTTTTTCCCCTGAAGCTGCAGATTAAAGCTCTGCCATATGATGCTTTCCCTTTCCTCACTTTCTCTTTTGAATATAACTCCATTCTGGATGAGTGCTTGAGCCACATGGACACTCTACTGCTCCCAAAGTAGAGAGCAGGGAGGTGACATGTCCCACTTATCATAGAGCTGCCTGGAAGAGAGAGCGGCTAGAGCCAGTTGGGAAGACATAATTAAGAGGAATACTGTGAGTTTCTTTATTAGCATTTCCTTCCTCTGCCATCTAACCTTTCTTGCCTCTCCTGGGCTTGCCCCTCAATACCTGTGACGCAGAAGTTGTGGGTGCCACTCAGGGCAGAGCTCCTCTGCACCCAGCTTTTGGGGATGCTGTGCCATAATTCAGCTATCTGAGCCCCGTGCTAACAAGGGCAGAATTATCTTTGGTGGGAAATGGGGCAGTTCTGGGCTGGAAAAAGCTAGCAGCTTTATCCCACAGGATACCAGAGCATGCTCTCTCACTTGTGGCTGCCTGCCCTCTGCCTGCTGAACACCATTGTTCTGCCCGTGTAGCAAGTTCCCCTATGGGCTTGCTGGTTACAATATCCCTTTCTTCAGCACTGTATGTTGGGTCAGGCTGAATCTGCCTTGAATAAGTGCTCTCAGCTCTGAGTGCAGTTATCCAGCAGCTAATTCAGTCTCCAACTCCTATAATGCATCTATTCCAGCTGTGTTTATCGTGTTTTCAAAAGCCCCTCAATTGAATTATAGCTTTGCGGTGGCCGTTTGCCAGTGTCATCCAGTAATGAGGGAGGTCACTTAATAGAGATAGAAGCAAGAGATACATATTAACGAGAGCTTATTGAAAGGTGGGGTGAATTTCAACAAAAAAATTTAAAAAAGGAAATTATCAGGTTTTAAAATCAAACTTTGAAATTGGAAATTGCTTGGCTTGGACTGGCAGTAATACAATTAATAAATGTAATTAGAAGTGTAATAAAGAATACAGGAATTGTAAGTCTGTGCACATCCGTGTGAACATTTAGAGCTGGCATGCAAGCAAGGGACCCAGTCTGGCAGAGATGGAGCCTGGGGGGGGAACCGAAACTTGGGACTGTTGTTTTGCTCTCAGCAGAGTCTGGAAGAAGGACTGCCGCTGTAGCAGAAGGCACTTGGACCCAGCATCAGCTCTGCTATACAGCACCTCTGAGATGCCCTGCCTTGAGCAAGAGGCATCAAACCCTCCTTCCTGCCCTGCAACGAGAAGGGATTGGTGGGAGCTCCTTTGACTTAAGCAGAGGGATGTCTGAGCCGGCTTTTAGCAAAGCACAAAGCTCCTTTTGTCCACCCTGCTGTGAAGTGGTGAGAAGGAGGGAGAGGGAAAAGAGCTGCCAGGAACAGCAGCAGGGAATTATTTAAGAGTAATAGGTTGACCTGAGATGTAACAGGAGCGTGAAGCTTCTCCTGATGGGAGGTTTGAGCTCCTGCCTTGATGCAGGGGCAGCGTGAGGGTTGGGGGAAGAAAGCAGGACCCAAAATAGAGCTGGCAAGACTGTTTCAAGTGCTGATGTGGAGATCATAGCGCTTGCAGCTTGGTAGGCTGCCTGCTGCTCAAGCCCTTGTGCCTGTCACTGTATGCCCCCAGTCCATTTGCGTCGCTTCATCTCATCGACCTTCAGACAGCTGTTTGGCCAGATTGCCTGCCGTTTTTCCACATTATTTGCACTGGTACAGCATGTGCGCATCCGCATCCTAATAATTTCTACCAGCTTCTGCTGGGGCGCTGCTGGGTGACTTTGCCCTGTGAGGTCAGATGGAAGTCCTCTACATGGCCAGCCACTGGAGATGGGGAGCAGGCTTTATTTAAGCATTCTTAAATAAATGCAAATGAGCATTTGTAGTGCCCATCCAAAGCTTGTAATGACCTGTCTGTAGGTTGGAAAAGTGGATGTATTTAAGGGAAGGGAGTGTCTGAGAGATTAACTCCCAGATCTTGTCTGGGTCATCTCTCACCTGTACTTCTATACAACTCTGACCCTGCTGTAAAATAGTCAGCACCACATATTTCCTCTCTCAGCCCTTTGCCCGCAGGGTGCCTGGTGTCAGGCCAGTTGGACAAGGCTGATGGATCAAGGCACATCTGAGGTGTTGGTGGTCTGTGGCCCGTGAAATGGTTTTGCTATGGTGGAAAGCTCTCAAAGGCACCATGCAAATCTGCTCCATTAGCAGGGTGAGCAGCTGTCTGACAGCCGGAGGGGTTTGTACTCTCTGGGAGCAGGCACTGTGGGCCGGGTGAAATGGCACGGATGCTGGCTTTTCTGCAATCAGCCTTTTCATTTTAGCCCTTTGTGAAGGAAGAGCTTGTTCATATAGCTTCACATATGCCTTAAAAGTTGTCCACCCAAAAGTTTTCCTTGATCCGGGAGCCTTTTCCCTGGGAGCTCCTCACCCTGCCCACGTCTGGTCTTCATTGTGCTGGTGTGGTCCTGCCGCTGCTTTGGTCCCCAGTGCTTCTGTAATGCCAGCTGGCTCTGTAGCCTGTGGGGAACATTTGGTGGCAGACAAAATGAGGTCGTGTCCTGATGCTCCCTAAAGGGAGCCCTGCCCAGTGCCTCTCAGAGTGAGCTACAGCCATGTAATATGCCTGGTAGGGCACATCATAGAATCATAGACTTGTGCCCCCGGAGATTGCCTCCTCCAGCTTGTAATCCACCTTGTATTGCCGTGTTGTGTCAGAGCAGCATCCATCAGAAATGTTATTACTAATGCATTTTATAGCAGGATTCATAATAAGATATTAAAGACTATAGGTGTGGCCAGAGAGTGAGGTGTAAATATTTTAAAAAGGCCCTTTTCTGGTAACCTTTTTTTCAGCTTTAGGTGCCCTTTTGCAGAGAATAATGTGTAAGGCCTTGGTGTGCTAGCTGTCAATGTGCCAGGATTAACACAGGGCACATCTGTGTCTGGTCACTCTTTCTGGAGGGCTGCATGGAGGTGACAGCCCAGGCTGGGCAAGGTGTTTGCTATGGTGGCCCACACTTGGTCCATACCCATAAAAGCTTTTGGGTGGAAATACAATTCTGGTCACTCGAAGGTGTGTATTTCCTATGTAAATTGTGTATTGTTGCACTGGTGTGAGAGAGGTAAAGTCTTGGTCTCTCCTGTGCTTCTTCCTTGTGCAGCACCATCCTTTTTGTGGTTATACAGGGTTTTTAGGGTTGTTCATTCCTTATTTTAAAGCAAGTCTATCCTTGCTATCGATGATCCACTGAAACAGAGTAGTCTCCATCTACCTTGCTGCTTTTGGTTTGGTCTTCCTGGCGCTTTGGGCGTAACATGTAACATGCTGTTACCATTCAGTATTTCTTTGTGGCAAACAGGACCCCCTCAGCTTCTTCCTATAAGATTTTTGCAACAGTTCAAACCTTTCCTATTCATTTATTGCAAAATAAGAGGGGCACAAATGGCCTTGCTACCTTGCACCCCAGCATCCTCAGCCCATGCAGCTCAGTGGTACTGCAGCTGACTCACCACAACCCTTTGACTCCTGCAGCTGTTTGGAGGGCATGCTGAGCCACTCCTGCTGAGCTGCCCGATGAAGGATGGGGTGCTGGAGGCAGGTCAGGAGCAGGTCCCGCTCCTGTTTGCCGTCCTTCTCCTCCGTGTGAGGCATCTGTCTGCATGTTTATTTTTATCTCGCATCTGCTGGCATCATAACAAAGATTTAATGATATGACATAGTTTTGTCACCAGTTCTTTTTTTCTGTACTGAGTGAAGCTTCATCACTGGCTGCTGAAGAGAGTTGAGAGCTTTAAAAATGACAGAATTTGGTGACTCGTGTAGAAAATTCACCTGCTTGCCACAAGTACCTGTAGGCTGTTGTCTGTCTGCATTTCTTCTTTTCTGAATAGAAAAGATAGAATTTGTTATTTTTGCCTGTCAGGTGACTAAGCATAACCACAACTAATCTTTGCTAAGGAAGAATAGCCACGAGGGGCACATGGAAGAGCCCTATAAATAGGCCAAATGCTGAAAATTTAGAAAGATGGTCTGTCTTGAGCTGGCCTGGTTCAGGGCTTAACAATCGCATCTCCCTGGGATGCGCCCTCTGCCTGTTACTTACCATCAAACACAAACCCCAGCCAGTTGGGTTTATACAGATGTTTTGCTCCATTGTTCAGATGATGGGCCGCATCTTTTGAGAAATAAAGACATCAGCCTCCTGCTGAGGAATATCTTGAGCCTGTTTGACCCAAAAATGGCAAGAGGATTTTAAAGACATACTTCTTACGCTTTTTAAAACTGATGGTCTGAAATTACTCCTGCATCCTGCCTGGGCATTAACATTGAACATGGGACATCTTTTCCTAGAGGACTGTCAATATGAGATGTCTGCATTCCACAGCTGCTTTTGCTTTTCCAGGGTTGAGGTTTGTTTGCTCAAGTTTGAGCTGGGGGAAAAGGATGCATTACCTCGAGCGCTTCTTACAGGTCTGCATCCTTTGACCTGTGTGCTTTTGGGAATATGGACATGTGTTTGGTAGTGAAATTTTCCCACTGACTTATGCACTTTGGGCAATATCGGAGATTTCCCCCCCCTGAGACTTTGCTGTTTTCCAGGCTCCTGTAATGCTCCTCCTATTGTCTGGGGTCCTTCTGCTCCCCTACTAAATTCCCACACACCATGCTTTGCTCATGCTTGCAGATGCCCACTGCCACCCACTGAGGTCGTGCCCCAGGGTGCCTTACAGCCCCTGGGATTCTTTGGTGGAGATGGCTGTTTCCCAGGGCCAGCCAGAAATTGTCCAGAGCTCATAGCCTGCTTGTATGGTTTTTGTTACCCAGGCCAATGAAGGGGCCTGGTCAGCAAAGTTGTCAAATAAGGATAAAAATACAGTAATTGCCAAATCAGAGCTCAGGCAGTGTCTGCAAGGGCTGGAGCTGACAGCACCAAAGCGGGTGACCTCTGTGTTCCTCCAGGCAGCTTCTCCTTTGGAAGGACAAGGAGATGAACTCACTTCAAAGCCTGCTTTTGGGCTATTGTATGAAATACAATGCCAGGGAAATCAAGCTCTCCTCTTTCACAGCCAGCCTCACAGCCCCATAATCACGGGTGACCAGAGCGGATTTGCATGTTAAAAGGAGTGGCTAGGGGCACTTAAAAAGAAGGGAAAACATATTCATCAAGTCCAGCTTTATACTTATGAATATTATTACTCCTGGGGACAATATACCCCAGACCTCATTGGTGCAACCCTGCATCTACTCTTTTCACTGCCTCTCCTCCCCCCGTTAATGGTTAATTTCTAATGCTCTTTGTCCTGACATTGATACCCTAGTGGCTCTGAGGGAGGAATTTGAGAAGGTAGTTGTTGGAGCATGTAGACCTCAACGGTCAGAGCAATGCCCTGTAGCAGCAGCAGCAGCAAGGGGAGGACTGCGGGATGCTCTGGGGCTGCTCCCAGCTGGCCATGATGGCCTGGGGAGGCAGGTAGCCCAAAGAAGGATGGGGATATGCTCTAGCCCTGTCTGAGAAAGTCTCTTAGCAGGGCTTGGAAAGAAAACACCCACCACAGCCCCCTCATGAAGGGCTTCTCCACCCCAACATGCCTCCCAAGCTGACAAAGTCCCAGTTTCTGAGCAGTCTAAATGCACAAACAAGGATTAACATGCTCTGTGTGTGGCACAAAGTCAAAGACTTACATGGCAGCAGGGCAGATACAGGTTAAGCCTGACAGAAAATCAGCAGTTGTAAGGCAAATGGTAGCAAACTGCTGGGACAAATGGGCTGGGGAGGATGTGGTGCCTTCATCACTAGAAAGCTTTAAGGACGGGAATGATTTAGGTGTAGTACAAGGACGGGTTTCTCTTTTGACGTCCCTTCTAGCTATATCTTTTATGCTTTTATGATTGCTGTTCACAAAAAGAAACAACTTGAAGGTGCTTTAAAAAATAGTCTTCAGGCCATGCCCTGCGAGCTGCTAGGGTTTGATTTAGAGGGGAGAGAAAAGAAAGCAAATGAAAAATCTAGGTGGGAGCTGCAACCTCTCACACCTCTGCAGAAGTGACACTGAAGTAAGGAAAGCAGAGTTTCTCTGGAGCCCAAGACGAGCTTAGGTATCAGAGCATGCCTACAATGCCGTATGGCTGGATGCAAGGACAGGGAGGCGTGAGGGATGTGTGTGGATGAGTATCCAGGGCCCAGACTCGTGAATGTGGGTTGCAGGATATGCACTGGGTTACCTGCTCTGCCTGACTAATCTCGCAGCAAATCTTGCCACCTGTCTTTGATGGCAAGTTTCTGCTGGCCTAAACCTTCTGCTAAGCCTCACTGGGGCAAATTTAGATGTTTTGGTTCTTTTCTGGTGCCATCACCAAGTATTAAACTGGTTAAATCAGATCTCCAGGCATGGAGCCCTGGTTTCTCACGCTTCCTAGTAGAGGTGGTGGTCTGGAACAGCCTTGATGAAGCCCTAGCCGTGTTTCACTGCAAGCTGTGTGGTTTCCAGAAACTTGAAAATGGCTCAGTTTGTTACTCAGCTTCGGCCAAGGATTTGCAAAAGGTGCTCTAGTTGGAATCTAGTTGCCTATCTTCTAAGATCTGTTTCTCCTCAAATTTCCTTTCCACCTTCTCAGCACTTTGTGATCCTCCTCGATGAGCTAAGGACAAAAATTTAATATGAATTAAATTAACAATTCGCTTGGGAAGAGGTTTGCAAAAATAATCTGTATTATCCCAACTGGCCACAGCCAGCCCCTGCCACATCTCACTTCTGACCTTTGCTGTCTCCCTTTCAAGTTTTAGTTCTTCAACCCTTAATGTGACTGTAAACATGTTACAAACATATGGACTTGCCCAACCCATCGTGATCTGTGCTTACCTGCAGCCTAGGTCCCCAGCAAAATCCTTTTCCTTGCTGTCTGTACTTCTGCCTTTAGAGAGACAAGAATATGCATTTAAGATTTGCATAGGAACATGCAGCTGTTCCACCAAAAATGGATAATTGTTCTCCCTGCTGTGAAGTTAAACAATAAGAAGTGCCAAACTGCATTTGCCATTGCTGATTTTGTGCACTCAGCTGCATATTTTATGCATGTAGATTAGTTCCAGATTTATGACGATTTAATTGTTAATGTCTGTGTTAATGGGGCCAGGTTGTAGTTGCTGTGGAAACTATAACTTTGACTCTCGCGTAAAGTTCTGTGTTGCATTGAATGCATTTTTTTTAGGCTCTCATATTAAATGCTTTATGGTGAAAATGGAGAGGGAATCAGCATTGAAAATAAAAGTGCCTTTGGGCGGAAAACAAGTTTCAGTAAAGAGAGTAATTTTTCTGGAAAGTTGTGATGTCTGGGAAAATGAGGGTTTGTGATAGAGTGCCATCTTGACCGCAGCTGTATAACTATTATTATAAGTGTGTAACAACTATTACAGCTGCTACAACACTGTAATAAAGAAAACAGCTGTATGACTTATAAATGTCTTGAAAATACACGACTGAAATTCTTGGGTTTCCAGATATTCCTTCTAGTGGGCAAAGGGAATTGCTGATCTGTGTTTGATGGGAAAATGGGCTGGTGCACAGTTTCACTGATTTTTTTATCATTATTTTTTCTCAGAATACACCGGTGGGCACTCCGATTTTCATAGTGAACGCCACAGATCCAGATCAGGGGGCAGGAGGCAGCGTGCTTTACTCCTTCCAGCCTCCTTCCAATTTCTTTGCCATCGACAGTGGCCGTGGCATTGTGTCGGTGATACGGGAGCTGGACTATGAAGTGACTCAGGCATACCAGCTCCAGGTCAATGCAACGGTGAGTTTTATCTTGGTGGCTACAGGAGAGGAGGCATCTTCTAGAGAGACTGCAATGGGGAAGGAGCTGTTTCTTACTTATTGTCTTGCCCTACTCTGGCATCCCCTTGGCCACATCCAGGATTTTCCACTTAAAGTATTTTACCTGGGTAGTTTCAAATCACTGCTGTGCTGCTCATGGAGCACAGCTGCACCTCTCAAACAGCAGCTCATGCATGTCAGGGCTTCTGTACAAAGGCAAACAGCTCCCTTGGTGAAGAAAGCCAGTATGGGGCATACAAACCATTAAATCATCTGGTCTCATTCATTAAGTATCATGGTGTATATACAAGTGGATTCACCTGTATTAACCCCCCTGAGCCCACTCAGCAAAAGCTGAGTTCAGGTATCAAGAGTTAAAATTCTAGTGGACAGAGAGAAACCAAGGTCCTAATATAATTACAGTCAGTACCACTGTACTGGGAGGGGACCCCTGGGAGATGTATGTCCAGGTAGCCACCATGGCAAATTTATGCCCTACCTGAATGGGAAACTTATTTCCTGGTGTGAAATCTAACAAGATCTTGGCAGGGAATGTGTGAATGGGGAACATGTGATTGAGGAGCACCCCACAAGCAGGTGCTCCTTTCCCATCTCACATGCAACAGAGGAAGGTGAGGTTCAGCCTTACACTATATCTGAACAATTCTGCATTCAGGAGATGGGGAGAAAACCCTTACTTGCCCCTCCAGGCAGCTGGCTAGAGCTCTTGGAACATGTGATTTAATCAAGATCATTGTCTTGATGCAGAACCACAAATGTCATGAGGACAGAGAGTAAAGCACAGGGCTGCTTTACTCTTCATGGCCACAGAGATTGGGCATTCACAGACTGCAGAGCCACAGGCAAACACCTCAGCCTTGCAGCCCAATCCTTGCATGTCCAAGGCTGTGGAATTTTTCCCAGAAGCTTATTTTTTCTGAAATGTAGCTAATTCTATTTTAAATAATCCACTGATAAGAGGGCCTCTACATTGTTTATTTCCTTATCAGTCTCTGTCACCAACACCCTTTCCCAGGACATGCTTTTGAACTACCTATCAGGTTACAAAATGTGGGACCAAACACAAGCCCTGATGGAAACATGCCTTTTATCCACATGTCCAACTCTGTTTTCCCCAAGGACACAAGGATGCACTTTGGTCCATCTGGCTCTATTGCTGTATCCCAGATGCAGTAGCCACCTGGAGCAAAGATAAAATGGGGGCATATCTGGTACTTGCTACCTAATACACTCCTGGCTTTTAGTCATTTCCAGCTCAGGGAGTTCAGAGACTTAAACATGAAGTCTGAACAGGGCTTGGTTGCAGCTGTGGGAATTTCTCCTCAGCTCAGTCACAGGGCACTGGTAATTTCTAGCAGAGAGGCAATGAGAAACCTTGGGGCAACACAGTCTGGGAAAGAAGGACAAGAGTGCACCAGTATACCAGGAGCTGGAAGAGCAAATGAAGTCTTTTGCCTGCTTGATAAAGAGTTTGCATGGTCTGGAATGGGTCTGGAATGGGAACTGGGGTGACAGTGAATTTGTGCTAGCTGTAAGGGTTGCAAGAAGATTGGTGGAGCCTTGCTTCAAGGCAGGAACCATTTCATCCCAATGATGTAGGCAGCAAGAGCAGATAGAGTCTGGAAAGGGCAACATGAGAGATGGCAGGTGAGGAAACTTGCTTGCTTTTTCAGTGCTATCTGTAAACATTTAACCAAAATTTAAGAGGTGAAGGGGAGGGGGGAAAAAACATTATCTGAAGAAACAAAAGACTTCAACCTGATAACGCTAACAGCGGAGTGTGAGTCAGAAATAAGCATCCATCCAGGCCATAAACGCTGAGGCCTGCAGGTTAAGAGGATAATGTGCAAGCTGTGTTGTTGAATACGGTTTAAATTAACATTAATCTTCTGGCAATCAGTCCTTGCTGCTGTTCAGAGCCAGTTTGCACGAGTGTGTGGTAACCTCTAATGGTGGCCTTTCACCACAGTGCTTGCTTAGGGGGTAAGGAGAGATTTATTTCCTTCCTTTCATGTGTTATCTGTTTTCTCCTGCCTTTTTAGGAAAGGGCTGTGTGCATTGGGGTCACTTCTGAGCATCCATGGGACAAGGCTGCAGCAAGAGAAATGGTGTCAACAGGGCACTGCCAGGACAAAGGCGGTGTCAGCGTGTACTGCTGTTGCACTGGCTGCCAGAGAAGGGTCTTGCACTGGGAAAGTGCTTGCAGCTCCATCCTGATGGGTTGTGAGAGGGTGTAAGAGAGACGATGGTCCTACTGGGAGCATTTAACTGCTCACAAGCCGCTGATGCTCATGTAAGATTGCTGCATGCTTGTGACCTGCTTTGCAGAGCAGGCAGGATGGCTCCCCATCTCCCCACAGCTGTGGAAGCCGCTTGACTTGCATCAAAAGGCAGCTCCTGGTTACCCGTGTCCTGCCAGTTCCCATGCAAGATGGGAGGGAGGAGGTTTGCAGTTTATCAGAGCCAAAATGGTTAGCCCAGTGGAAAGGAGGTTGCTACTGTGAGGATGTATCCTGTGGTTGTGGTTTCCACTCTGCCTTCTGTGTGAGAGCTGAGGCATCTTATGAAAACAGAAGCAGCACTTAGTGTACATACCCTCTGCAAAGCTCAGAGCAGCGAATACAGAAAAGAATAAAGCTGGGACTGCAACACAGCCTAGAGGGTGATGAAGAGCAGTGGAAACATGAGGGAGCTGGTGGGCTTTGTCATGTTCCAGCTGATGGAGCCCAAGCTGTGCAGAAGCATTGGTGCTGGGGGATATGAGATGCCCTGCTGTAATGTGTGGGTATGAGAGTCTGCTGGCAACCACACCCAGGTCTTATGGTGCAGAGGTACTCTAGGCTGTAGCTGCATTAAGTGGGAATTTATACTTTGAAGTAGATGTTGAACAGAGTTTCTTCTTTTTCAACTGAAATGTCATGAAAACTGAATTGGTGCTTGCTCTATTTTAAAGGGTTAATGCTGCAGTGAAAAGCATATTTCAATTCATTTAAGCTCCAAGGGAAGAACAGTGGACAATAATTTCAGCTTGAAGCTTGAAAAAGAGATGATTACCTGGACTACTCAGAAATTTTGACCCAACTACTACTGAGAAACTTAATGCTGTTGAATAATTCTATTTGTCTAATAGAAATCCTTTCTCTCCTCCAACCTGACCCTTGTGTTTTTCAAGGACCAAGATAAAAACAAGCCACTGTCTACTCTGGCCAACCTGGCAATCACCATCACGGATGTGCAGGACATGGACCCCATCTTCATCAACCTGCCCTACAGCACAAACATTTACGAGAACTCACCTCCGGTAAGGGCTGCTGTTTTGCTCCGATGTGCATGACCATGGTGATGCACTGGGGGCCAAGGGAGGATGGAGCATGGTACGGGACAGAAAGCATAAGGTATCCCAAAAGAGTTGGAGGAAAACCTCCTCTTTGCAGAGATATTTGTCTCTCCTTCCATCTATCACAGGTATGCATTGCTCTGCCCTGATGTTTGTGGCTTGGGTGCAAAGAGGAGTCCTGTTTCCATGCTAAAGCACAAATGCTCTGAAGTGTGAGATATAAATGGCATCCAAAGATAGGCAAATCTCTTTCTTTCTGAAACAATACATTTCAAGCCACCCCCAAAATATTTTGCCCTTTTTAAAAAAGGGATCCTAAACCAGGAGGTTTAGAAAGCCTGAAGCCCAAATAAGATGTTTTCCTAAACATGTTTCTCTTACGTTTTAAAAAGGCTTTATGTTGTTCTTACTAACCCTAAGTTCCTCCCCAGAGAGCATATATGTGCCATTTCTAACAGAAAACTTGACAAAAAACTTAACGTTCCTGAAATGAGCCAGTTTTGAAAATGTCGGAATCATCAGCCATTTCAGCACTTTGAGTATTTTTCCCCAGGTTTTGCCAAATTGATCCAATCTTTAGTTCTTCTGAAACCCAGTTTGTCAGCAAACTCACTGTTTGTGGAAAACGTCTCCCAGTCTCTAAATACAGCAGGGTTTTTGTCCTCTGCAGCAGATGACAGGGAGCGTGGCAGGCGGCTTTGGCTTTGGGAGCTGTTTGCTCTGCAAGCAGCAAGCATGCCCAGGGTCTTCAGCCCGAGGACCTTCAGCCCAAGGACCAGCCAGTACTGAGCAGTATCTGTCTTCCCAAGGCACAGCTGTGTATCCCATCTCTTTGTCTATAGGGCAAATATTTTTGTATATGGATGGAAAAACCTTCTGCCCTAAAATCATATTGTGGTAAGCATCAATACCACATGTGAATCCTGCAACACCTCTTGTGCACTGAATCCAAAATGTCTTTTGGCTCAATTCATGCACTGGTAGGGGGAACACCAGCTCACTTCAGTTCATTCCTTTTTATTCACTTTGGAGCAAAACGCTGGCTCTTACGGCATGGAGCTCTGGATCGATAGGGCTGAGTCCTTCTGTCACAAATCCCATGGTCAGACAGCACACAACCTCTCTGTTGGCCTGAAGATGGCCAAAAAATGGCTTCATGAATTGCTTTCATGAACTGAAAGTTTCAATGCGTTTTGATGCTGTTGACATTAAGGAGTATTTCTGTGGGGGGCAACATGAGCTGAAAGGGAAGAAAAAAACAACTTAGATCACATTTAACTGAGGGAAAAATAAGCATTCAATGAAATTATAGAAATGGAGGTCTCACAAGTATAAAAAATAATAGACTGCATTTCCTTCATGGAATGACCTGGCATCCAGGAAAGGGGACCTCTCTCAAATTAGTGATAGACATCATTAATATTTATCAGCTGGAGCTCAACAATCTGTTTGTGTTGATACACTGATGTGTACCAGAGTTATTCCCAGAATATACACTGTTTGTAGCAGGCAAAGCAGCAAATAATTGCTGTGTAACCTGAAATCGGAAATGAATGAAGATGTGCTCATGAAACTGTCGGAGGTCTTCTGAAGGGTTTAGGGATTTTAATTTCTCTTGGGCCTGTGTAACATCCCCAAAGGCACTGAGGTATCCAAGATGGATAGGTACCATCGCAGACATGGTGAAGAGGAAGACTGCTGAATGTGGGCACTACTCTGAGTGATACTGGTCTCTGGTTTGGGCCCAAAGTCCCATCTTTCCCAGGAGAAATCACTACTGAAACAAGGACGTGGTTTGCAAACCTGGGGTTTAACATGTGCATTATCATCTCTCCATGGGAAGTCTTCTCATCAGCTCTCCCCTACTACCTGAGGGAACCAGTTGCACATGCAGAGTAGCAACTGTCGCCCTGCTGAATGGCTTGATTACTGAAAAGATAACAGCAAATTTGGATGAAGAGTCTGGGCTTGGTCAACTTCTGTTCAAAAGCAAGCTTCCAGGTCAAGCAGACAGGCTGCAGTGCATTTGTGGGTGATGTTTGCCCTGCCATCAGGCTCAGCAGGCCAAAATGTGCTCGAGAAATCTCCTCCCAGCCCTAAATCTACAAAGCTGAGACTTGCTGCTGCTCTACATGCCCGCTCTCCGTCTCTCTTGCCTTTCTTTTTATCTGTGGTGCACAGCATGTCTGTGTTCCTCTATCAATATATCAGGCAAGAATACCTCATCTAAAGTGTATACATTACCTAATAAAATCCTTCTTATTTGGGATTATTGCATCAAATTTTAATTTCCTCACTCGAGTAACAGCATGTCAGCCAGCCCGTCAGTGAAGAGCCGATAGAAGGTGAAAAGAGTGGATAAACTGCAGCAAATTACCGCAAACAGATCTCTATCAGCCCTTTGACTGGAATTGACTGGAATTAAGAAGTGAGAAATGGGATTTTTTTTGCCGTGGCAGCTTTCTGAAGCGCTCCCCCCTCCTCCTCCTGCTGCAACGCTGGGCTGCGCTTTGCCTTTCAAGTCCCTAATCCTGTAAGAGAAGAAGAAAAAGGGGTGGAGGGGTGTGAGAGGGGAGAGAAGTGCCATTGTAGCTCTGATTTTTCTCTGGCTGGGATCTGGTAGCATGATTCAGATGCATTTTGGGCACATGCTTATTCAGACACTGAGAATAAAGGAATTTCTTATGGGGCAAAGGAAGAAGATGCAGTGAGGAGAGGCTCCTGGAGGTGTTGTTTCTTCTTTCTTGATGCTGTCGATCTTCCCAGCATGCCTCAGACATTTCTCCCAGGGCACCCAAGTGCACCAAAGCTGCCTGTAGCTGGGGCAAAGCTTAGTGACATTGTATTTTTCATCTTTAGAGTCTTTTTGGGTGTGCATCCCCACAGTGTTTGTAGACTGGACAGCATTGTTGTTGTTCTCCAGACAACTCAATAGCAGCTGGAGGAGAGGGGCCATTTCCTCTTGCAGAGATTCTGTTGGCCTGATGACCCCCTGTGTATAGACCGCTGCCAGGGCATGCTCCATACAGCATGGTAGCTTCAATGTGGGGATGAAAGAGGAGGAATCCACTTGCTAAGAGACAAGCTGAGGTCTATGAGAGTGTGCTTCATCCCACAGAGAGTCAAGTGCAGGCAAGAGCAGGAGCAAACCCCAAGGCCAGAAGTTGTATTCCCTTGCAATAGGATAGTACATGTCAAATATCATTAAAACAGTTTTAATTCCTCAGCACCATCCCCCTACTCCTCAGAAAGTCCTTGGATTGAAGAAATAATGTAGAATCAGTGCTATTTTTGCCATAGAGTCTCAATAGCTCCGAGTTAATTCTTTCTTTTAATATTTCCAGCCCATCAGTGTGAACACTTTATTAAAAGCTCAGGCTTTTATTAAAAAAGGATTGATTTACCACTGCCCCTCTTCAAAAAAACCTCAGATTTTGTTTGGATAATGTGCCATTCTTTATTTTCTTTGCCTTTTTTTTTTAAGCATAGGCTTTTCCAGATTATTACTTTTCTAAACCTTCTTCCTCCTTCCCTAGAGGGAGAGTTATTCTGTTCTGATGCATCAGTCTATACCCACCAGCAGAGTGCTTTCTTTGCAGCCGCCATTGCCAACATAGGCAAGTTGGTGCTTGTTTTAAGAAATGTCAGGAATATTTTGGAGATTGAGAGCTGTAGGTTTGTGTCACAAATATTTGGGGTGAGTCCTGGGCAAAGCTGTTAGCACTGGAAGTCAACATGGTGTGTCCATGAGTAAGTAGAAGCCTTGCCAGATGTGCTTGTCTAGAGACGGTCCCCTCCAATTTAGGGGTGCATTTGGCTGCCTCAGGGAGCTAGGGCACAGCATCTTCTGCCCTTACTGTGCTAAGACCTAGACAGTAAAATGAATATTGCTGTTGTCTGATAGGATTTTGGAAGAAAAACTGGAAATTGTTGAGATGTGGTTGTTGAGAGGTCAGTCTTTGCTGTTGTGGTATTACTGTGATCAAGGGTTTGCTTTGGTTTGGGTGTTTTCTCGTTTCTAGTCTCTCCTATCTGTTTAGTTACCTCTGCTGGTACAGAAGCCTCTGGGCAAGGCTTCATGATCATCAGAGGAACTAAGAGATGAGTATAGCCTGTGTGTACAATCATGTTTTGCATCTCATCATCTTACTCCAACACATGTTGAATGGAATATTCCTTCCTGTTGGTGATGTTGAACTATCATGCTATGAGGCTATCTTCATCAAATACAAAACCAATAATTGCCACCAGTGATGTGGATAAACATTATGCCTATCCCGTGGAAATTGTTCGGTCTCTTCCCCAGAATGATCAAGGTCATAAACACTGTGTGAATGCTTGGGGAGGGATCATTCATTCTCAGGAGCTGGGATCTACCAGTTTTGTGGATACTGGAAGACTCTTGTGAAAGAGGTATGTATCAGGTAGGATGGAAACCAGGAAGGATGCAAAGCGGTGCCCAGGTTCCTGTTCTTCCTGTGGTTCCAGGAGACGGCACCCACGAATGTTAAGGAGCTCAGCTTCACCCTGGCATGTATTTCTCCATCACTGGTGAAGTGTGGCTCATCCCCAAGGGGGGCAGGTGAAGGGGCTTGTGAAGAAGGAGATACACAGGTCTGCAAGGAGAATGGGGGAGACTAGACTCAAAAACCAGGAGTGTTAACCATCATCATGGGCTTGCAGTTGAACCTTGGAGTGCTCTCTAACAGCCTTCATTCTTGTGATCAGATGTCTGGATAATTTCTTTCCTATGGATGTCTCTACGGCACACGCTGCTAAGATATCAGAATGAGATTCCTCCTCTTCCCCTCCCTAACTTTCCCTGCTGCAACATCTGCATTCATCCTTTTATCTCTCCCAACAGCCCTTCCTCTTGGCTGCTACAGGAGGGACCTTTCCCACAGATAAAGCGGCCGCAGTGTGGTGGGCCGATTGCTATTCCTCAGCCATCGCGGCAGCCCTGCCTTCTCCCGCAGCTGCCTTCCCTTTGAAAGTGCTGCACAGCAGGCGACACCATTCTGCGCTGCTCCCTCACTTTTTGACAGGTGATGAGCAAGCTATAAGGTGGACCGAGAGCCTTCACCCACCGCCTCTGCCATGGAGGAGCTCTCATTTTGCCAGGGAGCAGAGGGGGGCTCACACCTTCCCCGTGGGGACGGCAGCTTAAAATAGAGTATGCTGGGGGACACCATGCTGGACTGCATGCCTGCCCTTTTTTCTTTTCTCTACTTTGCATTGCCTCCTTTCCATGTCCCTTGTTACGCTTTTCCACCTGCTTCTTTCCTGCTTTTCTTGTGCTTTTTATCTATCCTTGCTCCTTTCGAAAGCACAGTTATTGTCAGTGATTTAGAGGCTCTCTGTTGGCTGCTGAGCCTCACCAGCCGAGTACTGCTCAAAGGCCAGTGACCTGGGATTTATAGCTAATGTTATTGGTTAATAACATGGATTTACTTAAGGAGTCCACTGAAATGCCCTCAGAGATCAGGGCATGGGCAGTCTACCTGGTCCCCGGAGCCTTCTTTATGGCCAGCAGCAGTAAAGCATCTCCATCGAGCCCACAGGGGCATGGCTGTGAAACCCAGGGAAGATGGCAAGTCTCCACTTTCCACTGGTGATGTTTCTGCAACAGCTTTCCCTTTGGCCTTCAACTGATGGATTGCAGGGCAAATGCAACACTGCTCTTCCGCTGTGCTCCCTCGTTAGATATGCAAACGCCTCTGTTGACATTTCCTTTGGGGGGGGGGGGAAGCAGCTTTTTTCCCCACTGTTAATAAACCAATGGAAACGAGAACAGCTGAGTTGTAATCTTTTTCACACTACATTAATTATGTGCATGTGCATGTGTTTGTATTCACATGGGCTCACTGCAGTGCCGCGGGAGAAGTACAGTTTACGGATTTGACATAAGTACATGATGTTTTTATTTAAAGCAGTAAACAAGAATTTTGGGTGACTATTATGTTATTCACTTCTGGGGGATTCCTGGGCTTGTGGACCTGCCTTCCAGGCTGTAAGAAACAGGTCGGTCCTGAGCAATGGAGGGTGAGATGGGTGAGCTGACAGCTGCAGAAGATCTTGCCTGTGGGCAATCCCTGTTCTCAGCATCTGTCCAATCCTCCTTCTCCTTAAAGGTTTCAATTAAATTCTCTGCAGCTTGCCTAGTAAGTTATACAGCTGGATGCCAATGGCCAGCAGAGCATTCCTTGTTGCCTGGGTGCCTCATTTGAAGAACGTAGGGGAAGAAGAGGATCAGTTGAAACTGGGAAGCCACCAGTAGATAGAAGTGGTGTAGTGACCTGTGCTGAAGATTGTGGTGAGGGTGAATTGTTGCCATTGTTTATCTAGAGCCTGAAGAGTGAAAATATCTGTGGTGCAGGAGTGTAAGCTTTGCCTGTCAGCCACAGCCTGTGCAGTTGTGATGCTGTGAGGAGGCATGGTTTTGCCATTGCTGCACCTTCTTCTTCTTCCTCAAGCACTCAACAGCTGTGCTTACCACACTCACGTTGCTTCAAATCCTTTCCCTCTAGGCAGGAGATGAGCAGCATGAGGAATGTGTCTGGTGGTGCTCTCTCCAGTCCCTACAGACAGTTGCCCTGGTATAAACCTAGGAAGTCAAGCTCATCCTGCTTAGTGGTTCTTTTACAGGACATGTTCTCCTGGTCATGCTCTCAGCATTGCCAGCTACATCCTACTGTGGCTAGCAGAGTTTTGCAGCTTGCACAGGAGTGAGGAGTAGTGAGCCTGAACTGCCCCAAGAAGCAGGTGATGGGACTTTTCCATTACATGCTTTGTGCTTGGACATGTCTGGACAAGACATGCTTGTCCTTTTCCTAAGCACGCGACCCATGGTAAGAAGTGCAAGGCCTTAGGAGGGCACCCCAGGAGCCCCAGAAGTGCTCATCTGGGGTGACTGTAACACGTCTCCTCTCCCTCCCCAGGGTACCACCGTGCGGATGATAACAGCGATAGACCAGGACAAGGGCCGTCCCCGGGGCATCGGCTACACCATTGTCTCAGGTAAGCTGGGGAGAGAATGTGGTGGGGAGCCTAGTGGGGATAGAGGACCTAGCCCTGCAATAAGTCTTTGTACATCCGTGCCTGGGAAATTATATTTGGCTAAGTATCTTCTTGACTGTACTGCTTGCTCTTTTGATTCAACATCACTAATTACTGTAGCTTACTGCTACAACCGAAAGCTTTTACCTCCCTGAAAAGCTTTCTTTGCTTCCAGCGCTGTTGGAGCGCTTCATTTGTGGCATCCCTTTTCTCAAGCAGCAGACGTTATTTTTAACAAATTTCAGAATATCTCATAGCAAAACCTTTCTGTCCTAATCATGAGCTACAAGCAGCTCTACTTTACGCAGCCTCATGGAGGAGACCTGCAAAGAGCTGGGCGTAAAACTCTTGCTGGCAGTGCAGTGTTTATTGTTTAGGGAGAGAATGGGACTGATTATGGGCTGAATGGCTCCTGGCAGTTTCTGCAGCGTTTCCCAAAGCCGCCGTCTCCCGCACCCACCCCTTCGAGGGCTGGCCTCCCAAAGCACTGCCAGAGCTTCACAAGCTGGGAGGCAGGGGCTGGAGCCACGAGGGTGCAGGACTAGAAAATTAAGGTTAATTCAAGCACTGGAGGGTTTCTGCCTTCTGACAGGAACGTGGCTTGATCCCGTTTTCTTGGGGTGACTCTGAAGCCCAGGGTACTCCTCCCAGGGTGTGTGGGTACCTTGCTGAAAGTGATGTAGCTGGTCACCCAAGGACACTTGCTGGGCAGTGCTTGTCTCCTTTGGGTCTGTAGTTTGTGGATCTATTCTGACGTCTAAAGAGCCATGGGCAGGGCAGTCTGGGCAGGTATTTCTAGATAAAACACAATTGTGCATTGTAAAGGCAAGTTTTGGGAACTGGACCCATCTTATTTAAGATGCCTTGAGGTCAGTGAGACTCTGCCATATCTAAGGCAGACTTTGATGCTCACTGGACTGCACTTGGACCCTGCTTTGGTGGGGTTGTGCCCCAGGGACAGACAGACTACTTGAGTTAACCCAGGAGCAAGAGACTAGCTTGGTGGGTCTGGGTTGTAACCCTATTTCTGGTATTGCTTTTTCTGGAGAGACCTTCAGAGGAAGAAATGGCTGTAGTGCCTGCTCCCCCTGCTGTGCCACATGCTTCAGATGCTGGTTGGCAGTTCCTTCAAGTTACCTGTGTGGAAATAATTCCCCAGTTCCTCAAAGCCCAGGCATTTCAAATTCTCTTTTAATCAACCTTTAGGGTCAAGGTGATTTCACCCTGATTTTCAAGTCCACTGATCCTGACTGCAGGTACCCTGGTTAGTGTGCCTTTGAAGATGCAAGGATTATTTATTCCTCTAATTTCCTCTGCAATTTATTCTAATGTTTCCCTGGCATGAATTAAGTGAAAGATCCCCCCAGATTGCATGTATCAACAGACTAAAGTGCAGCAGGGACTTGCTTTTGTCTCACTGGAGACTGGACTGAAACCTCTGATTTTGCAGAGGCTGTTGAACGACTCTGAGGATGGTTTAAGATTCAGCTTATAGAAACTCCACCCAGCTCAAAGTCTGAAGATAGCCAGCAGCTGGGAAATCACCCTTGTCCTGTTCATCCACCCTCCTTTGGGCATCTGCTGATGGCCGCAGACCCTTTTTCTGACAGAGTATGCGTTATGCTGTAGGTATCTAATTTTCCCTTGTCAGCACTGATGCAATACAAACAGCTCTGGGTTTCCGAGAGCCTTTATTTGATGGCTTAAACCTACAGAAACAACTGTGTAATCTACAGGGGGTTAATTTGCTAAATGCATCCATCCATTCATGGTCATGTCAGGCTTTCTGCTCATTGGATGGTTCAGCAGCTCTACTGAATCGAGGAAACAAACCTTGGACCCTGGATTTTTACCTGGAATGTTCATGCATGCTCTTATTTCCATGTCTAGCTTTGCAGGAGGTTTTCCTGCAAAACAGTCATCATGTCCCTTTGCAAGTGTCCCCTGCTCAATGCCACGGTAGCATCAGTCTGGTCATTATGGCTGGATGGAGGGATGGTGGAAGGGAGCCGGGCATGCTCTGGGAGCCTGGCTGGGGAGGATGGGGTGTGCAGAGTGACAGGCAGCAGATCAATGCATACAGCTTCACATCTGCTTGCATATGCCAAAAGCTTAATCCCTGCCCCCAGTCCTGCCTGGTGGGGGGCAGCTCTCATATCAGAGAATCAGGCAGAACACATCAAAGAGTGATTAAACTGCTTTGCATTATTTATTTATTTATTTTCCCAAACATGAGAATTGCAGAGTATTTTTATAACTGGCCAGGAGTCATAGAATCATGGAATGGTCAGGGTTGGAAAGGACCTTAAGATCATCTAATTCCAGCTCCCAGTGCCATGGACAGAGACACCTCTCACTAGACCAGGCAACCTGCCTAACCTGGCCTTGAACACTGCCAAGGATGAGTCCTCCTTCTGTTGGCACCAGCATCTTCCAGAGTGATATGCTGGGAAGGATTAACCCATGAATGGACTGAGGGACAACTGCTGACACCTGCTATTGCCTCTGGCCTCCTCCCCATCTTCACCCTGCCTTCAGCTTAAGGCAGAGGTTTTCAAGATCCCTGAAGCCAGGCTTCAGGATGCCTTCTTTCCTCTGTGGGTTGTGTTTGTTGCCAGAGCCAGAGTTGGCCAACTCTTTTCAGCTTCCAGACTGTGGTCGAGGTGTGTGGCTGAAGGCAACTTTTAAAGAAAACATGGTCATGGAGCAGACTCATAAGGTGTGAGTGCCTCCCTGCCTTGCTCAAGGCACTCTCTTATACTTTACATGATTTGATTCTTGCTTTTTAAAGAATATGTTACTTCCTGATGCCTGAGAGTGCAGACATGGGAACCAGCAGCTAGCATGCCTCCAAAATCCTGCTCACTCAAGGCAAGTGATTTTTTTGGCAGGCAGGTAAAGCCTAATTAATTTGTCATTATCCTCAATCACAATGGTAAAGGTCAGCAAGCAGATTTTGTGCCTGAGCTGGTAAATTTTTATGGCAATTTTGCAAAAAAACAGCTTAACATATGGGAATACGGAAGCAAATTAAATTAGAAACCAACCGTAAGCAAAAGTGAAAATGGCCAGTGGAGGTTGTAATTATACTCTTCAGCTCCTTTCCACGAGGGGAGGTGGCAGTGATGCTGTTCTGATTTCACAGCAGGAATGGGTGATGCTTCCCCCACGCTCTCCCATGTCTTCAGGTACAGGGTTCACATGTGCCTGGTCTGATTTTACTAACTGGTGTTGAATATACAGCAGTGAGAGGGCTAAAAAGTGACATAGCTGTTTATCATTCCTTTGGTATCAATATCTAAAGCATTGGTATGATTTGGAGGCAGGATATAAAAATTAATTTGGAATTGCTGGTGTCCTTTTCAGCTCCATCCCCCAGGTAGCTGTGCCTCGGGATATACTACTGCAGCTCTTATTTATATAGCTATCTCCAGCACAAGGTCCTCCCGTGACAGGAAAACAATAAAACTAAAAGATTAACCATAACCACATAAAAAAAGACTTAAGATCTAACTTTATGCCAACAGCTTACAAAGCTGTTAAGCCTGAAACGACAGACAAGCTCTGATCTAGCTGTGTCACGGCTTTGGCTAGTTGTCCTGATAGGGTAGATGAGCCTGCCTCCTGCCTGCCTGCCTGCACTGAGAATCATTTCCATATCTTATAGGCAAAAGCCATTCAGTTGTTTCTCCCCTTCCCTGCCAATCTCCATGTTTTAGCCCCATGAAGATATATACTTTTTTGCCCCAGACTTTGCAAGTAGTGGGATCACTGCCCTGCAAAAGGCCATTTAAAAAAGAAATCCAGATTGAGATCTTACAATTCAAGCCCCTTGTGCTGACAGGTTGGCCAGTGCCGGGGCTCCCATCACTCTAATGGGTGTTTCTGCTGCTTTTCCCACGTGAAAAAGAGGGTGCAGGCAGCCTGTGGCCAGTGCCTTGCAAAAGCCCTCCCTTCCTGATTTCCCAGCTGCTTTGACAGGTTGGAGATGCTCAGCCACTGAGGTCAGGACTCTGTTTGAAGGACAGATAATTAATCCAGCAAAGTAATCCACAGTTCCTTTTTGGCAGATTTATGAAGATAGCCTCTGTACCGGGGACTTTGGCTCATCATCTTTCATTTCCCAGGCAAAGAGAGTGACTTGTTGTATAACATGACCTGCTCTAGATAAGGCTTTTCATTTAAGGGAACTCTCTGGTCTAACAGAGATTGATTTTCCTGGTGGAAATCGGACAGCCCCAGTGCTCTTGGCAGGATCAGGCCTGCAGACAGCAGTGTGTTTTAATGTTTGCTGCTGCTGCACATCACCTGGGGCAAGGGGAATCCTTTGGCTCTTTAAGAGAAGGACTTTTATTGTGAATTAAATAACAATTTAATTAATAGGCAGGAGGAGATTTTGACCCACTAGCTTTTGTTAGGAAAATGTATTGTATGACTATAGTCCTGTGCTTTGCTCACTAGCAGTAAACTTTGGGTTTCATTTATTTCCAGGACAGCCAGAACACTTCATATGTCCTGGCATGAAGGTGACCTGTGCTGTTCGGGCAGGCACTGAAGGATTAAACCAAGGGAAAGGGTCCCGGGGCTCCAATGTCAGTCTCTGCCTGCCTGGCACATTTCAGGTGCAGTGATGGATGGGCAATGGGAGATTGCACAAGAGCAATCCGTATGTCCTTCCTGTGGCTTGGAAAGTCTTGCAGGAGAGAGGGGAGTGAGTGCAGGGCTCTCAGTCAGTGAGCTGGTGCTTAGGGCTCTTCAAAAAATCCTTAGGGCACTTTTTTGCTTCCCCAAGTTGATTGTTTTAGGAGACTGGTACAGTTTCTGGCAAAGCATTTTCTTCCTAAAGCTGGTGCATCCCAAGGGAAGCATGAATTAAAAATCATTATTCGATCAATGTAATAGCAGTGCGAGTTACAAAAGCAAGTGGAAAGCGTGTCTGAAATGAATTGCTCTCCATCTTTCTTCTGATTTTCCTGCTAAGGAATAAAATGTCATATACGTGTGTGCGTAATGTAAAAATCAGTGCAGTAGCTCTCAAAACATGTTTCACCTAGTCTTTAACAGATCTGGAGTTGCCTTCCTTTGAGGTAAGGTTAAATGGCCAAAGAGGTCTCCTAGCCTTCAGCTGCTGTCACTCCTTTTAGTATTTTGATCCAACTTAATAAAGGCATGGCAAAGTGAACCACTTCCTCGAGTCCCTTAAACTGGACATCAGGGAGGAATGTTGGAAAAAGGACCTGATAGTTTTAATATTCCCATTGCCGGTTGGCCTACGACATGCTGTCTTTCTTCCCACAGTTTGATCGCTTGGTGAACTACTAGGGTGTTAAAGTCCTCATAAATTACACCTGCTGGGAGGGCCTTCCAGCATGATTTAAAGGCAGTCATCATAGCAGAACATTTCTGTAGGAGGACACGCTGATGGGTGGAAAAGTGCCTCACGTCAAGTTATTCATCAAAGGCTGTTTTCCCCACCCTGCCAATGCATGAGGATGAGACAGCACAAAGAGGAGATGGTGGCTGCAGCCACAGCCCCTCTTTTCTTGGCTCAATTCCTTCCTCCCCACTGCTAATGATGCTTTGTCGTCACATTGGCATCTTGCTTTGGCTCCCTGGCAATCCAGAAATCACTGAAAAGAGATACGGTTGTGGTAATGGTTTGCATGGCAGGTGGTCTCCTAGCAAATGGCCTTCAGTAATTAAAACTATACATTCCCTTTTTATGTGTAAATATGAAACAAAAGCATATTTTTTTGTTTAATTTCGACTTCCTATTTAACTTCCTGGGATTTAATGTGTATGCAAGCTGTTGGCAATCTCTGGAGAAGAATGAACCTGTGCTGTCTCTGTTCCTGTTTGGGCTAGGGAAAGCAATCAGTTCTGAGATGGTTTTTAATGGAAGATTTTCTGAAAGGTGTTGAGCCTGGAGATATGGGATTTATGATAAAAGCTGATTCAGACTTGTTACTGGGCTTATTACAGGGTACTCCTTTCATAGTCTCCTGATGAGTCTGCCTACTGCTGTGGAAGAGGTAGGAGATGTGATTTGTGGGACTCAGTCTAGCTCAGGCATAATAGCCATTAAGGAAGTGCCATTTTATGTGCATGCATCCTTTGACTGCAGGCTGAGAGAGTGTTCTGCAACTGCTGCTCTGAGGTGGTGATGCCTGGCAGCCCAGCCCAGCCAGCTCTCTCTGGGAATGCATGCTGCCTTCTGTGCCCTGTTTATTAGGCTAAAAATCCTCTGTGAGCTCAGGTGGAGGGTTAAAGTGTTGTGTTTACAGAAATGAGTGAAATAAATATTTATGGTGGTTTTCCCTCTTGAATCACGATACAGCTGTTGGCTGCTCTCCCATAGCAGGTTTTAGGGTTAGATTCGTGGAAAGAGGAAAGGCTGTGAGGAAGAAGGCCAAGCCAGGCAGAGCTGGCGATTTGCCTTCCCTTTGAGCCACCAAGCACATTTTAGATGATGGGGGGGAATGGTGGTTGTGGTCCAAGACTCTGCATCTTTTTGTGTCATTAATTACACTCAGAGCAGGAACCTTTAAACTCTTCAGGCTCTGTTCTTTCTGGTATCCAGCCACAGCTCCTGGGGGCTTCAGGAGGCGGATTGCACCTTGCGAGGTAAAACTCTCCCTTTATTTTCTCTCACTGTATGTTTGGTTCTAAAAAAGGGAACTGTGTGAGGATGTAATCTGAGCTTCTTCTGTGGCTCTGCAAGATCAAAAATTCTGCTAGTTAGGCTAGAATGGGCAATTAAATCTTTTGGGGAAGATACTAAAAATGCCTGGTTGCAGAGCAGGCATGTGCGGAGGAGTGCCTGCAGTTGTCCCAGAGAAAGCTGCATCTTCTGGTAAGAAGAGCAAACCAAAGTCCAGAGCAGGAGAAACAGATACAGTTTTGTAAAGCATCTTGATTTCACACAGAGCGAAGGAACAAAGCTCAGGTTGTAACCCCTTTTCCTTTGGGAATCATTTTTTCCCTTTGAATTTAAGCATGGGGCAATGTATCTGCCCTGGCATGCTTCCCTGCATATTATGCAGGGGCAAAAACTCAAGGTGAAGAGCAGCGAGGTGGTCATGGCAGCTGATGGACTATTTATACGGTAATAACTGTGTCTGTTGCTGACTCTATGAACCACATCCAACAGCATCTATTTCAGTGCCAAAGAGCCCTGACAGAGCACATTTTGATTAATAAATTATCCAGCACAAGGTGTGTGATGGGTTCCCCTTTCACATCTCATGAAAGTCACCCGCTCCAAGTTCAGCAGCTTAGCAATCCCCGTGCCTTTTGAGGATGCAGCTCCCTGATACAAACGGCTCTTCATGCAGAGATGTGCGGGGAAATTCTCCTGCGTGGGGGAATCGGCTTCCCTTGGCTGACAGGTAGCTCTTGGCTACAGCTGGGCAATAGCTGCATTTCTCCCTCCTAAGGATCTGAATGATGCTCAAAGGCCAAAGGGGTGGGAGGAAGAAGGAGACATCAATGTCTTTTTTCTTTTTTCTTTTTTTTTTTTCTCCTCCCTGGGTTTGAGCCAGTACTTTTAATGGCCTTTTTAAGCTGTGAGAGTGTTGGCTGAGGGCAATTAAACATTATGGCCCCCATCTATAAAAGCCCTTGTTATAGCCATGTTTCTCCAAAACAATGCCTGTGCCACCACCCATTCCTCAATGAGCCTGGAAAAACGCTCAGAATGAGCTACTGTGATCCATCCCATTGCCCTTAACCCAGCGCCGCATTGATCCCTGCCTTCCTGGTCTCCTGGCCAAACGTGGTGTATGTAGCAGCTGCTGCTGTCCCTGTATGCATGCATGCACAGAGGAATGGGAAAGTTCTCCTTCTACCTGTGTCATAACAAGAAGCTGGGCTTGTATGTTCTGAGCAAGCCTGTTCCTTGCCAGGTGAAAGCAACAAGTCTGCCGGAAATGTATTCACATTGCTGTCCTAAAGCTTTTTTGTTCTCACTGTTCCTCTGTCTTTTTGAGTATTAAAAAACATTATCCGCTTTGTTTTTCTTCTGTCTTTGCTCCCTTTTCCTCCTCGGCTTTTCCCTTCCCATCATTTAATTTTTACCCTCTCTCTGATTCCTACCCTGGGTCTCTCTCCTGCTCCCTCCTTGTGCTGTGTTCAGCTCTGCAGGTTTGCAGTGGTAGCAGAGAGGTAGAATTGGACCCTGCCTTCCTACAGGGTGTTCCTTTCTGGTGGATGGTACCTCCTAGGCAGCCTCACTTTCATTTTCTGCTCCCCACCCTGCTTTTCTTAAGGCCATCTTTGTTTCCCAGCACTTGAAAGCAGAACTCCTTCTTCGCTTGATGAAAGACCCATTTATTCCTTAGCTTTGCCTGCTCCATCCAATGGACCTGGATTGCCAGGTTCTCTGTGAACATGCCACATCCTTGTCTGGATGGAGAAGGTGGTGGAGGATAGGTAAACCTCTGTTTAGCAGAAACCAAAGCATGGGCTCCCTTCTCAAACAGGGGCATGGAAATGAAGTCCTTAGTTTCCATTTAGGAATGCTTTGGTGGGTCAGACCAGACTTCAAGCTAGGCAAGAGATTGCTCAAGCAGGGAAACATGCAGCAGCTGGTAACACCTGAGCCAAGTGAGTGTTTTATGGCCTGCCTGATATGGAGCAGAAGGCATGAGCCCTGCTTGTGAGAGAGCATGCAAGAGTGGGGAGATGGGGTACCTTCTTGAAGGCCACTTGGCTTCTCTGTCAAGTGTAGCTCTATGATAGTTTCTGTCTGTGTCATTAAAACAGTTTGCAGAGTGCAAACTTGGAAAGGTTTGTGTTGTTCTGCATCTTCTGAGAAACAGGGTTATCTGGGGATCTCAACTGGTGCAAAGGTGCTCCATCCCCTCTGTGTTATCCATCATGCATCTGTGCATTGTGGTATTGCTTCAAAACCAGTGATGAGCAAAACAAGGCTTGCTCTGTTGATATGCCCAGCAGGCAGTGCTGGCCATGGGCCACGCAAGCTATTGGCTGGAGCACTGGGATAGCATGATGAGAAGCTGGCTCAGCTCACAGTACCCACCTGCAGCCACAGATGGCTATGGGTGGCCAGCTGAGAGCTCGCAACCAGTGCAACTGGGAGCAGGATGGAGCAAGCACTGGGAGAGATGGTTGAAAGCCATCAGCCAGTGTGGCTGTCTGCACCAGCAGCTGCAGATTAAGCTGTGCTTAACCCAAGCTTGGCTTTTTCCTGGGTCAGGAAGATGATGGAGAGATAATGGGAGAACCGAGGAGGGAGGAGAAATTGTACAGAGGAAGGAAGAGTAGAAGTCCAGGGGGAGAGAAAGACAAAATTGGTGATTTTTCACCCACCTTTTTTTTTTCCCTTGCTCTGAGGAAATTGAAGACATGTGAAGATTAGAGAGATTTTTGCAAAGAAAGAGTCTCCATGGAATGTGCATTGTTCGGCAGTGCAAGTACTTCAGAAGGGATCACTGGTCAGAGGAATAATGAAGTGGTGGTTGAAGAAGCATTGTAGAGGAAATGAGGAAAGGCTTCTGAGGGACAAGTTTGGAGACACCTTTTCTCCTTTTGAGGCTAATTTGCAAAGCTGGCAATTCTCTGCCAGCAGAAAGGCACCCCGGAGGGTATCTGATGCGTATCTGCTGTCTCTGTTGTGTTGGGGAGGCTGAGCTAGAGAAAAGGCTCTGATGTGTAGCCTGGGAGGGTATTTGTGTCCCTGATTTATTCTCCATCCTTCAAAAAATGACTATGGTCAAATATGAAATGCATAACCATTCTTAGGACACAGTGACTGGAGGTGTTAGGAGGCAGCATGCCATTCCTCAGTGCTGTGTTTAGTCCTTTTTGTCATATTTCTGCCCTGTTGACCTATTTCCACTAAAACACATTGGTCTCTGCATTTACAGATTCTTGTTAGCATTGCACTTTGTATTAGGGGAGTGTACCAAGATTGCCCTGATTCATAAACTTTATCATGGCAACATGGCAACCTGGAGCATTTAAATGCCTTGCAGCACAATTCAGTGCATCTTGTGGAGTGTCCTCCAAAGCTAGTATCAGAAGTCTCCTAAAGAGATGTAAATTGCAGAGCAAAGGTGCGAAGTCAAGATGAAAAGAGGGGACTTGTCCAAGGGAGGAGACTAGAGATCTTCATGTATGGCAGAGAAAGTTAGATGAAAAAAAAAGCAAAGCTGCCACAGATGTTTTAAGTAGCTGCACATCAGTTCATTAAGCTGGCTAGCAGTCAAGGGGCCATTTTAGATGGGAGAGAAGACCAAGGACAGAAATGGGAGGCATTCAGCATGAGAGGAAGATGTAAAAGCTTGGTAATGGGGGAGAAAGGTGTTCTGGCACTTAAGGATCTGTGAGAGAGAGAAGATGCTTGCAGCCAGCCACTCATAAAGGCCAGGGTGGCTCCTGGGGCTGGGAGGGAGGGAGAGCTGGACATGGAGGCTTTGGCCATCCTGTAAAAGGTGCAGCTGTGGTTAAACAGGGGATTGTAAGGGAGTGAGGTGGATGCTGACTGATGGAAACAACTTTCTGCAACAGCAGATATCCCAAAGCTCCCTTCCAGGGAAATGACAAATGTGTGTTTCCTTCATGCTGAGATATATTGAGAAGATGGGGTTTTTTAGTTTTGACTGGGATGAATATAACGTACCTGAAGGGTTTCCTTGTTCCCATTTAGGGCTGGATCAGGGGTTTCTGCATACCTAGAGATGATGAAGGGAGTGGTGTGGGTGACCATATGCCTGTATATAACCTCCTTGGTCATCACTAATTCAACAGCCAACAGCCTCCTCTGGTATTGTGTCGGGCCTGGCACGGCATCAGGTATCCCAGGCTCCACACACCAGCTGCTTTCTTTTGTCTGGCTGACAGAGAGAGCACCCAGGACTGACACAGTAACATTCCCAGTGCGGGATGTTTGTCTTTTTAGTATCTGCTGGCTGTAAGACTCAAGTGTTGTCTTAATCCTCTCTGGGTGCCTAATTCCAGAGTAGGAGTCAAGCTGAGGATAGGGTGCAGCACAGACCTCCATGGCACCTTGTCCAGTTGCTTTCATGTGAGGACCAGCTTAGTGGCCAAATTTGGCTCAGGCAGAGGGAAACAAGGCAACTGCATGGGGTCAACACATCTGTCAAGAGTATAAAAGCAGGGCAAGTGCTTATAGTACTTACTCTGATATTCTCCCTGGCTCAAATATGTCCAGCTAAGAAAATTCCTGAGCTGCTTGTGGCTTTTCTGTTCTTTGATAGATTTTTTTTTTCCTTTCATCAGCTCCCCAGTCTCTCCTTGAATACGTGTGGACTTCCATCATCTTCACTATCCTCTGGCAAGAGGCCCCACAGTTAAAATACTGCTCGTTATGTGATGCTGATACTTTTGAGCTTAGTCTGTCTGCACCTTCCTCTGATTAATCTGACTGATGTCCCCTGACTCTTGTATTTTAAGAAAGAGGCCATGCCCACCTCAGGGACATGATGCCCTGAGAATGCAGGCAGTTGCTCAGAGGGGAGTACCTGGATTTGGCCCTGTTTTTGGCTGCGCTGTTGCATATTTTAATAACCAAACCCTCTTGAAATTCTTCACCGGTCTGCAGTATTCACAACATTACTGGCTGTTGGAGGGAAAGCACTGTTTTGAGCCCTGAGCTGGGGCACATGAGAGAAGGAGAGGACCATTACAACCATGACAGTTTAAAGCACATTGAGATAATGTGCAGGATTTGCAGAGACCAGCCTGTGTCCAGCTTGGAGCTCCTGGTCTGGCAACAGATCTCCTCTGTAGAACCTCTCAAGAACCAGGTCTAGTCATGCACGGAGACTGTCAGGGGAGGAAGCTTGTGTCCTCTCATTTCCCTCTCTGTGTTACCCACAGCATCATTTAGCATCAGCTGTACCAGCCGCTTCTGCTCACACTGCCTGTTACTTTCCTCAGGTAACACCAACAGCATCTTTGCACTGGACTACATCAGCGGGGCCTTAACCCTGAATGGGCCGCTGGACCGGGAAAACCCCTTCTATAGTGCTGGATTCATCCTCACAGTGAAGGTGAGACCTCCGTCATCTGGGAGGCAGACTGGCAGAGCAGGATGGGGAGGTCATCCTGCCTGGGGACAGCTCCTTTGAGGTGGAGGTACAAAACTGGGACATGTTGCTCCTGTGGGCATCTAGAGCCATGGTACGCTATTCCCTGGCCAAGCCAAGCAAGATGTTTAACAAAGCTCCCCTGTATGGTGGCCCAAAATGTGGTTGCCTCTATATGGATGAATAACGTAATTTTTGGTGCCAAGCCTAGTCTTCAACTAGATTTGCCTGTGATTGTATCTGCTGGCAGCAGGCAGATGCCTTGGGATTGCAAATAGTATGAGACGCCTACATTCAGGCACCTGGATTGTGCCTACCTTTCCTCCCCAGACCCATAGAAAAACAGTTATATTTTGTCAAGTCAATGGGCATCATCTGCAACTGCCCAGCATAGAATGGCACGGCAAGGTAGTGATGCTGAAAGCTGCCTCAAGAAAAGGCTCTGGAGCAATGCTCTTCCAGCCCTACCAGCCCCACCTGAGAGCAGCTCCCTGCTCACAGCCCTGCACTTAAAATCATTACCAAGCTGGGCAGCTGGTTAGTAACACATTTAGCAGTATAGATTCTTCTGGGCTGGTGTGGGGAAAAATCAGCATTGTAGGAAGGGTCATTGATTGGGAGGACAGGAGCCATCGAGTCACATTCTCATTTTGGCAAGTACAATGCTTTGTCAGGGGTACAAAGGGACAAGAAGTTACCCCTCTAGGTCCCAGACATAGGTCATACTGTGGGGCTTTATGCATGTCTTTATGCACCCATCCCTGGTATGTCTTGGTTTGGGCTTTTATAGTATCAGTACAATAGGAATGGAAAGAGGGAGGGTTGTCTGGTTTTAACAAGGACAAAATATCAGCTTAATTTTAGAAAGATTCGTGAATCTGAAAAATTGCCTGTTTTCCTGCCTGCATGATAATGGAGTTCTAGCTATATTCTGTTGATCCGACGGGTTTTTATTTCCTCTCCCCACAAACTTTGCATCTTCCTGCAAACGCCAACTCTCTGCGTCCTGCACCCCCAGGACCCAAAATGTTCTCTGCTGCTCTTGTCCTAGAGCACGCAGGAAAAATACAGCTGGATTGCTCCTTGTTCGGATCAGCCTGTTCTGCTGTTGTGTGCAGAAGCAGTGAATAGCAATGAGCCATGTGGGTCGTGTTAGCGCTGTTTTTCTGTGCCCACAGCAAAGCAAGATTATCCAAAGGACAAGAGGAGGGACTCTGCTTGAAAAGGCTGATTCACAAGTCTTGCTTCTCTGGCAACAAAATCTGCACTCTTTCCTTTTGGGAAAGCGAAATTAAAGTCTTTCTTAAGACAGAGGTGTGATTTGGAGTCATGACTCAGCTCTGTATTTAGACACATGTTGCCAAACCTATTTTAAGGTCTAAATCTTGTTTTCTTCTGTTGCCCTAGTTTTCTCTCCCTTCAGTAGTACTATGGTGGGTTAGTTCCCTGCTCCTGGTTCCACCCCAGGAGACTGCAGAGGAGAAAATAGGAGTACTCTTTTCTCCATCGTGGCTTCCCTTACTTTGAGGACTGACCCAAACATCTCAAAAGGCAACTTTTTTGTTGTTGTTCAAATGCTTGGGGCAGGAGAATTGCCTACTCATCCCCTAGCGTGACTCTGAGTCCCGACCACCTGTTGCATGGTGGGGGAAAGTGAGAACTTGGCCACAGCCATCTTAAGGGAAACGTTAAACCCCTCGGAAGGTTTGCAACAGTACTATGGGTCTGAAACATGGGTGATGGAAGAGCTCGTCAACATCTATGTGTTAATGGGTCAGCACTGTGGAAAGCTGCTTAAGGTTAAGGGGCAATGGCTCAACCAACTAAGCATACTTCCTTGGCAAAGGGGAGGAAGCAAAAGCTGCAAGAGTCTCTAATCACAGCGTGCACACTTCCTATTACATTTATTCTTTGCAAAATAAAGGCTGCTCTGTTGTTTTCTGTCCTTGCAGGGGACAGAGCTGAATGATGACCGCACACCCTCCAATGCCACTGTCACCACCACCTTCAACATCCTAGTCATCGACATCAATGACAATGCACCTGAGTTCAACAGCTCGGAGTACAGTGTGGCCATCCCAGAGCTGGCCCAGGTGGGCTTTGCCCTTCCTCTCTTCATCCAGGTGCAGGATAAAGATGAGGTGAGGTATCCACAGTGGGCACTTCTGTCCGTTCTTTGTAGGGCAGCACTCATGTGGGGTTTGGGGGTGCAGTAAAGGATAAGCCACTAATGAACTTGTGATGAGGTGCATGGTTATGTCCTGATAACCATTTTTTTCAGCTCTTACTGCTGCCATTGGTCTGCTTGCTCAGTACACTGAGTGCAGATAGATGCCCTTCCCAGAGAGCAGGCGTGGTATGTGCTTTAATGCAGTCAGGATTGCACGGTCACTGAAAGCCAGAAAATAGGATTGTGTGGCATGCTGATTCTTGCCTGCTTCTGAGGACTCTTGTTGGGAAGTCCTTTGCCAGTCTGTTTTAGAAAGGGATAAGGTTTTCTGGTGGGCTCCCACGGGAGGGGAAAGAAGGGACCTCCACGCTCTCTGCTCTGGCAGGGATGGGTACTGCTGTGACCTGGGATAAGATAGGTCTGCTATCTTGGGGCTGGAGGAAGTATGGGGGACACTGGGATAACAGTTCATCACTGCAAAAGAGCCAGGAGTGCTGAAGGCTTGTTCCTCCCTCGTGTTAATGGAGCTCCTATTTGTTACGTGCTGGTCCATGCCATCCATGTAAGGATTGCGGCATGTTTTCCAGCCTTGGGCTTGCAGCCTTCAATTACTCTGATTATTTGACTTGTGCAGTTCATGCCTGGCTGCTTCTGTGTGCCAGTACCCTCCAACCCTTCCATGCTGTGCGGTGTCTGCTTCAAACCAGTGCTGACACCACATGGTGAATTTTCCAAAATCCCTCGGAAAAGCTCTGGCTACAGGCTCGTGCCACCCCAAGTGAGAGATGAGGGGAGAGGGTCTGTCAGAACAAATGGCATCATCAGGATGTTTTCCTGATGCTTCAGGGAAACGATGTGATAGTACCAAGGAATATGAAACAGTATCTGCCTCCTCCCCCCCCTCCCAAACGCTGGTGGGTCAATTAAACTGTGCATTTTCTAAGACACCTTTGCTGGCTGAGATGATGGATTTGCTTTTCTCCAGTCCTGGGTGGAGTTCTCCACGTCTCATAAAGCCATTCAGAAACCCCGTTTTTTTTTCACAGGAAGTGATTATGACACAGAACTAATAATCTACTTGTGACATGATGTCACCATCCAAGAGTTATGAGTTCAGCCTGAAGAGGTGCAGATGAAGTATTAAGCAGATAAAGAGACTGTTTTTTTCTTGAAAATGTCAATTGCTAATAAAGAAGATATGGATATGACAGATGCTTAGGATAGTTTCTGAATAGAGCTGCTGTCGTGCTTTCTGAGAGATGTCAGCAGATCTGTTCTTGAAGGGCATTGTAACACTTCTGTTTGTGCCAGAAGGATGAAGGATCTGTCATTATTTCTGGTTAAAAGCTCATTTTACTGGAGTGACTTCCATTCAAGAATTCACTTTTCAGCCTTGCTAATTTTAAAATGGGAGAATAAAAAATAGCCTTGCCTTCCCGATCACACCAGCAAAAAATAGACTCATTCTTGTGATGTATTTCTTTAAGTTCCTGAGATTTCCCCACAAGAATTGGCTGAGATTTTTAAAACTGCTGAGAGAGGACCTCGTGTGCTAAGGAAGTCTGAAGGGGTTTTACTGTACACGTCTTCGGAGGCTGTCATATTAGCATGGATTCATTTAACCATAGCATTATTTTCACTGATAAGAAGCACAGGAGAGCTGATGTCTTGAAATATCTGGAGGGAGGAAAGTTATAAGCAACTGTTTCTTGTTTGTTTGTTTGTTTTCCAATGGTGTATCTTTATTATTTCCCCTTGTGGATGCTTGCAATGGGATAAACCATCCGGGTAGCACTCTGGGGAAAAAAAAAATATTGGGACAGCCTACCCAGGTCGTGAAAAAGAGACCCAGGTCGTGAATATGAGACAGGAATGGGACTGCATCTGTAGCCAGGCTTATTGTAGCACTGCTTCCCAGGCAGTGTATTTACAGAAGTCCAAAACCCCAAAACTTTCATTAAAAAATTTACAGAAAGGGAAGAGAGTTGCCTTACAGTGACATTTTGAATGCTCAAGTACCCCATGAGAATTGTGAGGCTTTTGCAAACCATCTGGATTTGAAGTAGCCAAGATGGTGCCAGGCTTTCTTGGCTTTCTGTGGGTGCAGGGGTAGAGGGATGGGACAGCAAGGACTTCAGGCAGGGATGTGACCGAGGACATGGCTGACAGAGCTATTTTGTCAGCATGGCCTTCATGCTAGAGATGACATGATTCATTTGTGTAAGGGGCAAAGGAAAACAAGAAGAGCATTACATATGTCTCCAGGGAGAGCAGCTAAATAAACAAATGAGAGCAGATGGATAGAGGCACATGAAGTCAAAGCTAGAGTTTTCAGGAAGATAATTTTGCCTGTGTTTTGATTCCTGCCTCTCAACCTATGTCTTAAAGTCCTATGAGAGTCCTTGGCTTCCTTCTTGAGCCAAGCCATCCAGCCTTATTCTGGCCCCTACAGCAAATTTTGACACTGTTCCTTCAGCTTGTTGAGGCCCTACTTGGATGGTGCAGCCCATGCCTGAACCTTGTCCCACCTACAGATTCTGTAGGGTTGGGTGGTTTTGATGAACCTACCTGCCATTGTAACCTGGTTGTGTCTTTACAGAGCTGGGGGAAAAAGTGTCGTGTGAGCCTGGCCCTTAACACGCTGCATGGGGTACCAGGGCCATTAAACAAGGAGTTTTGTAACCAGACCCACGTGACCTTTTTAAACTGTGGGGGTTGGTCTTTCTTTCTTCTGGTGTGTTTTGCACACACATAAATGATTGCTTTTTGAATGAGATAGATTAAACAATTCATCTAAGCACTTAAAAATGTATTTATGTTGCACACAAGACCACTCTTGAAAGCATGTGCTTGAATTTACCTCTGTGTTTAAGTGCCTTTCTGGAACTTGGCTGGCATTAATGTCTCAGATGAGGTACCTAAGTGGGCTGCCTGCAAGAAGAAACCCATTCCTCTGAGTCTGTCCCTTGCAAAATCCCAGCTGCTGTGCCTCAAACGTGGTCATGGTCTTGCTCCAAGAGGAGCTGGCTTGGGAGTGCAGGGTGGGATGTGGAGCAGTACTCAGGTTGAGCTGAGATGACCCCAGACATGGATTTGGGGTGCAGCCAAGAGGTGTTCAAACAGGTGTGCTGGTTTTTGATTTTGCATTCTCTATGGCTTATCAAAAACACTTGAACACAGGAGAAATTAGTACACAGAGTTTGCACAGGGTTTTGGACCTGGCCTTCTACAAACCAAGAAATAAAGCATTAACCTCTGTTCAGCTGAGTTTCTCTCTTTGTCAGATAGACAGCAAACCACTTGAATACCTTTCCAAAGACATCTGAAGGCTGTTTATGAAAATCTGTGACTGTTTCCCAATACTTAGACTGAGCCTATGCTCAGCTGGACACCAGAGAAAACCAGTATGCATATACACTCTCAGACTGGGGTTGGATTCTCCTCTCATTCACACTGCGATAGATCAGCAGGGAAGAATAAATCCTGTGTATGAGATAGAAGGTTAAAGCCTTGAATCCATTTCTGCATTAAGGTTTGTTTCCAGATTGAGAGCAAGAGCCCCAAGCAGTGAAATACGTTGCTTACCAGAGGGCTGGTAAGCTTAGGCTCATCTACTCCAAGGCTGGCTTAGGAAGGGTGCATGGGTATCCTTCCTGGATGTGCTGGTATTTTAAAGCCTGGTGGCTTGATGCACTATTTTAGGGTGAAGACAAGGGTTTGGCCATGCAGGAAAAGGATCAGGGCATCCTTCAGGGTATTCCTTATTTGAGCTCCCTATCGCTGCAAGGTTCACAGGGGTATATTAAGAGAAACAGCAGCATAGTTTCCCCGGGCACATCAGAGAAGCCAGCTCTTCTACCATGGCTTTCACTTGATTTTCCCTGACGCGGTTGACTGAAGAGGAAGAAAAGGGCAGAGGCTGTATAAAGCACGAGTATGATGGGCTGACATTTTAAAATAATTTTGAAACAATTCTCCAAAATAAGCATATGGAGTAAGACAAATGGGGAATTTAAAGAAAGAAAATCCAGGCCATGGGAATATACAGTATTTGTTGCATAAAACTGCATCAGAGGCTTGCACAGGGATATCGTATGTGCCCATGTGTGTGCAGGTGGAATATATGAATCATCTGTAGCATATATATGCATATGACAGACACATGCACTATAAATATGATCTACACAGCAAGGAACTGTAAAGGGGAATTGACGATGCTCAAGTATTCTCTCCCAAAAGTGCCAGCTGCCAGTCGGGCTGAATTAGATTTCACAGGGGTTTTTGCAATACATGGAATTCACCAGCAAATTACCCTTAAAGAGGGAAAATCAATCATTTGGAGCAGAGATAAGCTGAAGGCGAGGCAGCCTTGGATTGATCCCGTCTGTGCAGGCGTGTGTGGAATTCAGCAGATAACCTGGGGAGAGTGGGGAAGGAGAAAACTCCTCCAGGAGGGGGGGAGTGGGCAAGGGCTGACACTTTCAGATGGACAGAAAGGCAGGAGAAAAGGGCTGCCACCGTGGGGAAGAGGATCTGAATAGCTGGGGAGCATTTTGCACCAGGCAACCTGTATCATCCACAGCCTCAGTGAAGTCCTTAGGGATGCGGGGGACAAGGGCCTGTGCCCAGTGAGTTCTCAAATGATTATTGATGCTGTTGTGCCCGGTTGCTGGGTGGGCAATGGGTGCTGGGAGTCTGAGCTGGCTGGCTGGGCAGCAGGAGAGAGGCAGGCAACTCCAGAGAGGCTATTCAAAGCACTTGAGTTAAATGCTTTAAAGTGGGTGGCAAGAATAACCCTCTTTATGCCTTGTGTTTTCAAAGGAAGGATTAAGCATTATTTATCTCTGACTAGGTAGAACCATAGGCTAAGGTATAGGAACCATATGAAGAGGCACTAATTGCTTTTTTAAAAAAGCACACCCAACTCTCTTCCCCCCCCCCCCCCCCTTCCTCCTCTACCATTCCTGAATTCTCAGCACTTTTCCTTTCTTTGCAAACTTGCCAGAATGAGGGGTATTAAACACTCCTCAGCTTTGTAGGTATTAGCCCTTGCCTAGAAAGTGGCTGGGAGGAAAGCTGGAGTTACACTGGGTTTTGTGCTTCAGAAAGACAAGCTCATCATTTTGGAAAAGTAAGCTGTACCTGAGCTAGGGTGAAGGGAGCCAAAGGCAGCCCTCTACAGAGCCACTATGAAGAGAACTGAGGATTCCAGGCTGCTTTTCCCAAATCCAGCTAACTTTGTGCTGAAAATTATTGCGGGCCACCAACCTTTGCACCGCGGTGGGGGTTGTATGGTTCAGGAAGAATTGTCTGCTTGTCTAGAGGCTTGCTTTTTTACTTTTATTTCTTGTGTAACCATTGGTAAGTGATGCTAAATGCTTGCTTTGACTGGTGGAAGGTTGAATAATTTCTGAAGCGTTTCCATGTGCACTCCCCTGAGGAAGGGGCTGGGTGGGAGCAGGATTGATGGATGAAGCCAGTAGGTGATGCTGGATAAAAAAGCTGGGATAAAGCTTATGATCCATCCTCAGTCAAAGCTGGAACAGCTGATGTGGCTGTTTCTGGCCTCCTGATGTGAGAAGGGGCTCCCTGATTTGTCATGAGCCCTGTGAAGACTGCCTTGCAAGATTGTGAGAGCAGACTTTGGCCATGATTCATGGGTGGTGCATGAGCAGATCCCATGTAAGTACCTGCGACCTCTGAAGAGACACATGTACCCACCTCCTGGCATGTCACAGCCTCACATCTGAGCTTCTGCCCTTGCCTTGACAGTCTGTGCTATGCTGGCTGTGCCAAAGGTTGGTATCCCCTCTGCTCCAGTCCCCTGGAATTTAAGAGGGATACTGGGCACGTGGGGCTGGCAAACAGGCCCATCACAAATTGTTCAAATGCAAAGCATTTGCGGTAGATCAGTCAGTGGTCACTTTTTTGGGAGTTGGCTATTTGCATGAGGTTGATCCTGGCATTGTGGCATGTTGTAGCTTCGTGTCCCAGCAGCAGGACATGGTGCAGCTCCTGTTGCACGCTCTAAGGAATACATACACAAAGAACAAAGTAATAATTATGCCCAACTGCAGCTACGACTGTCTTTTAGCTGAATTGACATGAAATTTCTATCAGTTGCAACGCTGGCTATGGCTGGGAGGAGGTGTGACTGCTGGGAAGGAGGCAGCGGCCAGCAGCCTCAAGCCACAGTGAGTGCTGGCCCTGTGGACTGGCACAAGATGAGACAAGCTGGAAAAGAGAGGCTTGTGTCCCAGCTTTGTGTATTAGCAAAGTTCCCTCTGAAGCCTGTTTCTTTATGGCTCAATTTGTTTCGGATGGAGGGTACATGAAGACGGGTTTATTATTGTAGGGTTGCTAAGCTTTGGCAGGCTGCTCGTTAATTTATGCCTCTGAAGGAAGAAAAAGGAGATGATTTGTTTTCAGTGGTGGGGAAGAAACTCAAGCAGTACAGGAGCTGATGGGTAAGGGATTGGAGGAGGGAAACAAGCAGATAAAGAAGATTGGGCACCAATACCACACCCATGCATCCCGCGCTAATCCTCAGCACCACAATGAGATGATGCTCTGCTGTAAGCCCACCACTGCACACCAGGACCTTTGTGAGCCCGGGGAGACAGCACTTGTTTTTCTTCTTCACAAATACATTTCAGATCCCTTGTTTGCTCTGGGTGGCAGGAGCAGGTAGCAAGGGGTGAGGAAAATGCAAGTAGCTCCCCATGGCTTCCTTTGGAGCAGGGGGTACTAGCTGTGAGCTGGGCTGAGCCAGTCCCTTCTGCTGGGCAGCTGATAACAACTTGAATATTCAGATTTGCTTTCAGCCATCCGCAGGGGGCTCACAGTCTCCAGGAACCAGGAGCAAGGAAAGCAGCATGGGGGCAGAAACAAAAAAATAAATAGCTGAATAAATATATAAATGGCAACCCGCAGCAGCCCTCCCAAGAGGCAGATGTATTTCCCTTCTCCAGACCTCACAAGGGGAGACTGAGGCACTCGAGGGGCTGCTAATTAGGAATGGTGGGTATCTGGAGGCTGATCTCCTTCCCCAGCTGGAGGGGAATTAATCCACCCAGCTCTCTTCCAGAAAATACTTAGATTTCTTTTGATGTTTCAACTTTTATCTCATGCCTCCAACAAAGTTGCTTCCTCTCTGGCTTCCAAGAAAATCACTCACATTTTGCCACCACGAAAGGTGTTTTTGTGTCCTGCAGGATGGGCACTGGCCCCTGGGAGAGACACCGAGGGCTCAGCAAAGGAGCTGGGCAGAAATTCCTCAATGGAATTTTTTTCACTGGTGGAAAATGGTTCTTTGTTATAAATTGGCATCTTAAGGATAGGGTACCAAATAATGGCTGGGGGAGTGATGCCTCCCTCTTTCCATTTTCCGTATCCTTGCTCCCTCCCTCCCTCCCTCCCTTCCTTCCTGCCTCCCTCCCTCCCAGCCTCTGTACCAGTGCCATGCCTCATTCATGCCAGGGCTGGTACTTCCATTTGCCAGCAAAACATCTTTTGGAAGGAGCGAAGTCTGCCCTAAGATGGGTCAGTTTTATTCCCCTGGAGGGATGTTCACACCCCTGTTGTGCACCAGTTGAGCATTGCTGGGCTCCTGGGCAGTGGGTGCCTTTGGAGCTTGCTCCTGCTGTGTGGCTCTGCTGGAGATGCTCAGCTTGCAACCTGCTCTGCAGGCTGCTGGGCAGTGTAGGGAGGAGAGCAAGGAGGGATTCTGCTCATGTCACTGGCTCTCGGTAGTCACACTTGGCCAGCTTTTGCTATTAGTGCCCCTTCGTGCATTTAATTGGTCCCTTTTTCTGATAGGAGTGAGGCCATTCCCTCAGGGAAAATTGGAAATTCAGCTCTGGCAGCTTTTGAACCTGCTTTTCATGTGCTCTGCTGGGCTGTGCTTTGGGAAGGGGTGCCAGGCCCAGAACGAGGGTCCTGAAGCGCTGGTTTTGGTATGTTGGTGGTCCCACTGCTCTGCTGGCCAGGTCTTGGGAAAGCAGGAGATTTCCCATTCCCAGCTTGAGCTGTCTTACTGGAAATAGCCCTTTGACTGGGAGAAAGCTGCTCACACTCTATCCCCAGCATAAGGCAATGAAATCCCACTGTGTGATAGCCTCTGTGATGTGTGGATCTCGCAGCAGTAAAAGAGATTTTCCTTCCAGCTGTGTGCTCTGCAGGTTCATCCCAGGGATGCATTACTTTCATGTGCACGTGGATTTTGTATAAAACGGGTGCATATGAAAAGCAGATTTGTAGAAATCGCATGCATTGTACACCCAGTAAGCATAATAAAACGCAAGAAAGAGTGCTTAAGGTCAGTGTCTAACCCTGTGGCTCAGTTAACCAAACCCAAACAGAGAAACACTCCCCTGCATCTCTGGTAACTGCATTTTTACATGTTTGAAGGCAAACAGCTGGGGCCAAGCTGAGGGCATTGGTAGATACACAGCTGATAAACGGGCTTTGCAGTCAGGTTGGTGCTTTTATCCTGTGCTCTCCCCTGGCCAGGCCCCAGGTACCTTCAGCCTTACCCTGCAGATGGGCCAGTTCTTCTCTCCTTTGTCACTGTTAACCTTCCTGTCTCCCTTCCCAGGGACCCAACAGTGTTTTCGAGGTTTACCTGGTGGGCAACAACTCCAACCACTTCATCATCTCACCAACCTCCATCCAGGGGAAGGCAGACATCCGCGTCCGTGTGGCAGTGCCGCTCGACTTTGAGACCATTCCTCGCTATGAATTTTCGGTAAGGCTGCACCCCTGTGCTCTATGGGATGTCCATGTTTCTAAGAGTGACTGTTAACCAGGCTTCTCTCTTCCTGTCTGTAATCCACACTACAGAACTTTGGAGCATTACAAAATGACCAAAAATTGAAATAATAGTAAAGAAAACAGCTGCCAGAGCTTAAGCAGAGGGTATGCCCCCTTGCATAAAACTTAAGGTATATCCATGAGGCACCAAAGCTCTCTCCAGCCTCCTGCTCCAGCTTTGCCCTGCTCTCTATCTGAGCTATAAATTCACAAGGAAGGCAAAGCAGGTTTACACCACACCAGCAATGCGTATACACATCCTGACAGAGAGGCTCTCGTACCACTGGTGGAGGAAGATGAGCAAAAACCTTCCTACCCTTTCTTCAGGCTCCGGTGGGGTGGCAGGTCCTGGTTCCCCAGGCAGAGACTGGGGCAGGGTGTCTGGCTCACCCAGAGCTGAGCAGCTCCCAGGGGAAAGAGTCCCTTTTATGTTTCAAGTGTCTATGCTCTGGTGGTTAGCACTGAGGTGGATAATCTAGTGAGGGAGCTCAGTCAAGCATTGTTTTCTCATTGAAGAAGAAGAGATAACTCTCCCAAGCATTGCAAATCATGTCTCCAACCCTCCCTTTGCTTCCTGTCTCTGCGCAGCTCTTTGCAAATGAGAGCATTCCAGACCATGTTGGCTTCGCACGTGTGAAGATTAACCTCATCAACGAGAACGACAATCGCCCCATTTTCAGCAAGGCCCTGTACAATGTAAGCCTCTTTGAGAACACCACCGTGGGCACCACCGTCCTCCAGGTCCACGTGAGTAGGAGCATCCTGGCTCTCTCTGCAAAGTCCTTGGTATGAATGTGGCTCCACGGTTCCCACCTCCAAGGGATTGGCTTGGGGAGCCTGGTAAGGGAGTGGTGGGAGATGCTGGCAGTAGGGTGAGGTATAGCCCTCCCATGGGCTTTTGGAACAGGTATCTTGACTTTTGCTGGTCTCCATGTACGTGGTTTCCACCATACCAGAAACTTGAGGAGATTCCCGCACTTAAACGTCTTATCTGCAGAAGCAGCTTGTCCTGCAGATACTGATCCTACTAGACATGGTGTTGCTTCTCCATCCTCCTCAATACATGGGATCCAACGAGTATTTCAGTTGTGTACACAGTTTGTGTCCCATCACATATGCACTGCCTCTCCCTGCCTCATCTTGTTATGGGAAAAGATGCTGTAGTACCTACTGAACTCGGTCACTTTATCAGTGAGAGTAAATGCCCAATATTTATGTTTCAGTGTGGGTTTTCTCACTGCCCTGTTTAGAAGCATCATCTTCCTCAACAAAATTGAGGTCAATTGAGCCACAAAAAGGTTGAAGGATGGAAAAAGAGGAGAATAACTGTATTTAGCAGAGCCTGGTATTGAATGGCTGAAAGCAGAATGGTGGTGCAGCAGACAGAGGTGGTGATGATCAAGGAGTGTTTCCATTGGGCTCGTCCCTCCTGTGTGGGTTGGTGGAAGCACTCAAAATCCCTGGCAAGAAGATATGTTTCCCAGAGCATGAGGGGAATGTCAGCTGAGGTCAGTACCAATGTGGGGCATAGCAACAATCGGAACAAATCCCTGTGCTGAAGAATGGCAGTAAGAAGCAAAGCTCCTTTGGGACAGAAAATATGAAGTGTGGGAAGCATCAAAACCCCTGCTAGGCCTTGGGTGCATTACTACTGCTATGGTTTGTCATACATGAATTTGTTTGGCTTTTTCTCTGGCTGCCCTCCTGTCTCCCCCATGCCCCCCGCTCTCCCAGGACACAGCCCCTGGTGTCCCATTGACACACACATGCCAATCCAGAGAATAAAAGCCCTGACAAAAGGGTTGGGTGTATGCGCCTGTGCGTAAGTGTGTTTACTTTACAAACAGATGGTGTGAAACTATAGAGCCCCTGAGCTGTTCCCATCTGACAGTTATTAATATTTCAAGCAGATGTTTAGCTAGTCAGGCCGTCAGACACTAAACAAATGAGATTGTTACTGTGTTTTCTCTTTCCCCAACTTCCAGCTATGCCAGCATTTCAGAGTGAACACAAAATGCCAGGAGTTGAATCTTCTATGATAAATCAGAATGGAGGCAATTAGCACTGAAATCCAGATTGCCCTGCCAGCTGATCCCAAACTTTTAACAACCCTCATAAAGTACCAGCTCCTCCTGCTGCTGCTGCTTGACTTCGAGATGCAGCCCTCTGCTTGCTTCCATGCCGCTGCCCTTCTGTGTGGTGCCTCTCCAACTGTCCCATGTGGCACACACAAAAAGTCTGCTTTCCTTGCTAATAAATTCCTCCTTTTCTCTTTACCTTCTTTTCCTCTTGCCTGGGAGCTCTTTATTGGTATTCACCCATAGCGGTTAGGGATCTCAGTGGTGCAAAATGCGCTTTTGTACAGATAAGTGCAGGTTTTGAGCCATGTGTTTTGAGGGGCAATGGATTTCCAGGGTTCTAAGGACAAATCAGGAGGTTTATGAGATCAGGATCAACAGGGGAGCGTGTGGGCTAGGCAAGCGGTCGCCAAAGAGTGGCAGGAGGCTTCCTGCCAGCCGCTGCTGGAAATGGCCAAGCAGAGCTGGCAGGGCAGAGCAGTGCCTGCAGCTCCTTCCCAGCAGGGAGGCAAGCAGCTAAAACCACTGGGCCGAGGCAAGCGGAGATTGCTGGGTAAGTTACTCCCAGCAGCCCAGGAGACCCTGGGCTGGTTACCCAGCTTCCAGCAAGCACTTCCCTGCTAGACCCCTTTGCTGTGCGTGGCTGCAGGGCGTTGGAGAGGTGAAGGGGCTTCCTTCATGACCTGGGAAGAGCAGCGATCCCGCTCTGCTGAGTAAGCATGTTCCTCACTGCCACCCTTCCCACACTGCCCTCTGATTGGCCAGCTGGAAATGAAAAGGCAAAAACCAGAGCAAGCAGACTTCATTTGCAGTGACAAATGGCCACTCACTTCTGCAGCATTTCAGCTCCTAATGTCAGTGACAGCAGAGAAACGTTGCCTGTTACACGTATAAATCAACTGTAAAACAACCCAAAGTGCAGGCATCCAGTGCCACTGCCTGCTTTCTGCTCTCTGCCTCTTTCCTTTTGTCCAGAGATACCCTCTTACGCACTCCTGTGGCTTCCTGGGCACATCTCAGTTACTTCCTTAGCACAGCACAGCCTTTTCTGCCCTCTAAGATTCTGTCCGCTCTTTGTTCTTTATTTTGCATTCCCTTCACTTCCTGTCTGTCCATTCATCCGTCCATTCATCCATCTGTTTAATTCCGTCCATGAAAGGCATTTATCATATACATTTGGTAGTCATTTGCTTGCATGAGAACATCTGGAGAGTACAGGCTTCACAGGAACAGCTTTTGTCCTGTGCAGGGTGCCTGCAATACACCCAAAGGCAGCCTTCCTGCCTCCGTGCTCTTCATCCACCTGATAAGCTCCTTAGGCCAGAGATTTCTTCTGTTTGCTTTTGCAGAGACTGGCATGAAGAGGTCCTTACTGAAAGCTTCCAGGCTGCCCTATAACATATATCCTTGCAGTCTGGAGTTAGGTGTACAATGCAACCCAACAGCTGAGCAGAGGGGTGCACAGGCTGCCCAGGGATCCACAGTTGTTAGCAGCCTCTCCCCATGTGAACTTCTCCTTTCCCCCGCCCCAGGCCCTGCTATGCATGAGAAAGCCCGGCTGGAGAGGCCACAGAGTGGCACGTTCCTTCAGCGAGGCTGGGGTGAAGCAGGGAATTGGCCAGAGCTCATCCTGAAGAGATGGGCAAGTTCTGCCCCAGCTACCAACAAATATTGAAATGTTTTATTTTTTTTTCTGAAACAACTGGCCATGAAACCTTTTAATAACACAACAGAAAAGGTCAGAGAAAGAATGTCACACTTCTTGAGCAAGCAGTCAGCCAGTATAACTTCATGCCTTCCAGGAATGAGAGGCAGCAAGAGCAATATACTGCCCCCTAAATGAACTGGGGCTCTGATACCCCCAGACAAGTGCTGCCTGGGCAGCTGGTGCTGTGGGCTGGAAAGCTCACACCTCCAGAGAGGTGTGTTGAGGAAGGGTGCCAACTCTGCATGGTACAGAGGGCTTTAAGCTATAATAGGAAGCCCTGGGGGATGATGGTGCTAGGGTGGATGAATGGCCATGTTCAGCTGTAGCCATGATCAGTGTCTGTGATGGGCTCAGCAAACATCTGCCAAAATGGGTCCCAGCAACTGGTTTTGTCCTGGGGTGAGAGGAGCAGGATAAAGGAGGGTATCTCCAGCCCTGTCTCTCCCAGCTGATAAGCCCAGAAGCTGGAGGAGAGGATGAGTTGCTAGTTAGTCGCATCCCCAGATCTCAGACCAGATGGAGGATAAATCTGCTGCAGAGGGACAAACCAATGGGCAGATGAGGGAGGAACAGATAAAAGGGCATGGTCCAACATTCCTGCCTCTATCTCACAGCACCAGTACAAGTCTTGAGGAAACGAGGTCTGGCATGAATATTGACATTGCCAGAGTGAATGCCTGCTACAGAGGAATAGCAATTCTGTGGGAGCAGGGAATGATGAGAGGGGGAGATCCAAAAGGAATGCCCTCTGCTTTGGGACAAAGCTCTAGCAAGGGCTGAGGTCCAGGACTAGTGAGGACCTACTGGGGCCAGTCCATTAGTTCTATTTGAGTCCAGATACAGCAGAAGCCCTCAGGTATTTGTCCCCATGCTGCTGCTACTCTCCATGTTTCAAGCTGCATCATTGCCAGGAGCAGGAAGTAGTATTGCTGCTTCACAAGCCATCATGTAGCATGTCAGCTGAGACAGAAGCAGAAAGAAAACTCTCAGGTTCCCGATGGCTGTGAAGAGGACTGCAGCTGATCAGGCATCAGACCTAGCTGCTCAGGTCTCTGCTCCTTCCTTCCCCAGGTGTGGAGGGTTTGACAGGGATCCCAGAGCCTCACATCCCATTAGCTGTGGTGGGGCCCGCACGAGGAGCTCCTCTGTGACGTGGGGAGGGGGAGAGGCATTGGCACTAGATAAAGCTTTTAGTGGGGAATTTTTTTGGGTGGAAGAAGCTATGAAAAACATGGCCTTGCTTCTGGAATTACCAAGACCCAGCCCAAATTCCAGCAAGCTCCCCTCAGCAGGAGGAAAAGATGGAGGGTTCATTCCAGCATCCCCTCTTGTCCTTTCTGGCACAGTCATGCCCCTCGCGTGTGGTGGAAGATGCCTGGCTGGGAAGAACAGGGAAGGTTCAAGCACGTGTTCGCACTTGTCGCGCTAAGCCTGTGGTGTGTCCGGGTCCTGCCACCTTGCAAGGCTTCAGGGTCTGAGCGCTGTAATGAATGGAACGGAGAGCACAGCATCCCTCCAGACTTGTCTTTGGACACTGCTGCTTTGACAGCAGCTGCCATGAGTCAGTGTGGTGCTGATGTCCCAAAAGCCAGGGAGCTACACAGTGGTGTAGGTCTGTGCATTGTTCTCCTTTGCTGATGTATTTGCTAGACCCTGATGAATGGGGAAGGGGCCTAGGACGACCCAGCAGGAGGTATGAATTAAGGGGCAGGAGGTCTCCTTAAGCTCCTCAATACACTACAGAGCTGCACAGCAAAGTCCTCCTGGAAACCTCTGATAACCAAAATCATTAAAGCCTAAACAAACCAAGAGTAACTTGTTTTTAACACAACAATGCATTTGATTTGCCTTGAAGGGTCTGGAAAAAAATGGTTCTCCAGGGAAGTGTGGAAAGTAATCCTAGCTCTGTGATCCCTCCTCTTTGCTTTATTTGCTGTGGTCTGGCTTGGCTGTGCAGGCTAGGATCTGTAGCTGAAGGCTCTGTCAACGGGCTGGCAAGCAGGAGCCAGCTGGGGAGGCTGCTGGTGGCCCCCTCCCTGCCCAAGCTCCCTGGCAAATGGTTGGGATGAAAAAGGGAGAGGAGTAGGAAGAAGTTTGCAGGAAGTGCATTACCTTCAACCCCCACACAAGCATCTCCCAGCAGAGGTATTAACCCCTGTGATTCCCAGTGCTCTTCTGCCACTCTTCTTTACTCAGGCCAGGTCAGACGATACAGTCACCCATTCAGGCACCTCTCTGATATAAAGCAGATGAGCCACGCTTATGAAAATAACATCAACACCTCCCTGGGATGGACATGTAGCAGTTTGTCCCAAATCCTTGTTGAATTAGTGACTGCCTTCTCCTTGTGACCTTATCCACCCACATTCTTGCAAGGTTATGCTCTTTGCTTTGCCTTGCTGTCCTCCCTGCCTGGAAAGAACCTCTGGTCTGCGATCATGCTGAGTTTTATCCCATGACAGCCACCCTTAAGAAGTCTGAAAGTGATGCTGGAACTTTTCAGAGCTTTAAAATGTTTGCCTTATACATGACATTTTCAGGCAAGCTTGCTGGTGTTATCTTTTGCAGACCCTCAGGAATAGTCTGAGCATCTCCAGCAGTCCACAGACCTCAAACTATAACCTATGATGCCCAAATCAACCATCAGACATCAATTTCACCATGGGAATGATTTTCTGTGGTTTGTGGTATGCAGCAAGGCATGTAAAATAGGCACTGTGTTTCCTTGGGACTTGATAACCTGAATCTTAGAGAGTCAGTGCTTTAAAAGACACCACCTTCCCTTTTTTTCTTGAGTTTCAGATCATAATTTTCAGATAATTTTATAGAAGGAAGAAAGGAAGGTCCCTCTTTCATTTTTTGCAAATGCCTTAGCCTATGTATTTTATAAATGTGTGTGTATATTATTACATATGTGTGTGTGTATGTGCATTCTGGTTCACATTCCTGGATAGTCCCTTTCTGCTACCCCCCATGGGTTGTCCTCAACCTGCTCATCATCCCCAACAGATCCTTTCACATGGATTTTCGTCTTCCCCCTCCCTGGCACTGCACTTCCTCAGGAGAAGCCTTGTTAGTAAGAGCCTAATGAAGTAAATGCACTAATTAACCTTCCATTACTCTCCTCATTAAGGCAACCTTTAATTTGGTTGGCAAAGTTTCTCTCCTTTACCATCCAGCTGTCAGCTCTCTTCTGCTTCTTCGATCTGTCTTTGGCCTCACATTGGGGGTGGGAAAATCGATCCCAGCCTGATTTTCTTTCCCCTTCTTTCCAGCCAGCTGTAAATGCCAGTCAACAAGAAAGTAATAATGTAGTTTTCCCACTCTGGGAAGGAGAGTCGCAGACGTCAATAAGCACCTATTTAAAATGCAAATTGCTTTCTCAATCAGCCATCAGCTTGCACTGGTGCAAGTTTGGTGGGCAGCACAGGGATGCTACGGTCCATGGGCTCCCGCTTCCTGGACTGGAGCCTTGCAGTGGTACTGGGACAGCTTTGGGGTTGCACCTCTCTGGGTTTGTTCAAATCCAAGTGCATGTGGCTGACACAGGTGATATGGAGTTTTGCAAACCTGGGGGGTTTCCCCCGGTTGCCTATGGAGCGTTCAGGTCTCATCCGACCCTGCGCCCTTTCATCCCTTTGGTCAGGGGCACTAACTGTCCCCTAACATCTGGTAGCTGGCACTGTCTTTTGTTTCTAGATGATCTCCAAAGGTTTTCTTTCCCCTTCTTTTTCCTGGAGAAAAAGTGAATGCAGGGGGCAGAAACAGTCTGAGATAAAAGGCAATAGTTGTAGAGGCTGAATGAAGAAGCTGGCTGTAGCTTTCAGCTGCTGATGGGCAATGTGCTGTGCCAAGATGCTCACCCCAAGCTGTATTTCTGTCCCACATGATGATGGTGACTGTGTAGACCAGCCTTGAGGGAAAGCCTGTATTGCTTCCGATTTTGGAAAGGTTGCATGGAGTAAGGAACATAGCCAATCAGAACAGGGAGTGAGGTGGGGAAATACCTTGCAAATCAGTAGATGGATGAAAAGGTTTCCAGGGATGACCACACTTTGAGCTTCTGCAGGGAATCATCTGGGAGATAAAACATCCCCTCTCTCCCATCAGGACCAGATTGTGATGCATCCTATCATCTCATGGGGCACTGGTGGTCAGTAGGACAGCATTCCTGGATGTTGCCATGGGGAAAGCACAGAACTTCTCAACCTTTTCTAGTTGACTAATGCTCTAGGGGGTTTACTTAGGGGGTTGAGTTTGTGTTGTGCCTACTGCACCTATGTTAGAAGTAGCTTGCACCTTTTTTGCCTTCCCACATAGGTTTGGGGAGTACAGTGTGGTCAGCCACTAGGAGAAGAGGACTTGCAGGTCAGCTTCCATCCTTTCTTTCTGCCTGAATAAATGGAAAATGTATTGGAAAGCCCTTGCTGAAGAGGGTGAATACCAGGGAGGTGGTAATGAGACACTGCCATCCAAACATCCAGGGTGAGCAATGGGATGCAGGCGATAGGCTCAGGCATGGGGAGAGGACTTCTAGGAAAGCAGGAGGGAGTTCAAAGGACACTGGCAGGAATAGGAAAGCATGGCTCAGCAGCAGCTCATATAGGATGGAGGAGGGGGACTGTCAGTTGGACATATTTGATGTCCTCCAAGCATGGACTTTGTCCCTTCTTTCAGCCCTTCTCCCCTCCCCTGGCCCACACATCTCATCTTCCTCCCGTTAGCATCTTAATTGATCTTGTTGTTCTCAATCCCCCTGAGTGCTCCGACTCCAGCTGTGCCTAAACAGAACAAAATCTCTTCCAATTTCCCCACCGCTTAAAAGAAAATTGAATCCTTTATCTGCAAGAGGAGAGAAAAACTGCAAATACATGAAACAGTAAATAGTTAAATAATCAAAGCAGGCGATTCCAAATTGCTGGAAAGTTAAACATGAACGGCTTGTCTTCTTCCTGCATGCTTCTTGTTTTCTGAAAACAAAACCAAAAACAAACCAAAACCCAAAAAACCTACCTAAAAATATGCTTGCTCTTCTTGTTCCTGTTAAATATTCTTATCAATCCAGCTCTGTAAATAAAGGAAAGGGGAGGAGGGAATTGCCAGGTAGCAGCACGAATGACAGATCTGAAGTCCTCATCTGTTTGTCAGGGCCCCTTGTTGTGCTCTTTGGCTGTGTTTATCTCTTTAATCTAAATATCAATCCGTAAGACTAAAATGGGATGGAATAGGAATCATGACAGCCTGAGCGTTGAGGAGAGAGACACTTATTGCAGCTTTCGCAGCCTCTCCCTGTCCTGATGGAGCTGTCAGGATAAATGCACAGTTAAAGCTCAAAGGTGGCAAAACCAAAACAAAATCACAGACATACCGCATCACACCCCTCCCCCTATCCCCCCCCCCCCAAAAAAAAAAAAAAAAAAAAGCAAAAGCCATTTCAGCCTGTGAGATAAGAAAAATGCAGAGCAAATGCAGAACCTGCTCCTGTCCAAATTGCATTCTGCAAAGCACAAGATGGGTTGCGGGATTCCCCCTGACCCTTCCCAGTGCTCACAGCAGGAAATAAGGTTGGGTAGTTTTCTCTTGATGGTGATTTGGGAGGTGTCTGGGAAGTGAAAGGAGAATTTTTTCCCAAGGTGCTGCTTGCTGACATTTGAACACCTCGGCTTCACACATCCTTCCCAGCAGTCCTTTTAGGGCAGTAACCATCTTCACCTCAGTATGTCCTCTCCCACCTTTAGCAGTTCTGAGCAAGGGCAACTCCATCATGCTTTCCCACCTGCAAAGCTCCAACAGAGCCACTGTTCCTGGGATTTTAATCTGTTTTCCAAGCTGGCCTCCCCCATACCCACAGCACCCACATCTCTCCCAAAGCAGCCAGGGTTCTGCTTCCTTGAGCAAAGAGCTCCCATGAAAATCAGCACCCAGCAGGTGCCTTAGCTGAAGCAATGACAGAAGCAACGTCACCCCATGAAGAGATGATCTTGTGTATCCTCGTGCTGCTGACCAGCTGCTGCTGAGGTGTTAAGGGGAGACTAATTTACCTAAACAGGGCATTTGGGAGCCATGAGATGTGTAAATCTATCTCCTGAGATCCTTCGAGCCATCCAGAGGCTACTTCTGCCTCAGGCGATAGGCTCTGCTTGGTCTTCCAATGGCTGGCTGCTGTATCCTGTAACCAAACCCCTTTCAGTAACTCCAGTCACAGAAGTAAATCTAAGGCTCTCTATCCTCTAAAACACCCTTAAGGAGTAGATACTTGCTGTCTGACTGAAACTCAGTTTTAGTTTCCAGCTCCTGGGGAGCAAGGATATTGTCTTCCTGTAGCTCAGCCTATGGTTTCTGGACCATGGTTTTCTTTGGGCTTAACAAGGAGCATCCCTGTTGCTCTCCCTGGGAATGCCTCTGCCTGGCAGGTATATGCTTTGGGCTGACAAACTGAAAAGCCCACTCTCTGGCTGGATTTGCTTCACACTCAGAGCTGCATCCAGTTTCAGAGTGAATTATCTTCATTGCTTCTGGACAAAGGTTGGGCTTTGTCATTCCCTTTCTCCAAACCAGGATTCAACATAGAATCATAGACTAGTCTGGGTTAGAAAGGAGTTTAACAATCATATAGTCCTAAGCCCTCGGCCATGGACAGGGACACCTTTCACTAGACCAGATTGCTCAAAGCCCCATCCAGCCTGGCCTTGAACACTTCCACAGTTTCTCTGGATAACCTTTTCCAGTGCCTCACCACCCTCACAGTAAAGAACTTCTTTCTTATACGTAATCTAAATCTACTCTTTTTCATTTTAAAGCCACTATCCCTTGTTCAGCCACTACATGTTCATCTCCAGGTGAGGACCAGTTTGGCTCTTCCCTCCTCCTCTGCCTTTTTGTACCCTTCTCCCTGATGTGCCTCAGATGAAGCTCATGCTCATCTCCTGAATGCAATAGAGTTGCAGATGATGGGAGGCATGACTGGCTTCCAGGAGCTTTTGTGAATACTTCAGGGATCATTGGGGATTTATATTTCCTCCACCGGAGTTTGACCTTAATTTCTTCTATTTTGCTGGGCTGTAAAATTCATTAGAGACCCAACAGCAAAGTGATTGAGATGTCAAGCCAGGCAATTGTGTGGTTATTTAATCTCTCAGATGTGCTGCTTGCCATTTAGGTGGACAACAGGAGAATATGAAATCAATACAATTGGTTAGTGGAGAACTTGTGCCCAGCTCCAGCATGGAGCTCCAGTGAAAACACCAAGACAGGCTTCTAAATGGTCTGGGTGTCACCTTGCATACTGGAAACACGTGCTCAAGATGCCAGCTTTTGTCACTCAAGGGGTGTCTTCTGTCAGCTCATGTTTTAAACCCTGGTCTCCAGCTATTGCAGCCGCCCAGCTACAGTACATTACTCTCCGTTAAATCAAAGCTGCCCAGGCAAGTGTTAACCTCTCTTGCAAGGATCTGGTGTTGCAGGGAACACTGTTATAAAACACAATCAAGGAGGCTGTTGTTTTCCCCCCGTGGCTGGCAGAACAGGTGGGGAAAAGCTCTGCAGTTCCCAAGGGGGTTGATTGGCTATTTCTTCCCACCCAGCCAGGTTCAGCACAGCCCTCTAGGGTCGTTAGTGGCGATTGAGCTCCCGGCTCCCACGCGGTCTGGAGCTGCTGGGGAAGACAGCAGCAGCGGTACCTCGGCATCACCCCGCTTCCCCACTCCCACCTCCCTCCTTTTCAGCTAATCATGCCACTGGGCTCCAGCTCGGCAATGCCGGCCAGCCGCGAGCTCCACTTGTGCTTGATTGCCACCTCCCACCAGGCAGCTGCTCTTTAAAGGCCTGGGAAAGAGCGTGGTCAGGGCAGGTGATGCCAGCAAGAGAGCTGTTTTCCATCTGGGAAGGGCATAATGACTTTAAGTAGGTTTTCCATTGGTTTTCTTGATGTGGTTTTGCAGCCTGGAGATTGCTTCTCATGGAAGCTCTTGGCCGTTCACATTTCTCTTCCCCAAATCACAAATCAAACCACAATCTGGGTGGATACTAGAGGTTAGCTGTTATTCCTCTGGCACCTGAAGATCGCAGTGATTGCATTTAAGAAAGGATGCTTGCTGTTTAAAACATTCAGGTTTAGATGGCTCCAAAAAATCAGTATGACTACAGGGCATGGCTCTGTGCTCTGGGTTGCTTGTACCATGGTCTGAGCGGCCTGTGACTGCCAGTCTGCACAGAGGAGCAGCCACATCCATCTCATTTTCTTCCCTAGAAAACTGCAAACAAGTAGGAAGCAGACAGGAATCCTCCTTCTGTTACCTTTCTCCCATAGCCCAAGCACTGGTGCCTTGGTCTCCCTGGTGCCTGCCCAGCGTGGGCAGGGGAGCCGGCAGGCAGCAGGAGGACAAGACTCAACACCTGGTCACTCTGGTACCCTGACAGCTTTTTGACATCCTGTAATTGCTTTCATGCTACAACTCTTTTAAGCAGAGAGCTTCTGCCCAAAGCAATTTGCTCCCCATCAATTTTTATTTCCTGGTTTCTGCATGTGAGGTAGGGAAAGGAAAACAAAGAGGGCAAACAGGAACAAACTGATCTGGGACCCGCTCTAGCAGCCCCATGCAGATGGAAAGGTGGGAAGGATTTGGCTCCCTTGGTGCTGATGGAGCCATCTTCAGGCAGGCAGGACATGGCAGCCTGTCTCATCCAAACAGTAACAGTCATCCTTCCAACTTTGGTGACCCCTATAACCAATCTCCAGCTGCTTATGCCTGACAGATTTGGGGGGAGGACTTCCATACTGGGGGCTCCGCAGGGAATCCATGTTGCCCTGAAAGGCTCTTCTTGGCTCTTTCAGCCCTTCGCTGCTCTTCATGCCATGCTCCTTGAAGCTGCTGTGAGTAGAGTTAATCTCAGGCAGTTTAAGGAGTCATTGAGTGAGCTCGGTGGATGATGAATGTTGAAACCATTATGGGCGAAGCTGCGTATAGCTGCTTAAAACTGAATTCTCTCATGTAAATTTCTGCTCCATCAATCCTGGTGGCATGTCAAACATTGCTATTGTTTCCTGAACAAATTGGACGACATGCCCTTTCCTGCAGATTTGCCCACGGGACCAGAACCGCTCACTGGCTCTTCATTTTTCCTTCTGGCTCTGTGGGCCCACAGGCTGGTGGGGAAAGCTGTACATGATGGCCCCTGGTGGGACAGAAGGGGGATGTCCAAAATACTTGCTTGGGGGATAGAGATGGGTTGAGAACTGGGTGTGGGTATTCTTGTGCACCTGTGGTTTATGTACCGGGTGCCCACACCATCCTGCAGCTCAGTAAATTAATCCTCTGGGTTATCCAGGCTTTCTCCTCTTGCCACTCTCCCAGAGTTTAGCTGCACAAATGTGTTTTTTTAGAAATGGTCTCTGCCTGTGACAGCTCATAAAAGTACAGATGTGGACCCGCGTTTTCATCCTGCCCTTTTGCAGGCTCCAGTGGGCAAATCCCACTTTAATATTCTGGGCAGGAGAGAAGCAGACGTAAAAGCCATTTGATTGCTTCTCCAGGTGGAACCCCAGGATACTTCCAGCCAGATGCCTTTCCTCCCCTGGCTGCTGAGAGGGATGCGTGCATGCCTGGGGGGGACGACCAGTCAGTCAAGGGGCTGAGCTGTGAGAAAACAGCTGGTACCCAGGGGTTGTGAAAGGCCCCCAGAGCTGTTGTCTCGGTGGGATTTGGGGTGTTCTGCATGCAGGCTGCATTTCAGGATTGCTTTACAAATGGGGTGCATGTCAGCTCCTGAGGGGTTCGAGCATCTGAGCGTCTTTTTTACCCTTAGAGGAAAAAAGTTTGGTAATGCAGAAACAAGTGTAGATCGAAAATTAAATATGCTGAGCATGCATGGTTTTGCTTTTTGCATATTCCCTGTCACGCTCAAGTAACCTGCTGTGTTGCCCTGCATTATGTCCGTGATGTTCAGTTGCCAGGAAAGCCATCAAGCAGGCATCACCTCCCACCTGCCCTGGTGTAAATCAGGGTAATTAATTAGCCTGGCTCGTGAGGTGGTGTACGGGGCAGAGCTAGGTTGCCCAGCCTCCTGGCTCCCTGTGAGTGGGTCGCTTTGTGTTGCTGGCAGTTTTGGCTGCTGGCATCCCCACAGCTCAGGGTACAGCATACCTTCCTGGCTTGGCTCCCCACCACCTCCCACACCAAGAGGCTCTGTGCTCACCTTCTTTTAACCTTCCTCCTTCACTGTATTTTTTTTTCCCCATCAGAAGAAAATTACACTTTCCCAGTGTTGTCTGTCACGGCAGTAAGCGCTTACAAGTGCAATTGTATGAGGCCAAATAAAGGGAATTCATTTTGCCTGTGCTCTGTGGCACTGTCAGGCCCCCTATAAATCACTATCTCATCACCAGCCGATCCAGATGCGTGGAAAGTGCCTTTCTGGGCTTTGATCTCGCACCAGCCACTTAGGGATTAATGGGATCTAGGGGTTCACAGAGATTGTGGGCACAGAAATAATAGCTGGGAAAAATCCTGACTGGAAGATCGAGGGCTGGCTTGTACCAGGCAATGCTGAGAATGCTCAAAGCACTCAAGGATTCTGGGGAGAGAGGGCCGAGGGCCCTTGTTGGTCAGCCCCAGCAAAGCTCTGGGGGTTTGCCACCATGATTCATAGCCGCCTAGGCTGGTGGCAAGTGTTAGGATGAGGAATTTATACCAGTATTAACTGGCTGAGGGAAGCTGGGGTGGGCAGATGGTAGATTAATGCCCCTCCTCCCAGGTGTTTCCATTGGAAAAGCAGGCAGGCTCTGCCTGGCATGGCGCACCTTTGTAAGTGTCCTCCCTGGTGTCCTCTGAGGAGGGAGATGCATCCCAGAGGGGCTTGCCCTCCAGGAGCAGGTGCTGCTCACTCTCTGGGCATCTCTCCAGGCAGATTTTGGCGGGCTTGTTCCATTTTGTTGAATGCAATTGCAGTGAACATGAGAAGTAAAACACATCTTAGCAGTGGAGAGGAAAATTGGCAAAATCAGTAGGTCTGAAAGGCTGGCTCCACCAGCCCACCCCTCAGCTGGTGTAAAGCAGCAGGACTTTAACACTCAAGCTGGGAAAGCATTGGGGGTGAGAAAAAATGAATTAATCCTAGCTAGTTTTCATGCCTTTTCCTTTCTGCCACCCTGTGGTGTGGCAGGTAAGCAGCACATAGGGGTAAAGCAGTTTGGTGTGTTCAAGATCCTAGTCTACTGTCAAGGGTAATCAAGGCCATCATAAATCAGGAAGGTTTCAGGAACAGGTTGTGTTCCATGCCAGTCCTAAAATACAGCCTTTTGCTGGTATCTGGACATAAAATGTGTCTTTGACCCTGCTTTTTCACAGACCTGTTGTTGTCTAAGTAATCCAGACAGGCCTCCATTTAGAAAATATAGTGGGGGAGAAAAAGAGTATTTTGGGGCTTGCATTCCATTTTCCTCACCTAGAAATAAAATTTCCTTCTTTTTCCTGCCGCCGCTCATGCATATTTTATGTATTCATTAGAGAAAAAACTTTAAAACATGCATAAATCTTGCCTTGCTCATCCGGAGCTGACACACTGCATTTTGCACACCTTCCCCAGAAGGTGCTTGTTGCTTAGCCGTGACCAGCCTGCTCCAGCTTCAGCAGCTGGCGGCGGTGTACATGCAGCCACTTCTGCACTGGACTGAATGAGAGCTAGCACTTCATGCCCATGCCGCAGCATCCTGAGAGGTATTAGTCTTTCAGTGGGGTTGCAGCAGACTGCACTCCCAGAAGGGCTGCCTGATGGGATCTGCTTCTGGAAAACAGGATCTTCATCTCTTCCCTTGCTTTTCCTGGTCTGTATTTTAGCCTGGTGGGGGAAGTTTTGAAGTGGGATAGGTTTTTCTTTTTCACCCAGCAGCCCCAGCATGCTGCCAGCCCTGAATGCACAGAGAACAGTTGGACATGGGCTTATGGGTCTTGACTCTTTGGCTTCATGGGCCCAGGATGGGTGGCCCCCAGGAATGGTCCATGGAGACATTTATTTCACTTGCGCTTCCCACATTAGCTCAGTGCATCAGGAAAATAAGTAAGCATAAAATTTCCCACTGCCAAAGGTTTGGGGAGAGATGCTGATGGAGGGCTGTTATCTAGAGCAGGCTGGGAGTCAGGGATGTGCAGGATAACTCAGGCAAGCATAGACAGCCCCAGCCCTTCATCTCTCGGGTGATAAATGGCAGCACATAAGGTATGCACTGGCGTTGCCTGCTGGCATCTGGGTAGAAGGAGGTAAATAGGACATAATGGATTCACTAGTGTGTGTAATGCAACATTCCCATAAATACCTTCATTTATCAATAAACTTTTATTTTCTCAGGCAACTGACAATGACGTGGGCACATACGGGAAAGTCAGTTATTTTTTCAGTGATGACCCTGACCGGTAAGTATGACTTTGATTCTTCAAAATCCTCTTCTAACCTCACTAAGAAGCCAGATGGCAATTAAGGGCATTTGTTATGTCCTACATACATATTGTCCCTGTGATACACCCTATGAAAACCACACTATGGTGTCTCCCAGCAGGGTGAGTTAACTTGAGCACATGCCTGATGCTCAGCACGTTTAATCACTTTGCTAAATCAGAACCTAGGGAGACCAACAGTTGTTGGCCCTGGAGCATCTTGTGTTACTCACTCATGGTGGGTAGCTGCAGGAGGTATGTGGGCTGCCCAAGCAGAAGGGATGTGGGTGCCACTGATCCCTCTTTCTCTGCCTGTAGAGCAGTACTGAGGGTTTCTACCCCACCACCTGTGCTAAGCTCTTGGAGATGTTCTAGGACTTAAAATTTTTCAGAAGAAAGCCATGAACTTCACCTGCTGTGGTGCTAGCTCTCAGGCTGCTGCCACCCTATCTCTCTATCCACAGCATGTGGTCACCAGGGCTTACCCTCTTCTTTCTTGTTCCCGCAGTTTCTCACTGGACAAGGACACAGGCATAATCCTCCTGACAGCTCGGCTAGACTTTGAGACCATGCAGCGCTACACCCTGACCGTCATCGCCCGGGATGGCGGTGGGGAGGAGACGACAGGACGCGTCAGGATCAATGTCCTCGATGTTAATGACAACGTCCCCACCTTCCAGAAGGAGGCGTACCTGGGGGCTCTGCGGGAGAACGAGCCCTCCGTCACCCAGGTGGTCCGGCTCCGGGTGAGGGACTGGAGCAGCTTCTCCACTTGGGAAGTGCTGTGGGGAGACAGGAGTGGGTTATGTCCCCATCCACCCCTGCTGCCATCACTCTTGCGTTCCTCCTAAAATATGCTTTGTGCTTTACTGTGAAGTGCACTTAGGTGTGGTGCTGCAGCCAGGAGCTGCCTCCCTCCTCCTTTCCTCCAAGTCCTGTGTCTATGCAGCATCCCTGGGACCTGGGGCTTCTCCCAGGGCACAGGCACGACCTCTGTATCACCTTGCTCTGCTCAATAAAGTCAGCAGGCACCAAGCAGAAGGTGCTCTGTTGTTGATGGAGCTGTAAGCATCTGCTGTGGAGAGAAGGCAGGTAGAAAAGACTGTTTGCTCCTTCAGCACAAAACCAAACTTTGCCATGATGCAAAAGCATGGCTTTCTTTCCCTCCATAGGGCCAGGCTGGATGAGTAATGCAGGGAGATAAGGAGAGGGGGACCCAGTGAGCTGTTCCTGGGATTCAAGATGGGAGGAGAGGCTGGTTTACAAACCTGCTCAGGGTGCATCTTCCCCGACGAGTGCATCTTCCTCCATCACTTTTTCACTTTTCTTGGGCCCAGCCTACATCTCCCATGGCTCTCGTGCTCATTTCTTCTTCTGCTCACTCCCCAGGCATCTGATGAAGACTCCCCTCCAAACAACCAGATCACATACAGCATTGTGCAGGCATCTGCCTTTCAAGATTACTTTGACATTGCAGTGTCAGAAGGGTATGGAGGTAAGCACTGGTCCAGGGGCCACGGAGCCCTTGACAAGCAGAAGCAGCAGCTCAGGCTGCATTTATACTCCTGCAAGCATCATATCAGCAGGCTTTAGGAAGTTGTTCTGGCAGCTCCTCTGCTTGTCCTAACCTGACCTCACCTGCAACATGTTCCTTGAGCCAAGACACTGTGGAGCTGTGTTTCTGTGGGTGTACAGTTTGCTCTGGGTTATGCTAGTTCAGTAATGCCCAGCACTTATGTTCTAGGGGCATTGCCACCTCGAGCAGTCACTGTTGGGCCTGGGGAGCTGGTGTGGATGGGCCACACTCTGAGCCTGCCAGCTGTCCTGCTCGGTGTGTGAATGCCCCCTGACTGTCCCACTTTGCATCCTTTCAGTGATCAGCGTGAACCACCCCCTTGACTACGAGCAGGTGGCCAATGGGGTTATTTACCTGACTGTGATGGCCAAGGATGCTGGGAACCCACCGCTCAACAGCACCGTCCCCGTCACCATAGAGGTGTTTGTAAGTACTGTGCCTGACCAGTCTGTTGTGGTTTACGTACAACTGCTCCATAGCAGTGCCATTAACTCATCAATAACCCAGCAAGCCTATTCTGCCCTTGGATGCATACATGTGGGTATGAGACACATACTCATGTCTCAAGTATGTATATATGTGTCCTGTAAGTGTCATGTACATAATGTGTCCCTGACATACTGGTTAAAGAAATACTGTCCCTGTCGTGTGATAAACTCTGAGTGGCAGAGAGTGTCTCTGAGGACTGTCACCACAGACAAAAGCTGATGGGCTCTCCTGACCCCATGCACCTCCTCCCTCTCCTTGGCCATGCACGATGCATTGAGAAACCACTGGAAGTAATGTGGCAACAGCTGCAGCTGGACATAGGGCGAGGAGAAGAGTTGGAGATGGGATGGAGATCTACCCTCTGCTCTTGTTTTTGACTAGAGAGTTTCATTGAGCACCTGGTGAGCCCTTCTCTCAGGTCACAGGGAACCCTGGCTGGAATGCTTTCATGGCCATAGCCAGGAGGCACTTGCTGCAGCTTGGATGCAGAGGAGAGAGCTTTGGCTGTGTATTCACTCTTGTCGTGTTGGAAATTATCAGTCCCTGAATCAATCATGGACAGTTGATTATTTATCTCCCCAACACTGGCTGCCCTGGCCCAGCTGTGGGCTTCGCTGAGCTTCTCATGTGCAAACCCTCTCGAGGAGAGGTTTGTGTTAGGAGAGGTAAAGCATCACAGCGTTCCTTGGGAAGATTAGATCGAATTGTCACTTTGAGGCACACTGTGGTTTGAGGACATCTGGAGGGAGGTATTGGCAATGGAGACAGTTTGCTTGATAACCTGTCAGTCTTGCAGTGATGGGATCTAAGCCAAGCTGGCAGCAGCATCAGTCTGAGAAGGTGAAGAAGATGAAGTCCACAGTGCTGTAGGATGGGAGTGAAGTCCCAAGAGCATGCCTCTCTTCCAGCTTCCCCAGCATACTCGGGAGAGGGGGAAAAAGGGGGCAGGGTTAGTGGTGGTTAAATACATCCTTCCCAAACTGTGCTTCAGACAGCATAAACACCTCTTTCTAAAGACCACACTTCAGTGGGTCATCTCCTCCTGGTTGACTCTGTACATTGGCGGGTTTTAAGTAGCTGTCACTTTTTCCACTCTCAACTGAAGGGATTTTCTCTCAACTGGAAAAAGAAAAGGCAAAAATAAAAAAAGCCCCAAAATAAGAAGAAAATGAGGAGGAAGTGTTTCACAACGGCACTTGAGGAACAAGAGCCGTGAAAAGGCAGAACAAGAGCGAGTGTGGAGGGAGGTAATTTTTTTTCATCCTTTGGTTGTTGGTTTTTAATAAAGAAGTCAAACTCGCCTTGTAGATTTCCCATTAGGGGACAATACACTTTTGTAGAGGAAGCTGCCGAATCAGAACTAATAGCACGCGCCACGCCAGGGTCCAGGGAAATATCACTGCTAATAAGTTTCTGCCTCCCTGCTGCTGCTGCTCCGTTCAGGGCGATGAGCCAGCAACTTGTAGAGTGTGTATGTCTGGAGGAAAGGGGGCTGTGTGCTTAGCATGAGCATCTGCAGTTCTCTGCATCCTTGAAGATGATATAACGCTGTCTGAGGGTGAGGGTATAGGGAGGAAGGCTGAGGTTTAAGGGAACAAGAGAAGATGGTTTTGGGTGTTTAGCTGGATGCCCTCTACTGTGGGAGAGGAGGAGGCATGCTGGGTACTCTTTTGCATCACTGCTGGTGCCACAGAAGCACATGGGAAGGTTTGCAGTGGGGAGCTTTGGAGTCCATGTTGCTGAAGTGGAAAATGGCCTTCTCAAGTAGGAAAGCCATGCGCTGTGCTGCAGGCAGGTGCACATCAGCTACAGCCAGATGGAGAGATGGCCAGAAGCGAGCCCCTGCCTCCCTGGGAGTTGGCTTGCTGGGCCGTGGCAGTGCTGAGCACAGCCTGATGAAGTCAGGACCACTAATGAAACAGCATGGTGTCTGCTCTGGCTTGCATCCACCCAGCCTGAACTGAGGCACAGCTTACCCGGGTCTGGTTGCAGGTGACATGTGGATGCATGATCATGTACATTTCCTTTGCTTTTAAACTACCCAGACCTCCTGGGTTTGCCCTGGGGCAATGACCCCAGCCCTGCTATTTGAGGAGAAGGGAATTGAGGACAGCACCCTGGGCAGCCAGCAGTTTTCTCATTAGCCTTGGAGGAGGCAGGGTGAAAGCTGAGTGATGCAAAAGCTGATTAAAGACCACCTGCTTCCAGCAATGAGAGCAGAGGATGGCAATTTAATTGCAGTACAATGGGCATCGGTGGCATGTGAAATTGCCTCAAATATCAAGTTTGGTGGCAGCAGGAGCAGCTGAGCCTGCAGGTCCATCAGCAGTCGCCAGGTAGAACATGTCTCCAGAGCAGCCCCAGGGAAACAGCAAAGTCCATAACGGTGTTTTAATGTCCTGGCAGCTCCATCCTTCCCTCTGTAGGAGATTGGGTTTGGTTCATTTAAGGCAGATTCTTGACATTGTTTAAATAGCATTAAAAGGCCCCCTGGGGGAGCTTTAAACTGGTCCAAAATCTGTTTTGAGGGATGTTTCAAGCAATTACTCCTGCCTGGTTTCACCAGGCTGGCCATAGTTGCTGGCAAAGACAGGCTTGGAGGGAGTGCATTTGTATGCTGACAGCTTCCTCCCAAAAAATATTGTAGCTGATCTCTCTGCAAACACCCACAGCAGTCCTCTTAAACAAAAGCAGCCAAAGCTAAGCAGCTACACTGGCCAGTCCAATTTGGTTTCAGACCTGTTGCCCAGGGTGCTCGGTAATGAGATAGTTGGTATTTTCCCTAGTGTATAGCTTAGCAAAGTCACTGGCAATCCACTTACCTTAACCTCAGCAGTCTCCACAGCGAAATCATGTGCTCAGACCTCTGGAGCCTTACCTTCAAGTCCACCTTTCCCATGCTCATGTCTGGAGCTGGTCACATCTTGAGATGCAGTCATCCAGGAGCATCCCCCATACCAGACTTTTGCAGCTATCTGATGATTTTGCCTTTTTCCCAACCAGCCTCTTGTCTTTGTTTCAGGATGAAAATGACAACCCTCCCACATTCAGCAAGGCCTCCTACGTTATAACCATCATGGAGGACATTATGGCAGGTACGGAGCACACCCGTGCTCCTTTTCTAGGCTAGCAGAAGGGCCCTAGGGGTCTTACAGCCAGAAGTGTGTGGGTGATGGCTTTTTGAAGAGGTAAAAGGCAGAGACATGTCAGAGTTTCATAGCTGAGGGGCCTGGGGGTTTGGCCCCATTGTGCATACAGGTGAGGGCACCCCTTGGCTGGGTGACCTATAGGAGTGGTGTGGGGGCACAGGGCAGCTGGGTAGAGCTGCTTCAGGCTGCAGATGCTCATCCCGGCCCTCATTTCTGACTCCCATAAGGAGCCACGGTGCTGTTTCTCAATGCCACTGACATGGACCGGTCCAGGGAATACGGGCAGGAGTCAATCATCTACTCCCTGGAGGGCTCCTCGCATTTTCGGATCAATGCTCGCTCAGGTGAGCCTTTTGCACATGCTCTCCTGCTTTTCCTTTCAGTTCCCTCTCCTCAATTTCCCCTGGCTTTCTTCCCCGTCATTGTTTCTCTTTCACCTTCCTCCCCTCCCTGGAGCAGCCTGCTTAGGAGACATACAATCCAAGGGATTCACCAGATTTCAGACACCACCACTTGCTTGGTCACAGTGAGAGCTTTGGCTGAGGCATCACTGGAAGCTCAGCTCCTGGCGGGAGTGACACCTAAGAAAAAGCTTTGGCTGCAAGGTCTGATGTTATCGAAGGAACTGCTGCCCACCTTCCCCCACTGACATAATTTTCAGTTCGTTATGGGCAGAAAGCAGTGTGAGGGATCTCAAGCAGTTGTTAGATGGGCTCCCATGGGAAGTTACAGCAGGAAGTTTGCAGGAGCTTACTCACATGCTGACCTTTCCAGGATCCATCTATTTAAAAATAAATCAGAAGAAAGGGCCCATTTGTGAAGGATCCTGTTTCTGGGTTTGAGTGTCCCTTTTTTTCACCAGTGCCCCTGTTCGCCATACAAGATCTCTAATCTCTTTCATCCCCTGTGGCTGCAGGAGAAATCACGACGACATCTTTGCTGGACCGGGAGGCCAAATCTGAATACATCCTCATTGTCCGGGCAGTGGATGGAGGCGTGGGCCACCATCAGAAGACAGGCATTGCTATGGTGAGTGTGTGAAGGAGCAGTTCCCATCACCTCAAGCCATAGGTGCTTGCCTGGGGCTGGCATTGGGAAGGGCTGCCCAGGCACTGGTGCTTCAGTTCTGCATGCTAGCAGTGTTTAATTTTAGCTGTGTGAATTGATAAAGGACTTAGAGAGCTTAGAGTGGTGTCTGCCCTCTGGGCTACTCCTGTCACTGCTCGCAGGCCTTGCAGAATGACTGTCCAGGCTATGTAGACCTTGAAATCAGTCTCCCTTTCCTGGCAAGCCATTCCCTCAGGAGCCACTTGACTTTCCAGAGCTTTATGTGTCCAGCTTTCCATACAAAGGCGGTAACAGGTACCTATTCCACCTGCAACACGTCTCCCTTTGTTCATGCCTCTTGAGAAAATGCGTAGTTGGAGAGCCTGCAGGCAAGCTTAGTTGTTCTTGATGACTGCTATTCACATACTGCCTGTATCAAGGGCTTCCAACCAGTTTCTGATGCCTAGGCTCCTCAGACAGTTCTAGTAGAGGCACAAGCCATTGTTCTGCAGATTGAAGCCCAGTGCTTTGCCTTGCCCTTTGCAGACATCAGGGAGGCCAGCTGTTTGCAGAGGTTTTGTAAAAGTCTTTGGAAATATCAGGAGGTCCAAAGCCAAAGATCCATCTCTCACTGCTCATGGCACCATGTTGGTTTGAACATTTCATAACATTTGGGTGCCCCTGGCCCTGGAATGCTCAGTTGGGTTGCAGGAGAGATCTCCCGTGCAACAGAGGGTGATGCAGAGAAGTACTGTGGTTGTGCTGAGGAGATCCCTAAAATAATTGTCGCTACTGCTGAGGGCCATCAGGAGGAGTATGATCCAGATAGCAGACCAGAAGCTCCCTATGCAGCCTCCCAGAGGCACGTGGGACAATTAAAACTTGGTGAGAAGTTGGTGGTCAATTCAGTTTGTCTGCTGTCATTAGCAAGGATGTACACCAGGGGCTCAAAGCTGTTCCATATAATCATTCTTGATCTGGGAATAAGAGCCCATTCACGGGCTTTGCAAGGTCCCTGGGTGTCAGACAAGCACGTGGGTGCTCAGAGTACAGGTGGGTCACCAGCCTCCCCAGGGACCACCTCTGTGCCTTGGCTTGTGCCCGGGGACTGTGGTGTCCAGGTTCGCCTTTCCTGCCACCGGGTGGCACCAGCAGCTCAGCCTGGCGCGGCGGCAGGACTCGCTTACCTGGGAGCAGAGGAGACCACAGCAGACGCCCAGCCAGGTACCGGAGGCTCCATCCTGCCCCTCTGCCCTCCTTCCCTTGAACTACAGCTCTTCCTTCAGGCACCTTTATAGATTCACAGGCTGGACTGAAATGGGTGATCTGGGGAGGTGAGAGACTCATAGACAACAAGATGCATCCCGCAGGCTCTCTGCTGTCACTTAGATGCCATTTCTCACACTGAAAATGAAGCTAGGTAACACTTCAGGGCACCACCCTCTCACCTGCTCTCTTGTCTTTGCACCTCCCACACACTGCTACTGTACCCTCCTGATTTCTCATTTATTCCATTTATTTGTTCTCTTTTTACCAGTCAGTTTTTCCTTCCTTTCCAGCTGTGCTCCCACTGCACCCTCTCCCCCGCCACCATGACCAATCCCTCCAGTGAAGTAGCTGCTTGAAAACACACCTTGTGCCCCTGCAGTTAGTTTAACTACAAAGTAGTAAGTCCACAGGAGCCAAACCAAAATCAGATATGCCAAGGACCCTTGGCTGTGAAGATGCAAGAAGTTGTTTTTCTGCAGACTTTCCCTCTGGGGGATGAACTTGTGTTGGGTACCTGGTGCTGCTGTACCTCCAGGGGACATGCCATGCTGCCCCAGGAACTAATACATCACTTGCTTTCTCTCTTGCAGGTAAACATCACACTGCTGGACATCAATGACAACTACCCCACATGGAAGGATGAGCCATACTTCATTAACCTGGTGGAAATGACCCCCCCAAACTCGGACGTCACCACAGTAAGTGCAAGGGAAGGTGGCTGTTTTGCTAAAGCCTCTTTCTTTCACCTGGTGAGTTTGTCACCTGCTTGGCTGGAGCAGGGAGTCACCTCCTAACTGGTGTCTTGTTCAGTCAAGCACCATCTGAGCCTCCTCACTGCTGCCTGTCCCGTGTGTTTCTCCTTTCTGCTGGGATTTCATTTTCCCCTCCCCATATTGTGTGAGGTTTGGCCAAATTCTCCTTTTCTTAGCCTCTCCTGCGACCTCCTTCAAGGACCTCTCTGAAAGACATTGATTTACAGCCTTTCAAGTCCCTCTGGTGAAATAAAAGAGGAGAGAGGGAGGCTTGTACTCCATCACGCCAGGAGAAAAATGACGGGCAGGAAACAGAAAATAAATGAGAGAAAAGTGAAGAGAATCCACAAAATCGTATAAGCAGGAAGTCTGCGAAAGAAAAGGAGTTGTGGGGAGGGGGGAGGGGGGAAGAAAGGTCTGGCAACACAGCCAGAGCTTGGCAGTTTCCTCTGTTCTGAGTGGCCCCACTGCTCAGCGCCTGTTTGATGTCATCTTGCCTTTGACAGCCCAATTCGTTGCTGGGAAAATAATTATTGTGTCACTGATATGATGTAAATTCAGCTGTGGAACAAGCAGCAGGGGCCAGGGAAGTTACGAATGTGATGAACTTGGGGTTTTTTTAATGTAGATGTCCACTGTAATTGCAAATGTCGCAGGGAGGACAGTAAAGCATAAAATGTCTGGCATGGAGAACTCCACCAGTGAATTATTTCCAGTATTTCCGATGTGGCAGCACAAGTTCCTCTGCATGCTTGTTTGTCCTGTTTGTTTTATTTTCCTGAAGGATACTTGTTTTCTAGCTGTCTTTATTTAAAAGTAAAAGGCCCATTGAATTGCTGCGTGCTTGTGTCTTTCTTGCCGTGTCATTACCTCCCAGGCTTGCAGAACAATTTTAGTGAGATTTAACACCACAGTAGAGGTCTCAAGGGTACAAAATCTCTGCAAGTATCATGAAAATATATAGCTGTATGGAGAAAGGAGAACTTCTCGCTACTGCTGGTATGGGGAAGCCTCTCATATGAGCTCCGCCTCATTGTTCGACACTGGTGGATCTATGTGAGAACTCCCCGTGGGAATTAATTCCCATCTTTAATTTTTGCTGTTTCTCTGTGGCAGGTGGTGGCTGTCGACCCGGACCTGGGGGAGAATGGCACAGTGGTGTACAGCATCCGACCCCCCAACAAGTTCTACAGCCTCAACAGCACCACGGGCAAGATCCGCACCACTGGTGTGCTGCTGGACCGTGAGAACCCCAACGCCCAGGAGGCCCAGCTCATGCGGAGGATCGTGGTGTCAGTCACTGACTGTAAGCCCCGCTTCCTTCCTGCTCCTCTTTGCCACAGTGTCTTGCTCCACCGTAGCTGGAAATTGCTGGGGCTCAGGTTGTGCAAACGTCACCTTCCTCACCCTCCGCGTTCCCTGCCTGATGGTTTTCACGTGTTGAGTTGAATTTTCTCAGCCTGATTTTTCCTTTATGATGAAGTTTCTTTTTCTTTTCTATTTTAAGCACAAGTTGCAAAGATATTTTTGAGGTTAGAAAATGAGAGTAGGTTAAAACCTTCCGCTAAAACAAACCAGAAACCTTCAAAATGCAAGCACAGTCATTTCTGTAGCAGCCCTGACAAGGAACCTGGGAGGCAGAAACTCCCCCTCTTCTCAGTCTGGCTCCATCAGTATCTAGGAAAGTCAATTGAGTAGCTGGTGGAAAAGAGCTGACCAAGTGGTGAAATGTATTCTTCTCTGGAAATAGGATCTTAGGGAAACTTTTTTAGGAAAATAAAGATAGAGATATGAAGATACTTTTCTATTACCCAGCCTGTTTCCAAGAGGCAGGCGGCACATATAACTTCTGTCCCTTTATATTCTTGCACCACTCAGCACTGTGCTAAAGCCATTGTGCCATTCATCCTGCCAGAAAGACAGAGATAAGCACAGGCTGGTGTTACTCTCGTTTTTCATCTGCATGCACAGGTAGCCATTGGTCTGCCTTGCATGCCCGCTGCCATGGTCAGTTTTGTCCTACCAGGGGACTGTGCTCGTCAGTCTGACCGGCAGCAGTGAAAGGGGTAACATGGACAGGTCAGTGCCTCGAGGGGACAGCCCCATCCTGCATTACTCTCTGCATAGGAAGTGAGGGATCCTTTTTAGGGGAAAAGGGTGGAAACAATTGGAGGCATTAACCTTGAGACCTGGGTCCTGGCCTCCACAGGCGGGAGGCCACCCTTGCGAGCTACCAGCAGCGCCACAGTTTTTGTCAACCTGCTGGACCTGAATGACAACGACCCCACTTTCCAAAACCTGCCCTTTGCTGCTGAGATCGCTGAGGGCCTTCCTGCAGGATCCTCTGTCTTCCAGGTGAGCATGTCCCACTGCTGCCATGCCCCATGCTGGGAGCTGCTGTCACTGCCATTGCTTCTGCAAAGCAGGCAATACATCCTGTCCATCCTCTAGCAATGCAACTGGGAGGATGCAGAAGGGGTTGTGCTGTCCTACTACATGTGCTCGCTCCCAGCAGAGGGGATGCTCCGAAGCCCCTTTGTTTCAGCCCAGCATCCCTGAGGGCAAAGAAACACTCAGGATTTATGTACTGTGATTTTCATTGTCAGGAGATGATCAGGCTCCCCGATGCTCACCCCTTTGCCCTCTTCCCTCCACCCTCCCCACCAGGTAGTGGCCATCGACCTGGACGAGGGTCCAAACGGACAGGTGACGTACCGCATGCAGGTGGGGATGCCCCGCATGGATTTCCTCATCAACGGCACCAGCGGGCTCGTCACCTCCACCACAGTGCTGGACAGGGAGAGGATCGCTGAGTACTACCTGCGGGTGGTGGCCAGTGATGCCGGTGTGCCCTCCAAGAGCTCCACCAGCACCCTGACTGTCAAAGGTGGGTGCATCAAGACCCCTCCAAGCCCTGCCTGGCTGCAGAGCCTCCTCTGGCCCCCAAAAATGGGTGACAAGGACACCTCACCAGAGGAAATATAGTTTATATAGGAGACACACTGAGGAGTCAAATGGGTATACGATTTGACCCATTATGCCTGTTTTTATGTACGGCAACACATAGGGAGGGCAGCCCACTGCACTGCCATCTCCACAGACCTCACATCTTGCCCAGTGTGACGTCAGCATAGTGCAGAGATGGGGAAAATATGGCATTTCTGACAAAGCCCCCAAATTCTATATTGTTTTTCTTTCATTCTGCCATCCCCAGTGTTTCTTTTTCTTTTGGCCTGCCTTTTGCTACAGCATGTGATTTGCATCAGCTGCGTGTCTGGACAGCCCAAGTAATCCCAGTTCAGAGCTGGGCCTTTATTCTGTGGTCTGTCTTTAATTTAATACATTCCTATTTGCTGGCCTTCACACAAGGCTAGTGCTGAGGATAAGCGTCATCTGGAAATAAACTGACTTTGCATTATCCTCAGGCCTGGGCTTGGAAAAAGAAGTTTCTGGTCCTGTAACTCAGGAGCCCTCTGCCATACACCAGGAAAGACTGAGCTTATATTTAAGCCCCAGATTTTCCTTTGCGTGGGGATGGAAATCAGTTTGGTCCAAACAGTAACTTTAATTACAGTTATATAAGGTTTCTTTGGATGTAAGGGGAGGCATCTGTATGTGTCAGAGGCAACTAAAATACAGCCCGCAGCACTGGGGACAATTCTTTACAGCCGGTCCTCAGGCACCCCTGCCACACAAATGGCAGGGAGCAGCAGACAGGTGAGCTTTTTGGGAGCCCAGCAGAATGCAGATGCCTGGCATCTGCAGCCCTGATCCCAGATCAGGGGCACTCAGATCTGCTCCCCCTTTCAGTTCTGGACGTGAACGATGAGAACCCCACCTTCTTCCCGGCCGTCTACAATGTGTCGCTGCCTGAAAATGTGGCCCGGGATTTCAAAGTGGTCCGGCTCAACTGCACGGATGCTGACGCTGGGCTGAACGCTGAGCTCAGCTACTTCATCACAGGTATGCCAACCTTGCAAAACACTGCAAAGGGGTCTTTGGTTATGGAAAGGAGGAGCCTGCCTCAGACCTTAGCCACGGAGTTTTCGCACATCAGCTCTGCCTTTTCCAGCCCCTCCAAACCTGGTACGGTATCGCCCTCTGCTGAACAGCCCCGCTTGGCTCCAGCCTTGCAGACCGCCTGTGCCCTGCCCAGGCATCCCCTGCCCTCACACCTCCGAGATACAGCCAGGAGGAGCATGAGGATGGGCAGAATACGCTGGGGAGCAAGGGCTGGGGCACCATTCACATTTATGGTTGGAAGCCTCTCTAGAGTTTTAGGGTATCTCATAGCCCTGCATGCAGGTGGTTTTGTGCAGGCAGGGAGCAAGCAGGCATCTGCAGCACCTGCAGCAGGAGGCTGGGGAACCCCCTGGACGTGCTTTGACTTGCAAACTGCACATGTGGCATTTAGCCCTCAGGAAGAGGGTAGAAATAGAAGTGTCCCTGGAGTCATTTTTCTTACAATAGCAGCCTCACATTTCATCTCACAGCCACTCCAGCTTCCCTCACAAGAGAAGCGGTGTATGTTGTCCCACAGGTACCACAGGCCACGTGCAAAGTTACCCCATTTTGCTTCCAAAGCATTCAGGAAATGATCTGCCTCTTATATGATTCAGCTTTTCCTACAACCATCTCTCCTTTCCTCCGCTGTGATGCAGGCACCGCGTTTGGTATGGCAGAGGAGATGCTCTGCCCACTTCTGCTGCAGCGACGCTTTGTCTAGGACAAGACGCAAGCTCATCCTACAAAGCTTGCATTGCTCACAAGGAGGGCAGGCTAAGCACTTGTGTTTTCCACAGTTGGGCTGACCCCATGCCCAGGCTGCAGCACCCCATGCAGTGTGGACTCTGCTTCCTGCATCCATTACAAAGGGTGACTTGGTCCTTGTCCTGTGCTGCAGGTGGGAACCAGGATGGCAAATTCAGCGTTGGCTTCAGAGATGGGGTGGTCAGGACAGTCGTGAGTCTGGACAGGGAGACTGTGGCATCGTATACACTGATCCTGGAGGCCATTGGTAAGGATTTCCCACTGTTCCCATAGGACTGCTGACACACAGCCACATAGGGTGGCTGAACATGTGCCAAGTGGCCTCATGGGCAAGTCAGACAGACAGCAACCTTTGAGGCACTCCATCAACCAGAGTTTGGCATTAGCATTTCACAACCCACTAACATGTCCTGACTCCAACTTGACTTTTGCAGACAGTAAATTCACCACTCAGGCTCACCCAGCTCCAGGGCTTTCCCTTTCCCCCAGGGCAGGCAGGGCCACCCATTCCCAAGAAGCTCCACACTATCTGGGGCAGACCTCCACACAGAAATGTCAGCGACACAGCATCATTCACCTAATGCCATGCCAGCCTTTGGCTCAGTGGCTGCTGATTAATCCAGAGCCACCTGGCACGGGCAGAGGGCCTATGTGCCAAACACATCTTGGCCATAATCCCCAGAATTTTATAATGATGTGCCTGTTTACGGAAGACTTAGACATCCCTTTTGAAAGAAGAAGTAAGTGGCCTGGTGAGGAATCTCGGGGGCATGGCATTGCAGGTGCTATGGGGTCTGCAGCAGGGATGCTGCACTACCTGGGTGTGCAGGACTGGATCCCAAGTGGTAAAGGATCTGTTCTGCCCCTCCAATGGGTATCAGACTGCCTGTGTTTTTCCACTCAGCATATCCCATGGGCTCCAGCTAGGTGGATTTAATGCTCACTTGCACTGGTCATGTTGGAAAAGCCAAGCCCACTTAGGGTCCACATTGCCTCACACTTTGTGCCATGTCCTTATCTACTGAACATCAACCGGTCCGGGTGCTCTTTGGCTGTGAGCTGAGCTGGGTCTACAGAAAACTCATCAGACCCCTGTCTGCCTTCATCTCCCGAATACCTGACCTCCAGTAGTCCCTTCCAGCATACATCACTCTCTTGGTCTATGGAGTTGCTTTAATGACTAGCTGTGTTTCCAGCCTCCCTGGGCAGTGGCTCTATGGCAGAGCTTAGAGGTGGTTCAGCTTTTCCATTTTCTTTCAGAACAGGCAGAATAAAACCAAACCACACCATGGTTCAGTGTGGGATTTGCAAGCTGCAAAAAAAGACAGGATTTTAGCTTAAAAATTCTGATCCTGTTATTTTCAGCAGCCAGGGGCTGAGTATGACCTATCTGCAAGGAGACAGAAGTGACCAGAACTCCCCTCGCCTTTCTCTCCCATACAGACAACGGCCCCACTGGGAACCGGCGCACTGGGACTGCCACGGTGTATGTGACTGTCCTGGATGTCAATGACAACCGACCCATCTTCCTTCAGAGCAGCTACGAAGTCAGCGTCCCCGAGGACATCCCAGCTGCCAGCAGTATAGTGCAGGCATGTGGCTTTCTTCCACCAGGGCCCTTGGGTGCGTGAACGGGTGGGTGAAGGGGGTCCCCCACTTTCCATGCCCTGGCACCTTGGCTGTCAGCTACAGGAATCCCAGGGCAGAGATTTTCTCTCCCCATCAGTGGTCTGTTGCCCCAGGAGAGGGCAAGATGTGCTCTTGCTTGTGTGCTCCTCTGCTCCTTTGCTAACCCAAACTGTGAGCACCAGGGAGAAGACAGAAAAGTGCAAGTAAAAAATAAGAAATTCACCCATTTCTGCAGGGGGGAGAGGAGAAAACCCAAGCACCATGCTGGTGAAGCCCCTTTGCCTGGCCGGGTCCCCATTTTCTCCCTCCTCCTGGCAGAGAAGGGGCTGAGAGCGGAGATCTCAAGGGGAAGGGAGAAGAGTGCAGGCAAAGAGGTGCTCTGAGAGGAAGGGGGAACTGAGGGAGAAAAGCATTTGAACTTTGCTTTCATTTTTGTTCTTCTTCGAGGGAGCAGTGGGCAGAGCTGAATGGCTCAGTGAGCCCTGAATGAATGCTGGCATTCACACAACCTCCAAGGGCTTCCAGCATCTCTTCAAACCCAGGGCTCTTCTGGAGCAGGCACCAAAGGCTCTTTGCAGAGGGCCCTGGGAAGGCTCCTCCTGCCTTGAATGCTTCTCCCGGCACAGGGAAAGGGGCAGCTTTGTCTCTGGCTCTCCAAGGCAGGGTGAGTCACTGGGAGAAGAAAGGAGCCTTTTGACTCTTGCAACAAAGGTTTGCTGGGAGCCCTGCTCTGGGCAGCCGGTCCCCAAGCGTGAGCCCTGAAGCTCCTCGTCACCTGTTGTGCCATGGCACGTGGTACGTGATGCCTGCCTCTGGGGTCAGGCATCTGCTGCAGTCCCTGCCCCTGGGGTGGAGGTGTGCAGGGGAGATGTGCAGGTGGAGAGGAGCCCTGCCGTGGGACTCCTAAAACTGAGCCTGGTTTTCAAATCAACTGAGAATGGAGGAAACCCGAGTCTGACATTAAAGTCCCTCTTCTTAGATAATGATTCCCAAAAGAGAGGATGCCCTTGGAAATGTGTGGCAAAGGAGAGGCAGTTTTAGGGTGAAGTTTGTTTTCCACAGAACAAAATCGGAGGGAAATGGAAATGGGCAATCACCTGGGTTTAGTTTAATTTACACCTTTAGTGTGAGCCATTTGTACTGAAGGTCTCTCCCTTCAAATACATCCCCACATCACTGTGGCAACAAGAGAGTTTTCAAAGGCTTCCCCATCCTCTTCTCTGAAAGCCAGGCAGCCCAGGGTAAGAGGAGAGCAGGAATGCCCCAGGCAGCCCAGAGAGGTCCTGATGCAGAGCTGCACCTCGTGAGGGTCAGAGACCAAGTGAAACCCAGGGAGATGGGCTTTGGTGCTCACCGTGGGGCCTCGCTGAGCATGCTGACTTCACCCAGAGGGGTGAACTCAATAGCTGAACATAGTGCGAGCTGCAGACCTGGAAGAATTAAGCCACCTTTTGTGTTTTGTACTGATTCCTTTAAGCACGTCAGCTTACCTGCTGGTTGTTGTACCCTTTCCCAGCAGAAATGAGAGCTGAGCTTTGCACAGTGCCTTTCAAAGCTGGCAGTGGCTGCGAGCCTCAAAAGCTCTCTTTAATGCATTTATAGGCATGTTTACCTGCTCCCACTGCTTGTTTATTGAAACAGGTTTCCAGCAAACAGCTGTAGCATACATCCTTCCAAGTATCTGCAGCAACCACAGCTCATTGCATGGAGAGAGAGTAGACAGGGACCGGGTGGCACACAGGGGGCACAAGCCTTCCTCTGCCTGCTCAGGACCACAACTCAGGGACAGTCTCAGCTGAGGACTGCTTTTTGTGGAGCACATTTGCCCCAGGATGCCTCTCTTCAAGGCAATATTTGTTGGGTAGCCAGCTTGCTCTTCTCTCGCCCCGGCTGTTTGTTCAGGTGGCTCGCAACTTGCACAACGTTTTCCAAAAGAAATTAAGCGGCAGTATTTTTTGGACTGCCTGGTGATAGCTGTGTGTGGTTGTGGTTCAGATGCCTCCACCTTTCCTGCCAGGAAACGGTAACCTGGAAAGCATTTGTGAACCTGAAATAGCAAAATCTCTCATCACCTTGCAGAGTCACTGCCTGGAAATGAGCTGCTCAAAGGGGCTCTGCCAGGATGCTCAGAAGGGAACTGAGGCTGAACCAAAAGCTTGAGAAAGAATAGCAGTGTGGGGTGAGTAAGTTCCTGCAGAGGAGGGTCACATTTTGGTGGATTCCATGATATCCCAGTTCTGGCTGGCGAGGGAGCCCCTGGGGCAGGTGAGCTGTCTCTGGGACATTGGCTGACTCCTCCTGAAGGTGTTGATGGAGCATCGCAGGGAGCCCAGCCGCTTCCAGAACCTCAGCTGGGGCTCACTGGCATCCACTGGGTGATGGGGCATGCACTCATGGGGCCCGGAGCGGGCCTGGTCCAGCACCGCTGGCTTGCACAGGGTAACAAAGATGAGGAAGGTCGCCAGGAGGAGGAAGATGCAGATGAGTGCAACAATGACAAGCAGTGGGTCTGCTGTCTCAGGGGATGCATAGCTGGGAGGGACCAGCTCAGTCGTTGAAACCAGAAGCCCAAGGAGAGGCGTGGTAGGAGAGGTCGCATTGCCAGTGTCCTCTGTGCTCATCTTCCCTGCAATGCGTAAGGTAACACAGACAAGCAACATGGGTGATTACCATCTAGAAGCTGGACAGACACCCACCTTCCATCTAGCCTGATAGATTTTTGGATTGCCTTGATGTCCAAGCTGTGATTTTTGTGACACAGTGGGGATAGGAGGAGTTTGTCTGTTCTGCCAGGAGGCAAAGGACAGAGGTGGGATTTATACCTGCAAACATTGCCCTGAACTGAAGAGCAAAACTATTTGGTAAAGAGATCTAGCACAGGTAGTACTATGTACATATGGTACCATGGTCCTAGTGGTGACACACATAGGGAACATGCATACATGTTGCATGATGCTTTTCTGGAAGAGGTAATCATACACTAGAGACAGTCCAAAATCTTCCCCTCTGAGCTGCTGGGCTTTGCTGCTTCTCTGTTCTCCAGAAATGTGGGTTTGTTGAATGAACTGTCATTTGGCCTTTTATGATTATGCACTCTCCCCAGAGAAAATGGATTGTTGGTTGAGCATCTGCCCAGTTAAGTCCTCATCAAGCTGTACTGCAATATTGCCTTTTTAGTTGTTTTTTTTGTTGGTTGGTTGGTTGTTTTTTTCAGGGGTGAAGCGTAACACCATCACCATGCTTGTGTCAAAAATCCTCTTGCATTAGGCATTTTGCTGACCTTGTTTCGGCTTCAGACACGCTGTGGGTTTCTCAGCCAGTTCTGCAAACCAGCTCGCCAAAGCCTCATCAGTAAGAGCTCTTACTGAACACCTGATGGCTGACTTGCCAGGTCAGATCCCCCCAGCTTGCATCCCCAAAGCAATATGCACCCATCATTTTGTTCCCATGCACCCTCCTGCATATGGTCCCAGGGGCTAGCATCTCTCCAGCTTGGAGACGAGGGTTGGGGAAATATTGCTTTACCAACCCTCTGCAATGCGACAGCCTGGCTTGGCCTTTGGTACTCTAGTCTGTATGCTGGAGGTAAAGCTTTATTATGCTGACTTTCCTACAGAGAGGTGGGAGTTAGAAAAGTGATGGAGAGCTGTTAGACTGGTCTGTGACCAGGCAGCCTCCTGGCAAGCATGCATTTCTACAGAGACCATTTAAAATTAAGAATTTAGGAGGGGAAAAGAAGGGCTGCAGGGACTGCCAGGTTCTCTGGGTCTGCTCTTGCAGCTGCTATCCAAAAGCCACACAGGTTTGTGTAGGCAGCAGCCAGACATTCACCATAAAGCATTCAAAAAAGGGGACAGGAGACATCAATGACATGTCTTTAATCACTAACTGGAAACTATGAGACACCACGGTGGAGATGAGCCTGGTGGAAAGAGAGATGTTGCGTCAGAACAGACAAGCATTTCTCACTGTCCACATTACGCAGGTGGAAACAACCTTAAGCAAACACTCTGAGAGTTGCCAGGCCAAGCACTCAGAGGTTAAGGAGTCCTTGAACTTGAGTTGTCTGTGCCCCAGCAGTACCCTCTGTGTGAGGGTACTTACATAGGTGAGCTCTGAGCTCTGGTTTGACAGGACTCTGCCTTGTCCCAGAGGGGATAGGTTGCTCCTGCATGATCCATGCTCTTCCCCTTGGTCAGTGACCTGGGATACAGAGGGAAAAAGGTCAGAGGCTTCCACTAGAGTTGGGTTCTGGGTTTGCGGCATGGGAGAGATGTGATTTATTTCTAGAAGACTTTGCATCACCTGAGCTTGAGCATTCACAGCTGTGATGCTGGCAGCCTCAGGGACTGTATCAGCCTGGTCAGAGCTCAGAGGCTCTGGGAAGATGTGGCTGCTTCCACTGGGCAGAGCCAGGTCTACGCTCAGAAATGAGAAATGCATCTGAGAACTCTTTAGCTTGGGTGAATCCCCATGCGTACTGCAGGCAGGCTGAGCAACAAGACTCTTATTGCTTCCCCTAAAGTGATTTTTGCCTCTCCTTGCCTGGCTCAGCCACTTCCCCCCCCAGCTTTTGGAGCAAAGCAGCCCCTGGCAACCTCAGCCATCCCAAGGATCACTCTGCTCCGTAGGCAGGCTGCTCCTGTGCACTGTCTGGGCATGAAAACCAGCAGGCAGGGCTCCTGCTTACTGTGCACACCAAAGGCAGCCTGAATCAAGGTTACCACAGCTACCTTAATTCTGGCATTCACTGACATGTGGTTTGGCTTAGTAACCTTATATTGTTCATTAAGAGCAAGCTGGGAGGCCTGGGCAATTTCTTCAGGTTGTTTTTTGTTCTGTCAGTGGTGGCTGTAGGGTTTTTCTTTTACATCCAGCGGGCTGTCCCTTAGAAACTCCTCATAACAGATCACATTGATGTTTCCCCAGGCTTTTTCAGCTATGCCCTCTTCTCTAGCTTCTGAGCCACACTCTCATTACACCCAGCTCAGACTTCAGAGGAGGTCCAGGCTTTTCCTCACCTGATCTCTAAGACCTTTCAGAAAAAGAGCCAAGTACATGTGAGCAGTGACTCCCTTTTAGGTTCCATAAGTTTTCAATGTATTAACTTACACAAAGCTGTCCCCCTCACCTCCTGCCTGAGATGGAGCTACAGATGTTTCAGCAGAACTTCAGAAAAGCCACCAAAACTGTGGTCCTACCAGGAGAAAGGTCAGGGCATGCATGGTAAGAGCAGCACTCCCCTTGCCCACACCACATGTAGGAATGAGGGCTTCCCTCCTGCAGGGTAGGAGCTTGGTGCCTTTCTGAAGCATGGCAATGAATTAGTTGCCCACAGTATTTTGTACCCACTCAGCCAAGCTGCTTCCTGCATCCCTGTTCATAGCATTGCCCCTTCCCAGCATTGCTGTTCCCACCCAAGACCCATGTTATTAACCCAGATGGGTTAAGAAGAGGTTTGCCCAGGCTGGCAAACCCCCACAGCAGGATCATCCCTGCCTGATCTACTCTATCAGGAGGTGTCCCCATGAGTGCTTAGGACTCATTACTGGGCAAGAGGCAGCCAAGGATCAGAGGGAAAGAAGAGAAATTCTGATAAGCAAAATGTTCCTGAGGAAAGTAGAAAGGAAGAAGAAACTCGTGTGTGAGCAGCAAAGTGCATTACTCTGCCCAGCACCGGGTGCTGCCTGCCTGGCTTGGCCCAGCTGCATAGTTTGGCAGGAGTTTTCCCATATGCTCTCCCTCTCTTTTCTCAAACTCCTGCAGAGAAAGAAGAGGCTGTTTTCAGTGCCTGTAATACAGCTCAGATGAAAAGCAGCTCTCTTGCCCCTCTCCATCTTGCCTAGAGACACTCTTCTGGAGCTTCCTAGCTTTTCCCAATTCACTAACTCTTTCCGCTCACTTGCAGGAATGCTGGAAGGTACCAAACAGCTTACCGACCCGGATAGTTGGGTGCTGAAAGCAAAGGGCTATATGTGATGCTGTACCCCACCACCCTCACTGTTAAGCAGCAGTGCTGCATCCGCAGGACTTTCCCCCTCTCCCATCACTGGGACAAACAAAGCAACGCGACAGGGAAGGAAAGGAGGGATGCCTGACTTCAGACCCACCCCAAACTCCGCGTCTCGCCTCTCCACTGCTGCGAACGCAGCCCTTTCCCCATGCGGCTGCGGGATGGCGGCACGTCCCCGGTGTCTCACTCGCCCCTCGGGGTTAGCCTGAGCGGGCAGCGCTGGGTTTGCCACGGGGGTTTCGGGCTCCCTACCTCTCACCGGCTGGCCGAGCTCCCGCGCGCCTGCCTTGCCGCCTCTCCCACCTCGCTCTGCTGCTGCCGCCAGCCCCCTCCTCCCTTTTACAGGCAAGGGAGGGTGGGAGAGAGCTGGCAGCCAGGCTGGGAGCAGCCTGAGTGTGCAAAGCCAAGGGGGACACTGAGCCCCCTCCCGGGCTTTGCCGGTGCGGTGGTGCCCCGGGGCTGGGCCCCGCTGGAACGAGGGGTCGAGTCCCCGGGATGCATTTTCCTGGGATTTGCCCCTGCGGGAATGCTGAATGGTACAGTCGTGGTGGGCCGAGCCCCCTGCGCCGGGGAGGGGTCTGCGGGCTGACCGCCGCAGCCTGCTTCCCCTCTGCTCAGGAGCTCCGCAGCAAGCTGCCTGCTCTTTTCCTGTCCTTTTATTTCCCCGCTCTTTCCTCCAACGTTTCTGACACCTTTGCCGCATCTGTGGGGTAAGGTAGGCTTAAAAGGCTGGCTTTGCTTGCAGCCCACTCTCAGTAGCAGGAGGATAAAGCAGGCTGGAGGCACCCAGCACTCAGCTGCATAAGGTGCCTTGCACCTGCAGCAGAAAGAGCTTTTCTCTCACCACTTGCACTCGAGTGCAATTGTTTTCCCAAGTTCGGGACAGTCTGTCAAGTACCACATCTCCTCTGGGACCTCAGTGGGTCAAACCAGCAGCAGCTGAGGCTGGTAGGAGCATGCATTGGTTTAACGCAAACTGACTGGGTTTTTTTTGTAAGTAAGAAACAGATACCTGGCATTTTACCTGGTTTATGTGCTAGAGCTGCCTGCAGCAAATGCTTAGGGTGAGCTGGGAAAAGGATGGCTAAGGGGGTGTTTGCAGGGTGCAGTTTGCTCATCAAGTTGAAAATCTTTCCATTTGCTCACTTTGAAATGCATTTTTCCCAGCACAGCTGGGCAGAAAATGAATAAAAAGCTGCAAAGTTTTGTTTCCCATCCCTTATGTTTCCCTGCCACCACTGCCCCCTCAGCAGGGTGCTTAGGCTGATGAGATAGCTTTTCCTATGCCAAGGCCACCGATCTGCCTGGGCATCACTTGCCTACGCATCCATGGGTGCAGGGCCCACCCACCACACGGGAGAGCACGCAGCCCAGCTCCTGCCCAGAAGCGGCCTTGGAGAGAACCAAGGGTGGAAGAGATGGTGTTGGAGGGAGAGCTCTCTGCTGTGAAAGGAAGGTGCTGGGTCCATGGTGAAACATGGAGCAAGGCATACATAGTGTTGTGTCCAGCCATAAGCAAGGTGTGAACTGGTCTGGGACAGGGGAAAACAGTTTGTATGTGGCACAGGGGTGGGGAATCCAGCTAGTTTGCAAGTGCAGGGGTCAGCATGTTTTAACGTTTCTGATGACACAGATTGACTTAGTGGAAGGGAACAAGAGCAGTTCAAGGCATCTCAAAACTGCATTTCAGAAGAGTATCTCATATGCATGCAAGGGTTGTGTAGGGCTGTTGATGAAAGCCAGCCCAGAGCTTTAAAGCTGAGCCCCTATAAATGGCCTCGCTGTTCCTGCTGCACGTGCATCCTTTGCAGCAGCCCCTCCTCTTTTCAGTGCAAGTCTGAGTGCAAACCCCACCTGCAGAAGAAAAGGAAACCACTGGGTAGTATTTGTAAGGAGAAGATGCAGCAGCAGATGCTTTGCCAAGGGAAGCAGGTGGAAAAGAAAGGCTAAGGCATTCCCCATGTCCTCGCCGTGGTGATTTGCAAGCAGCCGCCACTGCGGTTGTACTTTGGATCCGCTGTGGGAAGCGGTTTCTGTGGAGGGGAGATGCAGTGGCTCAGTGCCAGCCGGGGAGGAAGCCCCGGCCCCGCTGGCCCTCACCATCTCCCGCTTCTCAGCTGCCGGGGCCGGTGGGCTCCTGGCTGCGGTTTGCGGGGAGAGCGCTGCAGTGTTGTTCAGCGACACCAGAGGGGACCCGTGCCTTGGGTTTCCCAGGGCGGACGGCTGATTCGGTACGTGCACGCACTGTGCAGTGCACCCGTGTTAAGGGGTGCTCCCACCCTCCGGTCCTGGTCTTGCAAGGACTTAACAGTGTCCAGACCACCAGCATGCGCTAGGCTGGTCATATTCATGTTTCTTTTGTTAATTTTTACATATGCTGCTGTTGACTGACTTGCCCTGATACTGTGGGTTACGTGCCCAACAGGCACAGGACCAGCTCTCCCTGCCCAGCTCAAGCCATCCCTGTGGACAGGGAGGCTCCATCCCCAGCGGCATCTCCAGTGGGACAAGCACTGGCGCGTGAAGCGGGATCAATCGAGACTTCTCCACCAGAACACTGACCCACGGGATTCATGGCATGGTCTTCAGGCCCAGCTCCCAACCCGAGCCTGTCAACCTGGGAGCTGAGGGCTCCCAGGCCCATTATTCCTGCTGTCTGGTGACAAGGGGAGGGTAACTTATTTTGCTTTGCAGCTGGTAAGCTCCTGGCTCAGGTGGAGGAGCAGGATGTCCAGCCTCAGCAGCATGGGAGGACTTGTCATGGTCTGGAAATCTATGCACTTCTCCTTCAGTGCTTTTCTTTTCTCATAAAGGTGAAAGCCACAGATGCGGATGAAGGCATTAATGGGAGAGTGTGGTACAGGATTGTCAGGGGTAAGTCCAGATGCCTCTTCATGCATTGGTGAGTTTGCACCAAATTCTGGCCAGCTGCGCACACAGCCTCAAGAGGTTGCACTCTCTACCCTTTTGTACTTTTCAGTCCACAGAAACATCCTCTTCACCCTTGAACAACATGTTAACATTGGGGTTAATTTCTGGGGGATGATTTGTCATGGATGGACACTTAGATGCCATAGCTTCTGGCTTGCCCAGGGCCAAACCCTGATGTAGCTGAGCCTGATGTAGCTGGAGGTGATGAGACTTGGGTTTTGCTTGGTCACATTCCTCCAAAATAGCTTCCTCAGTATGTCACCAGGACTGATGCAGTGGTGGTGAGCAGCATCCATCTCATTTCTTCCCCCTGCCAGGAAACGAGCACAACAACTTCCGCATCAACCCTAGCACGGGGTTGGTGATGCGAGGCGTGCGGCACCTTGACAGGGAGCAGAACTCCTCTCACGTCCTGGAGGTGGAGGCCTACAACACAGAGCAGGGACCTATGAGGAGCTCCGTGCGGGTAAGGAGCTCGCAACCACCAAGAGGTGGGCAGCAGGGCAGGGCTGCGGAGGAGTTAATGCAGAATATTCAGGATGCTCCATCAGAGGGCAGTCCTTTCCAGCCCTTGAAGGCATGCAGGAAGTTGGAGAAATCTGGTATGGAAATGGTGATGCAAAGTCTCCGGGGGTTGCCTGTGGGTGGAGAAGAAAAGCTGGTGGGATCTTTTTTTGTTTGGTTTGTTGTTTATTTTTCTTCTTTCCTGTGACATTTCATTGCAGTAACACTGCTAAGTGGTGTGGCAGCCACTGTCGGAGGGAGTCATGCTTGCCCAGCAAGATGTGACTCTGCTGCCAGGAGGAAGAGCTGAGCCTCAGCCTGTTGAAAACTGTCTCCTGGCTAGGCATCTATTTAAATAAGACAGGACCCAGTGGCAATAATCTTTAGCAGTGACACACCAGCTTCCCACGGTTCCCACAAACCCGGCCCTCTTGTTGCATCTATTTTTAGACCTACTGGTGGGGTGGGCTCTGGCCAAGCGTGACATGCCCACAGCACCAGCAGCAAGTAGAAAACCAGGAGGAGAAAGGGTGCTCCCTGGGGAAACAGCAGCTCGACCTGCTGAACTTTGAGCAAAATTTCCCACCAAGTTACCATCATTTCCACGTTGCAGGGTCTCTGACTGCAGGGTTATGAGCAGGAGATCCCAAAGCACGCTGAAATTAATATACACACTGTATCTCCCTCTGGCCAGGGAAATCCTTAATCACTCTAACCATGGGGCTTGCTTAAATCTGTGATGTTAAACTCCATGTTCACCCTCCATTACATGATGTTTGTACTAGAAATAACATTCCTCCTGTGCAGCAGATGCGTGCCGTGTGTTGGCAAGGGTTCACAAACCTTCCTGGCTCATCCATGGTTTCTCTGGGGTGTTTCACAGGTGATCGTCTATGTGGAAGATGTCAATGATGAAGTGCCGGTGTTCACCCAGCGGCAGTACAACCGCCTGGGGCTGCGGGAAACAGCAGGGATAGGGACTTCGGTGGCAGTGGTCCGGGCCACCGACCGAGACACAGGTAGGAAGCTGGAGGTGAGAAATACCCCAGTTGGTGGGGAAGTGGTGAAATCAACCATTACGCAGATCCTGGCTTGGCTGGGTTGAAATCCCCATGTGGGATGGGATCTACTCCATGGTTGGGGTCGGCATTGGTGGTGTAACCTCTTCAGGATGCTTGATCCAGCTGGCACCATGGTTGCTGCTCTGTTGCAGGGAACGGCGGTCTGGTGAACTACAGAATCCTGTCAGGAGCAGAAGGGAAGTTTGAGATTGATGAGAGCACTGGCCTCATCACAACGATTGAGTACCTGGACTATGAGACCAAAACCAGCTACCTGATGAATGTCTCTGCCACGGACCAAGCACCCCCCTACAATCAGGGCTTCTGCAGCGTATATGTCAGCCTGCTGAACGAGCTGGATGAGGCTGTGCAGTTCTCTAACAGTAGCTATGAGGCCGTGATCATGGAGAACATCCCCTTAGGCTCTGAGGTGCTACGGGTCCAGGCCCGCTCCATTGACAACCTCAACCAGATCACCTACAAGTTTGACCCCAACACTAATGCCCAGGCACTCTCCCTCTTCAAAATCAATGGGATCACTGTAAGTATCTACAGCATGGGCCCTTCTGGCTTGGTTGTCCACCATGAACTTCAGTGTTGGTGGCTGACACAATTGCTGTTCATCCTTGGCAGGGTGTGATCACGGTCAAAGGCCAGGTGGATCGAGAGAAAGGGGATTTCTACACGTTGACGGTGGTGGCTGATGATGGAGGACCAAAGATTGACTCTACAGTGGTGAGTAGATTCTACCCACTTCCCCACCATCCTCTGGTAACCTGAAGTTACCTCCCTCTTTCTCTGGCATGGGACAGCATGTCCTAGCTAGTCTTTCTGCTCCAGCTGGAAACCCTGATTTGGGAAACCCTGCATTTAGCTTCTGCATGTCATAGGCTGGAATTTCTCAGAACAAAAAGAAAAAAGACCATCCCAAACTGTAGAGTTTGCAGGTCACTCACCAAGCTAAAACAGTTTTAAGAGAGGTAAATTTGGGTGCCTTGAAATACTTCACTGTGGTTAATATTTAAGAGGGCTATATTTGGCAGTTTCAAAGGCAGCCGAGTATGGGGGGTGATTTGCATTTCTCTGCTGGGGCAGGAGGCATGTGGGGTGCACTGCCAAGAAGTTTATCTATTAAAAACAAAGGGATGCACCAACAGAGGAGCCTCTGAATCACTGCAGCGGGTACCTGTGAACCGCAACATTACTACAACAGGATGCAGGACTGCTCCTTGCATATACCTGCACCTCCTCACTAACTCTTGGTTCTCTGTTTTCTGTTTCCTCTTCTGCTGTCTTCCAACAGAAGGTAAGCATATCCGTCACACTGGCATCATCGTGGGGGCCAGGATCCATCCCAAACTCCATATTGAGCTGTGGGGAGGGACCATGGTGGAGTTCTCCCATCCCAGCACCAGCCTCTGTGACACCCCCCAGGATATGGTGCAGAGCCTGTGAGCGACCCTGCTGCTGGCGAGCAGAAATCCCAACACCCTGATCTGGCATCTGGGACAGCAGCTGCCGGATCCATCACAGCAGCTGAATGGACTCTCCCTGCTCCTGGCTCTCTGCTTTTAATTCAGTGGCAACAATAACCGAATCACCCCTAAGCATACAACTCACTCCCAAGCTTCCTCTGGGATGTTGTTTCATTCAGCCTGAACACACCTGGGGCTTGGGGCACTCATAAATAGAGCCCCGGGAACAGAAAGACTCTTCCTCTCCCATTTCTGTGTCGTGTTGCAGCTCTTGGATTACAAATGTGATGAGAGCATTTCCTCTGGCTAATTGTGGCCAAGGTAGCCTGGTCCCGCATCACCTGCAGCTGGGGTGCCTCTCTGAGCGTCTCCCGACCAGTCTGTTACTCATATGCCTCTTCCCAGGAGGAAGCTCAGGTCTTCTCTATGCCCCTCTCACTCTGGCTTAGTTAAATACCTGCAGTTCTGTCTTCTTTGTGCCCCTTTAGCTTTAAAGGAAACACTACCCAACATTTGGGCTGTAAGCACAGATGAAATTGCTGCTTGTGAAAACCTTAGCAGGAAAGGTTCACCCTGAAGCAGTGTGAGTTGCTCTGCCCAGCTGTTTGGAGGATAAAAAAACAGAGGATGCTCCATAGAAAAATCCACCACTGAAAGCTGCAGCACCGTTGCACTTTCTCCAGCCTCTAAGCATCCCTCCATCTCCCCCTTCTTCTTCTCTGTAGACAGGGATGTAGCTTCACCTCCTGGGCTCAAATACCTGCGCACCCATTCCCACATGGGATGGACAACACTGACACTGTTGGCACCTTGGAGGGGTACAATGGGTCGAGAGTTTGCTGGAGTTGTCAGTTTGACTTTTGATGCCAGGTGGGCAGGGGGCCAGCTTCTGCCCTGGCCCTGCCTGAGACCTGTGCCATGTCCATAGGTGACCATCACGGTCCTGGACGAGAATGATAACAGCCCCCAGTTCGACATCACCTCCGACTCGTCTGTGAGCGTGGCAGAGGACAGTGCTGTTGGCAAGCGTGTGGCTCTGGTCCTCGCCCGTGACCCAGATGCAGGCAGCAACGGGCAGGTAGGGAGCCTGGCACAGCAGGCTGGAGCTTCCTGTAATGCTGTGATAGTGTTTCACTGACGCAAAATGCCTCCATCAGCATCTTCCCAATTCCTTCCCCTCCTCTGCTTCCCTGCAAGAGCAAACTGGACATTGATGCCAAGAGTTTTGTTTGTGAAGTGGGTACCAGCACTCCCCAATAGAGGCATGCAGCAGGAGAGGAAAAACATCCTCCTTGGGCTGTCTGGGGTAAAGGTCTCTGTGGGACACGTGTCAAAATGAGTCTGGCAATTGGAAAACCAGCTGTGGCGTCTCCTGCCATGGGTAATGGCAGTGAGGCCCTCCCTTGGCAGGCTGAACAGGAAGCTCTCTGACATTTGTTGTTTTCTTTACCATACAGACAGAAGTTAATGAGGCCCTGTCACCCTTAATACCAAAAGTTGCTAGCATCATAGAAGAGCTGTGAATGAAATCAGGGTTGGCAGATGGGTGTTTGCTTTGGGGTGGCTGCAGTCAGCCACCATACCTGTGGACCCCAACATGTTGGACCTTCAAAAATGCTTAGAGACTTCCCTAGGGGATGCTGGGTTTATTATTGTAGGGTCTCTTTCTCTTCTTCCTCCTTACAACATTCCCTATTTTCCAGGTGACTTTCTCACTGGCTTCAGGGAACATTGGCCGAGCTTTTGAGATCCGTACCACCAACAGTACCTATGGAGAGGTGTTTGTGGCACGGCCACTGGACCGGGAGCTGCTGGATCACTACACCTTACGAGTAAGCACCAAACTACCCTGCTTGCCTCCTTTGGCTTCTTCTGGTTTTTGAGCACTGAGGCTGTTTTCTTGGGGCTGTGATCTTACAAATAGTATTTTTCTTGAAAATCTATCCCCAACTGCAGATCCAAGCTTCGGATGGCGGTGTGCCTCCCCGGAGGAAGGAGCACACTCTGCGAGTGAACATCCTTGATGTCAATGACAACCCCCCTATCATTGACAGCCCCTTCGGCTACAATGTGAGCGTGAGTGAGGTGAGTACCCAGCTCTGCTTCTCTCCTTCCATCCTCCCAGCTGCATCGTCCCCACCTGCCCTGTGGTAAGACCTCACCTTGGATGATTTAAGGGTTGGTGGCCCCTTGCAAGCCCTCCCCTGTGATGGCATCGTAGTTTGGGGATAGGAGAGAGCTCTGCAGTCAGCTGAAGCCCATGAGGATGCAGGGACCAGCAGGAGGGAGAAGTGGCTACACACCAATGGAAATGCCACCTAGTGACACAGGAGGTGGCGCAGCAGAGAATAGTAATTGCTTTCAGGAAGCAGCTCGGCAAGAGCTGGATAATTAAGCAATAAAACACAATCAGGCGTGAGAAAAGACAACTTATTTCCTGTCAGTTTAATTCTTGGACGGGGGATTCTCAATTTGATGACGAAAAATGAAATATGAGTAATAGCCGGTGACACTTAGCTGTGAGGAACTGCTGCTCATGATTAATAGCTTTGCATTAATGTTATTGCCCTGTTAGGATTTTCTTATCTATTTAATACATGTTCAGAGCTGGTTGAAGAACAGAATTTCTGTTTTGATTTCCCCTGTAATGGAGCCATCCAAAAATAATTAGCTGAGCTCTGAGTCCATTACACAGCCTTCACCTTTGCACACACACTGGTTTCTACACTCTTTCAGGCTGTGCCAGCCTACATAGGACCTAATGCACTTAGCTTTCTGCAGCAGGGAATCAAACTGAGTCTTTGCAATAAATGGGAGATGCTGTAACATAAGGAAAAATAGGTACAATGTTGATGTGTAGCTGTAGCTGGCTTTGGTGACTTAACAGCAAATATCACCTGTTAGTTTTATTCCATTTCTTTTTAAAATTTAATGTAGAAAATGCATTTAATTTCAGAATTTCAAGCCAAAAAACTATGTGAGCACTCAAGCAAAGGGCAGAGCCTTCCATTACTAAGCCTGTAGCTGATTCTCAGCTGAGCTAGCAGTGGCAGTGCAAGTAGCCTTGTTAAGTTTTTGCATGAAGTTAAGTTTTTGCATCTATTACAGAATCAGACTGGTTTAGGTTGGAAGGGACCTTAAAACTCATCTAGTTCCAGCCCTCCTGTCATGGTCAGGGACACCTTCCACTAGACCAGGTTGCTCAAAGCCCCCTCCAACCTAGCCTTGACCACTTCCAGGGAGGGGGCAGTCACAGCTTCTCTGGACAACCTCTTCCAGTGCCTTGCCCACTGTTATAGTCATACAATCACGAGAGTTATTTCATCTTAAATGTAATACAGTCAAAACCCACAACAACTGGAGAAAGAACTAACCTGGAAAACAAACAAAAACATTTCTAGTACAAGCCATATATAAATTACAGGAAGAGGGCTGAATGAAACATCGTTTGCAATAAGCACCAAAAAAATAGCATCCAGGAACTTGTGAAGGAAAGCAGCCTTCTGTTTGGCTGCTGGGTGTTGGGACAGCAAGTTTGGAACCTCAAGCACAGCAATGCCTGGGAAAAACTCTCTTTATATTAGAATTACGTTATTATTTGTGTATTTTCTATGTTATGAGGTGTGTGTGATCTATGTCGTGTATCTCTGACACTCACCCTGCCATTTCACCCTGCAGAATGTTGGTGGTGGCACAGCAGTGGCCCAGGTACGTGCCACCGATCGGGACATTGGCCTCAACAGTGTCCTCTCCTACTACATCACCCGTGGGAATGAGGACCTGACTTTCCGCATGGACCGTGTCACCGGCGAGATTGCCACCCGGCCCTCCCCACCAGACCGTGAGCGGCAGAGCTTCTACAGCCTGGTGGTCACTGTTGAGGATGAGGGCAACCCCTCCCTGTCGGTGAGCCACCAAAATGTGCTTTCCAAGGGGATGGAGCTGGGCAGCACTCTGGACAGTGAGCTTAGATACTGAGTGTGGAAAGGTGGAACAGGCACAGGGTGCGGTGTTTTGGTGATCTGGCCATTTGGGTTGTGACTTAGGGTCCAAATCTGCTGAGTATAGGTTTGGTTCAGAGCCTTCTTTAGCACCTGGTCCTGCAGGACCATCTCTTCCAGTCGCTTGGGGAGCTGCTGTCTCCCATCTGTAAATGCCATAATTATCATGAGCATCCTAATGGGCAAGTGTGCTGGCGGCTGCAGGATTTGTCCTGCCCACCAGTTTCTCACACTCAGAGTCTGAAAGGTCTCTGGATGTTGCTCACCCATCTCAGGGCAGGGGGTCACTGGATCAGCATCTGAACCAGCTCACCGTGTGTCTGCTCTAGTGCCGGCAAATGAGAAGAGCTCCAGTAATTACTGCTGTTGTGAGGCTTGGGCAGCTTGTTGGTCATGTTGCTGCCACCTGGAGTGCCCTGCCTATGGTGAGCAGGATTTGAGCTTGCATATGGGGCCCGATATGACATCCTGTCCATCATACTTTGTTCTGGGGATGTGGCCACCTTGCTTTGTGGTTACCAGCCTGCAGTAGTGCCCGGAAACTCAGTTTGCTGCAGCCTGGCTTTTCTCACTCACGCATTCCCTGCTCCACAGGTAACAAGTTTCATTATTTGGGCCTCTAAAGAGGACTCTGGCCTGGGAGGGTCAAATGGGCAAATAATATTTGGGGCATTTTCCAGCCCTGAGTACCTCCTAACCCCACAGCTCTGCGGGGATGTGAGCAAGCAACTGTGTGTAGAAGGCAAGCCCAAATTGTGAGATGGGGAGGCGTGACACCCTGCATGACACCCTGCCATCCTTCCTCTCCCCAGCCCCTACCTGCTATCTCTTGCAATCTCTCTGATCTCCCAGCAGAGCTCTTGCTGCAAAGCCCTGCTGTATATTTTGAGGAAACTGGTTGCAAACAGCAGTGTGAACTGGGGCTTGCAATTCTCACTTTAGGCTTTGCACTCTCGACTGCTCCCTCCCAGGTAGTTCACACACTTTCTTGCGCATCGCCATCTTTTTCTTAAGCCAGGCTGCCACTGTGGCTTAAATCTAGTCAGTCTCTTCCCCCAGAATGAGGGAAGGCAGCTTTGTGTAACTGCAGCACCCGATAACTGCTAGCTCCTCCTTGTCCCCATCGCCCCAGCACCATAGGAACATTGGTGATGCTCCTGTTGTGAGGAATGCCGTGTGCTAAACTGGCAAATCCCATTGCTATGGCAATGCCCTCTTCCCTTCCTGGTGCCAGAGAGGTCAAGTGACACAGCTTATCAATTCACACTGGTGCAAAGCAGTGTCCCAGCAGCCTCGCTTGTCCTCAGGGTTTCTGCTGCATGACCACCATATCACCGGTGAAAGTTATGCCAGCAGCAACAATAAAAATCCTGCCACGCTGAAGCAAAACAAAGTGTCCAGTGACCTGATTCCTGAGTGGAAAGAAGTTTCGGCCTATTTCAGAGCTTGAGGATACTTAGGTCTTGTGAAAGGCTGTCCTGCACGTCACTTGGGGACTGCTGGCCTCATGCCTGGATCATGAAATTATGTCTGTCAGGAGTTTGTCGTCTACTTCGGTTTCACAAGTCTGGGCTGATGCAATGATGCACAAAAGGAGATTATTGTCTATAATTTATACGTGTACTTCACGGCCTTCTGAGTATGGGAGAGGCAGAGGAGACAGAGCTGGAAGAGCACTTGGAAGTCCTGGGCTGATCTCTGATATCCAGGACAGCAAGGGTGCATGGAAGACTGGCCATCCTCTTGGCCAGTCTAGAAATGCAGGGGAGAAAGGCTAAAAATGCTGATGATAAAAGGAAAGCATTTACCCCAACAAGCACTGCAGGAAAGAAATCCTTCACAAGCTGGTGAGCTGCAACGGAAGGTCCTGGTGTCATTACATGGAAATTGCAGGAGTCACTCAAGCTCTGTTTGACACTGGTGCAAACCTGCAGCTGCACCTCCCCAAGGGCTGGCCCTGCTCCAGAGTCTTCAGGATGCTTCTGGCAGCAGAAAGATGCCTGGCCAAGGGAGCTGCATCAACCACATGTGCTGGAGCTGAACTCCTCCTGATATCCACAGACCCCAAGCACTGGTAGTGCCCTGAGTCAGGGTGGATCCGTAAAGCTGCTCAGATGCCTATCTCACAGCCACCCTGATCCAGGGCTGCTTCAGCCTCTGCAGTTTCTGTTCCTGTCAACCCACTCCAAAACAAGAGTTCAGGTGAAGCACTGCGGCTCCTCACTCTCCTCATGAGCAAAGTCCCAGGTGCTGATGCAGTGGAAAACAGCCAGCAGCACAGCACTAGCTCAGTGTGTGTTCCCAAGCCAGGCACTCACAAGAGCTGGGGTACCCATCAAGGTCCTTAAGGGCATCTTGCTGGGTCACCTTAACCATGAGCATCCTCCTCAAAGGTGCAGCACCATGCCATCTTCTCCACCATTGTTGGGGCCAAGGTGGAGTGCCAGGACCCAGTGTGCCAAGGCTCCTGCTGAATACCTGCAAGGCCATTGCCTCTCTCCCGTAAAAGTCTAGTTTTCCTTCTGACAAGATGACCAGGTAGGAAACGGTCCCTGATGCCACTTAGTGCCCTGATCTGCTGCATCGATGCCTCTTGGCAGAGAACATGGCTGCTCATCTCACCTCTGCCTGCCCACCACAGCTGCCTGCAGCATAGGACATACCAAAGCACGACCCCTGCAACACAGGGAGAACTCTGTTTCCAGCAAAGCTTTTTTCTGTCATCAAACAGTGCATTCATTAGCAAATGGACTAGGGAAGTGATTGTTCCCCTGTACCTGACACTGTGAGGCCGTACCTCAAATACTGTGTTCAGTTTTGGGCCCTTCTCTAGAAGAAAGACACTGAGGTGCTGGAGTGGGTCCAGAAAATGGCAACAAAGCTGATGAAAGGTCTGGAGCACAAGTCTTCTGGGGAGCAGCTGGGGGAACTGGGGTTGTTTAGTCTGGAGGAAAGGAGGCTTGGGAGGGGACCTTATCACTCTCTACAGCTACCTGAGAGGAGGTTGTAGTGGGGTGGGGGTCAGTCTCTTCTCCCAGGTGACAAGTGATAGGACAAGAGGCAACAGCCTCAAGCTGCACGAGGGGAGGTTTAGATTGAATATTAGGAACAATGTCTTCACTGAAAGGGTTGTCAAGCATTGGAACAGGCTGCCCAGGGCAGTGGTGGAATCACTGTCCCTGCAGGTATATAAAAGATGTGTAGATAAGCTTATGCTTATATGATTTAGTGGTGGACTTGGCAGTGATAGGTTAATGTTTGGAATTGATCTTAAAGGTGCTTTGCAACCTGAATGGGTCTATGATTTTGTGATGATTCTGTGTCTTGGAGAGGGTTTCAAAGCAGTTAGGGCGCACAGGCAGGCAGATCCCCTGTGTGCCTTTCCAGCTGCAGCTGCTGGACAGGGAGAGGGAAGAGCCAGAGGCACTGGGCAAGCTTCCCCAGCAAAGCCAGGAAAGGGGCTGAGCTGTGGCTGGCAGTAAAGCACAAGTCCTGTGCTCAGAAAGTTATGTCTGCAAGGTGGGGCATTGGTGCTGGCTTCTTTATTCCTCTGCCTGCGGCCAGACCTTCTTGAAGTTCCTCATGCTGTAACCAGCACGGGATTAATCAAATCCTGCAGCAGGCCGGGGTGTCCCCTCCCCATGCAGAGGCAAATGCTGCTTCCTGCAGCCACGTAGTATGAAAATCCAGTGTGCTGCCTGGGATGCTCTGCCCGGGCATGCTGCCTGGTGCACCTATTGCTCAGGTCTGACACTGTTTTGATGTGACTAATGTTTATGTTTGTCTAGTGGAAGTTTCCCCCCAACTTTACAACAGAAGCAACAGAAAACAAAACAAACACAGAAACACACCCTTCGAGTAACAGTGTCTACCACAAAGTTTTATGTCCTCGCCAGGGGTTGAGTCATGCTGGAGCCTGACCCACCGATTCTTTTGGATAGGCAATGCCAGGGTGCTGTGTTCAGGCAGAGGATGCTGGAAGTGCACCCGCATCCCATGTGGCATTGCAGGGTTCTTCATCGTGTCTGAAAGCAGTGGCCCCAGGAATGTGTGCTTTGGCCACGCTGGCCCCAGGAGGATGAGGGGAAGCCAGCCAGAGCATTCCCCACTGCATGCTCCTATGCCTCTGCCTCTGCAAGGGCTCTCAGCCATGTCACAGGAGCATCCTCCTACACCCTCCCAATAAACTTTCTAATTTACAAGCATTTAAAAAAAAAAACCAAAAACATAAACATCCTTTTTTTTTTTTCTTTTAATCAGCACTGATAATGAAAGAAAGATAAATTCCCCTGATCCCAAGCTGAGGATAAAATTGCAGCAGAAATAAGGCTTCTCCCTACATGTGTCCAGCTGGAAAGGCTGCAGCCTTGCATGTCCGTAACCATCTCAAAAGGGTGGTAGGGAAGGAGGGTTCCATCAGCAGCACAGAGCCTCTCCCCTTCCTGTTTTGCAAAGAAAAAGGTAGTACAAGGTTGGCCAGTGACCTTGTTTTATCTCATGGTGGATAAAGTACTTTACCATCCGCTCCCAGAGAGGATGTTCAAAGATGCAGAATCAGGTTCATATTGCAGAGCTTAAACCCTGGCAATAATTTAAGTCCTTGTGGAGGTTTGTGGGTGCAGGTCATCCTTCCTTCCCCACATCCCCAGTTATCAGCTAGTCTGTAAAACGTGAGCAGTACAAAGCCATGCTCTTCTCCATAGAAGTAGTTAAAAACTGAAATCCAGGCAAGAGAGGTTCACTTCCAGCCCCAGGGCAGAGCCAGGACAGGAGGTGAGGTCTGGGCTCCTGCTCCCAGCTTCACTGTGTAAGGCTTTGCTGCCCATGGCCATGCTGCCCTCCGCAGGGTCCCAGCTGGGGGCATGGCGCAGTGGCTGCTGGGCCTCTCCCAGCTGCGACTGGGGGATGTGGTTTCCTCCGGGGTCTTTACTCTTTCAAGGAATTTGGTGAGTCAGGAACAGGATCTGGAAAAGGACAGACTAGGGTATTAGTCCAGCTGAGAGCTGTGGGGATCTGTTTCAGCAAGCAGCGAAACTCTGCTTTTGCATGGAAAACAGACTTTTGAGTCCTTCCCATCTTCAAATTCCTGGGACCTGATGTCCCACATGATGCAAAGTTTGCAGCCAATATTTAACATTCCCCCCCTTTCCCATTCATCTCCCTGGCTGCCCCTTTTCTTCCCACCCCTCCTGCCATGGCCTCCATGGGGGCTCAGGATTGCCTGTCACTCACCCAGCGATGGGAAGAAGCAGTCCCCAGGGCCAGGGGGAGACAGGGGGGTGCCGGGCTCGGAGAGCAGGTGCCGGCCAGACTCGGAGGGCTGCCGGCTGGCCATGTAGGAGAGCTGGGGTCGAGGCCGTGGCTCCATGCTGGCTGAGGGGACCGCCTCAAAGACAGGGTTCTCAATGCCCTGGGCATTGCTGGAGGAGAGGAGAGGAGAGGATGTGAGAGGTGAGGATTTGCGTCTTTATTTCAGGAGCCTTTTTTATCCCAGGGGATAAAGCTGAGCGCCTGGAACAACAGGCAGGGCAGGGAGTAGGTTGAGGCAGTGGCACCTCAGGTGAGAGCAAGCAGGAAGCCTGGTGCAGAGGGGGAAGCTTAGCTGAAAGGCACCCTGGTTTCAAGTTCTGGAGCGTGGGAAGATGTGTGCCCTTGGCACAGGCAAAAAGAAAGGAGGCACTTCCCATTCAAAGGAAGTGAAGAGGAACAGTGGCTGCCTGGAAAAGGGCAGGATTCCAGGTATAGGTACCGCCAGCATCCCCTTTGTCCTAGTGGGCTGAGGATACATGCCAGCTTCAAGGGGAGGAGAGGACAGGGCAAAACCCTTGCAAGGTCCAGGCTGCAGGCAGAGGGGTGTGCAAGGAGGTTGAGGGGAGCTGGAAGCACATGGGTTTCCTCACCTCTCCATCCTGACAAGCTCGTGAGCACCTGCCAAAGACAAAACAGTTGGTGTGAGTGCTGGCAGCATGGATCCAGGGTCAAACCCAGACCCACTGGCAGAACTTTCTGGTGGTCCTATCCATATCCAATTCCTCCTTTCTCTACATCCTTCACACCCTTTCCCCCTTCTTTTAGCATCAGCCCCTTCTTTGCTCCCAAATCTCCTTCTGCAATCTCCCACCTTGTTCACTCCCCAGCCTGGCCTCCTCCTGGCCTGAAACCACAGCCTGTGAAGGAGGGGGAAGGAGGTACTTATGCCAATGCACAGGGTGAGGTGAGTGCAGTGCAGCATCTGTATTGCAGCCTGGTCCTGCTCGTGCCCGGATGCACCCACCACCTGCCGGTGACACCCTCCTAGGGCTCTGCAAAATGCCACCCCAGCATTTGGTTGCCCCTGTGTTTGTCCAGGCAGCACCCTGTTACTGATCCCCTCACCCCTTTTGCCACAGCCGCAGCAGATCCTGCAGGCTGTGTTACTCAGCTGTGCTGGATGTCTGCATGGAAAGCATCCTGAGCCGAGATGCACAAGATTTGGCCCAGACTGTGCTGGTGGAAAGCACCTGGTAAAAATAACCTGTAGCTAACCTAGTCCAAGACACCCAGAAGCAAATGTCCCTGGGAATTTGCTGTCCTTCTTGGATTAAATAGCATCCCGGTGATGCTTTGCAGCATAGGATGGAAGCTGCGTCCCAGCCACAGCAAAATGGGTGCATGAAGGCATGTGGCTAGTCTTTTCAGCCTGAGATGGATGTTGAAAGCACAGTTCCCGTTCTTGTGCCGGCATCACACCCACTGCTGCTGTAAAACCCACTTCTCCAAAGGGTTTGCTCAACGCCACGTAGCCGCCCACTGAGCTTGGTGAGAGAACCCACAGGGCCCCTGGCTTGCCCAAGGCCTGATGAAATGGCTCTGCTGGTTAAGGTGGTGCCCCTTTCTGCTTAATTACTGAAATCACTGGGAGCCAAGCATGGGCAGGAGCTGGCAGCATCTTGGAACCATCTGTTTTTCTAGGGCTGTGTCAGTGTGGGGAGAGCTGGCTTGCTGCAGTCCTATTGCCTTAGACATGTAAGGGGTCTTTGTAATAAGGAGGAGAGAAAAAGCATGAATAGTGCTTTTTTAATCACTTAGAAGGCAAAGCTTCTATTTCAGATGTATGGTGGAAGGACAGGTGAGTAAATGAGCCAGCTCTTGCAGGGGATGGGGAAGAAAGGGCTTAGCAGGGAGGGGGCCTGGCAGCATCTTTGCAGTCTCCCTGGGTGCCTTGCAGGCATCACAGTTACCCCTCCTATCCCACACTCCTCACCAGCAGCCTGCAGACATGGCTGGCCCTTCCAAGAACAGCTTTGCAGGAGGCATCTGGCAGGGACCTCTCTTTGGACCACCTTAAACTGCGCTCATGGACAGCTGAACCAGCTGATCCCAGTGGGACACATCCCATCCCATAAAGGCCACGCTGACACAGCCCAGGAGATGAGACGGGTGTCCTTGCAGGCAGCTGGCAAGGGGAGGGTACGTACGTCTGTTGCTGACAGCTTGTCTCTGCTTGTAAATCAGGAGCAAGATGAGGGGCAGGCAGAGGATGCCCACGATGCAGGCGCCTGTTGCCAGTGCAGCGGCTGTGATGTCTGCAACACAAGAGGGCAGAGCTGGAGTGCGTGATAGAGAGAATTCACCTTACACTGCCGTGGTTTCCTCAAGCCATACCAGAAGCATGGGGCAGGACTGGCATTGCCCCTGGTGCTATGAGGCTTTAACACACATGGGTGGTCCATTCCTAGCCGGGATTCATGTTCGGATGCATTGCTGGTTCCGAAGATAAGCCCTGAGGCATCAGTTTTGGACCTTTACCAAAATCCTCCATTGCTGGAGGACATCCCAAGGTCTCTCTTTGTTCTTCTAGATATGAGGAGAGAAGCAGGAGCCCTGATAAAGCCCTTTGAAGTCAGCAGAAAGGCTCCCAGCAATTTCAAAGAGTGCTGATTTCAACCCGTGGCCAGCTTGTCAAAATCAGGCTGCCTCAAAGTACTCAGGCATCAAAGGGCTTGCTACCCAAGCAGTACTACCCATAGAGGCTCCCCAGAAAGGCTGGCAGCCTTACAGGCATGTCTGTGGCCATCAAGGTCCAAGTGGGATGGCAGAGTCAAGGGCTGCCTAAATCAAGAGCAAATTCAACTCAAGCCTTTCTCTTGCACATCCATGTGGGGAAGCAACTTCTTGCTCCATGTGTGCGGTCTGGAGTGGGGGTAGATGTTTCCCCTTTTCTTTTTTGCCTGGCAGGTCAGGGTGTCCCAGTGCTGAGGGGTTGAGGCAGAAACTGCTACCCATGGGGAGCAGGGGGCAGTTTCCCATGGCTGGGCTGGCCTTAACCGTGCTGCAAACCAATTTTAGCAATATCTGCCCATTCTTTACCCCAGCAAACAGGGGCAGACAGAGCAACCCTCTGAGGCATCACCTGCCTAGGCATCTTCAGCATTTTGACATTGTCTGTGCACTCAAACAAGATTTGGATTTCCCCTGCTGGAGCATCTCTGCTTAGGGTGAGGGGGCATGGGCTTGTGATGGTGGCAGGGAGTTGCAAGAGGTTCCTGCAACTCTTTACCTTTTTGTCCCTGCCCATCTGCTCATGGCAGCAGCCACTAAATCCCCAACCATGTTTTGCAGGGCTCAGGTGATTTATCAGGTGATCACTCTAGGGTGAATGATCCCCACAGGCTTCAGGGCAGTCATGTCCAGGTGATGGGCCAGAAGAGGCTCTCCTCAGCCTCAGGATGTGCCTGTCAGATCCACCCATGGGGACAGACTCAGAAATCACTCTCCCAGACCCAACTGTGAGGTTGCATCTGGACACTGGTGTGTTTGTAGCAAGCAGGCATCCCTAGGGAAACACATGGGTGAGCAGAGCATTGGAGAGGTGTTTTTTTCCCTTTACCTTTGCTGGTGGCAGTATGAAACGTGCAGTTTTGAAGCCCTCCTCTGCCTGTGGAGGAGAAAAGCACGTTAAATCTCAAGTGATTTGCTCAGGTCCCACATTGCTCCTGATAGCTGTGCTTGCCTTTGCTCATCTGTGAGAAAATCAGCCCAGAGCATCCCAAAAGCAAGAGTTTAATCCTGGGAAGCTTACACCAAGACTCCTGCTGCAAGACCCCTTTGTCCTGATGGCATCAGGGCCTGGCCCTGGCCATGCAGGCTCTGGGTTTTGTTTCTTTTTTTTATCTAGAAGAAAATCTCTCTCTCCTAACACTGCAAATCAAGAGCAGGTGATGCTGTCCCCTCCATCTCGCACCTCCTGGGCAGCTCTCCTCACTGGGCTGCTGCCCTGAGGTTACCCACAAGCCCTGCATCCCAAGCAACGCTTGCAGCCCTCACTCAGGCTTGGCTGACCAGCCAGCTCCTTTTATGTTGAGGTTTGTTTTCCTCTCTTCCAGAAAGAGGTTGAAGAAGATCAGTGAAACTATGTAGCATGGATTTTATTGCGTTCCAGCCTCTTGATTTATTTTTTCTTTTTTTTTTTTTCCTTTGAATGTTCCAACACTCTCTGGCCCTAATTCAAACCTTCAACATCTGCTGCTCCTTGACTCTTGCAACATGGCTTTGGCTTTCAGCATCAGCTCGCCCTGCCTCCCCAGCCCTGATGCTGCACCCTAGCATCCCCCACAGCCCTTATCTGCCTCCTCACCCTGACAAACCCCGGCATGAATGCATGGCTGTCAGGGGCTCCCCTTGCCCTCCTCACCTTGCTGGATCTGCAGCTCCACAAAGCCGTGAGCAACCTGCAGGGTGTGGGGTTTGCCGTGCTCCCGCCTGGCCTCCACAGCGTAGCAGCAGTAATTCCCACTGTCCTGCAGCGTCAGGTTCATCACCACAATGTGAAAGGCACCATGGTGGTCTGGGACAAACTCCACCCCATGATGGCTGGCTTGCCCCCCAGCAGGGGATTTTTGGGTGCCATTGCCTGGCAGCTCATGGTGCCTGCCCAGGTCATGGTGTAGCTCCTTCTCAGTGACGTTGCGGATGTGCTTCTTCTCAGAACAGCTCTGGTCACCGTTGCCGCTGAAGTACCAGGTTTTGTAGAGCAGGTCATGGCGGTCAGCAAGGGGACCACTGATCCGGCAGGTCAGGGTGACATTCTGGCCCTCAGGGCAGATGCACAGTGAATATGGGGTGGTAATGAGAAAAGCTGCTGGTCCTCCTGCCAGGAAGAAAGCACAGCAGATGCGTCAGACCCTACAGTCCTGGGTTTACTCTCGGTTCGTAGCACAATGGGGATCCTTCCCCAGACACGCGCTGCAAACCCATCACCTATGTTGGCAGAGGGATGGCTAGGGGCTGCAGAGAGCAATCAGCATCAACACTAGCCTGCAGGCAGAGGGAAAAAAAATTCACCTATGCCCTTAGGGCAAAAAAACTCATGAGCCCCCCATATCCCAAGACAAGGGAGGTGGGAAGCACAGTGTGAGCCCTTTGCTTGCTCTGTAGCAACATCCCAGCAGGGCTGGGAGCAAAACTTCACCCTAGAAATACACCCTGAGAGAGAGGCATGCTTTAGATGTACCTGAGCATCAGCCTTATAATAGCAGCAGAAGTTCACCCAGGGCTGGCAGAGGTGTGGGGCAGGGAAGCAGGTAAGGGGCACCAGAACCTCTGCAAATCATGCAAAGGATGAGGAGCTAGGCAACAGGGCACAGCTCGTGAATGAGGAAATACAAATGCTGCTGAGCCAGCTGCTAAGGAAAAATAAAAGAGGGGGAGAAAATACAAAAGAAAACAGCGCAGAGGAGCTCATCCCCCGCCCCGAGATCAGGCAGGGAGCAGGTCCCACCCTGCTTGTTTTTCAGCCCTCGGGAGGAGAAGGGGGAACTGGCCAATGCTGACTGTGAGGAGCTGCTTGAAAACGAAAACAACTTGCAGAAAGAAATCCCTGACCGCTGCTGGCTGTGAAACACAGGCAGGAGGCCTGGCAGAGACACAGCAGCCAGGGGCTTACTGGTCCCATCCCAGCATGCTGGTGGAGGGTACTGGTGGGTAAGGGAAGCTGCTCATCAGGCAAGAGAAAAAAGCAAAGACAGGCACGTCTTTGGTGCTCTGGCCCCACCACTGCTTTGTGTTCGCAGAAATGCAAACATCACTTTCAAAAGCTGAAGTAGAAGCAGATTCTGGGTTCATTTTCTTTAAAGTATTGGGAAAACACTGTTCCTGGAGCTGGTTTGCAACAGAGAAGATGGTATGAAGCAAATGTTCTTTATTTTGGTAACATCCTGTCGTGCCATTAGCTCCGCCACTGTTTCGCTTTGAGGTTTTTCACTTGCTATACTGAGCGGGCATCAATCACAGGCAGGGTGTGCTGTGCCCGCCTTGCAAGCCATCCAGCTGGGTGAGAGGCTCCCCATCACCGGGCTGCCAGGAGAGCATCCTCCTCAGGGCAGGGTCACCGTGTCACCGCCCAGCACAGGGCTCTGCTTGAGAGAATGAAACTGAAAACGTCCCCCATGACTTCCACCTCTCGTGGATATTTATGGGTGTTAGGGTGACGGTATAAGGACAGCTGTGAAGGCTCAGAGTCCCAGCAGCCTACCTGAGGGTGCTTTGCAGAGAGAGGGTGCTGTGAGGATGGCATCTGCCCCATCAGACCCCCCTGGTCTGCAGCATAGGGTGCCGAGGAGGCCTCCGGAGCTGAGGACAGTGTGACATTTGCCAAATTGCTCCAGCTAATCACACTGGCTTCCTGCAGGCACCTCAGCCTGCTCCCCGTGGTGCATGCAGCAGGATATCCCCAGGGCTGTGCTGGGGCAGAGGTTTGTGTGGCCTGAGCTCAACACTGCCTAGTTTGTGCCTGTTTTCAAGCCCCAGCTGCTCCTCATCCTCGGATGCTTCTGGGGCCAGGATGCTTGACTAGGCTGGCTGTGTTTTGGCACACAGCAGAGGGGGTCCCCCACCTCCTTGCCGGTGCACTGAGCACAAAAGGCACCTCAGATGTGTTTCTCAATACCTGCCACAACGGGAAGTGCCCCATTCACTTCGGGGTTCCCCAGGGAGCCAGAGGAAGGGAAGCCAGGGATCTATTGGAGGAAGCCACACTTCCAACACCTTGCAGAAGTATCTGCAGGAGTCTCTGTTTTCCCCACACCCCCTCAAATAAAGCGGGGCCATCCCATGCATCCCCACACAGCCTGCAAACCTATGCCTCACTGAACCATCCAGCCTCCACCTCTGGGGCTTGATAGGAACAGTCCGGATAGAAAGTCACCACAGCCCACGCTTTTGGCAGCGGAGCCCTGCCACGGGGCGGGGCAGAGGTTAACCACGTGTGCGAAGCTTTCAGCATTACCGACTTCCCTTCCTTCTCCCAGGCAGGGGAAGGCTTCCAAAAGACGTCAAGCGGAGGAGAAAGCAGCTGGGAGAGGAGAGCTGGCAAGGAACAGTTTGCCCCATAGCAGTGCCAGGGGGGTTGCTCCATCCCCAAGATGTAAAGAGGCTTTAAAGCTGTGCTAGATGCCAGATGGTACCCAGAGGAAATACCTTCCATCAGCATCTTTGCACTAAAATTCATGGATCTTAATCTCCCCTGGGGTGCTGTGGATTTCTTCCATGCCCAGACCCCAGGTCTGGCTCCATCCCATCCTAGTTGCACCATTCCATTTGAAGTCAGTGCTGCTGGCAAATGCCAAAATAAAGTCAGATGCCCGTCACTGCACATCTCCAGCTGAGAGAGCCTGGACCCATCAAAGTCCAAGCAGAGAGCTGTTGTCTTGCCACCATCTGGTAAAGACAGAGGAGGGCTCAAGTGGGTGCCAAAAGTGCCCCCCTTCCTCCTTGGCACCTCAGTGTCTTTGGCTCTTAGCTGCAGCATTGCATCGATGCAGCATGGAGCCTGGTGCAGCTCTGGTACATGCCCAGTGCCAGCATCACTGCCTAGCTTGAAACCTGTAAACTCTCCTTCCAGAGAAAATGAAGTGCAAAAGAAGTGCTAATGCCAAAGAACCTGTGTTGCTCTGCCAGCCAACAGCTTAAATAAAACAGGATTTTATGCCAAATTCCGGGTTTGGTGACCAAAACCCTCTCCTGGCCTCTTCTCCTGACTTTGGTCCCCTGCTCTGAGAAGCAGGTGGTTGATTTACACTCCTGTGACTTACAGAAGTGATTTCCACATTATGCCACCTCTTTCCACTCCAGGGAAATCTGGGTTGGAGGGCTGCAGCCTCTGGGGGAGCTCAACCACAGCAGTGGAAGGGGCTGTCAGATTGAGAGTGACTGCTCAGCATCAAAGTGAGTAACCCAGCTTTAATTCCCCCTGTGGGAGCTTTCCTAACAGCCTCACATGAAAATGCCACAAGGTGTCATTATGTTTCGGAGTTATCAGCCAGGTGAGATCTGCAGGGGCATCCATACCTCAGCACAAGTACTTAGAGCAGGAAAGAAAAAGGAGAAAAGACTTACTGAAGATGCTTGAGACACCTGTATGAACGGCTCTCATCTCCTGTACCTGAAGGAGCCAAATGGCTTTTTTCCTGCAGAGCTGCACCCTGGGTGCATCATCCAGGTTACGGGGAGAGCAGTCTGGAGCTACTTGCACTCACTGGAGGGTCCTACCTTGCTCCTCTTCCAGCACGGCTTGGCTCAGGGATGGGATCACAATGCTGAAATGCGGTTTTGGAAAGCCAGGCTCAGCTGTCATCCTTTGGGTGGAGAGGTGCTACCCACCTACCTGCCAGCGTCCCCAAACCACATAGGAGCTGGATGCCTCCAAGGACTCTTATTTCTCCATCAAGCCCTACTAAAATTAGCTGGGGGTTCAGAAAGTTTTGGTAGGCACAGAGTTGCACAAAGCTCAGTAACTCTGGCACCAAGCTCATGTTGAACATCAGAGTCTGAGGTGGGTGCTTTGCAGAAGGCTTGATGTTCAGTCGCAGCACCCTACATGGATAAATGAAATAATCCAAAGCCCCACACTGATGCTGAAAATCGCTCCTGGATGTTGAGAGATGCTCAAATGAGATGCAAAGCAAGTCCACACTAGCCTTGCTGTCCCAGAGGAGAAGGGGCAGTGGGGGTATCATTTCTTCCCGAGGATGTGCTGACAGAAATCCTGGAGGTGATCACTTTGTCATCCCAGGGCAGAAGGAGAAGCCAAGCCCAAGAGGATGCTCATCCCCTGCTTGCGCAGGGCAGGGTGAGACCACAGTGCTTCCCAGCTTCATTCTCTGCTCCTTCGTCCACAGATGAACTGCAGTTTTAACTGCCACCGCCCCTGTTCCACTGTCCAGCCCCGGAGCCCCGCTACGGAAACGCTGTCCCCCAGGGCTGGTGCAGAGTCAGGCGTGGAGCATCCCTTTCACAGCGGCGCGCCCGGGGAGCACCGCCGTGCCGGGGCAAGCTCCCTCAGGAGGGGGGCGGCACTGCCAGCTCGGAGTCCCCAGCGGGCGGCTGGCGGGGACAGGGGAATGGCTGCTTTCCTTCCACACATGTTAGATCAAAGCAAAGGAAAGCGGGGGAAAAAAACAGTCCCAGAGTTTTAAAGCAGCAGCTCCCCTGTGGCCCCTAACCCCCGACACAACTTATCGTGTGAAAGGCTGGCTGGACCTCCCCCCCCACTTTCCAGCCCACAGTTACAGGCTGCTAAAGCAAATAACCCACCAAACGCCCGAAACTCCTTGTGCCGAGGCACAGCCCTGTCCAGGCGAGCGCGGCAAGGAAAGTTTCGCTGGGCGGGGAGGCGAGGAAAGCAGCAAACTGGAGCTTACCGTGGGAAGCGAGCAGGCAGAGGGCGACGAGCAGCAGCCCGAGCCTGGGGGCTGCCGACTCCATCGCGGCTGGGGCCGGGGATCGCTCGGCTCCGCGGAGCCGCCCGCTCTGAGCAGCCCCGCAGCGCCGGCAGGGCTGGCACACACAGGAAATTTCATTGAGACTCTGCGCGCAGCCCTGCGGAGAGCTGCGAGCACCCCCAGGAGGTGAGATGCTGCAGGGCCCAGCGGCGGGGGGGAACACTTCAGTCCCAGCCGCTTGGGTTGCAGCGGGTGAGTCTGCCGGGGTTTTAATTACAGAGTCGGAGGGGGTAGCTTAGAGCAAGCTCGTCTCCTGCATGCGTTTTCGGGGTGCACAGGAGGTAGCTGAGAAGGATGCTCACCGTGTCGGACACATGTAGGTGCTCAGCCAGGAGGGGCTGGGTGCTGGTCCCCATCCATTTCCCGGTGGGAGCCGGTCCCCTGGGGGCAGTCTCCAGCTCACTTCATTAAAGTGCACTTTGCTTGTAACTAGAGTTTTTCTGTGTTTGTGAGGGCAGAAACCCTCCTGGGATGACGGGAAGGCAGGTACAGGGAAGGGTAACTCAGAGAGGTTAGGGGGAAGAGAACAGAGTTTTGCAGTAAAAAGGGGAGCAAAGCATCCCCCTCCTGCAGCCTGCTTACACAGGGGGAGGCTTTTACTCTGCCCTCAAATTGCAAAGCAGCACTGATTAACAAAGGAGCACTGTGGGCTGATACACAGAGCTGAGCTTCGAATTCAGAAGGCACCAAAAAATCTCCATCTGCAGCTAAGGGCCAGTTCTTTTCAAAACAGTGTTCCCTGGAAAGTGGAGCCTGGAGACACATGGAGGTTTGCAAGCCACAGGAAGCTTTGCTTCTAACCTCCTCTGAATTTGGAGCATGCCATGAAATAGAAAAGTAGCTAATTACTGCGTGGCTTTGTGGCTTTTACAGCAAACAAATTTGTGATGCTTTTGCCAAAAACGTAACCCTTGTCTAGCTGGAAGAAATGTGTTGCTGGAGAACATGTAGGCACAAAGTCCAGACACTCCAAATTGTATGTCATCCTGAGATCCCATATCTAACCTGAGCCCTTAGGCAGGGTGGCATGCTTTTGTTACCTCTCTGTCCCCAGGTGTGCCGCCATAGTGACACATCCAGAAGACAGACTTCACTGCCTATGCAGGGCCAGATACAGCTGGAACAGGGTCAGGACAGGCTGAGGCTGACCAGCAGTGAAACTGTGGTCAGCAGGTAGATGACAGGGCCTGCAAGAGGTCAGTCTGGTTGTCCAAAATGTTCATTTTTGTTCCTCCCCATAGCCATGGCAGCAACCTTTCTGGGTATTTTCCTTCTTACCGTGTTGCCATAATCAGTAACAACAACCAAGGTGTCCCTAATGTCAAAATGAGGACTCATCATGCCTCCTCCAAAGGCAGTGAGGCATGATAGGGTTCAGCCTCTGGCTTTCCGTCTGCCGTGGGCTACTCCCAGTTGTTACCAGCAATGGTAATAACTGGGTGAAAAGGAGAGAGATTCTACAGAGACATGCTTTGCTTGGGAGCAAGGGTGTGATCTAATCTCTGTATGTTTATCCCTGTACCAAAGGTACCTGTACCAATGGCACATTTCATTTTGAGCCCTGCATCCTGTTCGTGTCTCTTAGCAGGGTTGAACCCATGTTGGTCATTGACCTTGACAGATCCCGCCTTCCCAGCCAGCTCCAAGTATTGCAGTGCTTAATGTGATGTTCCCATATTCCACAGGCTACCACAACAGTGTACGTCACCGTGCTGGATGAGAATGACAACGCACCCACTTTCCAGCAGCAGCTCTATGAGGTGACCCTTGATGAAGGCCCCTCCACGCTCAATGCCACGCTCATCACTGTGCAGGCCCTGGACCAGGACGAAGGACCCAATGGCACAGTTACATACACCATCACTGAAGGCAACATCTTGGACACTTTCCAGATCGACAGTGCCACGGTCAGTAAGGTAGCCAGCCCCATCCTGGACATATCCCTGTCCCACTCCCTTCACTCCTGGCCGCTGTCCCCTTGCCTTACAGGGGCAGATTCGCACAGTGAAGGAGCTGGACTATGAGATCAGCCATGGGCGCTACACCTTGATTGTCACTGCCACTGACCAGTGCCCCATCATCTCACGACGGCTGACATCGACCGCCACGGTAAGGACTTGCCAGCAGGATAGCAACACCACAGCCTCGGCAGGGTTGAGGAGCTCTTCATGTGAGCAGTTTCACATTTCCTTCCCAGTGGTCACCAGTTGTTTTTCCCAGCTGCAGCCAGTTTGCCCAGCTGCTGTCACTCCCTCATGGTGAGTTGCAGGCATGCAGGCAACGGACGCTCCTGAGTAAATTAGCCCAATTATTTCATCCTGCAAACACACAAATAGGAGAAATTCCCCAAACTGCTTTTAAGCTGCATTGTGTTTTCTCGGACCTTCTTGCATGAATGGACAGTAGATAGTACAGCATTGCCATTGCATTAAGTTCTGTTTCGTCTTTAGCTTCTCAGATTATTTATCTGCTTTTAAAAATCCTTTTTCGTTCCTCTAGCCCTTTTTTTTTTGTTGATTTTCACTATAACTCTTCCATTTTTTCTGGACCATGGTGCTCAAAGTGTGGGGAGCTCAGACTAACAGGTGCAAAACACATGTTTTGCAGGAATTGAATAAACCGATTTCGTGGTTGGTTGGGTTGTTTTTTTTTGTGTTTTTGTGACCAAAACCAAAATGTGACGGGTTGTATGGCAAATGTTGTCCATGCCTAGATTGATTTGGGGGTCTTCAGGTGGAAGGGATAGGTTAGATTTTCTATCTGGCTCTCTATTATGGACCGTTATACCTCACCCAGATATTAAGCTAAGCTCAAATAAGGAGATAGGTTCTCGAAAGGAGATCATAAGTTCTTGTGTGTGAAGGAAAAAAAAGAGAAACACTTTTTCTCACTTCTAAAGGGAGATGCCAGTGTGGCAGATTTCCATGGATAAAGTCCCCACAAGTCAGGCAGCGCTGTGCTCCAGTCTGGGCAGATGGGAAGCCTTCAGATTTGTGCATCTGATGCTGCTGGAGATACGTTCCTGGCCCAGGGAAACTGCAGTAGAAACCTTGAGACCTGGGGTGTAACTGCCGACAGGAGCAGCAGCAGCTGATGATGTGCTGAAGGCAAAGGCAGAGCTTTCCCTGCTCTTGGCCCAAGAAAAGACATGAACTTGGAAACCCCTTGAGCAACAAGTACTGAAGCTGGAAGGGATAGGAAGCACCCTCCCTACACAGCCCAGGGAGTTTGTGCCAGCACCATATGAAAACATAGCTTTTAGGAGGAGGTTTGGTGATTGTTTAAGATCCCAAGTGATGAGAAATCCATCACCCTGATAAGGCATGCCAGTGTTTGTTTGTTCCACTGCTAGGAAACAGCAGAGACTCAGATATACTCTGCTGTAAATATTAGATTTAGCCAGTAACAAATGCCCATCTGAAGGATTTAACTATCCTTTAACTCAGGAGGTCAGAAAGTTCTTAATTTCCAATATCTTTCTTGTAACCACCAAAGCTCAGCCTTTTATTAGCCACTGGATACTCTCGCTCTCAGGCAGCATTTCTCCACTGTATAAGTTCCCTGAAACAAAATGGATAACCCTCTTTGCAATGCAGTATAATATAGAGCTATATATTATCTTCTATGTAGTGCGACTCAGCTAAAAAGCAAGGCTCAAGTTCATTGGATCCCCAGCTTCACCAGCAGGTCTACTCTGTCCTAAAATTTTTTATACTTTCTCCTTCTGAGATCTGTAGCATTGATTTATAGCCAACTAAGTGTGTCATAGGAAGGGATGCTAAGCAGGGAAACATGCCAGCTGCGTTGGTGGTGGTTTGTGTTGGAATATGGATGCAAGCTGGAAATCTTTTGAAGTTTACTCAGCACTAGGAATGAAGCCCTTGGTGGAAGAAAGAGAGTGAGCAAGTGTGCAGCTGGCTGCAGAGGTTGGGTCTCTCTGAACTCATGGCTTTGGTGATCAGATCTGTGTCTGTGGTTTTTCTCTATCCAGTCTGGGTTTTGGGATGCGGATATTGAGAACATTTGGCTTTTGTGTTGACTTCTCCATCGTGGTTGAAAAGGGCCCCACCTGTGTGCAGCTGGAGTTTCATAATGTCACTGTAGGAAGGGCATAATCAGGAATGAGGAGTAACTGAATCTGAGTTGTTCTCGAGGACTGTGAGTTGGGTGTTTGGTGAACCCAGCAAAGCCAGAAATACAGGAAGTATTTTGCAGTGTCACCTGTCCATGGTTTCCCATGCTCCTGACCAGCAGTCTCTTCCATCGCTCTCCCCTCAGTGCCCTCCATGCTCTCCCCCTGACTGCAGGTGCTGGTGAACCTCAATGACATCAATGACAACTGTCCCACTTTCCCACGGCCCTACGAGGGTCCCTTTGATGTCACGGAGGGGCAGCCCGGCCCACGCGTCTGGACCTTCCTGGCCCACGACGGTGACTCGGGACCCAGCGGGCAAGTGGAGTACAGCATCATCGCCGGGGACCCCCTCGGTGAGTGGGGACATGTGGTACCACCACTCCTCTGGCTGCCCCATGGAGGAACCTGGCTTGTGGGAGCGAGGGCGGAAGTGTTTCAGCAAAGCCATCCTCCCTCCCAGCGCTTCTGCAGATTCAGCCTTTCAACACCAGGAAATCCTATTTTGAGCAACAGGAAACTTAACCTGTTTGTGGCCGGACAGGGGTTGGCCGGGGCTTGTGCAAGGGAGGGGGAAATCTGCTGAACAATAAAGGCAAACAAAATTTAAAAGGCAAAAATGCAGAAAAAGAAACTGAGCTGGAAGTGCACAGCCCTGTCCCCTCACTCCTGCGGGGTTTGCAGGGTGTTTGAGCATTGAGTTGCTTTGTAACCCCTGGCGAAGCTGTAGCTCCATGCACACCAGCACCCCAGAGGAGGTGGCAGCATAGCCATGGGCATCCCTGGCCATGGGGACATAGGGCTGTCCCTCTGTAAGCAGGTGATGACTTTAGCCCAAGGTGTCTGGAAGGCAGAGGCCAGTCTCATCTCCCACCTGACCCAGCTGCAAAGCTTTCCAGAACAACCAGGACACAACCCCTTGGCTTGGGGCAGTCCATGCCATGTAGCCCACCCTGCTGTGGCCATTTCATGGCAAGGGCAGGTGCCTGGGGGCCTGTTGGCTTCTTCAGAAAGGCTTAGTCAAGGCACAGGCATGTCTTACTTGGCTATTCAACCCATCCCCTGCTCCTGCTGGTACCTGGGGGTGCATCCAGGATAGTCCTGGCTGCCACAGTCCTCCCAGATGTGCAATAACAGGGTATGGTGTTGTGCCAAACCTGCCATGGTGCCTGTCCCCTGACTCCAAAATAAGCCATTCCCTTAAAAAAAAGGGCCACTTGCAGCAGCATGGCTTGAGGCAGGGCCCCTCTGTCTCCGGCAGGGGAGTTTGTGATCTCCCCAGTGGAAGGGGAGCTGCGGGTGCGGAAGGATGCTGAGCTGGACCGTGAGAACATCCCCTTCTATAACCTCACCATCGCTGCCCGGGATCGGGGGGTGCCCCCCCTCAGCTCCACGGTGAGTCCTCTGGGGCAGTGTAATGAGCTGCAGGGCGCCATCTCCCATCCTCAGCTCCTTCCCCCTGGTCTCTTCCTTCACTCTCCTCCCTTCCTTCTCCTTCCCCTTGTCCCTGGGGCTTTCCTCCCCCAAACCATAGCAGGCTGAGTGGGGAACCCCACCTCTTAGCCAGGGAGGGGGCAAAAGAATGATGGGAGGGATGGAAATACATGCCATGTGGCTGCACTGTTTCTCTCCCTGCAGATCCTGGTGGGTGTTCGTGTGCTGGACATCAATGACAATGATCCTGTGCTCCTCAACCTCCCAATGAACATCACCCTCAGTGAGAATGCCCCTGTCTCCAGTTTTGTCACCCGCATCCTTGCCCGGGATGCAGACCAGGGGCCAAACGCTCTCCTGACCTTCGACATAACAGCAGGCAACACAGAGAATGCCTTCTACATCAACAGCACTGTATGGCCCCAGGGGGGTGGGATGCTGGGACATGGAGGGTGGGCACCCCTGTACCTAGAGTCCTGCCTTCCCTGGGCGCCCATGGATGCTCTCTAGCATCCTTGCCCCGCCAGAGGTGTCCTGGGGAAGCACTCCTCTTGTCCCTTGTACCTATTTCCTCCTTCTTTTCTTGGTAGAGTGGCATTGTCTACGTAAACCGCCCACTGGACCGGGAGCAGGTGGCAGAGTACAGGCTGACTGTCACAGTGAAGGACAACCCTGAGCACATACGCAATGCCAGGCGGGTAATTATGGACACTGCCAGGGCCTCCAACAGTGCAGGTGGCAGGGCAGGTGGGAGAAGGGGTTCCTGCCGTGGCCAGAAACAGGCAGGAAATACCCCCAGTATTTCCAATAGAAACTACATCCCTTAAAAAGCATCCGGGGGTCACAAAGATGGGGCTGCAAACCCTTCCACAGCAGATAACTGGACCAGTAGGATTTAGGGCAAGTCAAACATCCCATGTTGATTCCATGCAACAGCAGTAAACATCACAGAAGGTCAGACAAATTTGGGCTGGAGAGCTGGACAACCACAATGACACCAGAGCACCTTTCGGCTCTGCCAATATGTCCCACACATCACCCTTCAAGCTGCAGGCTGGGAAGGGATGCCCAGTCCTGGGGTGAGGATCCCTGCAGACCCTCCAGGGGTGGTCTAGGGAGCACAGCATCATGGCCGCACAGGACTCCATCTTTGACCAGCACTAAGCAGGAGGTGGGAGAGGTGGGAGGTGAGCTCAAGGAAAGGACGTTGCAGTCATCACCCTCTTGTCCCTGCTTTCCTTTAGGATTTTGACCTGCTGGTCATTTCCATAGCAGATGAGAATGACAATCGCCCTCTCTTCACCCAAAGCTCCTATCAGGCCGAGGTGATGGAGAACTCATCCCCGGGTAGGTTTTTGCCTCCCTGTGTGGCTCCTGGACACTTACTTTGGGGATGGGCAAGGGGAGGTGTCTTCTGGACATCATGAAGGAGACATGATGCTGATCAGGGACAGGTTGCGCATCAGTGGAATGGGGATGCTGAGTATGAGGGGGTCCTGCTGACCACCCAGGGAGGTCAGCCTTGAGGACACTGTAGCTTTGCTGTTGGTGGAAAACCTTCCTGGCACAAGTCAGGCACAACCCTGCAAGAAATTGTCCCCATTTGGGAACTGCTTGGCTTCAGGCAGCAAGAGGCACCTGCAGTCTGAGTCGAGCCCTGGGGACAGCCTTGAGGCCATCAACCTGCCCAGCATCCCTGCAGGTGATGGGGTGCCATCCCTCCATCATCAGTACCTGGAGCCACCTTGTTCTCGCTGTTAGGGATAAATGGGTCCAGCTTGTCAAGGTAGACATTTCCCAGCCAAAGAGTTAGAAATACTCTTCTTTTATTTTTTTGCCTTCCTGCCATTTAAATTGCTCCCTGCTCCAAGGCCTCAGGTACCTCCCTGTCCCACCATCGAGGGACATCCCAGGCAAAGGGTTTGGGTGCCTTCAGGTGATGCCCTCGGTGGCAGGGTGCTCGTGCTGCCCATCTGATGGATGTGTCTGTCTGTTTGTTTTTAGCTGGATGTCCCTCTGCCTCACCTGGGCCTCACGAGTCGGTCTGCAAGGCTGCAGCAGCTGCCCCCCCATTGCCTCGTGCCCTGCGAGGCCCCACTCTGTCACCTCCTCCATCCATTCATTTCTGTCCCTCATGCACCACCGGGATGGGAGGGGGCTGTGGGAGGCTCCACAGGGAACTGATACCCTCCCTAACCCTTATTATCCCATCCAGGGACTCTGGTCACGGTGCTCAATGGACCCATCCTAGCTCTGGACAGTGACCAAGGCAGCAATGCCATAGTGACCTACCAGTTCTTGGAGGCATCCCTAGACTTCTTTGTTATTGACAACAGGACGGGTGGGTGACTCATCAGGTCCCTGTCCCCAGCCCAGGACCACCAGATAGCCATGGGGTCTGTCACTGGGCTTTTCCCCTTCTCCAGGTGTCATTTCAGTGAAGCCCGGCAGTGTGATAGACCGGGAGGCTTTGCTGGACCCTTGCCTGGAGTACACGCTGGTAGCTCGTGATGTAGGGGGGCTGAACAGCACCGCCAGCCTGGCAGTGACCATCCTGGATGATAATGACAACCGCCCCATTTTCCAGCCAGCATCCATTACGGCACGGCTGTTGGAGAACAGTCCCCCAGGTCAGGAGAGGGCCGGGACTGGGTGTGAGGGTGGGTGACAGGGAGACTTGGGTGTCCCCCTGGGACTGTGAAGATCCAACTCCCAGTGTCGGGGCTCACTAGGATGGGGTTGAAGGGAAATTTTAAAAGTAACCTTCTACATTACAGTATTTGCCTTGGGACTGCGGGCTTATTGCTGCTGCCCTCCTCCCTTCGCTTAAGAGGGCTGTGTCCCCCCTTTCCAGGCTTCTCCGTCCTCCAGGTGATGGCGACGGATGCTGACAGCAGCCTCAACCAGCAGCTGGATTACCGGATTGAAGGTGGTGGCCAAGACAAGTTCCTGATTGATGCCACCACAGGGGTGATCCGGGTGGCTAACATCAGCATCGATCGGGAGGAGCGGGATGCCTATCGGTTGATGGTGGTGGCTGTGGACCAGGGCACACCAGCACTCTCAGGCACTGCCACTGTCAGCCTCTTCATTGACGACATCAACGACTGCCGTCCCGAATTCATCAACCCCATCCAGACGGTTAGCATCCCTGAGTCAGCCGCGCCTGGCACCGTGGTGGCTGAGATGACTGCCATTGACCGGGACCTCCACCCTCGCCTGGAATACTACTTGCTGGAGATCGTGGCCCGCGATGACACAGATGCAATAGTGCCCGGACAGCAAGGAGTGTTTGCAGTGGATTTTAGGACAGGTAGGAGAGCAGGAAGGGCAGTGTGGGCAGCTCGGACCCCTCTCCTTGCTTCTGCTGCTTCTTCTTCTCTGCCTGGAGGTAGGTGTCTGAGGCATGGGGAGATGATGCTCCCCTCTTGCCTCCCCACTCTCGTCCTTTGACTGCTCTGTCTCACCCTGCCCTGTCCTCTCTCCCCAGTCAACTGACTTAACTAACCTGTTTCTTTCCTTTCCGGCTCTCAGCCCACCAGGTTTGTCTCTGTGTCTGTGCTTGTTTCATTCTCTGTGCCATCCGTCACCTCCCTCCATCTCACCCATCTCCATGGCAGGCAGCCCCACAGTGGGCTGGGGGCTGCTCAGCCTTGGCAGACCGGATGCGGGCACCCTCACTGGGGGAGCAGAAGGGGCACTCTGGGGTAGGTGGTGGGCTCTACCCTTGGGGAAGGAGGTCCAGGAGCTCCTCACGTCTGTTTTGGAAGCACAGAGCTGACTCAGGAAAGAAAAGCACCCTTGTTGGAAGTGATATAGTACAAGACTCTTAAAGGTACCTGGATGCTGAGCCTAACATAAATGGGATCATGCAGGGCAGCAGCAGCAGTTGCTCCCAAGCCCCTCATCTACACAACCCAAACCCTTACCTGGCTAAGGCAGCATAAGAACCTGTTAGCTGGGCAGCAGGGAGCACGCAGGAAGGCAGGAGGTGGAAAGCAGGGGGAGGGAAGTTGTCTCCTCCTGTAGCTATTAAGTGTTTTCCCTGTTTAGCCTTTGGGGAGAGGCAGGAGAGCAAGTGCAGCAGAGAATGCAGTAGTTGGCTGGTACAGACCAGTCTGCTGAGGGTCCCCAGTGTGGGCGGTGCAGGCACCACCTGTGACACCCATCTTTTTGGGGTTCCCAGGAGCTGTGAAAATCAAAAGTCCCCTCAACCGGGAACTGGTGGCCACCTACGAGATCACCATCTCTGTCCATGACAATGCCAGTGAAGTCATCGACCGCTCAGTCAGCGTACCCAATGGTAAGCATGGGCTCTACCCAGGGAGTGCAGGGTCAGGGCTGGCACAGCCTTTCCCAGTGCAGCTTCTGAGTAGCTGGCTGCTCTCCCACCTCCCTCTCTATTCTGAACAGCAAATTTCTAGTGGGACCAGTCTTGGACCAGCTCCCATCAGTTTCAGGTTCTCCTTTAGCGAATGGCCCTGACAAGCCAGGGCTGCACTGGGGATGGAGAGGGCTGTGTGCCCATAACTGTGCCATAGGAGACACCCATTTCTTCATTACCATCTCCATCATGTCTTGCCTGCTCCTGGTAAATTGAGGCCTGCATGTGAGAAAGCACACAAAAATCAGGAGTAGGTCTGAAGTTGGCGTCCCACAGCCAGCTCAGGGCATAGCAGCTTTACTGATTGTATTTTTTCTTGATTAACCAGCACCATTTAGTTTTATGCTTGTGTCTTTGCAACCTTCCTTTCTCCCATTTTTGATTCCCTTTTTTTTCTCACTTCCTCTTCCTTTTCTCTTCACCTGTGGTGTCCACCATGGCCACAGCCAAGCTGACAGTCAATGTCTTGGATGTCAATGACAACACCCCCCGCTTCCGCCCCTTTGGCGTCACCTATTTCACTGAGAAGATCCTGGAGGGAGCCACGCAGGGCACCACACTCATCTCCATCTCAGCAGTGGACCCAGACAAAGGTGCCAATGGGCAAATCACCTATGAGCTGCTGAACCTCTCCCCGGAAGGCTACGCCTGTCTTGAAGACCAGTCGGCAGGTCGGTGACCTGGGGAGGGGGAGTCTGAGGCAGGTCAGTGGCCTGGGGCAGGTGTCTCATGTCAGGGTCTGACATCCTCTAGGGAAGGTTGTGGCCAACAGGACGGTGGACTACGAGGAGGTGCAGTGGCTGAACTTCACTGTCCGAGCTTCTGACAATGGCTCTCCTCGCAGATCTGCTGAGATCCCGGTGTACCTCCAGATAGTGGACATCAATGACAACAATCCCATTTTCAGCCAGCCATCCTACCAGGTGAGCTGGGGTCCCCTGTTCAAGTCCATGTGGGGCTGAGCAGTGCCTGCCTGGTGAAGTCAGGCATAGAGCTAGGGGATTCTCCAGGGTCACCACCTCTTCCCTCTGCCTGTGCTTGAACCATGTGAAGAAGATGGTCAACCAACCAATGTACTCTTGAATGTGTGAGATCTTGTTCTGGGCCCAGCTGTGCCCACCCCTGGGTGCCCCTCTGTGCCTGCTAAAAGTGTAAGTGATGAAACAGCCAGTCCCGCCTGCTCCCTTTGCTTGCAGAAAGCTGTCTTTGAGGATGTGCCATTGGGTACAGTCATCCTGAGGGTCAAGGCCACAGATGCAGATTCTGGGCGGTTTGCTCTCATCCAGTACAGCCTGGGAGATGGAGAGGGCAAGTTCGGGATAAATCCCAATACGGTAAGGAGCCAGCTGAGGTTGGAGCAGGGGGGAGAAAGGGAGGGGAGGCTGACAAGGTCCCACCTTGTTCCTTGCTCCCACACCTCACCTTCTGCCCCTTCTCAAGTACCAGCTCTGCCAGACGAGGTCCACCTGAAGGTCTTTATGTGCTGCAGGGTGACATCTACATCCTGTCAGCCCTGGACCGGGAGAAGAAGGATCACTACACACTGACAGCTGTGGCCAGAGACAACCCTGGGGACATCTCCAGTAACCGTCGGGAGAACTCTGTGCAGGTAGGGTTCTCCTCCTCCCGCCACCCCTTGTGAAGGTGGTCACCAGCAAGAAGGTGGTGTACCTCAGACTTTCCTCCTCAGCAGACTAGTTGGTCTTTGGGAGGAATCAGGCAGAAGGAAGAGCAGATGGCCTCAGGGCTGTGGGGTGGATGGTGCAAGGGAATTTGTGCTGCAGGGACAGCATGTCTGTAGGAGTGGCAGGGGAGGGTGATGCTATTGTCTGCAAGTGCTCTAGCATGAATGGGTGCCCCAGCCACAGCAGCCCCCATTGTTGGAGGCAGGAATTCAGCTAGCAGAACCAAACAAATAGCAGGAAGGGCACCACAGTCTGGGAGTGTAGCCCTGGGTCACAGCAGGGGTGCAGCCTCCAGAGCTTGCCTAGCCATCTCCAGCCTCACGTCACCAGCTGGCTGTGCTTTGTCAAAGGTGCTGATCACAGTCCTGGACATCAATGACTTCAGGCCCCAGTTCAGCAAGACCCAGTTCAGCACCAGCGTCTACGAGAATGAGCCAGCAGGGACATCGGTGATCACCATGACTGCCACAGACCTGGATGAAGGGGATAACGGCATCGTGACCTACAGCATCGAGGGCCCCGGAGCTGGTAGGTAATGGTGGTGGGGTGCTCTTCCCCAGGAAGGAGGGTTATGATGGAGGAGACATAGGGACCAAGCCCACACCCCATGTACTGCAGCTGTTTTGAAACAAGGTTGTGCATGCACTTCCAGGAGAAAAACCGAAAGTGTAGAGCTTTCGGTATTGCTCCACAGTACCCAGTTCCTCATGGTGTGGCATGTTATGGCTTCATCCTGCCCCCCACCATTGCCTTATCCTCGTTTCCCCCAGCACAACAGTGCTTTCTCTGTAAATGTGTCTTGGAGCAAACTCACTGCACACTTCAGAGTAAAATTAAAAAAGGCTAGAAGGTTTTGGGTGGATAGTGATAGTGCCTGAAATGCAGTATATCTCTGCACACTGAGGAGTGATGGGAACCAGGCAAAAGCCAACATGAATGTAGAGGGGAATGGCAGAATATTCACTTTCCTGAGACCCATAGGCTCCCCTGACCACTGCCTGGGCAGGAGTAAAACATAGCTAGGGGTGGCCTGAGAGCAGGGCCCTTGGCACTGGCGCATATCAGGGATATGGCAATGGGCAGGGATGCTCTGAAAACCCTGAGACCACCCACATGCCCACCTCAGATGGGCAGCTCTGCTGCATCACCCCTTGATGGGGATTTCCCAACAGTGAGGGGTGTGCTTCAGCTGGTATACTGGTTTCTGACTGCAATTTGTCTGGTGCAAAGTGTCCTGAGCCAGAGATGTGGTTTTTTTTTTTTCCTCAGAGGCTTTCAAGATCAATAAAGACTCCGGGCTTGTCACGTCCCGGCGACGCTTGAAGTCCTATGAGAGGTTCAACCTGACCGTGGTGGCCACGGACAAAGGCCATCCCCCTCTCTGGGGGACTACCATGCTCCACATTGAGGTCATCGACATCAATGACAACCGTCCTGTCTTTGTCCGCCCACCCAATGGCACCATCCTGCACATCAAGGAGGTAAATCCCTTGAGAGATAGGGGAGGTAATGACATGACAAGACCATTCCCAGGGGTCCTCCTGCCTACCAGTGGCAAAATCCAATCTCCATTTCCACCAGGGGTGAAACAAGACCTTGGTTTAACACGTGGCAAGAAGGTCATGGGGCTGGACCGTCAGCAACAGCCCCTCTCCATACGTGCGAGCAGGGATGCTGGGGCAGCTCTGGGGAACAGAAACCCCAGCAGCATGCAAAATAAGTAAACAGCCAGTCACTGCGGGACAAGCCTGTTTATAATCAAGGGCCAAAATGCTGACATTTAAGATGTTTCTTCTTTCTGGGAAGCCAGGCTTGGCTCAGCAAGTCCCCAGCATATACACAGAGCAGGCACCATGTGAAAGGGAATCATGGTCTCATGTTGCCAGCCTCCAGTTGGATTTTGGCAGTGGGAGCTTGCTGATCCTGATGCAAGGGGGTTTGGAGGGGTAGGGGGAGCAGGTGGTGGCTAGCATGCAATGCTGGGGCTGAAGGGCTGCATATGTGCAAACAGGAGATCCCCCTGCGGTCCAATGTCTACGAGGTCTACGCCACGGATAAAGATGAGGGCCTCAACGGAGAGGTGCTCTACAACCTGCTGAAAACTGGGGCAGGGAACAAAGACTGGGAGTATTTCAGCATTGACTCGGTCAGCGGGCTGATCCAAACGGCTATGCGGCTGGACAGGGAGAAGCAGGCGGTGTACAATGTGAGCCGGGCGGCAGCACAACTGCAGGGTGGCTGGGAAGGTCCTCGAGGCGGTGGGTCTGGTGCAGGCCTGGCGGGTTGCAAATGATGTGGTGGGGATGAGGTCAGCTACAGCAGTTGTGAAGATGCCACAACTTAGCAGGAATTGGGTTGTTATCAAGTGGCACCAGGGAGTTGAATCCTGGTGGGCCCATTCCCAATTCCCTGTTAAATCCCCCCAAAATCCTCTGTCCCCCAGCTGTTCTCACTGTTCCTACCTCAGCAGTGTCTCCTGCCCCACGTGGTTTTGCCCAGGATCACCCTTTTGCCTCTCTCCACAGCTGATCATCGTGGCCTGTGACCAGGGACAGCCAGCCTACGAGACCATGCAGCCCCTCCAGGTTGCGCTTGATGACATCGATGACAATGAGCCCCTCTTCCTCAGGCCACCTGTAAGGTGCCAGGATGGAGGGGTTGCAGTACAGGGCATGCAGGGATGGGGGTGTCAGCGAGCGTGTGTGGTGGAGCATGAACTGCTGGGCATCATCATGATGGGGAGCATGAGCACTGCTGGGCATCATCATGGTGGGGAGCATGATGGGATTTGTCCATTTTTTTTTAAAGCCAGCTCAGTTGTCATAATCCTCCCTTCTCCTGGGGTCTGTGGTAGAAGGACAGTCCCCAGTACCAGGTCCTCTCCGTCCCGGAGCACTCACAGCCAGGCACTGTGGTGGGGAACGTCACTGGAGCAGTGGATGCAGATGAGGGCTCCAATGCCATCGTCTACTACTTCATAGCAGGTGGGTGCCAAGTAGGGAGGGGATGGGCAGCTCTTCGTCTCCTTATACAGTCCTCACCAAGGGTTTCTGTCATTTCCATCATGTCCTCGTTGCCTTTCTGCCCTGGTCAGTGGGTGAGGTGGCATTTCAAAACTGTTGAGCCCAAAGGGGAATAACAGGGTACCCCTTTCTGCACTCAGATGGGAACCAGGAGAACAACTTCCAGCTGAGCCGAGAGGGGAAGCTGAAGGTCTTGCAAGACCTGGACCGGGAGAAGGAGCCATACTACTCCATCATCGTCAAAGCATCCAGCCAGAGGAATTGGAGCCCTCCTCAAGGCCAGCAAGCAGGCAGAGCCCAGCCCTGGGATCTTAGTGGGGACCTGACCCTTCAGGAGGTGCGAATTCTCCTGGACGACATCAATGACCAATCCCCCCAGTTCACCAAGTCAGAGTACACAGCAGGTAAGGGGTGCTGGGATCTGGGGGGAACCAGGAGCCAGTGGTGCTCCAGGTAAAATCCAGCCACATGAAGGGGCAGTGAGAGCCAGCCTGGCCCCAGGTCCCTGTCCTGTCTCTCTCTCAAAGGGGTTGCCACTGATGCCAAGGTGGGATCAGAGCTGATCAGAGTGGTTGCAGTGGATGCCGATGTAGGCAATAACAGCCTGGTCCTGTACAACATCTTGGGCATCCGCTACATCAAGCAGCACTCCAATGACACTGAGGAGGTGGCCAACATCTTCACCATAGGTGCGCTCCCTGCATGCCAGAGACACCCCCGTGGCCAAAGACAACCCCATGGCCAGCATCACTAGTCTTTGGCTTGTGACCGTTCTTCCCCCAGGAACCCTTGATGGGATCCTGCGAACCTTTGACCTCTTCACGGCTTACAACCCTGGCTACTTTGTGGTGGACATCATGGCCTCTGACCTGGTGGGCCACAACGACACAGCCATTGTGGGGATTTACATCCTGCGAGATGACCAGCGGGTCAAGATCATTATCAACGAGATCCCAGACAAAGTCAGGCAGTTTGAGGAGGAGTTCATCAGCCTGCTGTCCAACATCACGGGTGCTATTGTCAATACAGATGATGTGCAGGTAACCATCCACCTTTGAGGTTGCTTTGAGGGGTAGATGACCTTCTGCAAGCTGCTTGGAAGGTGTCCTTTGAGGGTATAAACCGCTGAGCTCTGAAGGTCCTCATACACATGAGGGTGGGGCATACCAAAGGGGTCCAAACCCATGTCATGCTTGAGGGTCTCTTATCACATGAGCACACTTCAAGGCACCTCTCCCACAGTGCAGACCTTGCTGTCTCTCCCCAGTTCCATGTTGACAAGAAAGGTCGGGTGAACTTTGCACAGACAGAGCTGCTGATCCATGTGGTGAACAGGGAGACCAACCGCATCCTGGATGTGGAGCGGTATGTCACCTGGCCTGTCACCCAACCCATATCCTGGCCCGCTGGGTCCTTGGGGAGCCTCATTAATGTCAAGATGCCCAAGCAACCCTTCTCTTCCCAGGGTGATTCAGATGATAGATGAGAACAAGGAGCAGCTGAGGAACCTCTTCAGGAACTACAATGTACTGGACGTGCAGCCTGCCATCACTGCCCAGGCCCCAGACGACCTCTCAGCTCTGCAGGTAATGGTCCAGCTGGAGTGGAGATGGCTGCTGCTTGCAGGTGGGGCAATGATGTCCCATCCCATCCTCCATGGCCCTCCGTGATCTGGAGATACGTTTCACCCAGATAATTTCAGGAGAGTGCCCATCACTGGGTACCAGAGGTTGCCACTACCCCTTTGCTCTCCTAGATGGCGATCATCGTGCTGGCCATCCTGCTCTTTCTGGCTGCCATGCTCTTCATCCTCATGAACTGGTACTACCGGACAGTGTGAGTAACCCCCAGGCTCTGCCTCACTGGCCAGGGGGACCCATGTAGCTGCTCCCAGCCCTGACAATGCCAGTAAGCAAAGGAGGTCATCAGCTTCCCAACACATTCTGTGCCACGATTCAGCCTAGTTCAGAAATTGCCCCTCTTCCCCCAAAGTATAATGGCTTCAATAGTGATAGCAGCTCTGCCCCCCAAGCATGCCACCTTATAGATATAGGGGCTGTTTGCAGGGTTATTGCAAATCTGTGTCCCCCTCTCCTTTGGAGCATCTTCTTTATTTTCTTCCCTGATTTGCTGTATTTCCTTCACAGGCACAAAAGGAAATTGAAAGCCATAGTGGCTGGCTCCACTGGTAAGCAGTGTTTGGGGTTTTCCAGATGCATGAGATAGCAGGGTGCATAAAGAGCATAGAGGGGGTGACCTGGGGGATGTCTGTGGGGTGTAAATTCGAAGTGATCCTGCCCAGCAAGGCCCATGGGTGGGAGGCTTTTCTCAGCTCCTAGGCTCCACATTACCAGCTGCATCCCAGTATGCTTCTCATGCCACCGGTGCCTTTCTGGTCACTGGATTTCCGTCCCTGATAAAGAAGTGCTGCCCTATGGTTTACTGCTCAGCCCACCAACATGCCACTCTTTAACTCCCGTCCCTGCTTCTTTCAGGAAACAGAGGTTTCATGGACATCATGGACATGCCAAACACCAACAAGTACTCTTTTGATGGGTGAGTTCTCCCTTTCCTTCCCTTCCCTGGTTTGCCACCTTGCAGGATCACATGCTGCTCCCAAGAGAGGGATGCCTGCGTTTTGTAGCCAGAGATGCTTGGGATGTGGAGATGCTGTGCCTTTCTGCTCTGCAGAGGGATGCAGCCAGGCATGCCATGGCTGCTTGCCTTGAGAGCTTTCAAAGCCAAAAGACCTTGTGCTTTCTCCTGTGGCTCCATCTCTGCCAATACTGGCCGGGCTTGGGGTAAGCAGAGATGACCAGTGGGTGTCGACACACCTCTGGATCCAGATCAGCCGAATTCATGCCCCCACACGGCAGGAGGAGGCAGCACAACCTCAGCATCCGGGCTTTGGATGGGGTTACGGATGGTGCGGCTCCTTCCTTGTGCTGAGAGCTGCTCCTCTCCCCTGGGCAGGGCCAACCCGGTATGGCTGGACCCCTTCTGCAGGAACATGGAGCTGGCAGCACAGGCAGAGCACGAGGATGACCTGCCGGAGAACCTGAGTGAGATCACTGACCTCTGGAACAGCCCTGCCCGCACCCATGTGAGACACGGCCCCCAGAGGACCCCTCGTGCTGCGCCCGAGGCCCGTGCCTCAGCTACTCTCTCCTCCCACAGGGGACCTTCGGGAGAGAGCCTTCTGCAGCCAAGCCCGAGGATGACCGCTACCTGCGGGCAGCCATCCAGGAGTACGACAACATCGCCAAGCTGGGGCAGATCATGCGGGAAGGACCCATCAAGGTGAGTGTTGAGCGTGGGCATCCTCCACCCAGGGGTCTTCTCCAACTGCTACAGCTTCCAGGTTGACAGCTGCGGTGCCGGAGGGTGTTGCCTCATAAAATACTGGGATGGGGTCAGCCTCCCTCCAACCAAGCGGTGTCCCTCAGGTAACCCACCATCTCTCCCCCTCCACCCAGGGCTCTCTGTTGAAGGTGGTCCTGGATGATTACATGCGCTTGAAAAAACTCTTTGCCCAGCGGATGGTGCATAAGGCCACCGCCAGTCAGGGGGACCGCTCCTCGGTCTCGGAGGTAGATGTGGTGTGCATGGGCATGGGGAGATGCTTGCCGTGCCCTCTGGGATGCAGTGTGTCTTCTCAGCCCTTCTCAGTCGCTTCCTGCAGCTGTGGTCCCCGTCACTCAGTGGTCTCCCCATTCTCTGCTTGGCCAAAACAAGCCAGACACTGGGTTTCCACTGAGGCTGCTGGTTCCCCACAGTGCTCCAGCTCTCGTATCCCTCTGAGCATCAGCAGCTCCTTAACCCTCAGTCTCTGGGTGGGCTCTGTCCATCACCTCCTGTCTCTCTGCCAAAGGTGGCCATGAAGCTGCAGGTCCCTACACACATGCAGGAGCACCTTCCCTCCCCTGTGCTCCTCTGAGCTTATCTGAGTTTTGAGGCAAAAAGGCTGGGACAGAGGGTTTGGTGCAGAAGGGCTGGTGAGGGGAGCAGCAACTCCTCTTGCAGCCTTCCCCCTCTTCATGGAGGACAAAACATGGGGCATACAGAGCAGAGGAGAGCAGAAGGATGGGAGACACCCTTTCAACCCTTCTGTCCCCTTATCCCTCCTCACCCTTATCTGCCTCCAGCCTTCCTTCAAATCCTTTCCTTGTCTGCCCCATACAACCCCAAACCCCAGCCCGGGTCCAAAATCCCCTTTGGCTGCTGCGGGGGGCTGCTGCTGGACACACCACCTGGCTGGCAGTTGGTGCACCCACCAGATGAGTGAGCGATCTGGCTGGAGACCATCATCGTGCTGGTGATCCTCATCACCATACTTCAGAAGAGGAGGGTACTATCCCTCCCACTGAGCTCCAGCATTGCAGACGGTTTGGAGGCAGGAAGCAGGACTTGCTCTGGACACAGTAGTGATTTCTCTGCTCCATGGACTTTTTACAGCTGATCCAGAAGGAGCTGGAGGAGGAGGAGGGGGAGCGCAGCCCCAGCCAAGGCAGCCTCCGCTTCCGTCACAAGCAGCCAGTGGAGCTGAAAGGTCCCGATGGCATCCACGTGGTGCACGGCAGCACGGGCACGCTGCTCGCCTCTGACCTCAACAGCCTACCCGAGGACGACCAGAAGGTGCTGGGTCGCTCGCTGGAGACTCTGACCACCGACTGCGGGGGCTACAGTGACCACAACGCCCGCACTGAGTCGGCCAAGTCCACCCCCCTGCACAAGATGCGGGAGGTGATCATGGAGAGCCCTCTGGAGATCACCGAGTTATGACGAGCAGTGCTGGTGGTGGTGCTCCTCTAGGCAAGCTGGGGCCGGCGGGGATGAAGCACAGATCAGGGGGTTGTGGTGAGGGCCAGGGGTACCCCAAGACCAGCACTTGGCCCCCCCTTCCCCTGCACGAATCCAGGCCAACCGGTGTGCATAGCTCCGGCAGCCTTGGAGAGCTTGGCCCCAGGAAAGGGCTCTCAGGACTGGTATGCTTTTACTCGCCTGTCATTTATCCATGAAAGCATTAATTTTTTTTTATTATTTTTTCTTATTAAAAAGGGGTTTTTTTTAAGAAAAAAAAAAAAGCAAAATGAATCCAATGAGTCCAGGCTGGACAGGGGTGAAGGTGCAGCAAAGGTGCAGATGATGTGCCGCATCCCCGGGTGTGGACTGGGGACAAGCAGCCATCATACCTCAACCACAGGCACAGGGAGGGCCAGGCAGTGTGAGGAGAGGCCAAGTCCATTTGGCATTAACAGCACCTTTCCAACAAGGAAAGACCCAAAAAAACCCAAACCAAACCTGAAAACATTTCTCCATTTTGCTGGCTTTACCAAAACATGTTGCGATGTTGAAAGAGACTGACAATAACTGGGGCTTCTGGATGTGGAGTGCTCGTGCGTGTTTTTTCTTGCCCTTTTCTTTCCCCTTCTCTCTTTATTTTGGGTTCGTTCATTTGGGGATTTGTTTCCAGTCGTAACCTTGTGGAGAGTTTCGGGCACGATCTGTTACGGGACTCAGAAATACACTGTCTATGGCTTTGGGTAACCTGTCTGTCATCCTTCCTCCCTGATCACATTCCTGGATTCAGCTTACTCAAAAGACCTTTTGAAGAGAAAACGCCCTTTTCCCTTTAATTCACTCCTCAACCCATCACCTTCACAAGAGATGCTGCCCCAGGTTTTGCTGCACCCCAGATTTCGTGGGAAGCATTAAACCTCCCACAGGTTTGCCCCATCTTACACACCAGGAGAAGCAGGAGGGAGACAACCAGCTGCGCTCATGGGAAGAGTTTATTTTCAATGAGATGCTCCCATGCACGCTCAGGACTGGGCACTGTGGGCATCTCCCTCCTGCAGCACGGAGGGACAAGCCAGTGCCCCGCTGCCCCTCTCTACCACAGCTGGGTCAGCACAGGGGCACCAGCAAGGATGTGTGGGTGAAAGGGACTGTTTGCCCCCAAACTCACTCATTTTTTGTTCAGGGAATACTTAAGGTATATATATCTGTAAATTTAATCCACTGTGTTTCTTTATAGGGCAAGAGGGGGAAGGGAGGTGTAAAAGAAAGCCACACCAATTCGAAGAGGGACCAGCAAAGTGCTGGGCTTGCCAAAAGCTGACAAGACCTGTGGTGTGAGGCTGCTGGCTGCCAGCTGCCCAGATTTGTCTAGCATTTGGGCAGCAGAAACCATTCCAGCCTGTTCACGTTGCAGGATGTGGGTCTTACAAGGGGGATGGGGATAGACGTGGGGATGGGGATTTTACAAGGACTCTGAGAGACAACAAGGCTGAATCCTCAGTCTTGAAAATACCAATGAGTCCCTTAACCCGATTTAGAAATCCAAACCGCAGGGATGGAAAAGGAAGTGGCAGAAGTGTCTGGGTCACCCCACAGCCCCTGCCCAGATGGTCAGGCTGGTGGGCTCCTGCCATTGCCATCCACGGGTGCAGGTGCATCGCAAGGGAGGGTATCTGCGATCCTGAACCAAAACAGCAGGGCAAGCACAGCCAGCCGAGGAGGTGACTCCTAGTTCCATAGGTGACGCTGGCAGTGCTCAACAGCCTGTGGGAGAGACGGGGAAGGATGATGGTGGGAGGCAGGGTCTCCTGGCTCACTGCAAACCCAGGGGAGGAGATGTGGCCAGCACTTACCTGGCACTTGATCGCTGTGGCCATGTTCTTGCACCAGTATTGCGGGCCCAAGGCACAGAGGTCTGAGCCCAGGAGATCCTCCTCGGATGAGTCACAAGCTTTTATTTTCTGCATGGCAAACGATGGGAGGTGGAAGAAGAAAACCCATGAGCACCCTTTTATCCCACTGCCCCTCTCCCAGACCCCCAGGCTGGGACAAAGGATGCCCACCTGGGTGGGTCGGGGCTGCCCCAGGGACACTTACAGTGCAGACGAAGGTGGGGTCCATCATCTGCACGAAGAGCCGCACAGCCTCTGGCTCATACTGCACCACGAGTGCTTCACACTGGGAATGAGAGAGAGGTGTGAGCACAGTGAGGTGTGTCAGGGGGTCCCCACCGGGCAGGCACTCCCCGCAGCTCACCGTGCCAGTGAGCGGTGCGGGCAGCAGCTCGCAGCCCTTCTGCAGCATGTCACCCAGCTCCGACAGCGTCTCGTTCTTCAGCAGCTCGTTGTCAAAGTACGTGATGATGATCTGGCAGACGTTGCAGAATGCTCCCGCACCCACTGCCAGCTGCTCCAGCATGGCAGGCCCTGTGGGACACAGCGGGGCCTGTGTTAGCAGTGTTAGCACCCCTCTCCCAGGGGACATGGTGCCTGGGTGCCACCCGGGCCCCCCAGCTCACCGCGGCGGGTGTCCCCGCTCCGGGGGCAGCAGCGCAGCATGGTGCAGACAGCCGCCGGGTCGGTGGCCTCCAGCAGCATGATGACCACGGCTTTGCCATAGGAGTCAACGAAGTCCTTGCACTGCCCGATGACGCTGTGGGGCAGCATGTAGCACACCTTCTCGATGTCGTTCACCAGTTGCTCCTGCCGGGAGAAGGCAGGCAGAGAGAAAACCACACTCCTTGCTGCCCCCTTTCCCAGTGCCCCCATCCCTGGACAGCAGCAGCGGAGCTCACCTCCGTCACGTTGTTCTCCAGGAGGCTTTCGGCCGCTTTCACAGCAAATTGGCACATCTCACACAGTGGAGTGGTCCCTTCCCTGTCCTGTGGGAAAAAGGCAGTGGGATGCACACTGAGCCCCGCCAGCGCTGCCCCCATCCCACCCAGCCATCAACCCCCACAAAAGATATTCCCCACCTTGGAAAAATGGAGATGCTTGAGGGGAAAAGAAAAAGTAAAATAAGGCTCCTCCTTCCCAGCATTTGGATTTGAAGGAGCATGTTTGAGTCGGGAGAGGTCCCCGCTTACCCACAGCGTGCTCAGGACCTGTATCATCTTCTCTGTGAGCAGTGTGTGGAAGGGCAGCAGTGAGGAAGAGGAGCAGAGTCCCAGCTGGCCACACAGCTCCATGGGGTCCTGGGGAGAGACGTCTTAAATCAGGTGGGCATCACCCCCCAGGAGGGTAAGTCTGTGCCCTCAGTTCCCAATGGAGGGTGATTTCAGCCAGTTGGGGCATGGGTCTCGCTTACCTCAGCCAGCTGCCGGTGGAGGGACCAGAAAATGGAAAGAAAAAGAGACAATAAAAAGGAATTACAACAGTTGTAAGCCAGAGAGAGGGGAAAACTATTTGTAGGGATATAAAGCAGTGGGGTTTAACTAAAAAGACAAGAGTAGGGCCCTGCTCTTGCTGATGAGGTCCCACTGGCTGTGCTGCTTGGGACACACACCCCCCAACCCCCCCCACCAGCACCCACCCATCCCTGGCAGCCCCGGGGAGCTGCTCACCCACTTACCATGTACTGGAGCAGCCGGACGGCCGTGTCCATGTACTCGGCCAGGTAGTGCTTGCACTGTGCAGGGGAGACACAACGTCAGCACACGGGGTGGACAGACACCCCCCCACCCTGCCCACAGCACAGTCTGCCTGGGAGCTGCCCAAAAGCTGCAGAAGACGCTGGCATGCCCAGCATGACAAGAGCACCCTTACCTGCTGTGCCAGGTTGGGTGCCAGGCCCTCACATGCCCACTCAGTGCGGGCCACCAGCGCCTGAGTGAAGGCGGCATTGGTCCCCAGCTCCAGCTGCATAGCGGCCACCAGCCGCAGGCATTCCTCACACACCTCTTCCTTCTCCTGTAGGATAACATGGGCAGGAACACCTCAGTAGATCCCAGAAATAAAACTGAGTGGCCCCAGTGCCTCCATTTTCCAGGCTGGGATTTAAATGCCCGGTCTCAATCTGAGGCAGCTTTTGGCCAGCATCTCTCTGGTCCCAGCCCTGCTTCCTGCAATATCCCAACCCAAAACTGGTGACACCCCTAATCAGGTGCCATTTCAGCTGTACAGTAAGCTTAATGTTTTTTAAAAATGATTGTTTAGTAGGTGCCGCTTTGCTGATTCTCATCCTTGAGCAGCATCAATGTCATTCCTGCCCGTGCCATAGTACCTGAGCCTCACCACGAGGCAGGTCCTGGGGATGGAGCAGGAGGGGCACGTTGGTGATGAAGGGAGTAACCAGGTCAGCAAAGTCCTGAGCAGGGCCGGCAGGGGCTGGTGGTGGTTCCTGAAACTTCAGGGCTCCTGTGGGGCTCTCCCGAGGCTGGCACAGCTTGATGGTCCCACACACCACCTTCGGGTCCGCCTGGGGGAGCAGAGGGATGGGGGCTTGCAGTTGCATCTGCCCCATTACCCTCCTCCCTTCAGCCACCAAGCCTGGGTCATTTCCATCCCCACCTCATTCCCATGGAGGTTTTGTCCCAGGCTCCAAGCACCTCCCTTGCTTTTCAAGCCCCCAGGATACCCCAAACCATGGGTAAACACAAACCCAAAGGGGTCGCCACCAGTTACCAGCACTTGCTTGCCCAGCTGGACGAGGATGAGGATGCCGGTGTCCACCATCCTCTTGCACTTCACAGACCAGTCCTGGAAGGGCAGGTACTGGCATTTCTTATCCAAGAAGAGCCGCAGCTTTTCCTAGGTAATAAGGGGAGAGCTCAGGAATAGGTGGCCCCCACTGGTGTGGGAGTGACAAGCCAGACCCACACTCCATGCCAGGCTGTGACCCACCTCGGTGCGGTTGTCCTGCAGGATCTTGCCTACCACAGAGACTGCCATCTGGCATAGGTGACATGGGATTCCCTTCTGCTGAGAGAGAGGACACAGTGGATGTTGCCACAACACCCAGACCCACAACTTGCTCCTCAGATCCCAAGCCAGATCTGTTTCTGATCCCCCCAGAAACACCCCACCAAGGGGCACTTCGGAATACCCTGGAGCACCAATGCTTTTTTGCTGCTCACTCTGCAGACATACTGCTGCCTGACACCATCAGCCAATGCTCCTCTGGGTACCCAGCACTGAGCTGGCCAGGCTGGGATTCTTCCCCCAGCCCTACACTTGGAGTCAGGATGGACACATCACTCCATGCCCCTGCATCCCTGCCTCCTGGCTCAATTACCCCCACAGCCTGGTCCCAGACGGAGATCTGGCAGAGCTGCAGCGTCCCACACTTGGCTGCTGTCACCACATCGCGGCACCAGTCCTCTGGCCGCTTGCTGCACTCGTGGAGGGGGCTGGCCTCAGCTTTGGGAGGGAGGAAAGAAAACCATCAGTGCCCCAAGAGCACCCCAAGACCATCTCTCTTGCCTTGCACCAACCGCTCCACCACCCTGCCCCGCAAGCTGGGGTGATGCTCTTTACCCTCCCACTGTGATTCACCCTCAGCTTTCGCAATGGTGGTGCGGTTGCTGGGTTTTCTAAATGATTTTATAAGCCCAGCAAAGGCAGGCTTTGCCAGGCCAGCGCGTGCTGCCAGCTTTACCAACAGTGTGTCCCAGCAGCTTTGGGCCCGTGCCAAAAGCAAAGCGAACTTGGGGATCATCACCCTCAGCCTCACAGCACCCTTCAACGCGCTGGGGAGGCGGCTGCTCATATGAAGGTCAATAAATCTTGCAGAAGGAGCCACACGGGGTGCCGGCACGCAGCCCCGCGCAGCAGCCGGTTAGCCACGCCGCGGCTCCCGGCAATGGTTGAGCAACCCTGCTTTGGGTTGTTATTTTTATTCCATTTCCTCCCAACGCCAGCATTTTCTCCTGGCTGAAAATCCCTGGCACAGTGGTGGCGGCGCCCACCCTGGCTGCCCAAGCAGCATGGTGGTATGGTGCAATGCCACTGGTTTAATTGCCACCTCGGCGTGTCAGGATTCATTTGGGATGGGGCGAGGGTTTGTTCCCAGCAGGGGCTGCGCTCACCCAAGATGCAGCTGGGCAGGAGGCAAGAAGCCAGCACAACCCAGGCCCTTCGCTACCCTGCTTTGGCAGGAGCTGCTCTGGAAATCCAGGGGGAACGTGGGGAGCAGCACATGGACAGACAGACCCAGCTGCATACCCTTGTCTAAGCAAACATCCCCTCTTCCCCCAGAGCATTTGCATACAACTTTTATCACTCAGCCCTGGCCCTATGATCTTGCATAGCAGGAATAAAGCCAAAGGCAGAAACAGCTCCTTCCGCCCACCCTGCCCTTATCAGGTTTCTCCCCAAAAGCTGTTTTCCTGCATGCCATATTTTGGCAACACCTTTGGCTCATTCGTGGGACATGTTGCGGCAGTGGCTTGAAACGCCCGGGGCCCACCCCAGCAAGTCCCCGGGAGTGGGAGCTGTGGGCAGGGAACCCCTGAGCCCCCTACCAGCCCCACTGCTCCCAGACACGCTGGCGCAGCTCAGAGGGTGCCTCTGTGGTGTTTCTGCAGTGATTACCCCATCGGGCTGACGGCAGCACTGGGGCATGAGTGAGCCCAGGGGCAGGGCGAGTCCCCCCTGCTTCCCATGGACGCCTTCCCACACAGCTCTCTCTCCAGCAGCACGAAGCCGTGGTCGCTGCATCAGCTGAGAGACAGACATTTAGGTTTTTAACTCTGGCACCAGCGTCAGGGCAAACAGGAATGGCGAGTCAGCGGAAGTATGATGCAGCAGCTCCAAAAAAAAAGGAGAGGGGAGGCAACAACCCCATAGCTTCTTTCTGAGCTGGTCCTGCCTGACCCACAGACACAGCCCAGACCAACAGCATAAGAATGCTGCCATTGACAGCGTAAGGGGATTTACGTGTCCTAAAAGACACTGGTGGTTTGGACTCACACCTTTGTGGCTCACAGCTCAGTGCCTACTCCTTGCCCTGCTCAAGATGAAACTCAGGCAAGTGAAGGGCCACAAAAATAATTAATACTAATCACAACACCCAACTACTGAGAGCAGGAGGAGCAGGTGGAAAGCATCACCACGGGGCAAGGAACCAGGGCAACTGGTGCCCTGTGAGTTCTCCTCCACATTTCAGAGCTGTGCCAGAGCAGCCTCATGCTGACAGGCACCCGGGCAGCAGGACGCCGGTTGATGCCATTTTCAGTGAAGCTGCAGCACGGAGCACAGGGTAAGCAGGGATGCAGTGTCCCCAGGGCAGCCAGGAGCACCCTATCCCCGGCTGCCAGCCCCCAGGGTGGGCTGGGCTTTCCTCAGGGGGGATCCAGCACCAAGCTCCACATCTGGCAGGGCTATGCCAGCATTACAAGGAGCCCCGGAACACGCTGGCTGAGCCGGCAGAGCCTGGCGAGCAGGTTGTGATGTAAAGCCTGGGGGTGGCGGTGTGGGCCCCAGCGCCCCAGTTCCTGCCCTGGTCCACACCCCTATTACAGCAAAAAATCCTAAATACACTCTTCCCAGCATCACTATCCTTCTCCAAGGCTGACAGTGGGCCCCGGTCCCATAGACACAGCGCTGTGCAGCCCAACCACTGCCACAGGAGCCTCCACCGGCTCCCAGGGCAGGCATCCCCAGAAGCACACATACCAAGCACAGGTGCGCATTCCTGCTCCGCCTGTTGCTGGCTGTGCACCCAACTGCCAGGCCATGTGTGTGCAGTCACGCCTCCACCACAAAGCCAGCACCCAGGCAGGTCACACCAGAGGAGCCCGATGGGCTGAGCCTGGGGTAAGGTAGGGTGCAAAAGAGGTTCTTCCCCCTAAAAGGTTGGGGTTTTTTGACTACAACAGCAGAGCTCCACAGTTTCCCTAGGGAAATGGCCCCTGGAGTAAGTGAATTCCCTTCAAGCAAGGCCCAGAGCTCCAGAACCAGGCTCTTCACAATTGGTTCGCTGGTGAGGGGCAGGGAAAGAGCCAGGTATCACTTCCTCACTCTTATGGGGGAGGCCTAGGGGACAGCAGCACAAGATCAGCTGCAGGAGGATTTGCTCACAGATACTCAAAGCTCCAGTGATGAGCAGGACAGCTTCAGGTGGCACCATGGTCACTCCATCATGCAAGGAGAACAAAGTCTGGTGTGAGTTTCTCCCACATCACACATACACAGCCAGGTCCCAATGCCCTCTCCCCCATTACTGCTAAGACACCCCGTCAAGTGGCCTCCCTTCTATACCACTGCAGAACACCAGCTCCATCTGAAGCCCTGCTGTCCAAAGGGAGGGAACAAACCACTTTTTGCCCTGACATCATCACTAAGGGCAGAAGTTGCAATGCTCATGTCCAGGTAGGCAAGAAGTCAAGCAGCCAGTAGTGCCACCAGCCTGAACTCTCCTCTAGCCTAACTCCACCACTACAGAGGGGCGAGGAAGCATGCTACAGAGCTTAAACACCACAGCTGCAAATAGTTTTGGGGTTCTGAGGGGTTTTCTGGGCTCTCCTTGAGTCCTACCCCCATGCCTGGCCTTACCTTGGTAGGAGCCCAGGCACACAGAAAGGATCAGCAGCACCCAGCCACTCCATTTGATCTCCATGCTGTTCCTAAGATAGTCCTCAGTGGCTGGTTCCGCTCCTGTGCTGCTCCCAGACTGAGGGATCTTGGATGGGCTGGGAGAAGTAGAGAGAACCCACACCCACACAGGGCAATTACCACACCCCTCTCCTTATGGCTTGATTATAAAATCATCATCACCAGCCTGCAAGTAGAGGGAGGGACCAGAGCCAGGCAGGTATTCCCGGGAAGTCAAAACCAGCCCAGAACCTGCTGCTCAACACTAACTATTCCTGGCTGCAAAGTGTAGACCCAACCAGGGAGAACTGTCCTAACACCATGCAATGCAGCTATTTCCCATGCTCTTCACAAAATTCACCCTTATGATGCATTCATAACAGATGAATGCATCAGCCCTTACAAAAAAAAAGTCAGTAGTGAAGATACTAAAGACCATTAAATTTAGGACAACTGAATTAATGGGGTATTGAGAGGTAGCCTCATAGTTTGCTTAAAACATTTTAAAAGTCACATTTTGTTTAAAACAAAGCAAGGAATGAAGACAAAAGGGAAGCAGACACATTAAATGCAAGTCAGCACTGAAGCCTGGTATCAAGCAGCTTCAGCAAGAACTCCCTCCAGCCCACACCAGGCAGAGGAATTGCAACACGGGACTGTTGCCTCACATCAGGCATTGTGTTTGTCCAGGGAAGAGAACAGCAGTGCAATCCCTGGCAAGCCTCTAGCCTGCATCTGTGCTCAACATAGCAAAGGCTTGATGGGACATGCATACTGTAAGGCAATGGCAACTCAATGGGAATTAGAGTCCTGTCATTCACCCTGATTCCCATTGATGTTTTGGGATGTGCCTCCTCCTGACTCTGCAGGAAAGGGGAAGCTAGCAAGACCCTTCAGCAACTAGCACACAGTAAAGAAATGAAACACATCGGTTTACAGAGGTTTTTATTGTTCATTAAGGAAGCTTTTGTGCAAAAATCAAGACAATGTTCTTTAGAAAGCACGTGTCCCCCTAGCGTAACTCAAGCAGGTCAGGTGCCATGGGCCACAGGAAAGGAGACTAAAGACTCCCAGCAGTAGCACAGGATTTCTCCCACTTCAGCTCTACCAACAGGTTGCTAGCATAATCCTCCACTGCTAAAAACCCAAGAAAATTAAAACCTTGCCAACATGGAAGAGCAAGTCTCAATCCATCATGTTAAGAGAACACCATCTAGTTTAAAAGATCAAATACCATATTACATGCTGTAGTGTAACCCAACCTGTACCTTCAGGGCAGCAATGCTGAAGAAAGCTCATTTCCTCCTATCCGGCATATATCCACCCCACCTGGGATACACCACTGGAACCACTGCACAAGGCTGCCAAGACAGAAAGCTGCAGATATTTTACATTTCTAGGGGAAATTATTTTCCTTTTTAGAGCCACGAGTGCTTCAGTGTTCTGTACAAATGCAAACAGGAAAGACAAACCAGTACTGCTATCTGTCAACACTGCCCAGACATTTAGCATGTACATGTAGTAACTAAAAAAGCTGCAGTCAAGTGTTTTTTCATTAAAACAGCATGAAAATTACCTTGCTTGCTTCTAAAGCAGTTACCAGAGCTCCTGCCTCACCCAAGACACCACAGGGAACAGCAGCAGTTGCCAGCTCCTTTCTGAACAGGACTGGAATTTTCAAAGCTCCACCTTTGCCAAGCTTCTCCTTCCAAAAGGCTTCCTCAGAGCTACTTTGTGGTGCCTCTGTTTTGGGGGTTAACTTGACCAGAACCATGTGCCAAGCTTCTCCTTCCAAAAGGCTTCCTCAGAGCTACTTCGTGGTGCCTCTGTTTTGGGGGTTAACTTGACCAGAACCATGTGCCAAGCTTCTCCTTCCAAAAGGCTTCCTCAGAGCTACTTTGTGGTGCCTCTGTTTTGGGGGTTAACTTGACCAGAACCATGTACTACATGCTACTAAGTAGTACAAGGTCCATTCTCAAGCAATGTAAGCATGATTCTCATTCGAGGCCCCTACACACCTCAAGGGCCTGACTTGTTTCCAGGGTAGCAGCCTGTCTCAAAAGGCTTTTGTTCAGAATTTCAGGCCATTTCAGTGGGATGCTGCAGAGGCGTGAAAAGCAGGTTGGCAGGTATGCCAGCAGAGCTGCCAAATACCTACTACAGTGCTCTTAACTCTGCCATCTCCGCTTGCTACTCAGACACATTTCCCAACAGAAATGGAAGCTCTGGAAAAAAGTTTATACTTTAAGGTACTCAGAAAGGTGAATGTCAAGTGAGAATGGGTGGCAGCAATGGAAACTGCCTGTGAGCCTCATAGTGCCTCTGAAATTTTACATAACCAAAATATGCCACAAGAACAAAAACAGACTGAGGAACACACTGGCAGTTTACAATAAAACCCGTTTTTCCCGGCACTCTGCCCTCTATGCTGAACTCGCTTTTGACATAGGCACAGCCCCTGCTGACTTTCCCCCCCCTCGCCCCATCTTCTACCGACCCAGCTCACTCCACCTCCTTGGCACCCATTTGGCTGCATGTAGGAAGCTGCAAGACTAAGCAGAATTGAGCAACAAGGGTAAGAAAAAAGGGAGCCATTCCTTAAGTACATCAGCATGCTTCAGAAGACTGAAATCCCACAGGGCTTGACAGTAGCACACCCATGCTTATATCAAGTAGTTCAAGGAAATATAAAGGACATGATCAAAGGCTGAAGGAGGGTTTCCTTAACTGTAACACTACAACAAGCTATAAGCATGGTCACTCAAATGCAAATGCATCCTTTTTAGGTACGAGTTACTTTGAAAGTTAGCTGGACACAAGAAGCCCCTTCTCTGCATCTGTAGAGCTTTGAAAATTCCAGCCGAAGAGATTCCCAGGTTCAGCATTATCCCTTAAAGAGTTTCTTAGGGCTACACCAAAAATGATCATTCCACCCAGATGTTAAAAATGCAAAGCATGTAATCTTCCCAATGCTGACTACAGAAAGACATTAAAATTTAGTCACCATCTTGTTCTTTTTTTGAATTTAAAGATTATAGCCTTGTCTCATTTCACTTTCTCTGCCATTCTTTCCAGCACCTAAAAAACACTTCAGCCTATCAATTAAAAAACTACAACACACTGACTATTTTTTAGGAGCATAATGAGTTAAACTGTACAATCAAAAATATCTTTGTTAAGTTGACAATGAAGATCTGATCCTTCAACAGCAGCACTGCTACAGAAGAGTTACAATAAAAGAACTTGAAGGTCAAATTATTAATGAGGCAGAGAGGAGGGACATTTGAGATACAGCTCTCCGCCAACCTCGGCCCAAATTTTTAAGAGCCATGGCAAACTTTCAGAACTGGAAATTCTTCTTCTAGTTCCACACATGACGTTTGCAGTGATCAACAGCCTAAAGGGAAAGAAATAGCATACATTAGTGGAAAAAAGCCTGTTGCAAACAAGCGTGCATCTACACATACAATCCAGTACCCTGTCCTGAGCCAAGATCTTGGGGGCAAATCTCTTTCTCTGAAAATAAGTGTTTCCAGAGAGGACTAGAACGACATCCTCCTCCCCACCCAGAAGCTTCAGGAAAGAATGCTGATGACCCTTAGCCACTAAGGTGTGGCAAAGAAAGCATGAGCCCACAACACTGGAAGCCAAATTTTAGAGCCTGATGAGAGGTCGTGACATGATCTGTTGGACATAAGAACAGACTAAATATAAAGCTCACACTGTATGTTACTATAGATTCTGAAATGCTAGCAGACAGGTGGCAGATCAGAACAAAAGTGAGGGGAAGCCATCTTTAATAAAGTTAAGGGCTATGCAAGACCCTCTAATCAAACTCAACCATCTCTAGCTAGTACCCTTTTGACTCCTGAAGCTGGAGCTCATCCACTTGAAAGCGTAGTGTAGAAGCTGGAAAAGTCACTTATAAGTAGTTATCAAGGACCAATAGAAAACTTGAGGCAGAATCCTGCTTTACATACATTGCACTGAGCAGCAGTCTCCATGTTCTTACACCAGTAACCTGGACCCCAAACACAAGCATCATCCCCCAGGAGAGGCTGCTTAGCTGATCCGCAGACTCCAAGTTTCTGAAAAAACAACAGCAGCGGTCAGCATCGTCTATTTGCACCAAGAGATCTCAACTCCAGCCTTACATCTGAGCTTCTACCCGACTGAGCTTCAGGAGCTCCCACAGCACTACGCTCCACTGATAACTGCAGTCATGTTTGCAGCTAAACATGAAGCGGTAATCTGACACAAGGAAGAATTAAATTACCACAAGGGCTTCTTTGTATAAAGTTCTGAGAAACAGCTTCTAGAAAGGAAGCTTTTTCAATAAATGTCATTTAGCTTCTCATCACACTGAAAGCACATTACTACTGAACCTCAACAGCAGATAACCACTGGCATCGCTTTTTCTCTATCCTTCCTTGCACAAGGCTGGCAGTCAGACAGCTGTCCATTCAGTAAGCCTGAGGCTTTGCACAAACACATTTGCTCCAAGCATTCAGCATGACGATTTTTATTCCAGCAGTTAGTGCATGCTAGACACTGAAAGGCATACAGAAGAGCAAGCAAGACTATTGGAGCCTACACTCAATAGAACTATATGCAATACTCACAGTGCAAACGAAAGTGGGATCCATCATTTCCGCCAAGAGTTGCACAACCATGGGTTCATACTGATCCACAAACTGAACGCACTGTAACAAAACACAGGTTGAGAAATTCTGTTAAAGCCTTAGAAGAGGAAGATACGGACTTCAGCACGCAGTCTTGTACACTACTCTAAACATTCCAGTAACAAACTGATGAAGCAGAGGCTGGAGCTCTGCAGATTGAAAAGGACTCAGCACTACACTAATCACACAACTACATAATTTGTTGCTACCTAATACCTGCCTGCAACTGTATGCATTATGATGAGAAAGGGGTCAAAAGGAAAAGAACCAAGCAGAACAGACTTCTGGAAAAGAACCAGGCAGGACAGGCTTTGATTTGCAAAGCTTAGTCTCTAATTGCGAGCATTACTGCTGCAAATGTACTGAGGAAAGCACACTGAACAAGCTGGAGACAAACATCCTGGACAGGACGGCAGCAATGCAGTAATGACTCTTAAGCACTTTTAGCCCAAGTAGTTACTATTCACTTCAGACCCGGCAGGAGGAGGAATGCTTCCCATGAGTAACAGTCAGCCCTCTAGTGGAGAGGCCATCTCCACAGCACAGCAGATACTGGCATTCTCAGCACAGGCTAACGGCACCAATTAATAAATGAACCACAGCTATTAAACAGCCTCACAGCAGTTAGCAGGAATAGATGTTTCATAGCTGCTTTAAGCTATGCATATAAGCAGTTGCCACTTGCTGACACTCAGCAACCACCTAAAAAGATTTCCAGGTAAATCTCGATAGTGGTGGCCTAACAGGTGCTGCTTTTTGCTGTCTCACTGGAATTAAATTATGCCAGCCTACTTCCAACTACTTTGTTAATCCCCTGAACAGGATCAGTATTGATTTAAAAAAAAAAACAAAAACAACAAAACCGACCAAAAAAAAAAAACCCTTTCAGCTGTTCCCACCCGCTGTTCTCAGCAAACCTTTACTGACTGCAAATTAGTACCACAATCCACCCAGCCAATTCAGTCCCTTAAAAGTCTCCATCTATTCAAAGGTCTGCCAACAGCCACAGATGGGAAGCGTGAAAACCTAAACATCCCGCACCCCAAACATTTTTCAACCTCTAGCAGAGGAAGGCTGATTACTCTCATAAAATACACTAGCAGATGCTTTGTCCTTCTGTTCATCTCCATCTGCCCTGCTCTGACTGGAAGGCAGGCTGCCACACAGCAAGGCCTGTGTGGTCACCTGACTGCCCCAGATGAGGCCTGCTCCCCCTTTTTTGCTCTGCTGCCCATGAGAAGCTGCTGTGCTTTGGTGTTAACTAGTAAAGAGAGAAACCTAGGAAGGATCAAGTTGCTGAACGTTAAGTCAGTCCCAGCTGCACCTGTGGACAGTTTGTCTCCAGCTACAGACCAAGGCAGTTGGTCAAACACAGATACCTCTACTATGAGTACCTGGACATTTATAGCAGAAGTAGACGCACTTGAGAGATGCACCTAAAATTAGCATGTAGACAAAGTATCAGGTGAAAGACACAGAAAACAAAATAAGCATGATTATCACTGTAGCGCATAGGTAAATGCAACAGACCATCAGGTGAAACACTCAAAAACTGATGTAAGCATAATCGTCACTGTAGTGCCTATGTAAACCAAACAAAATCAACCAGGACAATTCCCAACCATCAACCAGACCACTGTATTTTTAGCCTGCCTCCTGCGTGTTTTACCTGATCACTGACAGACTCTGGCAGGAAGTGACAGACTTTTTCCAGTAAAGCTTCAATTTCAGCTGTTGTGGCATTCTTCTCTAGTTCTTTGTCTGCATAAGCTACCACCATCTTGCAGATATCACAGAAGCCACCTGCAGGTCTCACTACAACTGAGAAAAAAAAAACACATCAAAATCAAGTATCAGTGGTTAGGTAGTTCCCTCAGATAGAAGAAAGGAGGCAGCAAAGTACTAAAGCACATGTTCTCAAATGAGATATAATAATCATAGGTGAATCAGCTCATTTTGCAACACCACCGACTCCTCATTACCAACCTGGTGGTGGTGGAGGAGGCTTGTTGGCAGCACAGCATTTCAGCATAACACACACAGCTTCAGGATTTGTTGCCTCCAAGAGCATGTCGACCAAAGCCTGGCCATAGACATCAATGAAGTCCTTACACTGGTCCTTGACACTTGCTGGGAACAGGTAGCAGACCACTTCCATTTCATGTACAATCTCCTCCTGAAGCATAATGAAGCATATATGGCAAATGAGGAACAAAAATCTCTATTCATTAGTGCATGTTTTCTTCCTCTGTCCCACCCAAGATGGAAAACTTGCTCTCATGAAAACAGACGAAAATAACTTTCCTTCACCCTATGGCCCCACTTTAGCCAAAGCCTAGGAAGAAGTACCATTTCCACCACTTACACACCTCCGTCTTGTTGCTCTCCAAAAGGCCAGTCACTTCTTTCACCATGGTCTCACATATCTCACACAAGGAAAGAGCTTTCTCTTGAACTGAGGCTTTCTGAGCACACACAGAAGAAGCACAAAATAATAAATCGGCACTTGACCATTTGACAGGAACAATTTGTAAAAGATCAGTTTAACAGCATTCACATTCAGGTGCAGCACACTTATTCATTTACCAAGCTGGCCAGTTTGAGCTGGATTCAGAAGGTCAGACAGAACACAAAACCAACCTTAAAAGTCTCAGTAAAAACCCTTTCTGAATGAGCAGTCATGACAATTAAGACTGCAATCCACAGGCTGTATAAGGAGGGGAGCTGAATTTAGTAGACATGGAGAAACAAACATCCCCACAGTGACTGGAGTCAAGGAAAGTCTGAAGTGTTTATTAGAATACATTGATAACACAACTCTTGCTTCTAGAAAAAACACAGAAATTGAGGGACTTGAGGGAAATTTTTTGGAGCCTGTTAATCATAAGTTAATTGACCTCAAGAGACTCCTCTTTCCTAAAAACCCTGAGCCCAAGTCTTGCTCAAAGGCCATGAGAAGCTAAGGTGCTCCTCCAAGGTCAAGAGCTTCAGCATTCTGTGATCACTCATCCGCACATGGAAAGTGCTAACCCATTTTTAAATGTTATCAAAGCATAACTCCCAATGTAGAGAAAAATTAAAATTCAGCAGTTTTCCCTCTAACATTTGAGGGGTCATTTAGAATGCCTACTATACACTACTACTGGAGAAGGAGTTCCCATTTTAATCCTAACCATTACCATACAGCTTCAATTTAACGCAGGCTTTGCTATTCTAACAAATTAATCGGCTCTCCTACTTCACAGATCAGCATCAGAAACAAGAGGTGGCCAGGAATTTATATGCAGGGAGACTAAGATTATTCTACACATAAAAGCCAGTATTTTTCTATTTCACCTATTTCATTACACTAAAGCAAAAAGGAAGGTAAAGATGTTGAGCACAGAAAGTCTACCTTACCTCCACTGTTTCCATTTTTACTTCATGAACCACTTGTGCTGGTACCAGAGTCCGAAGGGGAACAGATTTCACAGAAGAACAGAACCCAACCATGGCACAAATGTCCTTTGGTTGCTGGAAAGAGATGTATAAGCAATTTTTAAAAGCCTAGAACACTCTGCCCTTTCTATGGAGCCTGTGAGTAGGCACAAAGTTTTAAAAGGCTCCAACGTAACTAGAAGTTTAATGACTACTTCTACTTCAAGTATCGCCAAAGCATTTGATATGGTTATAGGCAGGACAACTACCAGATGAAGTTTAGCATCTTTCCTTTGACAAGGAAAAGGTCAGGCCACATCCATCTGAAAACCCCATTTATCACGAGCTATGCAAGCCCTTCAAAGGAGTTGACTTAAGAGCTACCAACACCAAAACAGGCCACCAGCATCACATTAGATCTGCATCCACAAAGCTGCCCCCCTGAAAGCTTTAAAGTAATCACAGAAGAGACTAATCATCCTGACTCCCGAGTTCACCCAAAAGTTGAAAGAAATGCTAGCAGAAAGGACTCCTTTTCTCATCCACAAACTACCTTCTTTAAAGCATCCAGTAACATCACATTTTGCAAAAAGAAACACATTTCCGCATAACTGAAAACAGCCTATAAGAAACAAAGATTAACCATGTTAACACCTAAGCTTTTTACAAGCATTAGAGGTAACTATTTCAAGTGTTCTTATCACAGTAAGAGGGAAAACACCAAACAGAAACAAACCCTCTCTCAAAGGTTTTAAAAAACATACTACTGTTGTGGTTTAAGCCCAGGCAGTAACTCAGAACCATGCAGCTGCTCACTCACTGCCCCCTCTTCTTCCCCACAAGTGGAGGTTCAGTCTGCAGCTAATTAGACAATTACTAAATGCAAAATATAAATGCCGGACATGAGGTAAACTGCTCTAAGGAGGCCACATTATATCTACACAAAGTGAGAAAGGCTGTCCAAAGTAATATGCAAAACTTGAATTTTCACACCTGAATACTCAGCTAAAAAAGTTACCTTTGGTCCTACAAATAATTAGAAGATCGTATCCTGTCACCTAGGCATCAAGCTTCTTACAGCAGAAGCTTATGCAACAGTTAATACATCATGCCACAACCTCATGCACAGGCAAAAGCAGTATCTCAAAGATACAGTGCTGCTTCAGACTACTCCAGGTAATATCTTTAAGTCAAGCCCTTTGGTTCATGCATTGTAAGAAGCATTTACAGATATTAATGTTACAGCAACACGCACATACACACAGCATGCTCTCTCACAGAGAGATGACAGACACAAGGTCTCCCAGGGCTGGTTAAATTAAAAGCCCAAACAGCTCTAGAAAGCAGGACCCTAAAGGCCTCCCACATCTTCTTTTCAATTCATGTACTCCAAATATCTATACCATTCTCCAAGATTTAAGGGTTAAGCAAGAAAAGCCCTGGGGACAGCTTCACTTTAGGCCTTTTGAGCCCAGACTTCAAACCAGAAGCTGACAGCCACTGGCATGCTTCTTCTACATCTATCCTTCTTGTACAAGAGTGAGCATATTTTCTGCTCTAGTGCCCAAAGCCTAATCAAGCTGAAATCTTAGTAGCACAAACTGGTATCTGGAGCTGGAAGTAGGAATGACCACTGGAGGAGAAATCTATAGTCTTTCCTATTTTAATTACATAAATATCCCTTGTATCTGTCAACACTGAGTACAATCACACCACGTAAACAGCTATTCAAGCAAGAAGTGAACTACAAGCCCTTTGAGAGCAAGAAATGAACTACAAGCAGGCTATCACCACAGGCAAGTTGCTCACCTACCTGATCCTTCTGTTGACAGGGAAGATTGGAGATAGAGGAAGAAAGGAGAAATTAAAGATAACAGTTAAGAGAAAAAAATGTCAGGCACTTGGAACTGCATATACTGTCCATGAAAATGATGGAATATGACATGGTCCCCCATCCAAAAGATCCTTAGCATTGCTACAGCAATTCATTTAGTTGCACAATGCTAACCAGCATTACCCATTCAAAGTTATTAAGGCACCCTGGGCAAGACAAGTCCCAAAGAGTATGAACACTCAGCCAGACGCAAGGTGTGGTCACATTCCAGTTTCAGGTATTAACACCACACTGCAATGCAATGCTTAAAATGAGAAACTAACTGTATTTGGAAGATCTGCTTCTCCTCCAAATGCTTAAGAAGCAGTGTAAAATTCTAAGTAGCCTTTAGAAACTTAAACAAACCAAAAGAAAAGAAAACACCACAAAAAAAGCAACAACAACAGTCACTATGTTGCCAAATTCAGGTTCAAGTCTGTTGCATACTCTATTCATAAATTCACCTCTAATTTGTTACGTTACTTGAGGCATCCAGGCACTGCACTCTCTAAGGAAAGACTTAACCTTTTTTCTTAAAGGCTTTGAGATCACTGGATAAAGAGGTGCCATGAAGGTGGTCAGAGATAAGATATTTTATATGTTGCTACAGAAGACAAGAGCTGGCGCACTCTCCATGGCTCCTACCCTTTCCATGAATCCTATAAAGAGTCTAGAGACAGCAATTCCAGAAGAAGGACATTTAGTCTTGCTTTAAATAGACACATTATCTTTAATACAAGAATCAATTTTGCTGTAATATGACAAGGACCAACTAATACGCTTAACAGTATTTGGTGGGGAGGGCAGTAGTGTAAGCACAGGACTGAGATAAGAGTATCAAGGCACATAGGTAATGCATCTCCTGCGTTTCAACAGATAAAATTGCTTTTGCACCACTAAAGTGGTTGTGAAAGAAGAGGAAAGCACTAAAGAAAGCATTCTAAAATTGAACTTACTATTTAATTAAATGCCAAGTTCAAAGTGTTAATTAACACCAAGACTTACATAGCAAAGGTTCTCAGACTTTTACTGCAGTAAATATTTCCTGTTTCCATATGTTAGCTACACAAAGTAGAAAAATGAACTAAGAGCAAATATTACGTTCTATTGATCTTACCAAGTGCATCATCATTTGGATAGCCAAGTCAGAATATTCAGAGATATAGTTCTTGCACTGCAGGAAGTGAGAAAAGAAAGTCTTGTAAATATCAAACCATTTAAGCTGTAAAGTTAATTTAGAATTTTCTAATACTTCAAGATATTAGTTAACTATTCTGTTGTCTTTCAGACCTTGTCCCAAAATATAAGATGGCATTTCAAGGTATACAATCATTGCACACATGGCTGCTTATTTGATAAGTCCTTCTCTCTTCCTCTTAGGGCAAAAGCACTCTCCCTCACTGATACGACCACATTACCCTGCCAGATCATTTTTATGAAAAAGGCCCTGAAAGGCTAGCAGGACTCTCTTGTCTTTTTCCTCCTCCCCAGTCCCATACACACCACCCCACCTAGCTTTCTTGACCGGAAAGTTTATTATTTCACTATTATATTGTTTATAATTTTTATGTTTATTATTTTACCGTTATACCATGTAACATATCCTACATGTGACACACTCTTTAGTTACACTAAATAGAGATTATGCTGAGAGGATGAAAGCACTGAACAAACTGGTTTATGTGTGCACACATGAACACATTTTTAAACAACAACAAAAAAAGCACCTACCATATCAGACATTTCAGGTCCCAAACGGTCACACTCCTCCTTAGCATGAGCAACCAAAGACTTTACAAAAGATGAGTTTGTCCTCACAGCTTCCTGAACATCAGTAACCAGCTTAATGCAATCTTGGCATACATCCCCACTTCCCTAGACAAAGAGAGAAAGGAAAAAAGTTGACATACCTTCACATAACACGTTTTAGAAGCTTCTGTTACTACCAAGTTTTAAAAGCTATTTTAAACTGTATACAAACCTTAACTAATACTCCATAGAATACTTAAAAGCCTAAGCTAATATAAATAGACAAGCTACTGCTGGTATTTGCACCAGCCACTAGATGGAGATCAGGTACCTACTTAGCTCTGAAACCCAAGATACCTGTTAAGATATCCAACCTTCAAAATCTCTTTGCTTTGTTACAGACCAAGTCTGGCATATATCTTACATGCTCCACCCACTGCAGCTTGTTTTCCACCCACGACTGTGTAACTCCTGTATCTAGACTTCCTATCAAGATGCAGCCTCTACTCACCAGTTCATTGTCTCATCTACTCCCCTTTATCAACTATTTGTTCTTTTCTGATTCAGTCTGTCACCTCTGGATTGAGAGACTATGCTTCCCCCGAAGGGCACATATAGGAGATTACTCAGAATGCCAGAGAATTCTTCCTCCTTTAAACACTGGTGTCAGACTTGCTCACAGAAGAAATTTTTTTCCAGTAAGGCCTGCTTGACTTATACAGTCCTGGATGGGAACAGCCTAGCACAAGACTTGTCTTTATAAACTGTGGTTGTTAATCCAGGATTATACCCATGGTCCCCAGGGGCTACAACTATCATCTTACTTAGCTTTAAACCCACAGGTAAAGGCAAAAGGTAGTTGCCTTTATGCAGCAGCACAAAATTCAACAGAAGACAGTCATCCAGGTGAGGAATAGCAGCTTATTAAGTACCCAGTACAGCAATCCCTTACTGAGAATCATCAAGAAGTTGTTATGCAAAGGAGCAGTGAAGTGCAAATGTTTTGCTTCAGAGTTTCAATTGCACACTGGAATAGCACTGCACCCTTACCTTTGACTTCTGCTTGGGCTTGTCCTGAGGGTAAAGGAGAAGAGGCACATTAGCCATGAATGGGGATGCCAGTTCAGAGAAATCCAGCTCTGGTATCTTATTTGACTGGAGTTGTTTCTGAAGTTTCACTGCTGCAAGGTGCTTCTGGAGGGATTGACACAGCGCAAGGGCACTACATACAACTTCAGGTTTATCCTAGGGGAGATACAATACATACATAAAGCCTTAGACTGATGGCACTTTTACATGAAGTTCGGAGTATAAAGTCATTCAGCTGAAACATGGAAGTGTTTCACACCAAGGAAGCAGTTTTCAAACTTACACCATTAATTGCAACACCAGTGATCCACACAAGACTGAAAAGTCATATGCACAATCTTGAAAGAGAAATTCTATGAAAGAGAAGTTCAGGCATAGACAGGAACAAAACTTTTAATTCCAACAGTTGCAAACTTATCTACTTACTAGCTCTTCTTTAATCATATCCATGATAACGGGTAGGTATGAATCCACAATTTCTTTGCACTCAGAGACCAGGCCTTGGTCAGGAAGAAACTCACATGTCTTTTCCAAGTAAGAGCGGATCTCATCCTATAAAAGATGAGGTGGGCTACAGACTATCAAAATATATAAGTATGTCTGTATCAAACGCTCTTTCATTCCCAAAACACGTAACAAGCCCCCCCAAGAAAACCCCCTTGAACTCATACAAGGTCCAAGCAGTTGGGAAGCAAAACTACAATGCAGTTTTACACTGTAGCTCTATTTTCCCTAGGCTTGGAGCCTGGATCGGTGAGACCCTGACAAAGTGAAAATGAAATACTGCTTGCATAGCCTGCACAACACAGTCTTGCCAGCATAGACCACTTACATTTAAGAAGAGGAAGTGAAATTACAGACCAATGGGACAGCGAGTAGTTTATATAACTCTCAGGTTCACCAGAGAAAAGGGGAAGAAGCACCCACAACCAGAATAAAGTCTACTTGGTGTAGTCTAGGGACTGCAGTATCCCACCTTTGAAGACTGATGGCCCACTGGCACAAGAAAAAAGTTTATTAAGCTTCTACAGTCAACCAGGGATGTTAGAGCATGAGAGGATTTGCTAATTTCTAAGCCAGAAAAGGCTGTTTAAAAGCCTTTTACCCCATGTACTCTGGCCATTTTCAACATCTGCTGCTTAGGTTGGAGAAAAAAAAAAAAAAATCAAAAAAAAAAAAATCACACAGACTACCCCCCTTCTACCACCTCACCCCTCACATTGTGATCTTAAGACAAAGAAATTAAATAATGCCTATGGGCAAGGAGAAGTGGAGCTGTACTTACCTCAGTGCCATTATCCTTCAAAACCTTGCCAGCTACTGTCACAAGTTCCTTACATAAGTCACAGGGGATACTGTTCTGGAGAAGGAAGCAGAGTTTAAGACAGACTTAAGTACCTGTAAATGCAGTGTGCAAATAACAATGTAAAGAACGAGTATCACGTTTGGAATGGAAGTTAAGGAAGAAATATGGGCTGCAACTGGGGTGGAAAGAGATGTTTTTAAATAGCGAGGCTATTCCAAGCATGTTCAGCTCCAGTTTCTTCAGTACATAAACATGGTATGAAGAATCAGGCATGCTACCACTTGCTCATTTCATCTAGTCCCAACTTCCTTGAAGTATAATGTATATTGCCTTGAGAATCATTCTCCTGAACCTCTTTTACCTTACTCCTCAGAGTTCACACTTACTAGAAATCTAAGAACTTTTCAGGACACTTCACACATTTTAGTTGTGCTCTGCCATTGACGTTCCTCCCTTTCCCTACTTTTCCACAAACTGAAACGTATCTTGACAGATATAGCCAAGGTAGACTGAATGCATCTTTAACTACAATGCGTTTTCCCCCTAGAAAATTGTGAACCAATACCACAAACTACAGCTGCATCTAGTAAAGCAGCACTCGTATTTAATACAAATGCAACTTGAAAAGCCACACTAAATGTACTATTATTTACTGTTATTGCTTTCATAACTTAGTATATGCTGCATCTTTTGTGGAACATCAACTTACAAGACCTAAAGAAGCAAATATTTTTTTTTAATAAGCCTATCAGTTTGGCATTGTCCAAATAAAGAATAAGAAAAGGCTCTATGAATTAGGAGTAAGTTTGCTAGAGGAACAAGTCTCAATTACACTAGCTCCTTTCCACATATCACTTGGTGATTGTGCAACAGGTCACAAGAAAAGTCAGCAGACAAGTTGTGCAAGTCAGAGAAGTGGAAAGCAACCTTTATCTAGGACCCAAATTAAGGCATAGTATCCAAGGCACAGACAGATGTAGCACTTAACTCTGATCAGAGACTTTAAAAAAATCTTTATCAGCATATGGAAACTCAACTACAGGTGAGAAGAAGTCTCAGTCAACACTTACTACGGTAGGCTTGTTCCAGACATTCTGCTGGCAGTGTTTCACCGCTCCACACTGTGATGCTGTCCGAACACTCTGACACCATACCTCTGGACCCTTCACACAGTCCTTCTGCCACAAAACAGGGCTTGCCACAGCTGTCAAAAAAAAGAACTGTTCTTTCACAGTTGCGTATTTGAATGATTTCCATGCAAAACAAGCAGGATAATGCTGTATCTACCACCTCTCCAGTACACCACTTAGCTTTACTAACATTTTTAAGCACATTTCAACCCAGTAGTTTCTGTCCTGAAATGTAAGAATGAGTCCAAAATAGACTTTGCAGCCAAAGAACTCAGAAAAACCTTAACAGTTGAACTTCTCTATTGAAGTGCTTGAGTCTCTGCACCGCAGCAGTCCATTCCTCCATTATCTACCTTTTGAAAAAGCCACACACACACCCCAAAGAAAAAAAAAGAAAACCCCACAAGAAAACCCAAAGATTTTTGCTTAGCACACAACTCCCACATGAGACAGCAAATGCTCATTGCAAAGACCTACACTTTCAGACAGCTGGCTCCCAAAGCTACAAGTTCTCTGCTCTCCTGTCCTACTGCTCTTGCATCACTTCCACTCTGAAACAGCAGTCTAGCTGTAATTGCTGCCTGCATTCCTTTTCCCAGGTAAACCACCCTTTTCTCATACAAGTGAGCTCTAGGAAACTAACTCTATCAGAAGCCACAACACACATTACATGGAGGACTTAAGAGCCAGGTGCAGACCAAAACAGTTACCATAAAGTTTCAAGACAGGCAAAAGAGGGACAGAAAACAATGTGAGACATGTTCTATGATACAGTTTTGAAACCCATTAAATCTATTAGGACTTTGTTTCCTTTTGGCCAGTTCCAAAACTATGTACAGAAAAATCTGTGGGGTGAGAAAGGAGAAGAAAAAAGAAGTGCATCATGTCCTTGTCTGGACATTACCTCGCAGTGCAAATGTGAAATTGGCTTGCAAACTACAAAGTTTTGAGGTAAAACACAGAATACCATTTCTGGACAGTCTTCCTAAAGACATGTAAAGATATGGACTATTAGTAAGTCATAGGGCAAGTTAACCAACTTGCCCTGGGTTAAGCTGTAGCAATTTTTGTAAAAAGCGATTTGTAAAACTTAACAATACTGCTTCTTAGAAGCTGGTGTGGTGCTGTGTTTTTGACTTTAGTCTGAGAACAAGGCTGACAACACCAATGTTTTTAGTTGTTGCTAAGTAATGCTTACGCCAATCAAGGACTTTTCAGTCTCATGCTCTGATAGTGAGGAGGGGCACAAGAAGTCAGGAGGAAGCAGAGACAGGACACCTGATCCAAACAAGCGACATTCCATACCACAGTACATCATGTCCAGTATAGAAACTGGGGGGAGCTACCCAGAAGGCCCAGATCGCTGCTCAGGTCAGGCTGGGTACTGGTTGGCAGGTGGTAAGCAGCTGTATTGTGCATCACTTGTATTTATTGTTTTTTTCCCTTTCCACTTTTAGTTTTATAATCTCTCCCCTTGTTACTTCCCTTATTATTATTATTGTTGGTAGAAGTAGTGGTTTGTATTATACCCAAGTTACTGGACTGTTCTTATCTCAGCCTGTGGGAGTTGCATTCTTTTGATTCTCCTTCCCATCCCTCCCTTGAGTGGAGGGGGAAAAGAAAAGGGGAGTGAATGAACAGCTGCATGGCTCAGAGTTACCAGCTGGGCTTAAAACACAACACAACTGCACATTTTAACTTGCTTTTCAAGCTTTAATTATTGCGCTGCCTGGACAGCAAGACACTGAACTTCCCCTAGGTTTATAAACCATCCCATTTGTCCATAGGCTCAAATTCTTCAGCCAGTCTCCTGTGTTGCACTAACCTATGAATAAAGATATGACTCCTAACAATCTTACAGCAGACAGGCTCCAAGGAAATCTGTCATAGTCTCTGCCTACAAGGCACTGCTGTCAAAGTTTATAAAAACACCCCAAACAACAGAACCAAAACATTCAAACCTATTAGCTGTATAGGTGCTGTTCAGGAGCCATTATCCTCGCATCAGCGCTGTTTTCACACATCACAAAATGCTGTAAAATTACACTATCAAGCAAATAGCAGGAATAAGGCCATTTCATTCCTATAAAGTTTCTAGGAAGGTTATGACGGAAGAACAATCCCTTTCCCATTTCCTTTTAGTGTGTGTTCACAGCCCAGAAAGCCAACCATATCCTGGGCTGCATCAAAAGGAAAGTGACCAGCAGGTCAAATGAGGTGATCCTGCCCCTCTACTCTGCTCTTGTGAGACCTCGCCTGGAGTACTGTGCACAGTTCTGGTGTCCTCAACATAAAAAGGTCATGGACCTGTTGGAACAAGTCCAGAGGAGGACCACGAGGATGATCAGGGGACTGGAGCACCTCCCGTATGAAGACAGGCTGAGAAAGTAGGGGCTGCTCAGCCTGGAGAAGAGAAGGCTGTGTGGAGACCCCAGAGCAGCCTTCCAGAATCTGAAGGGGGCCTACAGGGATGCTGGGGAGGGACTCTCCATTAGGGACTGTAGTGACAGGACAAGGGGTAATGGGTTCAAACTTAAACAGGGGAAGTTTAGATCGGATATAAGGAAGAAATTCTTTACTGTAAGGGTGGTGAATCACTGGAATGAGTTGCCCAGGGAAGTTGTGAATGCTCCATCCCTGGTGGTGTTCAAGGACAGGCTGGACAGAGCCTTGGGTGACATGGTTTAGTGGGAGGTGTCCCTGCCCATGGCAGGGGGGTTGGAACTAGATGATCTTAAGGTCCTTTCCAACCCTAACTATTCTATGATTCTATTTCTTGGTTTGTAGTTATTAGAGGATCAACTTAATGGCCAAATTACCAGTGCATCTACTAAGTACACAGCCACAGCACACCAAACAGAGAAGATAAACACTGCCTTATAGGTGGCATTCTGCAGCTCTCTCAGCTGTCAATTTATAAAGCGTGTTTACACTGGATTTCAGAGGAATGACCCATTTAAGAAAAATGTGCTTTGCATGTTAAATTTCCTACACAAGAAGGTTGCCACTCTCCCAGCAAAAAGCCTAGGCTGAGTATTATTCTTCAGCAAGACAGCACACTAGGGCTGCTTATAAGACTAGCAGTAAGACTTCAAAACTCCTAATAATGTACGGTTAGCAAAATATTTACAGACAGCCTATTCTAAACAACAGGATTATTGATCTGGAAGCACTAAGAATAGCTCAGTTTCAAGTCAGACTGGTCAGCCAAATAGCTGTCAGCTCTGGCAGGATGACAATAACCAAATATATACTTAGTTGAGGGAAAGTTATTCTTCTCTTTCAGATACTAGTACTGAATTGTGGCAGAAAGGCTCTGCAAGCAGAGTCAAGCTCTGGCTACAGTCAAGCAAGACCTTGACTTTAAACAGTGGAATTAAGGGCTTTCAAGTATTTGCAAGTCTAGCTTTTAACCTATGCCTTTAGTTGTATAAATCAGAGCAAAAATTACTGCCCCTCCCCTGTTTGAAACACACCATAAAACTAAACTATAAAACTACAATAGTTACTCTAAGCAGTTTCTCAAACTCAATCCAGCAGGCCATTTAAAAAACAAACTGAGGAATTCACACCCCAACTTGTACTGGTTTGACCTAGCTCTTAATAAACTTTTAGGTTTTGTTTGGCTTTTTACTTTTAAGATCCTGTCACCGTGTGAGTTTTCAGATCCATACCAGCTTCAGCAGAACATCTAACAGTTCCTTTTTTCTTTTTTCTTGTAGCATCTGACCTGGTCATTTTAAGTGCAGGACAAAAGAAACACTACACTTCTGAACTATGCTTACTTATCAGCTTTTCTGGCTTTATGCCTTTAACAAATTCCCTGCTGCATGGCTTCCGTATCAAATCGATGCTTACATAGTCGGTCACTAAGGCTGACTTGCCAGGACACAGCAAGCAGTATCAGTAGAGCAGCAGGGTTTTGTCAGGTTACAAGACTGAGGCAAAAGAAAACCAAAGAGCAAGGCAGTACTCTTGAAATCTTTGAGGTGAGCAAAGTGCAGATAATTCTGTTGGGGGGAGAAGGTTAAAATCAATTGATTTTTGGCAGTATGTTAACTACTTGACACATGTGATTGCACTGCTTTGCTGCATCGTGTCATGCCAGTCTGGAAGGAGTAGCTTCTGAGAAGCAGCATACATGGTCACATTTCATTCAGATTCTGCTCAAAGCACTACCACTGAGCACACAGTCAATTATATTTGAGAATAAGGACACTGATGTTATCTGCAAACCTCTACAGGGGGACGAAAGACAAAAATCTCAGAAGAGCTTGAGACCAGCAGGGACAGCAAAGAATGAGAAGTCAAACTTAAGTCAGTGAACACAGAAAACTAGTTTTAGGATGCAGGTAAGCACCCCAAACACCTTCCTGCTGGTATTACTTGAAATTCTCACTCCTACACATCAGAGCAAGATGAAATGCCAATATGCCTACATAACTGTTCCATTTAAAATAGCCAACAAATTTAGGAAACCTGTATTACCTATGCCACAAGGATGAACACTCATCTACAGAAAATAGAGGAACAGCAGTGTCCTTTCAGTCACAAACAACACTGAGGAAGTTTTTCCCTTTTGAAAGGCAACTTTACATTAGATGTCATCCATACAGATCCTTCTGATCAAATGATGACTAGGCAAATTTATTAGAGCCACACATTTTAGAAAGCAGCTACTGAACAAAGATAACACACACTAAGCATGACTTCTTTTTATCTTCTACAGTGACCTTAAATATAGTTGAGCTTGTATTAACTTATTCTATATTATGTTGAAATATTTGTATTACATAACTCACTGTCTAACATGAAAGGATGCACCTTCATTGAACAGTATCCGCCCTCCCTTTCTGCATGTCCCAGGAAATTAAAAACAAAACTAAAAAACTCTGCATTAATTCAGATCTTTCAGATTCAGTAAATAATAACCTGAAATCTTTTACTGTTCCCAAAACTTTCTGTCTTCAGCTTATTTTCCTATTTAATTATGAAACAGGATTTTTCCTCATATATTAACTTCTGTTTCAACAAAAGCAAACACGCCAGTGAACTGCATTAAGACCATGTGCTGTTCCATAACAGAATGGAGTTTTGAGTCTTAACAGTTATCCTGCCTGTTCTATCCTGCTGCAAGAAGAGTGACACCTTAATGTGGTATTTCACATCCCCACCACAAAGCACTGCCAGTTAATCTCACACAACTCTTAATGCTTGCTGGATAAACCAAATAGGATTACCTTCTTAGTTATCTCTGGCATCCCTTTGTTTTATATATTGTTCTTTATTTTAAGGTCATCCATTTTTAAATGGATTTCTCCTTTCTCTGTAGATTAGCTCTCAACAGTCACATGTCATGCCCACCCAAACTTGCCCCCCTTCCCTGATGTTCTTGCAAGCCACTATTTTTAGAGCACCAAATAAGTTTATCTGTAAAGACCAGGGTGCTTCTTTACTTGTCCTCTTCATTGGTTGTCCCTTTTTGAACCACTTCAGAGATGTGGTTTCTTCAGTTTCATAAGAAAAGGTCTTTTGCTCCACCAAGTTTTTCCTAAATTAAGCAGAGAAAGAAAGTGGAGGAGGAAGAAGAGGGCACAGAAACACAATCCATGTATAAAGGGTACATCTTTCAGATGCGTAAGATTTCAGCTTTTCGGGCTTCTAACCAAGCTGACAGCCCACAGGCACCCCTGAGTCCTTGTGCATATTTGCAGCTTGTCAAAACAAAACAAAAATATGAGCAATTCATACCCACCCTGACACTCGAGTCTGACAGAAGAAGTGATCTCCCAGAGCAAGTGTTGCCACAGAAACACCACCTGAAGCCCATCAACATAATCAAAATACTCCAAAAGCTGAAGGGTAACAGCAGAAAAGGAAGGAGAAGCCTCTTCTTTGAGGCCCAGGCCAGCAACCTAACACTGCCAGAACACTAGTAACACAGTACTGACAAGTGACAGCTACTGAACATCACATGGGACTCTGCCAGGAATTCACACAAAATACAGTTTAAAGGCTGTGAAGATAAGGAGAAGCCTGCACCTCGCTTCCACAGTGGTATTATCCTATATACTTCAGCAACTGTCTGTGTATCCCAGAAGCTTCTTCAAATGCTAACTACCACCTCCTTCCTGGACACTAGGCATCTGGAATGGAAATGCTAACATATGGTCAGAAGTTAGGGAAGTAGAGGTGATAGCCCCCTCAGACCATACCACCTTTTCTATGTGGAAAGCTTAGAGCCTTGCATGTGAAAGCACAGTTCAGTTTTCCACTCCTCTTCAGGAAACAGGAACCTAAAAGAAAGCTTATAATGGCTGGATTACCATTATTCAAGGACAGCTACTGTAAAATTGCTAGATAATTACCTTTCCTGAAAACATTTCCCTTCCCTTCCCTGAAGCATTTGTGTTACTCCCAGAGAAAGCCAGACTGCATTTCTTCCTGAGATTCTCAGAAAAAGCATCCTAGGCAATCTCCTCCAAAGCTTTGCTGTACCTACTAATAAGACTCTCGTGATCACACTAAAATTTAACACCTTATATAAGCAGTTATAGCCCTACAAACAGGGATTCTATATGCGCCAGATCATATTCCCTAAAGAGCCAGAGAATAAACCAGAAAATTACTGTCCAAAACAAATGCAGATTGAAGACACAAGCATCCTGCAAACCAAATTGCTAGGAAAAATCTGGTGTAAACAGCATTTTTACAAACAAAATCTGCAGTTGGCGAAAGGAAAGCAATGACTTGCTCTTAACTTTAACAGGTTGAACTCAAATGTGGAAGACAACTTGAGCAGCTGTCAGCCCTTATGCCTTTTTATGACAGTCTAATTTGTTCCAAGTATATTAATTTATTCATTAGGAGGGATGCGCTTTCCTAAGTTCTTCCACTTGCCAATGTTAGGAGAAAAAAAAAATATTTTGAGAACTGCAAAACCGTAAGTGTGTTTAACTTAAAAGAAGTCAAGAGGGATCAACTTCTCTTCATCAAATGTTACGAAGTGTCAACAAGTCAAGGACTGACCTCAACCTGAAGTTATCTGAATGGCTAAATACTCACAGCTTCTCTGGTCAGTTCAGGAGTTTCAGTAGAATTTCAGAAGTTGTAACTACATCACAAGCTAGTAATTCATGCCAAACGTCTACTGTGCCTCTTAGCATAGTAAATTAATGAGGCAGTAAAATGACCAAGGTATTTGAGAGATTATAGGCAATTTGCAGAAGAAATGAATGAATTCTGGCTAGCTGTCATCATAATTTCAGATGTTAGTTAAAAATCAATCTTCCTGTCCAGTATCTGCTGATGAAGTATCAAGTTCTAAACATCTGTAACTAGCACAATTGGTAAGTTTTGAGTTAACACCATGACTGGGGTCTTCCTCAAAGCGGGAAACACGTTCTCATTTTGGTATGCTACTTTTGCTATAAAACATTGCTCTTACCTCAGATGCTCCTTCACTTCCCTCATGGTAAAAGCAGCAGTTTGTGTATGTACAAATAATCACAAAGTTAAAGACAGCAGAGAACAGGATGAGCAGAGACAGTAAAAACAGCTCTACTATCCCAGTAAACTGTCCCAGTTACTATAAAGGCTGCAGAAGAGTAATTTCCACATTGACTAGAGGCTGCTACCAGGTTAACAAGCAAGCCCCAGCTTCTGCCTGAGATTTTTCTATAACAGAATCTTGAAGAGATATTTGGATGCTCAAGGACATCTGGCAGTCATCAGCAGTAGCAGTCCCACAGAGTATGTTAAGGTATTTCCCAAGAAGTTGTGAGACACATTTCTCCCTGCAGCAGATCCCTGTACAAACGTTTTGGACAAACTTGTCCATATCCATGCCTTCTGGGTTTTGTTTGATTAGTTGGTTGGTCAGATGGGGGGGGGGGGGGGGGCAGATTTCATGAGACTCTCTGGAAATTCTGTATTAACATCCCCCTTCCTCCAGACAAATGTATTTATACCACGAAGAATGGCAAAGTTTGCTAGTTATGCAGAGAGCCACTTCTGTAAGAGAAGACAAAGTTCCTGGCCACAGGTTACAACGCAGTCCCAGCAAAGCACAGGTGAAGTCTAGAAGCATCTAGAAACTTCAGAAAACAGAACAGCAGATTCAGGACACCGCCAGTAACAAACAGAATAGTCATCTTGGGAGTAATACTTTTTTTTTTTTCCCCACACTGCTGCCAGAGAACTGCTTTACTGCAGAATGAATGCCAGACATGGAAGACAACCCAACAGGAAGCTCCCTTAGGAGAAGGGAAGACATCAGACCCCCACAGCTGAGCACATAAAGTATGCCAGAGGGATGAAAAGAGACATGTTAAACAGCAGCTTCAGGGATGACAGCAGTTAGAGATGGGAAAGCCTGGAAAAGGCAAAAATGTACTGCACAAGGTGAAAGAATAATGTTCCCAGGAGTACAGTGATGGAAGCAGCTGACAGCAGGAAAGAAGTATTACGGCCTGATCTCTTCATACTAATGACTTGCATCCCAATGTGAACAGCCAAAGGATTTTAAACTGTTACATTTGGAAAAAAAAAAAAAAACAAGCTTTAAATTCTCACTGCAAGATTTATTTACTCAGCATCTTCAAGAAATATATCCAGTCTTCTACAGAAGACAAGAACAGAGTTTAAAACTAGTCAGGGTAAATAGCGTAAACATGAACCTCCTCACTCCAAGAGGAAGAAAAATACTGGTATCTGAAATTAAATATTGCTCCCTGACCAAACACAAAAACAAGCATTGCCTCGAAATAAATGCACACACTTCAAAGTCCACAGAAGTACACCTTTTAAGTTGTAATAGAAACTCTGAGATCTTAATAGCAGCAAATTGTATACAAAAGCTGCCACATGAAGTGAATGACAAAAAAAGCTTAAAGTGAAAGAAAACAGAAAATAAACTCCAAGTAAATCTGAAAAGAAAAAAACAACCCTCTTTTGTCATGCAGGTCTAAGGCATTGTCCCAAACTTGCTTTGTAGAATCAGTTCCACATGGGATATTGAAACAAAAACCCACTGGCAGCCAGCAGTTAACTGGTCCTGCTTCTCCAGAAAAGTAAAAAGCTTCCTACATGTTACTACATCCTCCCTGAAACAGCACAGTCCAACCTCCCAGAGAATCACAACTGACATTACCATCACCTGATAGAGACACATTCAGCTCTGCTGACAAGCTCCTGCTCCCGTCTCATCCTCTACATCATTGCAGTTTTCAGATTCCCAGAACTGCTTCTTTGTGGTATGCTGAATAGCACAAACTGAGATTGTAAAAAGACCACATCAGACTCTGGAATCTCTGCAGATGCAATCTGTTTTGCGGGGCGTGACCATGACCAGGCAGAACAGCTTGCACAGCTCCTCCAGACACAACCAAGAACAACTCTTTCTATTTATACTTCTGCAAACAAGAAGGAGATTGTGCAAGGGCAGGTTTACACAAGCCACGTGACTGGTGCACTAGTGAAGCACCACTTCATTATGCTACAGTTGTAAGGTGACACACACCCACAGTATTCCCTGTTATTCCTCTCAGAAAACTGGGACATCATTTTGAGATACAGGTATCTTCCACCATTTGCCAAATTTAAGCTACACTAGTGGGCTGCATCAGCCTAACGTTTTTGTTAGAAACTACATCCTCAACCAGAACAAGCTTGCAAACTACAGAACATACTCTAACTATCTGCTTTCTCCACATCCTTCCCAAAATTCAAGTCAGACTAACACAGCCTTCAGTCTTCTTAACCTCAGATGTCCTGACAGGTGTTTTGCTTGATGAATTACAAATTAGTTTGAAATCTTGTAAGGACAGAACATTAAGTCTACTATTTTAGCAGTGGAAGTTCACTCAAGAGAAATGGAGTTCTACTTTAACTGTGCACCCAGCCTTCTTTCTTTCCTGGTCTCAAAGACAACCACTCATCAAAGAGCACATCAGTAGTCTGGAGAGATCCTGAGACCTGTATACCCTGCTTTAATTCCTTTGTGTCTCCCTTAAAGGGAAGATGCAGAGAAGGCTGTAAGTAGGTCAACCAAAAACCCTTGTGGCCTACCAGCCATGCTGTAAGCCAGCCAAGTAACTCTATTAGAATACGCCAAGTATGGCTGGAGTTTGATACAGCTAATGAGTTAGCTTAGTAGACAAAGGCATTGTTTCAAGTTGTTACAGCAAAATCTTCAGAAAAAACTGCACAATGCTATCACAGGTGAGCCAAATAGCATTCATAACTGAACCTTGGTGAAAAACACAGGTGTTTGTGTTAAAATAGTGACTTTCTAAAGAAAAACAGGCCTAACAAGTCTTCTGCTAAGCTCAGTTGCATACACATGCCTTTAACAGGCAGACCAAGCTAACTCTCATTGCTGAACTGGTTTTTCTATCTCCTTAAATACACTAATAGGAAACCTGGCGAATACTTCAAGGCAAATCCTTTTCACTTTTAATGCATAAGAAATGACAATGACTTTAGTGATTTGGAAACAACCCCAGTAGAAACTATAGTGGCAGTCAATTCAGTACAGGGCAGACAAATACAGAGAGGGAAAGCTCACGTTTGCTTTGTTTCCAGCTCCAAAAATCTGAGATTCTCCATTAAATCATGTACATATCAGTATATTAAAACTTCACTTAAGTACATGACTAGTGTACAGTCATACAAGATCGCAATGACATAATTTACTGTAGTCTGCCAACTGATTATTCCTATGGCTTTTAAAAAGGCTAGTCAGGTTTTAGTTTGGTGTTTGGCATTTTGTTGTGGTTTTTTTTTTTTAATTCACTTGTGAAATACTGCAAGTTAAACTTGTAAGCAAATAAGCTCTAGGGTTAAAAATCTTTTAAAGAAAAATTCACCAAAAAATATTGTGCCTCACTGTATTAGACCTTCCAATTTGGGGGTTGCTAGCCATTCCATGCCATAACCTGAAAGCGTATTACCCTCCCCAGTCAGTCTATGAATCATTTCTGCAACTCTTTCTAGCTTCTTCAAAGTACAAAACATAAGCATTGCTTTTTTTAACCTCCAACCCTAACGTTCAAGACAAAAATCAGTTATTCTTCCCACTACCATTTTCACCGCAGCAACAACATGCAAAAAGGCAGCAAGCAGCAAAATTAGTGGAATTTTCCACGTGGAGCAAGAGACCTTAATGAAATGAGGCTGCTAAAAGCACAAAACAGAAAAAGCTACCTCCTGCCATCTGAAAGAGGATTAACACCCATCTACGCCTGAAGTGCCAAGGATAAACAGAGCTGCTGGCAGAAAAACAACTTCTACCAATTGCTTTTACTTGGCTCTATAAGGTTACATGATTGCACGATAGTGTCGGATATGGATGCAAACTGATCATGGCTACCACAGCGCCCGGAGAAAATCATTTTCCTACCAGCAGTGGGAAAGGCTGGTTTCTCCCTCTTCTCCCTCCGTTTACCTGATCGCTGTTTCTGGGCGACTTCTCCCCACCCCTGTACAGCTTTCCCATCACAGTAGCCACCCTGAAGGTGCCCTTAAAACCCTCGCTTCCCCCCCCATCGCCGCCGGCCCTGCTCCCCCGGCGCTACGGGCGGTACCGTTAGGCCCCACACCGGCCTGCGACACCGAGCCCGGCAGAAAGCTCCCTTTGACCCCAACCCTCCCTTATTGCTGCCTCCTTCCCTCCCTATGCCTTCCTCGCCTCCCTGCCCGCCTATGGGCAGCCAGGCCCGGCAAGTCCTGCTGAGAGAAGACAAACAGCTTTAAGGACAGGCCACCCCAGCCCGGCGCCCTCACAGCGCCGACCGCCCTCAGCCCGCTCCTTCCCGCTCAGACCCTGCTGATGAGGCAGCACAGCCCCCGAACCGCGGGGCTAAGCGTGAGGGGAAACGCGAGTAGGAGGCGTGAGGCCGGTTTGGCGGTACCGCTTACCGGCCGCCAGGAGCCCGAGGAGGCAGACGAGCCGCCCCGCCATCACGCCAGCGCCCGTCTGCAATGCGGAGCCGACAGCGCTACCTCCGCCCGAGATAAAGGCTGCGCCGGGCGCCACGGCGCATGCTCGTCCGCCGCACCGGCCCCCGCCCGGCTCTTGCACATGCGCAGGAAGGAGGGTGGGCGCTTCACCCCTTACCCGTGTCAGCCCGCTGCGCATGGCTCGTTGGCCGGGGGTGGAAATGGCCGTGGTGTCTGCGATGGGCTCCCTGGGTAGGGGGAGCGAGTTCCCTCTCGGTGAAACAGCCCTGCCAGGTACCTGCGTGGTCTGAGGGAACAAGGATTATATGTAAAATTAAGAAACAGCGTGAACTGACACACCTCGCAGCCTCTTACTGCTGCCACATCCTTTGCGCTGCTTTAGCCAACTAGAGCAACGAACTAACACAGAAAACAAAATGCGGTGTTTTCTTACAGGATCAGCAAACCTAAACAGGTCAGCCGCGAGCCAAAGCTGGTCCCTTGCAGGCAGAAGCCCGCCTCAACAGGGCTGCTAGACAGCTCCTCTCTTAAACCCGTGCTCGGGGCACTGTTGCTGGAGAAGGGGTCCCTCTAAGCTAGGTACTTCTCACAGCCTGGAGAGTTCGGCTTGGGTATCTTCTGCAGCATCAACGTAACTCACAGACTCATCAAGCCCGAAGTGCTCACATCTGTGGGGCTCATTCTCCTTGGTTCATGAGGATCTACATGGTACTGCCCTTCACCTAAGGGTGTACATGGTATTACTATGTTAGGTCTCTACCTACACGGTCGTTTGTCAAGGACCAGACTTGATAACATTTAAAGCTTACTTGCAGTTTAAGGGTTAGGAGGAAGTGGATCTGTTCTGATCTACTTTGCCAGTGTGTACCAGACAGGGTAATGCACATTTCTCTTCTTCTTACTATCTTCTTAAAATTAAAAGTCACTGTGGGAGGCTTGTTACCTCCGTCTGCAGGACACAGCAGGGAAGCTTGATGATTACACAGGGCCTTTGCTCCCTGGCAGTCAGCACAACTTCATTCCAAGCCTCCCAAGCCTCTACTATCCCCCCCCACCCCATGAGGAGCCAGGGCTCTTAGGTAATTCCCAAACTGGAGCCAGATGCACCCAGACCAAATCAACGAGGCAGAAAGCCACCCTCAAGAGCAATTTTAGCCAGACTAAACAAGCAACCTTTACTCTGGTGCTAAAGCCACCTTGCCTAGGCAGGGCTGAGCATGCTTCTCTTATCTCTGGGTTGCACATAAATTGTTGACAAGGCACCTTGACTTTAAGCAGCAGTCAGCTACTAGCTTAGGAGTACACAGAAAAACCCCAACTTCATGAAGAATATTTAAAAGAGGGGTGTTAAATAAGACTGTCTGGGACAGGAGAGCCATTTCAGCAGGCAGGGTGTTTTTCTTCTGTGAACTGAAGGACAAGGGTAAGGAAGGACTAGCATCTAGCCAGAGGGTGCTACCCTGAATCTGTTCTCATTCTGGCCAACAAGACTGCCTCTGTTAGCCCAGGTTTCTCCAGAGCTCCACTAAGTCTAGCGGATCTGGGGAATTTACTCCCCCCCCCCCAGTACAGAGCATATAATATCTGTCCAGCAGCTCCCTGAAAAATTGGCACCATGACATAGCATTCCTGGTTCAGCCATACCGCCTGCTAGTTTTCCCACTTAAAAATGGGATTAAAAAAAACCTAAAATGACATCAAGAGTTCAGGCACTTGCTGCCTGACATTGACAGTGGGACCGTTTGCAAGACTGGGAAACCCCAAAGGGCAGCTCACCCTGTTGAGACCAGGTCCAGCTCACAGATGTGAGGACCAACTGCAAGAGAGACCTTGCACTGAGTG